>NC_133455.1:63196792-63828042 GCF_048565385.1 Saimiri boliviensis
AAGCTCCTTAAACCAATTACCCTTTTCACATTTTTTTTTTCCTGAGATGCAGTCTCACTGTCACCCAAGCTGGAGTGCAGCAGTGCAATCTCAGCTCACTGCAACCTCTGCCTCCCAGGTTCAAGTAATTCTCGTTCCTCAGTTTCCTGAGTAGCCAGGATTACAGGTGGGCACTACCACGCCCAGCCAATTTTTGTATTTTTTTTTTTTTTTTTGAGACAGAGTCTCACTCTGTCACCAGGAACCAGGCTGGAGTGCAGTGGCACAATCTCAGCTCACTACAACCTCCACCTCCCGGGTTCAAGCAATTCTCCTGCCTCAACCTCCCAAGTAGCTGGGACTACAGGCACATGCCACCACACCCAGCTAATTTTTGTATTTTTAGTAGAGACAGAGTTTTGCCATGTTGTCCAGGCTGGTCTGGAACTCCTTACCTCAGGTGATCCAGCCACCTCAGCCTCCCAAAGTGCTGTGATTACAGGTGTGAGCCATCGTGCCTGTCCCCTTTTCACATTGAAAGTTACAGTCACAGTTTTATGTTACCAGCTCCTCCCCACTGGCTTTAAGGCAGGTCATACGTAGCTTGTTGAGGTTATTTCCAGAGGTGCTTGAGTTTAAGAACCTATTATATCTTACAATCGGAACCCAGCGTGGGGCATGAGTGACTTTTTTTCTTATTAGCTTGTAAGGGCTTTTTCCAGTCACAATTTTGACTGTCAAAAATCTGACAGGGCGCGCTGGCTCACACCTGTCATCCTCGGCACTTTGGGAGGCCGAGGCTGGCAGATCACCTGAGGTCAGGAGTTCGAGAGCAGCCTGGCCAGCATGGTGAAACCCCATCTCTACTAAAAATATAAAAATGAGCCGGGCGTGGTAGTGGGCACTTGTAATCTCAGCTACTCGGGAGGGTGAGGCAGGAGAATTGCTTGAACCAGAGAGACAGAGGTTGTAGCCTGGGTGACAGAGTGAGACTCTGTCTCAAAATTTAAAAAAATCAAGGTAGTAGAAGAGGAAGATAAAAAATGAGTATGAAAAAAAGTTGAAGTCAGAATTGGATATCACTTGACTCTAAATTTTATGGTTCTCTATGAAACTGTAATTCGTATATCCCAAAATCTCTTTCTTTTTTCTTTTTTTTGAGATGGAGTCTTACTCTGTCACCTATGCTGGAATGTGGTGGTGCGATCTCAGATCATGCTGCCTCAACCTCCTGGGCAGCACAAGTGATCCTCCCACCTCAGCCTCCTGAGTAGCTGGGGCCACAGATGTGTGCCACAGCGCCTGGCTAATTTTTTATTTTATGTAAAGATGGCATCTCCCTACATTGCCCAGGTTGGTTTTTGAACTCCTGGGCTCCAGTGAGCCACCCGCCTTTGCCTCCAAAAGTGCTGGCTGGGATTACAGGCATGAGCCACTGCCCCCAGCCCCAAATTTTCTTAGTCCCAATTTTAATTACTCTATGTTCATTAGGATAATAAGTTTTTAAAATGTGGTCTCTTTATGTGCCAGTGAGGGAATCAAGTGAGGAGTTGTCATCCAAGGATCACTTGTCCTTTGTCACAATGTTGAAGTCCTACAGTCAATCTTGACTGGAAATTCTTCTGAGGCTCCATGAAATCTTTTCCTGCACATGAATGTCCCTGCAGCACTCTCCTGATTTACTCACCTGCTGCCCCGAGTTCTTCTTTACTAACACTCAACAACATCTGCTCTTCTGGAGCAGATTCCTTGAACCTAAAATGATCGGGAGAACTCGATGTAGTCTAAGCAGAAAGGCTGAAATTTACATTAATTTTTTTCAATAAGAAAAATAAGGAATCTCTCTCCTGGGGAGGGATTATAAAGCAAGATCTCTCACAGGCCTTCAGTTTCCCAGTCCCTACTGATAATTAAGCTAATTTTAGGTGGATATGATGGTTATCTAGAAAAGTAGAAATGATATAGAGTTTCATTTTAAGGTAAGTAAAAAGTGAACCAGTAATCCCAGCACTTTGGGAGGCTGGGGTGGATGAATAAGATCAGGAGATCAACACCATCTTGGCCAACATGGTGAAACCCTGTCTCTACTAAAAATACAAAAATTAGCTGAGCATGGTGGCACATGCCTGTAGTCCCAGGTACTCAGGAGACTGAGACAAGAGAATCACTTGAACCTGGGAGGCAGAGTTTGCAGGGAGCCAAGATCACACCACTGCACTACAGCTTGGGACAGAGTGAGACTTAAAAAAAAAATGCATAGTAAAACATAGTATATGGATAATATGCAGGTATGGGAAAGAATTATGAGAATGATATACAAATGACTAAAGTTTTAGAAACATGAGAATTATGGAAATCAGAAATACATAGATATGACTAAAATTGCACAGATGTACAATAGGAGAACCAGGAAATAGGCAAATTAAAAATCTTAAACCTATTTAAATTATGCTTATTACAAACTTGGATTTTTCCCTGTTAAAATCTGTAGTCTGTTACAATAGTGCACATCTGTAGTCCCAGCTACTTGGGATGCTATGGTGGGAGGATCACTCGAGCTCAGGAGTTAGCGGCCAGCCTGAGCAACACAGTGAGACCCTGTCTTTAAAAAAAATCTGCAATGCGATGGTTCTAAGTCTGTTATCCACCATTACATACATGAGAAGCTTCATATGCACCATGCATTCTCATGGAAATACATGATTCCTGTGCTTCTCTGTAACTCCACCTCTTTCTCTACCACCACAGAGGATACTTTGGAAGTCAAGCAAATGAAAAATGTTATAATAGGAAGCATTATTCCAGCTGAGCACAGTGGCTCAACGCTGTAATCTCAGCACTTTGGGAGGCCAAGGCAGGTGGATCACTTGAGGTCAGCAGTTTGAGATCAGCCTGGCCAACGTAGGGAAACCCTGTCTCTACTAAAAATACGAAAATAACCTGGGCGTGGTGGCACATGCCTGTAATCCCAGCTATTCAGGAAACTGAGGCAGGAGCATCATTTGAACCCAGGAGGCAGAGGTTGCAGTGAGCCAAGATCGTGCCACTGCTCTCCAGCCTGGGCAACTGAGACTGTCTCAAAAAAAAAAAAAAAAAAAAAAAAAAAAAAAGACGACAACACGCATTATTACTACATGAATTCATTTTTGCAGTGTGTAAACTATTTACAAATAGATACTTTAAGTCTTACTAACAGTTTCAGCACACCCCATGACTGATCGCCACCTGATTGCACTTGTTACAGCATAAGCATGCCTGAGAAAGAGTGGTCTTACAAACTAGTTTGGGTCTAAGATGTCGTGTGTGCAGACCCCTGTTGGGGAATTTGCACTGTAGGGACTGCTTTCCTTCTTGCCTCTGACCTAATAATGTCCTCTTTTCTCTTTACACATACAGACTGTTGGGCGGGAACTGCTGCTCCATCTGATCGACCACCTCGTAACCAGTGATGGCAAAGACCCTGAAATCACAAATCTGATCAATAGTACCCGGATACACATCATGCCTTCCATGAACCCAGATGGATTTGAAGCCGTCAGAAAGCCCGACTGTTATTACAGCATCGGAAGGTAAAGAGGGGCGGGCCTATCTTTATTTCAAAACGAAAAAACACAACACAAAAGCTCCCGCCAGGCACCTGTTGGCCTTGGCAAGAGGAGTGTGTCCTGGTGACAGCCTTCAGAGCCGGTGTCCTGTTGCTGATGTTCCAAAGCTCAAGGCTCCTCAGGGCTGTGTCCGGCTTTCAGGATGAAATGCGACTCAGGCTCCTTTGCACAGGTGCCCACCTAGCCTCTCCATCTTCACCTGCCACTCCCTCACCCTCCCCTATGTCTGCCCCTCTGTCCCTCCTTCCTGTCCTGGAACTACCAGTGCTTTCTCACCTCAGTGTTTTACACACACCATTTCCTCCCACTGCCTAAATAGCATTTCCTCCAAGACTCTTTCTCCCCGACCTGTCATGTTCTAGATGCCCTGGTAAACTCTCAGACCACCTGGCACTTTACTTTCAGAGCACAACTTTTAATATCTAATTTCTTGCTTCCTGTCTCTCTCCCCACTATGCTGCAGGCTACCTGAAGGTAGGAATCCTGTCCATTATGTTCATTGGTGTTAGATCCCCAATGCCTGGCAGAGTACCGAGGCCCTTGGTAATGACTGGCTGATTTATTAAGCCAATAGTCCAAGAACTAACCATAACCAAGACCAGATCTTGAAGGAGCTCTGATTTTAACAGTTTAGTTTGTTTGAATTCCAAACCTTGGGAGGTTTGGAATTTCTCAGATGTTTAATATACATTTATATTTATGCAATTTATAAATGTGCGTACTTTACCAAAGCTGAACAAAATCTCACCACTTTATTCCCTCCAATTTTAAGTTTTTCTAGCATATCTAAACACGGCCATTCCACTTTTCACAAATGCATGTGTGTAAAGTATGTGTTTACTGTTTCTGTTATCAGTTGCTACATAACGAACCACCCCAAAATTAGTGACTTGAAGCAACAGCCTTTTTATTTACTATTGATTCTGTAAGTCAGGCATTTGTGCAGAGCAGAGCAGGGATGGCTACTCTCTGTGCCACAGGTCTAGGGCTCAGCTCTGGTCTTTCTGAGGCAATTGACCTGGAGCCATGTGTTTAGAGTCTCAGCTCTGGCTGTCACCTGGGCTCCTCATTTCTCCACATGGGCTGTCCACGAGGCTGCCATAGGGGTCTCAGAGTCCTAAAAGGGAGAATCTAAGAGCAGAAGTCCCAAAGTACAAACACGTATAAAACCTCTGCCTGCATCACAATAGCTAGTGTCTCATTAGCGAAAGCACATCATGAGGGAGGGGATGCCATGGGGTGTGAGTGCCAAGTGTGGGTCATGGCACGACACCAGGACAGCCATCGCCACACCCACACTCACATTTGGAAAGACACCTGGAGCCTAAAGCATAGGGCCAGACGCTGTAAGAATCCACTCCCTCCTGCCCTATCAATAAGCCCTCAAATATTCTTTCTTTTAAAGGGAAAATTACAACCAGTATGACTTGAATCGAAATTTCCCCGATGCTTTTGAATATAATAATGTCTCAAGGCAGCCTGAAACTCTGGCAGTCATGAAGTGGCTGAACACGGAGACGTTTGTCCTCTCTGCAAACCTCCACGGCGGTGCCCTTGTGGCCAGTTACCCATTTGATAATGGTGTTCAAGGTAAGCAGGTCGGGGCCCGGTTCTGGCTTCCTAAGTCCAGAGTGGGACTGAAAACTCTCTATCTCTGCATGAGGATGAACTCTCCCTTCCCCACTCGACTTCTCTGACGGGGTGAAAAGAGCTTCCTGTTCCCAACCCTAGCCATCCTTCTTGTGATTCTTCAATAGCAGATGGGCAGTGTGGCTGAACTGACAACCCACAGTGGACATGCATCAGTGAAATAGTGAAATGTAGATTCCAGAAAATAGGATCTAAACAGTCAGATGGATTCTCTGACAAGCGACAACATGGCTAAAATAACATAAAACTGGAACAACTCATGCTTTTTTGCTAATCATGTGAACAGTAATTGTTGACTCTTCTTAAAACTCTGTAATATGAGGACCCAAAATATTATAATAACTTTATTTCATTCCTCTGATATCTAAGGAAACTGTCCTTACCTCCAGAAATTAGCAAGAGTGACTGAGAGAACATTGAATTTTTTTTTTTTTTTTTTTTTTTTTGAGACGGAGTTTCGCTCTTGTTACCCAGGCTGGAGTGCAATGGCGCGATCTCGGCTCACCGCAACCTCCGCCTCCTGGGTTCAGGCAATTCTCCTGCCTCAGCCTCCTAAGTAACTGGGATTACAGGCACGCACCACCATGCCCAGCTATTTTTTTTTTGTATTTTTAGTAGAGACGGGGTTTCACCATGTTGACCAAGATGGTCTCGATCTCTTGACCTTGTGATCCACCCGCCTCGGCCTCCCAAAGTGCTGGGATTACAGGCTTGAGCCACTGCGCCCGGCCGAGAACATTGAATTTTTAAGTTGATTTAGGAGTTTGGAGTTGTATCTGACTTACTTGGGGGCTATCTTGCATATGTTTATTATAAAGTAGAAAGAAGAATAGAGGAAGCATTCATGGAGGTGGATGGAGGATTTCTCTCTAGGGAAATTGGAGCATCTGTGTGTCATGTGATTATGTATTTGCTAATGTGGTGTTTGTGTTTCCTCTTACTCTAAAGTCGTTTAAAGGTCTTGGCTCATCTTTTAAATGCAGCAACTGGGGCATTATACTCCCGAAGCTTAACTCCTGATGATGATGTTTTTCAATATCTTGCACATACCTATGCTTCAAGAAATCCCAACATGAAGAAAGGAGACGAGTGTAAAAGCAAAGTGAACTTTCCGAATGGTGTTACAAATGGCTACTCTTGGTATCCACTCCAAGGTGGGTTTCTCTTCATTTCTCTCATTTCTTCAATTTTTTTTTTTTTTTTGAGATGGAGTCTCGCTCTGTCGCCCATTCACCCTTTGCCTTCACCCAGAAGTGCCCGCTGGTTTATTTTGATCCAGCAGTGGTTAAAACAACTTTAGGTACATATAAAACTCCCACTATTATTTATATAATAGTGGACTAATCAACTTAAAATAGTTTTACTATCAGAATAAAATAAAATGGAAATAATTTACTCATAAGATTCATATTTAAATCATCTTTCTTCACAAAATACTGTCCTGAGATTTATAATTCCATTAACCTACAATTTTAGCAAAAGTATAAGTAAAGTAAGTATAAGTAAAATTATACAGTAACAGCAGTTACTTTAAACTGAAAATGAGATCAGTCAAAATGTTTGTTGAAGAGAGCAAAAATCTTGTCAGGTTTCTTGCTGTGGTTCTGGATGTTCAGTAGCAGGCTCATTTGAAGGTAGAATCAACCCTGAAGGAACTCACTTCTACTTTTAAAATGTCGAGGTGGGAGTTAAAATCCAGGTCTTGGGGGAAGGTAAGGAGGAAAACCCCTTGGTGGATACACATTTCTCACTGTTCAAAGAGATTGGTCAAAGACATTTTACAACTTTGAGAACCTGTATTGTGCCCTAATAAATCATTAAGTTTATAACTTCCATTATCTATTGTTTACTTGAAAATTGACACCAGAATAATTACTTGATCTAAGAAATTAACTTTTATAACACTGAGAAAAATGTACTTCTTCAAATATAGATTAAAGGAAATACCATTAATTTTTAATGTAATTTTTCTCCTATCTTAATACCTGTTTTTTAAAAAAGATAAAGTATTTAAAAATATGTAAAACTTGCTGTAAAAATATTTTTTCTTTCATTGTCAAAGTTCTTCTCCAAAAACATTTTCTTGTAATATAATTTTCACCAAACTTAAAATTCACATCAGTGATTCCCAATTCTGATTTGATATTACACTAAAGCATTTCCAGTTATATCAAAAACCACCTTAAAATTCTCCCAAACAAAATTCATTTTAATTCACTTTAAACTTTAAAAAGAGAGGAGAAACAAGGGAAGGAATGACCAGATGAGACATTCATAGGCAAAGCCTGGTATTTGGTAACCACATATTTATTCTGAACCCTATAGTTCAAAATGGCAAAGTAGGACTAGGAAAGCAATATATTATTCCCTTTTCTTATGTGAAGCTTTAAAAGAATTCAATAAATTCAACAATTAGGTCAAACATAATAAATACATTTTAAGTTTTAAATACATAAGATGACATCAGAACTACTTATGAAAAAGACTAAAAAATACCTTAGTCAGTAATTTTAATGCTAGAATATGAATTTTAATTATTTTAACTAACGACCAGAATAACCAGTTGCTACCAATAAGATACAGATAATTTTAGTTTTATAAGACGTGCAAAAAGTCAATTATTTTTTGACTACCGAAATACGGAAATAATTCTATAGTACTAAGATAAATCCATTTGAAACCTCATTACAGTTCACTTAAGGCTGGCTGCCTTCCCACTTTGGAAAAGTAATGGTACACTCACAGAATGCTAGAAAAATTTTTCCTTCACTGTGTTACTACATGAACAGATAGTAAAATTAATATCTCTGATTAATAAAACATGTATTTAGCTTTAAAAAAAATGTTTAAAAACAAGCATACTTGCAAATGGAGCATATGGTGGACCTGGGAAATCCCTTGGTGGAAAATCATCTCCAGAAGCTCCCTTTTCCCACAAAGGTGACAGGGGCCGAGTGTCAGAAGGACCCCTGTGAGAATCGGTTAATGTATCAGAGCTTGATTCTCCTCCTTCATTGGTAATCTGATGGTCCAGAGGATTCCCTGGACCTCTTGAGCCTCTTCCTCCTCTCCTTAGAAGCAAAGGTGAGAGTGAGTGGACCTTCCAATGAAGTTGAAGGAGACAGAAAAGCTCTCATTTCAGATAAAGGCTGAGCCAGTGGTGAGGGGCCATATGGGGAATGCTCTCTGACAAGCAGCATATTTGGAACATCCATTGCATATGGATCTTTTTCTAAAAGTTCACATTTAAACTGTTTCAGTTAATTTTTGTCTGTTGCAAGCATTTTCTTTCCTTAAATTTTTGAGATTTCTTTCAGCAGTTCGAGCTGAGAACCAATTATCCTGTGCTTTGTTCTCACAGGAAATAGTGCGCCCTTGATAATAATGCATCGTTTTCTCCAATTCTTCTTTAAGATCTTTGGCTCGCTTTCTGTAGGTCTCCAGCTTTGCAGTGACATGGCTGATCCTTTTGTCTACTTTAGAAAGTTTCTCTTCTGTCTCTACTTGGTAATTTTCCTCTGTTGTTAATTTCCTGTAGAGTTTCATTTTCTTGATATAGTTCAGTCATTACTTTAAGTTTCTGTTGAAGTTTCTGATTCTCACCTTCAAAATGTGTGTTTTCTAACTGCAAAGATACTTGTTCAGTCTCAAGATTTTTAATACATTCTGTAAGCTCTTCCTTCATTTTATCAACTTCAGATGACTGAATATAAATTTGATTTATTTCTCCTTCTAAGCTTTTTAAAGAAGCATTGAACTTAGCAGCATGAATCAGTTTCTTCAAAGCTCCTATTGGAGGATGATCTAAGTAAGCACCGTTTTCCGATTCACTTTATTTCTAACTCCCAAGTTATCACCATCCGTTCTGTCTTCTCCAAGCATAGCAGCCCAATCTTTCATCTTTAGCAACCATTCAGTCAGAGTCTTGATGTGATTGTCTTTATCATTGAGAACTTGTTCTGTGTATGCTTTGGAGTCTTCCAATGTTACTTTCTGTTTATTAAGTTCACTCACTTGTTCTTTCCATACTTCAGCTTCTTACAAAAGTTGTTTCTGGCTTTCCTGAAGTTGAAAATTTTCATCCAAAGCATCTTTCATTGCTATCTTCAGTGGTTCTTCATTCATTTGAAATAAAGTCGTGACGATCATTTTGGCTTCAGCTACTTGTGATTTGAGGGATTTTGACTCATCTTCTAGAGCCTATCTCCTTTTTGAAATATCTGCCATCAGTTCATTTTGTTCAGACTGTTTCCATTTCTCTTCTTTTAACTCTTTTACTAGACATAGTATTTCTTCCTCAAGTTCCATATTGGACCTGTTCAGCTTTTCACAGGTTGCCTCCAAACTTTGTGCTTATGTTGCTTCCTTCTCAAAGCTGGGATCCTGTAAAGATGACTTGACTTCAGTCTTCATACTTTTTTTCAGTAACGCTACATTTTTCTAGTAGTGTACATTTTTCTTCAATTAGTCTAGAATGCATTTCAGCAAGCATTTTCTCTCTTCCCACATAAAGCTCATTACTAACAGATCTAAAACTTTTCCACACAAAAAAAGGGAACAGCAAAAATCCAAAAATAGCTGCCCATATCACCCATTCCCATGGGAAACCATAAGAATTAGAATCTGCTCCCATACTTTGACGCAGTACTGCCGCAACCCTACGTAGCACCTCCAGAACCAGCCTCAAGTAAGGCTGAGGGGCAGCCCAGGGCTCAACCGTAGTGCCAAGTCTGCTCTCAGGGTTGCCATAGTAACCCAGGGCTGTGAGGGCCACAACAAAGGGCAGAGATCATATAGCATTCTGTCTGGAACCTGGATCCACAGGTGGCAACTGGAGTGGACCACAGCAGAGCCGGCTGCAGGGGGAGCTGGGGGATGTTGGGGGAGCTGCGGGACGTGGGTACCCACAGGCCTCACAGGTCCATGCTGCCTTTTTCTTTTTTCTTTTTACTTTTAGAGATGGCATCTTGTCATGTTGTCCAGACTGGCCCTGAACTCCTAGTCTCCAGCAGGCCTCCCCTCTTGACCTCCCAAAGTGCTGAGATTACAGGCATGAGCCACAGTACCTGGCCTAAAATTTTTTTCTACTTCAGTACCTCCAAAATATCCTGCTGAAACTGAGAATCCATATTTTCTTTGGCAGGTATCAAGTGTAACAAATTAAAATTTGTTCAGAAACTACTTTCTTAATAGTTACTGTATTTCATCAAATCCAAGATACTGTTTATTATAAAACCTGTTGTACTACCAAGAAAATATTTTCAGTTAAAGACATGATGTTTTTAGCCATAAAAGTTTTTAAGACACATCCCAATTCAGAGATATGAAAATATAAAAAATATTGCATCTTAGGCCAGGAGCAGCAGCTCATGCTTGTAATCCTTGTGCTTTGGGAGGCCAAGGTGTGCAGATTGCCTGAGCTCAGGAGTTTGAGACCACTCTGGGCAACATGGTGAAACCCCGTCTCTACCAAAATAAAAAAAGTGAGCCAGGTGCGGTGGTGCACACCTGTAGTCCCAGCTACTCGGAAGGCTGAGGTACAAGAATTGCTTGAACCCAGGAGGCAGAGGTTAAAGTGAGCAGAGATCGCGCCACTGTGCTCCAGCCTGTTCCACAGAGCAAAACTCCATCTCAAAAGTAATAGTAATAATAATGTTGCATCTTAGTCTGCAGTAAAATGAAAGCCAGGGACAGTGGCTCATGCCTATAATTCCAGGACTTTGAGAGGCCAAGGCAGAAGGATCACTTAAAGCCTGGAGTTTGAGACCAGCCTGGGCAACATAGTGGGACTCCATCTCCATACACAAATTTTTTAAGTACCAGTCTCAGCAACATGGCAAACCCCATCTCTACCAAAAAATACAAAAATTAGCCAGGTTGGTGGTGCACATCTGTAGTCCCAACTACTTGGGAGGCTCAGGCAGGAAGATCGCATGAGCTCAGGAGGTCAAGATTGCAGTGATCTGTGTTTGTGCCACTGCACTCCAGCCTGGGCAACAGAGCAAGACACTGTCTCAAAACAAAAAAAATTAGCCGGGTGTGGTGGTGCACATCTGTAGTCTCAGCTACCTGAGAGACTGAGGTAGGAGGAGCACTTTAGCCCGGAAGTTTGAAACTACAGTGAGCTGCGATTGCACCACTGCATTCCAGCCTGGGTGATGCCGCGAGACCATGTCTCTGTTAAAAAAAAAAAAAGAAAGAAAGAAAGTATGAAATGATTATAACCTTTTGAAAATAGGGGACCAGAGGAGACAACTGGAAAGTCAGCATGAGCGGTGGCAGCCTAGACTACAGGAGGCTGGGCCTTCCACCTCTGAGAGGCGGCCTAACACACTGTCTTTGATCTGCAGGAGCTCTCTGGCATATTGGGGAAGCCCACGGGGGCAGGCGGAAGGTGGCTTGCACTCCAGTGTCTGCCATTCACTGGCCAACACCCCTGGGGACTTTTCTTAACATCTGTGATCATGTTTCCTTATCTGTAAAGAAGGGGCAGTTGCTTAACGAGCTGCTACAAAGCACTTCGTAATGGTACCTAGCAATAGTGAACACTCAGTAAATGTTGGCCATGCTTCTTCCACTTTAGGGTGCTTTGCTTTATGTAGTAAGGGTATTTATCAATGATTTCTAGAAATATTTTTAAAGGAATCTTGTTCCAGCTTATATCCATTTAAAAGGTAATTTAAGAAAGAAATATAATTCGAAGAATCCTTTTTGTAATGTAGGATTTCAAAAAATAAAAAAGAACCCTTCCTTCACCCCTCACTTAGTTTTGACGCACAGGTGCACTTCAGTCAGCTCTGACCCAGTTACCCACAGGGGAATATTTAGGATTGTCTGGTCATGCCTGGCTAATAAAATGTCAAGCCCTGATTTTACAAGCTAATATGTCAAATTCATCTTGTCCTGTTTACAGGTAGCCACCTGATTCACTTGTCCCCAAAGCACGTGATGTTTGGCCACACTTCAGTTTTAGACCCTAACAAAAATTCAATATGCTTGTGTTTAGGTGGAATGCAAGATTACAACTACATCTGGGCCCAGTGTTTTGAAATCACGTTGGAGCTGTCATGCTGTAAATATCCTCGTGAGGAGAAGCTGCCGTCCTTTTGGAATAATAACAAAGCCTCATTAATTGAATATATGAAACAGGTGCACCTAGGTTTGTACAGTTGTCTTATTAATTCCCTGTTAATACAAAATACAGCATCTGGCAAGACCTCCGAGCTGAGTCAACGCAGGCCTTGATTTACGCTCTGTAGTTACAGCCTTATTTCAGTACCAGACCTGATGGTTAAGAATTCTCACTGCGTGAATACCTGCAGTGTGTGTGAAATGAAGTGCCCACTCATTCATAGAAAACAAAGCATAAGGCATGTTCTTTTAATATGAGGGTATAAAAATCCAGAGTACCAGCTGGACATGGTGGCGCACACCTGTAATCCCAGCACTTTGGGAGGCCAAGGCAGGTGGATCACCTGAGGTCAGGAGTTCGAGACCAGCCTGGCCAACAAGGGAAAACCTTGTCTCTACTTGAAATACTAAAGATAGAAAAATTAGCTGGGTGTGGTTGCATGCACCTGTAGTCCCAGCTACTTGGGAGGCTGAGACAGGAGAATTACTTGAACCCAGGATACGGAGGTTGCAGTGAGCCAAGATGGTGCCACCGCACTCCAGCCTGGGTGACAGAATGAGACTCTGTCTCAAAAACAAAGAAACCAAAATCCAGAGTGCCCCTAATTTTACATGTTAAATGTTCTAGAAATCTAGCAAAAGATCAGGAAAACAGGATGCTACTCTGTTATATGATTTCCCATTTAGAAAAACACTGTGTTTGCTTCTTACTCACCACACAGTACCAAGGACTCTGAGAACACTGGACATACCACTTTGCATTTTTTCCAGAACTGGGGTGGTGAGCTAACTCCATTGCCTTCAACTTCTTTCACCTGTGAACTCTGCCGGATGTCTTGGTGCTAGGAATCTTGCCAGCCTGTTTGCTGAAGGCTGGCTGGCCCTTATCACAGATGGATATACTAAATGTATCAGAGAATGATAGCTCTAAAATGTGCAGCAACTCACCAGGAGGACTTCTAAAACAGATTGCCAGGCCCCAACCCAGAGTTTCTGATTGAATGGGCCCTGAATTATTACCATCTTCCCACGTGAAGCTGATGCTGCTGGTTCAGGGACTATACTTAGAAAGCCATTGCACTAGAGAAACACACTACTTGAGATGATGATGGAATCTTGTGCAGTTCAAGTTTATTAACCAGGTGGTGTCTCTTTGGGCAAGGTGTGGATGACTCTTCTTTTTATTTACAGAGTTAAAGTTATCTGCTTCCATTCAGAATGGCTTGGGGAGAGAAACATGTCAGAAATTGGCATAATAGCTATAATATCCCAGAGAGAGAGAGGGGCGGTGTTTGTGTGTTGAAAAGGGTTGCTGCATGGGCCTACTGTATAATTGCATAATTCCTGGACTGTTCTGCATTATTCAAACCAAAGCTTTCCTCCTGCTATGAAGAAGATGGAGAAGGATGAGGGAGGTAGCACAGGGCCAGAGGGCTGAGTGCAATTAGTACCCTCCCTTGGCCACACAACCGTAAAAGGGATGCCTCTACCCTCTTTCATGCCTGTATTCCCAGCCTCCATTCCCTGACCTGAAGAGAAGTACACAGAGATTACTGGTAAACTCTCAGGGTTGCTTAAGTGGCTGAGTCATTCATGGACTAGGTTGACTTCCCATGATAGGGGATGTTATGAAATCCATTCTTTCCAGCATCTCATCAGATTATAAACTTATTATTGGGACTTTCACCTTCCTTATTATGTCATCAACCTTTGTCTTGGGTTCTTTCTTGCTTAGTATTCTGGTATTTCTTTCTCCATTAGATTTTCCTTATGAGGCATGTCATGTATTAATCTAACCTATTATATTTCTACCTATCTTGATCCTTTAGTTTCTTAATCTATTACTATTATTATTATTGTCCTTATCATTATTTTAGGGACAGGGTCTCCCTCTGTCACTCAGGCTGGAGTACAGTGGCACAATCATCGCTCACTGTAACCTTGAACTCCTGGGCTCAAGTGATCTTTCTGCCTCAGCCTCCCAAGTAAGTAGGACTACAGGTGAACACCACCATGTCTAGCTAATTAAAAAAAAAAAAAAAAAAAATCTTTGTATAGAGACAGAATCTTGCTATGCTGTCCAGTTGAATCTCAAACTTCTGGTCTCAAGCGATTCTTCTGCCTCAGCCTCCCAAAGTGCTGGGATCTCAGGTGTGAGCCACCATGACTGGCTCTGCCTCTTCTTTTCTGAAATTCATTCTTCACCAGTATCAACATGGTCATGGACATGCACATGCTCTATGTAACTGCACCACTATTTTCAGAACCTCAATCTGGCTGTACAGATTATTCACCAAGAACTGAATGAAGGTGGGCTTTGAAGTATCATGTTGATATAATATTGCCAGGGAAGGGGCTTTGTGAACTGATAACATACAAATTGCAGTATACCTGTAGTTATTATTTTTAATACTTTTGAAGGTTTACCAGTCCACCATTAGCACTAGGTTTGTTTGTTCGTTTCTGAGATGGAGTCTGGTTCTGTCACGGAGGCCAGAGTGCAATGGTGCAATGATCTCGGCTCACCGCAACCTCCGTCTCCTGGGTTCATGTGATTCTCCCACCTCAGCCTCCCAAATAGCTGGGATTACAGGTGCCCACTATCATGCCTGGCTAATTTTTGTATTTTTGTATAGATAGAGTTTCACCATGTTGGCCAGGCTGGTCTTGAACTCCTAACCTCAGGTGATCCACCCACCTCCACCTCCCAAAGTGCTGGGATTACAGGCATTAGCCATGATGCCCAGCCCATTTGCACTAGGTTTTTTAAATAATGTTTATCTGCCTGTCCCTGTAATCAGATGGAAACAACTCACTCAAAAAATATATATTGCCACATTAACCCTGTCCCCTTGTGGTTTAAGACAGATGCATAACACAGTTTAACAATAAAACCATATTTCCAAACGCCAATACAGTGTGGTTATTATTACATAATAGAAAGGTTCTGTCACCACTAGTGCCCAATAAGAAGCTAATGAATGTTTCTGTTTGTGAAAGATAAGAGCAAACACCCTTTTATTGGTATTGCTCTGATTTAAGGATATTATTGATATTTGTCAAGCTGCATTGCATTCGCTGGTTCCATGTTACCAATCCCTAGGGTGCTTCTGAGTTTCTGAGGTTTTGACCCATCTGGAACATTCTGACCCACCTTGTCTGGGAAGGAAAGGTCTCCTGCTCTAGTGGAAGGGCATTGCCAAGAGGGCAGAGGCTTGGGTAAGGCAGTTGTGTCATCTGGCGATATTTGAAATCATGAGCAAGCACTTGTCTGAATCTCAGTTCAGTCAACAGAAAGTTGAGAGTAATAGCATTAGCCTTGCCTTGCACCAGCCTGTTCTAAGGCTTCAGCGGTGTTTTTCTTTCCATTAGAATTCACTGCAGACCGCAAGTGAAACTCGGGCCCCTTCGTGCCATGTTGTCCTGCTTAGAGGATGATTTATTAGGTTTGAATTGAGATGAGGATGTCACAGACTTTAAGGCCAGGGTAGCAATGGAGGGCAAGTCTGAATTCTAGGGGCCTACATTGTCTTGCTTGTCCCTGTCCCTGAGGAGAAGCAAAAATGAGCAAGATACGGTGTTACCTGCTGCTGCCCTGTCTCTTCCCCTGGACTCCTCAAAGCAGATCTGAACCCAGAGAGCCAGGGAATGGCGCACAGCATCCAGAAACCTAAGCAACCTGGGCCTAAAAGAATCTGGTATGTGCCAAGTTCCAGAAGCCCATGGAACACAGATGTGGATCTGTCACCACATCCAACATAGGAGGCAGCTGTGACCATGCAGTGGGGACATGGGCACAAACAAGCCGTCTCCTAAGTACTGTCCCAGCTCCGACTCTCAGTCATGGCCAACAGATGCAGAATTCCAGTTCTTGCCCAGCCAAGAAAGACTTCGATTCATGAAGGCCTAATATGTATTCCGAGGGGAAAAGAGCTTTACATTTCTCCCGTGTATCTCCCCATCTGGACACGGAATTTTATTTCTTCTCATTTGTGTAGCATCTGAGCACTTTTAAAATTTTTGTTTTGTGTTTGTTTTTATATATAGTTAATAGTGTTGGCTCTCTCTGCATCTCTTGAGGTCTACCAGTCTTTTTTTCAGTGTTTCAACTTCAGCATATAGAAATAAACCACATTTTCTAGTAAAACAGTTACTTCCCAGTTTTTCTATGAATACAAATTCTGTACCTAAGCATGGTCTGTGTTTGCCCAGTGACAGTGATATTCACATACCCCAGGCTTCCACAGCTGGAATAACTATCTTTAGGTTTAGGTAAGAATCATATGAAAGTGAGGCTTTGGCCCTATAATCCCAGAACTTTGGGAGGCCAAAGTGGGCACATCACTTGAGATCAGGAGTTTGAGAACAGCCTGGCCAACATTACTTATCACTACTAAAAATACAAAAATTAGCTGGGTGTGGTGGTGGGCACCTGTAATCCCAGTTACTTAGGGGGCTGAGGCAGGGAAATCACTTGTACCCGGGAGGTAAAAGTTGTGGTGAGCCGAGATCGTGCCACTACACTGCAGGCTCTGTGACAGAGGGAGACTTCAATTCAGAAAAAAAAAAAAAAAAAAAAGGATGATGAATAAGGGTCAAACTGGAATATGAAGACTTGTTCAGACATTTCTTCAAATGCAAATTGTTCCTCCTTTTTCTATTTTTGAGGGTAGGCAGATCTCAGGTTAACTGGAGCCTCAGTTCAGAGGCAGCACACGCTGATACATATGCATTGTTGCAGTATCTAAGGCCATGTAAAATCACTGTCACGTGAGGCCGTCCAAAACCACTGTCAATAAAATCAAGTCTGGTCTATTAAAGTGTAAATAACTGCTTCTAGCCAAGAAGAAATTCGCTGCCTTTTTTTTAAAGGGTATCATGACTTTTTTTTGGTGTCTTCTGCCAACTACTCATCACTAGTACCCTGAATTCCATTTCATCATCATCCTCAATGTTAAAGGATGGTATAATGTCAGTTTCAATGATACTTCTGCTTTGCTTTTTATGCACTTCATTTACTTTGATTTGGTGGGTTTTGGGGAAGTCAATGAAAAATACAGAAGATGCCAATGGACACACCACCCTCTAGCACAAGCTACCTTCCTGAAATGCATGGATTTTCTAAGTGGCAGGAACACAGTCAGCTAGCTCAGAGCCCTGGAGAAGGAAATAATTTGCATAGCTTCTTCCCTCACATATTCCTGCTTTACGGAACAAAGTTGAATTGAGATTCCAGCAACTCCTCTAATAAGTGTTTTCCTCCCCACCCCACCCCTATAGTTTATCTTATCCAAATAAGAGGAAAGAAAGCTGGGCCCGGTGGTTCATACCTATAATCCTAGCATTTTGGGAGGCCAAAGTGGATCATGTGAGCTTAGGAGTTCAAGACTAGCCTGTGCAACAAAATGAAACCCCACCTCCACAAAAAAAATACGAGCTTGGGCAACATGGCGAAACCCCATCTCTACAAAAATTAAATAAATAAATTAAAACAATGTCACTGAAACCCAAGGAATAAATTCATAATCCGGCTACCAAATTATGACCAATTTATGATTGGGTACTACCTAAAGATCAAAAGGATATATATTAAGCAGTAGGAACAAATATAATGGAAATGTTTTTTAAAAAAGAGAAGCCAGGCCTGGCACAGTGGCTCACACTTGTAATGCCAGCACTTTGGAAGGCCGAGGCGGGCAGATCACCTGAGGTCCAGAGTTTGAGACCAGCCTGACCAACAAGGAGAAACCCCATCTCTACTAAAAATACAAAATTAGCCCGGCGTGGTGACACATGCCTGTAATCCTAGCTACTTGGAAGGCTGAGGCAGGAGAATCCCTTGAACCTGGGAGGCAGGGTTGTGGTGAGCCAAGATTGTGCCATTGCACTCCAGCCTGGGTAACAAGTGCAAAACTGTCTCAAAACAAAACAAAACAGGCCAAAGAGAACCACAAGACATGAAAATAGAAATTTACATAGTTGTATAGTATAGAGAAAGGAAGAAGGAAATGTGGCATTTTCCTCCTCTGGTAGCAAAAAATGAAGAGTTAGGAATTAAATAGGAAAGAGAGTATAATAAAAGGCTACCTAGGTCAGATAGAAGTTTTTTTTTAACAAGATAAACATTGTTTTGTTAAATGCCAAAATTTTTATTTTTCATTTTAACCATTTCTTGAGGAAGCTATTATGTGTGCCTCATGTTTTTCTGCCCTAACAAATAATCATTGAGTGTAACTGTTTGAGTATCGTTCAAGTTCATCTTATCATTGTAGACTCTTCATTCTCATTTATGCCAGTGGAGGCTTAGGTGGCTTCACCTTAAGGTAATATGATTTGACCCTGGAGTAAACAAACTAGATGTGAAATGTAGGATCTAAAATAAGAAAGGTCTTAAAAATTAATGGCCTTTTAAAAATTGTACTTCTGAAATTTTGAGAGGGGCTCTGGAGACTATCATGTATTGACAGTGAGGCTGGGCCACTTCGCTGGCTGTGTGAGCTTGTGAAGGTAATTTTAATAAGCCAGAGCCTTAGTTTTTTTCATCTGTAAAATCATGATAATAATTAACGGCACAGAGTTGATATGAGAATTCAATGAGAAAATACACATTTAGCAGTTAATACAGAACCTGGAATATACTAAATGCTCAATAAATATTGGCTGCTATTACTAGTCAGTCAATTCCATGCTTCCAGTCTTGTGATTATAATTTTGCTTCTCATGTGGTTTGTCCACAAGACAAAACTATTGAGTCCCTTGCGTAGGTAAATATCTTGTTGTAATATAATACATTGACAGTGTTTTTATTTAGGATTTTATGGAATCCACGAATGATTGTCGTATAGTTTGGCAAGTGAGTAAATAACTTGGAAGTGACAGGAGTGGATCTTAGGTTGTCACATGTGCTCTCTCACTTTGATAGTATGTGCTAATATAAATGGACTATTCCATTAGTAATTTTGACTATATTTTAAGTTACATCAAAAAAAAGTTTGTTTCCCTCTCTAACAGTTAATATTAACTCAGAACATTGAGTTAGCTAATAAATATTGCATATATTGTTCTTAAATATTTACAGGAATTTTTGTATGCCATGAAATATGGTCTGTACATTTAATTTTATTTTTGTCTTGCAGGTGTAAAGGGTCAAGTTTTTGATCAGAATGGAAATCCATTATCCAATGTAATTGTGGAAGTCCAAGACAGAAAACATATCTGCCCCTATAGAACCAACAAATATGGAGAGTATTATCTCCTTCTCTTGCCTGGGTCCTATATAATAAATGTATGTATGGAAGGCTAGTTATTGTTACTAAAATTATAGAACTCATAATACTTACCCAGAAGAAATTGAGAAATAAATGTAAGAAGTTCAAAAGTAGATCCATCAAGACAGAAAGAAAGGACAGTGTCAGACTTGCAATTGGCAGGGGGTAGAAGGGATGGAAATTACAGAGAAAAAAAAAATTCCTATTTTTTCAGATGGCAATTATTTTTTTAAATAGAAGCCAAATCCTATTTCTTGTGATACCTTTTATGATTAAAATGTAACCTCATTTATAATTAGAACAAGCAATGTAGCAAAGGTAGTTTATACCTTCCTGGAATAACATATAACACTCATTCATGGAATATACTTTCTACTATAAAAAATGAATTGGGAAATGTTCCTTAGAATTTATTTTATAATTGAAATCTGATCCATAAATTTTATCACTATATTCAGCAAATGATAGACTTATTTTGCAGCCCTTTTTTCAATTGATGCAAGTAAAATTTCAGTTTTTAATTCCATAAAATAGATATTTCTGAGGGAGGCATGGACTAATTTGAGCCTGAGTAGATTTATGTGAAAGAACTAAATGAATAAGTATTGATTTAGTTGGCCAGATTTTGCCTCTTTCTCTTGATATGACTTTCTCTGAGAAATTCAAGATTCTTCTACGTTGCTTAGTGGGTCTCATGCCAACCATAGCAGTCATTCTATGTAGAGCTAATCCTGGGAGAAGGTAGTCATCTCTTCTGTAGTGAAAACTGAATGGGTATTTTATTATTTCATCTTGAGGACATCATGAAAAACAAGGTTTTTAGTTGATCAAACTGTAGAATTCAGAGCCTCCCTGCTCCATGGGCTCTCCCCAAGGTGCCTAGAAGTGGGACCTATCAATTGCAAATCTTTTAGGAATATCCACTCCTACAGAGAAAATGGATAGAGCTTGAAAAATCTCAACTCACTGTGGTGACTTTTTCTCTAGAGGGCCCTTTATTTTCCTCCTATTTACTGTGATATTTCTATCTATTTTAAAAAATGGTTCTCCTTATAGTGAATCTAATTACTTGAATGCAATCTCATAAGTAAGCCACACCTTTAGAATAACATTGTGAATTGTTCATTTCACATTAGTTAGACTAACACAGTACACATTGACCGTAGATACTATTTCCAAGATAAGATTTGAAGGTAAGACTCTGGACGTTGAAATGAATGGGTAAAATACATACCAATGAGTGCTTATGTAAATGTCATTCTCCGTTTTTTCCCTTCTCCACCACATATAATAAAAGCATTTCTCAGTAGACATTGCCTGTATTTAGTTTAGCATTTCTCTTATTTGACTTGATCATTGTCTCCACTAAAAAACAAAAATAAAAACAACAAAAAAAAAACCTAACTGAAGATTCAAGCTCATATGAACAAAACCAGGTAAAATCAAAGCTTTTAAAGGAGACTGGATGTGGTAGCTCACACCTGTAATCCCAGTACTTTGGGAGGCCAAATCAGGTGAATCATTTGAGGTCAGGAGTTCAAAACCAGTGTGACCAACGTTGTGAAACCCTGTTTCTACTAAAAATACAAAAAAATACCTGGGCATGGTGATGCATGCTTATAATCCCAGCTACTTGGGAGGCTGAGATATGAGAATCACTTGAATCTGGGAGGTGGAGGTTGCATTGAGCTAAGGTTATGCCACCATACTCCAGGTGGGTGACAGAGCGAGACTCCATCTCAAAAAAAAAAAAAAAAAAAAAAAAAAAAAAAGAAAGAAAAGCATTTAAATGAAGCAATGGAAACTTGTAGGTCAACTGAAAAGAAATGACTAAGTTGAGAAAATAATTCTAATGATTCTACTTGCAAATAATCTTGATATCTAAGGAGGATGTTAAATACACACAGGAAAAAGGGAAACAGTTAACCCTCTACCTTTGTGCCCCATGAAAAGGATGGTGGCAGAATCATCTGCTGCTTCCTTCTCTTCACTTACATCCCCAGATAAGGTACCCGTCTGTCCTTATTTCATTTTGTAATTCTTGGCAACAGCATCCACAACACTGGTCTCTGTCAACAGGCATTGGGTAACTTAGCCTGCAGGACCAAATCTGTTGCTGGCCCAGAGTCTTGCAGATTGTGTCATGCGTTGCACAAAGGCTGCATTTTAGTGGTGGAGATCAGTGTTTTCAGTGTGGGCACCACCAAACATCTTCAGTCACTCATATAATTGTCTCTTGTTTCTTCTCAGGTTACAGTCCCTGGACATGAGCCATACCTTACAAAGGTAATTATTCCAGAGAAATCCCAGAACTTCAGTGCTCTTAAAAAGGATATTCTGCTTCCATTTCGAGGGCAATTGGATTCTATCCCATCGTCAAATCCTTCATGCCCAATGATTCCTCTATACAGAAATTTGCCAAGCCACTCAGCTGCAACAAAGCCTAGTTTGTTCTTATTTTTAGTGACTCTTTTGCACATATTCTTCAAACAAAGTAAAATGTGAAACTCAAGCCACATCACCACCTGGAATCAGGGATTACTCACTCCAGGTTACTGCAACCCTAATGAGTCACTCTAGTGGGACCTTGACTCAAGAAACTCCACAATCTTCCTGAAGAAAAGTGGGTGTTTCCAAATTCTGCAATAAGCAATATGTGGTGATAATGAGAAGAATGCTTCAGTCTTGATGATGAATTGGAAGACACTTACCTAGCATGTACTTCTCATTTACACTCAAATTAATCTTGAAGTCGTCTTAAAATTTGTAAGAAGTTAAAGCTTGAGAAGCAAAAAAAATGCCTTCCAAAGGAAGATAATTTTGTATCCAGAGAACCGGATAAATATAAGCAATAAAGATGAACATTTATTGATCTTCTACATACAAGACCTCACCATGAGGCCAGACATGGTGGCTCATGCCTTGTAATCCCAGCACTTTGGGAGGCCAAGGCGAGTGGCTCACCCACCAGCCTCAGGAATTCAAAACCAGCCTGGCCAACATGGTGAAACCCCGTCTCTACTAAAAGTTAGTGGAGCGTGGTAGCAGGTGCCTGTAATCCTAGCCACTCGGGAGGCTTAGGCAGGAGAATTGCTTGGACCTGGGAGGCAGGGGTTGCAGTAAGCCAAAATTGCACCACTGCACTCCAGCCTGGGCAACAGATTGAGACTCTGTCTAAAAAAAAAAAAAAAAAAAAAAAAAAAAAGACCTCACCATGAGTGCTGTATGTGAAGAGATAGTAAGTGCCATATATTTTTAGTTCTCAGAAAAGGAAGAAATTATAGGACTGAGAATTGTTTTGCAAATGTTCTAGGAGATGTGAGAGAAAATATGCAAGCATATTTGAGTGACCCAAGAAAATACAAGCCTGAAGGGAAAAGATTGTGTGGCTATAGAGCATCAAAGCACACAAGTCAATTAAGTAAGCCCCTCTCCCTCCAGAGCCATGTGTCCTTAGATTTTGGCACCTGGCGCCACAGTCATCTGTTAGGCTGATGACTCCAAGGGTATAACTCTAGCCTCTTGTCTGAGCTTCAGAGTCACATCCCACTGCCCACTGGACACATGCACCTGGATGTGACTCTCAGGTACCTCAAACCTATCATGCAGAGAGACTCATCCTATTCCCCTTAGAGCTGCTCTTCCTGCTGCATTGTGTCTCTCAGTTACTGGGACCACTAAGCTAGGAACCTTGGAGTCATCCCTGATACTTTCTCCTCCTCCTTAATCCCATGTATTCAGCAAGTAACTAAAGATTGGTGTTGGCTGGACGTGGTGGCTCATGCCTGTAATCCCAGCACTTTGGGAGGCCAAGGCAGGCAGATCACTTGAGGTCAGGAGCTCAAGACCAGCCTAGCCAACATGGTTAAACCCCATCTCTACTAAAAAAAAAATACAAAAATTAGCCAGGCGTGGTGGCACATGCCTGTAATCCCAGCTACTGGGGAGGCCAAGGCAGGAGAATTGCTTGAACCCAGGAGGCACAGGTTGCAGTGAGCCAAGATGGCGCCATTGCACTCCAGCCTGGGAGGAGAAGCGAGACTCCGTCTCAAAACAAAACAAAAAAAAGATTCGTGTTAATGTTAAATATTGATGAATTCTGCTCTTCTTGGTTGTCAGCACTGCAAAGTCGAGACCTCATGCTTCACCTGCACTGCTGAAACAGCTCTTTTGGTCCCTTGCTCCCTTCAGTCCCTCCTCCACACAGCACTGGGGAAGGGGAGCCACTTGAAACAAAAGTCCACAGCTGCTCGAAGTTCATAAACACAGAGCTGCTTGTGTCCCTGTATCTGGAATGCCATTCTACCCACCACATTTTTCCTTTCCCACTCCTCTTAAAACTCAGTTCAGGTAGCAGCTCCACTAGGAAGCCTTGGCTGACCATAATCCTATTCAATTCCATTTCACCCTTTCCCAGGCAGTCTGGGGTTGGGGACCCCTCCTCTTTGCTCCCCAAAATAAACTGTGTATCTCTACTATTGGATTTACAACATTGTATTATAATCTTCTACTTCCGAGGGTGCCTTCTCTAGTAGAATGTGAGCTCTTTGAGGCCAAGGTCGACTAAATTTGTTGGAACAATTCATTTTTATATCCTCAAAGCCTAGCACATAGTAGGTTAGGTACTGAATGAATGAATGAACTAACAAGGGGTTCCAGGAGCCTGTTACTCCCAGTCCCTCCCCGAAACTGCCTAGGGCTTTGTCATTTTATGAAGCTAGGTCTTATGCTTAGGCAATCTCCAGCTCACTTGGAACACTGACAGAAGAGTGTTTTCATGTCTGTAATCACGAAAATAATTCCAGATACATTCCTTTTACTGGACCTTGAATTGATCCTAATGTTGGTAGTAAAGGTATTTTGTTACCTGTTAACAGCACTGCAAACTACCTTTTTAAAATCAAATTAAATTTTACCATTAGGACTCAATTCGAAGTACTAATACTTCTCAAATTCTCTATGAGAGTTACTCTATCTTAAACCATTACCTGTAAGAATTAAAGGGTAAAGTACTAACCAGACAAGAAAGAAAACAATGGCAACTGGTGAGCAGATTCCTTCCTTCCTTCCTTCCTGAGACTCCTTCCTTCCTTCCTTCTTTCTCCTCTTGCTGCCTTCCTTTCTTCCTTCCTCCTTTCCCTCTCCTCTCCACTTTCCCCTGCCCCCTCCCTTTCCTCTTTTCTTTCTCTTTTTTTACTTAATCCCCAGTGTGATAGTAATACAGGCCGATTTCTAGAAGTGCGGTGTATTACGGAAAATGAGTTGCCTTGTTTCTTACTTTCAGTTGAAAGTTCTACAGGATCTAGAAATGAAACCATAATGGCATGGAGAGCGATGAGAACCACAGAGGAATGAAGAGCTCCTGGAACATTTAGGCCATTTTTATGCCAAGCTTATTCTACATCCACAAAATCGTACATGTCAATACAAACAAAATTTGGAGCAGGTGTCCCCAAACTACGGCCCGCAGGCCGCATGTGGCCCCCTGAGGCCATTTATCCACCCCCCCCCCCCACCACCCCGCCGCACTTCAGGAAGGGGCACCTCTTTCATTGGTGGTCAGTGAGAGGAGCACAGTATGTGGCGGCCCTCCAACTGTCTGAGGGACAGTGAACTGACCCCCTGTGTAAAAGTTTGGGGACGCCTGATTTGGAGGCTTCTTTAATCCACTTAGAAAATCTGGTAATTTGTGTGTCGGCAATAGATAACAAAAAAAATATTATAATCTGAATGTCTTGATGATTTAAATAAGCAGTAATTTATTATATCCTCGAAAGTACATATTAATATAGTATTGCAAAAATGACTTTGGTGTATTACAAATAAAAGTATATAAGACTAAACTTGATATGCCATGAAGCCCCAAACAATTTTTCAACTGGGCATTGAGTTCTAACTTTTCTAAGATAGCAGTTTTTGAAGGAACACGAACTAAACTCAGAATGAGTTCATGAGCCTTACGGTAAATCTCTTGCTGAAATAATCTTTTTAAAATCACATTTTGGTATCAGACTCAAAATCATTTAAAGACTGACAAAACACAATCATGGTATTCTGACTGACAGGTCAAACCAGGTACCCAAACCCCCTCCCTGTGCAACACCTTTCCTGCTCTTCCCCTCCCACACAGGCTAGTGGTTATGCTCCATGGCTCTAAGTTCAGCTAGAATTCCTTTTATAGAGAAACTAACATGATAAACCCATTCATGATGGGAGAAAAATGTGGGAGTAATTGATATTTAGAAAGCAGCAGTCAGGCGTGACAGCTCATGCCTGTAATCCCAACTTGGGAGGCTGAGGCAGGCCGATCACTTGAGGTCAGGAGTTTGGCTTGGCCAACATGGTGAAACCCTGTCTCTACTTTAAAAAGTACAGATATTAGCCGATGTGGTGGCACATGCCTGTAGTCCCAGCTACTTGGGAGGTTGAGGCGGGAGAATCCCCTGAACCCAGGAGGCTAAGGTTGCAGTGAGCCGAGATTGCGTCACTGCACCACACTCCAGCCTGGGCGACAGAGCAAGACTCCCTCTCAAAAAATAAATAGCCGGGCGCGGTGGCTCAAGCCTGTAATCCCAGCACTTTGGGAGGCCGAGGCGGGTGGATCACGAGGTCAAGAGATCGAGACCATCCTGGTCAACATGGTGAAACCCCGTCTCTACTAAAAATACAAAAAATTAGCTGGGCATGGTGGCACATGCCTGTAATCCCAGCTACTCAGGAGGCTGAGACAGGAGAATTGCCTGAACCCAGGAGGCGGAGGTTGCGGTGAGCCGAGATCGCGCCATTGCACTCCAGCCTGGGTAACAAGAGCGAAACTCCCTCTCAAAATAAATAAATAAATAAATAAATAAATAAATAAATAAATAAATAAATAAATAAAAATTAAAAATAAAAAAGGCAGAAGCCCTGGATTCGAATCCACCACACACTCAGTTTTCTTATCAGTAAAATGAAGATCTCCTGACTGAACAGTGATTCTGTGACTCTTAGAAACAGTGGTAAGAGATGCTACATTTTTGGTGCTTGTTCAGATGGAGAAAGGATAGTTAACACTCAGGTAGCAATTATTTTGAAGGCAGTATAATATATCTCCTTAAAAAGTATACCTACTCAAATATTGGTAAATGTTGACATGCCTGAACCTAAATGGCAAGGAGTATTTTAGAAAAATATTAAGTCCCTGCAGATAAATGACAAGTGTTGATTTGGGTGCTTAATGTATTACATTTAGACTTGAACTGTTGGATGTATCAGAAATGTTAAAAGGTTTTTCTCTACATTTCCAAAGTTTTTTCAAGATATCAATGTGATGTTTTGTTCCAGAGGCAAATTTGCATTTGTGATCTGCTTCTAAAAATGCTGTAAGTTACCTCTATGTTTAGAAAGTGAAAATATCTGATGCTAGATTGGAAGTATCTCTTCCTGGGGAATCCAGAAAGGTAAGAATAGCATATTGTCTTACTGCAACAGATAAGTTGCTTATTGAGAAGACTGTTTGTTATTCTATATGATAACAATACAGCTGGTGTATATTTTATGATAGATCCTGTTATTTTCCTCATAACTTTAGATGGGAAGGGGGGGGAAATTATGATATCCAGATTAATTAAAGAGCATTGGAAGTCCACAGTACTGTATCTAAAGTAGAAGTTTGGGTTGTAGACTTTATATCAACTAATGAGCAAATATTTGTATGATAAAATGGTAAGCATTGCTTACCATTTTATCATACTTTTTCACAGCCTTTTATAGATGTTTTATAGCTTATTTTACCAGTTTTCCTGGAAAATTCCTTTTTTTTCTTTTATTTATTTATTTTTCAGATGAGGTCTCACTCTGTCGCCCAGCTTGGAGTGCAGTGGTGCGATCTTGGCTTACTGCAACCTCCACCTCCAGGGTTCAAGCCACTCTCCTGCCTCAGCCTTCTGAGTAGCTGGCACTACAGGTGCCTACCACCACACCTGGCTAATTTCTTATATTTTTAGTAGCGATGGGGTTTCATCCTGTTGACCAGGATGGTCTCGATCTCCTGCATGATTTACCGGCCTCAGCCTCCCAAAGTGCTGGGATTACAGGCATGAGCCACCACACCTAGCCACTTTCTTTTATACCATAATTAAGAATTTATTAAAATGCTCAAATTGTCTAAGACTGTAAAGTTTATTGGGGAGAGGCCATGACTACCTCTGAATTTAGTAAATTTAAAATATTTCTGATTCTCAATAAAGAACTAATATTCATATAAATAATGAATGCTTTTTTTCATTATGTAACCTGAAAATAAATACTTATGCAAATAGAACAAAGTCCACTAAAAAGAACTGATTACCACCAAATAAAACTTTGAGGAAGACAAAATGCAATGACCTTTTATGAGGCAATAATATTGTAACAACTCTTCAAAGTCCAGATCTTCCAGAACATGTTATATGTGCTATATGCTACGTATACTATATATAACATATTCCACGTTAATTGTGTTCGGGAGCAGTGTGTTCCATGGGCAGGATGATGGATGGAAAGTATGCTTTCTGGTCAGAAAAAAGACTTGAAAGTTTACAGTTTATATTAATGTAATAAAGATACTGACAAATGCAGAAAAGATGTCCCAAACATGCTGAGCTATGGGATCATTTCCTTAAATAATTCAGCCTCATACCATCCCTTTGGACTAACATACCTGTATTTCTAAACACAGTTTAAGTAATGTTGATATCAGAGAAGTCTTTTGCTCTGAATAGCAAAGTTTATTGATTTCCAGGTGCTTTTGAAATACGAAGAACAGCTGTAAACAAAGAATTTGCCTCTAGTAGGAACTGTAAATCTCACAGTCCTGACCCTAAGCACTGCAAAGCCCTGCTAATATCAACTAAGTCATAGGACAGAGGATGGGCTCAAGTTTCCATCTGCTCTTTGAAACATGCTAAACAAATAGTAGTTTCAATGAGACATTGCTGAGTAGGTATCTCAATTTAGAAAATAAACTGGAAATAGTTTCTCTGTTTTCAAGAGAATTTATTATATTACATGGAAACCCCTTAAGCAGAAGTTCCCTGGTATACTTTAGCTAGACTTCAGTATTTGATTTTGCAGCATTTTGTTTGTTTGTTTGTTTTTTGTGATGGAGTCTCGTTCTGTCGCCCAGGCTGGAGTGCAGTGGCGGGATCTTGGCTCACTGTAAACTCCCACTCCCAGGTTCAAGTAATTCTCATGCCTCAGCCTCTTGAGCAGCTGGAATTACAGGCACACACCATGACACCTGGCAAATTTTTGTATTTTTAGTAGAGACAGGGTTTCACCATGTTGCCCCAGTTGGTCTTGAACTCCTGGCCTCAAGTGATCCTCCCACCTCAGCCTCCCAAAGTGCTGGGATTACAGGCGTGAGTCACCACGCCCGGGCAAGATGTGCAGCTCTTTAAAGCATCCATTACAATCTCCCCTCCCACAAAAGTAAGGTAGAATTTTTAAATGAACTAATATTTTCAGGTATTAGACATGAGGGGAAAAAGTAAGAATAAAAGTCTAAACAAATGATTAGTCTATTTTTGGATGATAGAATTATGTTTTTGGGTTTTTTTTTACTTCATTTTTTGAAATGTTCTATTGAGTCAGGAGAATAGACAGGGAACCTAAGGATGTTTCATGCCAACTTCCTAGAACTAATCTGAAAGGAAAACCCTCACTTCCCACCCTAAGTAGCAGAAGGACCAGAGGCTATTCACTTTGCAAACACCTGACCTTTTCTGCAACTGCAGATGGAAAATTGGCTGTCCGCAACAAATCAGACTGATTGCGAAGGAGTGTCAAGGGTTTTTTTGTTTGCTTTTTTGACAACTGAGATAGATCTATTATTCTTCTGCTCTCTTGGAGTGATCTCTCAGTGCTGTTAAGAGTCACCGCTGGCCAAGTATAGTGACTCACACCTGTAATCCCAGCACTTTGTGAGACCAAGGCAAGTGGATCACCTGAGGTCAGGAGTTCAAAACCAGCCTGGCCACCATCGCAAAACCCCGTCTCTACTGAAAATACAAAAATTAGCCAGGTGTGGTGGCACACACACCTGTAATTTCAGCTACTCAGGAGGCTGAAGCAGGAGAATCGCTTGAACTTTGGAGGCAGAGTTTGCAGTGAGCCGAGATAGTGCCACTGCACTCCAGCCTGGGTGATGGAGTGAGAGGAGACTGTGTTTAAAAAAAAAAAAAAAAAAAAAAAAAAAAGCCAACCAGGCACGGTGGCTCATGCCTGTAATTCCAGCACTTTGGAAGGCCGAGGCGGTGGATCTTACCTGAGATCAGGAGTCCAAGACAGCCTGGCCAACATGGTGAAGCCCTGTCTCTACTAAAAATATAAAATTAGGTGGGCACGGTGGCACACACCTGTAGTCCCAGCTACTCAGGAGGCTGAGGCAGGAGAATCACTTGAACCTGGCAGGGGCAGAGGTTACAGTGAGCCGAGATCATGCCACTTCACTCTCGCCTAGGCAAAACAGTGAAACTCCATCTCGAAAAAAAAAAAAAAAAAAAAAAAAAAAATCTACTGTTAGTAGACACCTTCAGTCTTCCCAACATGACGCTTCCACCTTGTGGTTAAAAAATGCTTAACTTTGAAGAGATTTGGTCTTCTTGTATATCCCCTGTAAAAGAAACAGAATAAATGTGAGAAAAGGTCTTTTTTATAGGGACCAATTTTTTCTAAAAAGCTTTGTCAGCGAGATTCTCTCTTAAAAAAAGGATTGTTACAATTCTGACACCATATCAATTTTTAAAGACTACTGTTTTCTTAGAATGTTTCTTTTTTTGCCATTTATTGCACAAGTATTAATTTGGGAGAGGGGGAGTTTCAGAAAATTCTAATAAGGCCAGGTGCAGTGGCTGAACGCCTGTAATCTCAGCACTTTGGAAGGCTGAGGCAGGCAGATCTCATGAGGTCAGGAGTTCAAGGCCAGCTTGGCCGCTCCATTTCTATTAAAATGTAAAAATTAACAACAACAAAAAAAAATCACAGCTACTTGGGAGACTGATGCAGGAGAATCGCTTGAACCAGGGAGGTAGAGGTTGCAGTGAGCCAAGATCATGCCACTGCACTCCAGCCTGAGCAACAGAGCAAGACTTCCTCTCAAATGCTAATAATCAGTAAGATTAATGAACATAGTTTTTTTTTTATTTTTTAGAGACAAGTCTCCCGAGAAGAGTGTCGCAGTACAATCACAGTTCATTGTAACATCGGACTCCTGGGCTCAAGTGATCATCCCACCTCAGTCTCCCAAGTAGCTAAGACTGTGGGTGCAAGCCATCACAATTTTTAGATGTAGCATGTCATTACGTTGCCCAGGCTGATCTCAAACTCCTGGCCTCAAGTAATCCTCCTTCCTTGGCCTCCCAAAGTGTTGAGATTACAGGCGTGAGTCACCAAGCCTCGCCCAGGATGGTATTTTAAAACTGTCTTTTCATCTTCTAAATCAACAAAAACTTCACAGTTGCTTTCATTGGCAACCAACATCCTTAACTAAATGCCTACTGTATACACAATGCATTTATTTGAGAGTTGAAAGAAGGAGATACAAAATGATGCTACAACCTGCTATGGGAAGAAGATACAAAGGAAAACACTGGTATGAACAAAATACCTCAGACTTGAGAGTGCATAAAAAAGGCTTAATTCACCAGATGCAGTGGCTCACACCTGTAATCCCAGCATTTTCAGAGGCCAAGGTAGGAGGATTGCTTGAACCCAGAAGTTCAAGGCCAGCCTGGGCAACATAGCAAGACCCTGTCTCTAAAGCATACATACATACATATATACACACACACACAAACACGCACATGGATTAGCTGGGTATGGTGGCAACAGGCCTGTGTTCACAGCTACTCAGGCTGCAGTGAGCCATGTTCGTGCCACTGTACTATAGCCTGGGTGACAGAATGAGACCCAGCGTCAGGAAAAAAAGACAAAAACAAAACAAACAAACAAAAAAACTTGGGGATGAGGGTAGAGGTTACATCAAGGCTACCTAAGCTGGATTTGGGATGATTATCGTCAAGAGTGGATGCAAACAATATTAAACTGCTATTCATTAAAAGTGCTTGCTACCTGCCAGACACCATCCTAAGTTCTGTATATTTAGTATCTCCAGGGTCACTAGGCAAGTAAGTACCAGATATGTGACTTTGAACTTCCCACAATAAGCTTATGAACTTTGTTGAAGCAAAATGATTTGAGAAGTGAAAAGCAAGCACCCATTTCATAGTGTTCTAAAAGTCTAAATCCAGTAGAACATCAGAGATAAAATCCAAAAAGCAAGTTTTCCCCCCAATATTTAAATCAAGGATGCAACATGCTGTACGTAAACTATAACTGAACCAAAAATCGGGGGACCAAACGTAGTAAAACCCATTGAGGGAAATATTGCTGTGACCTTGGATTGGAGGAAGGCCTACTTAATACATGACAGTGGGCTGGGAAGGTGTGAACCAAAAATACACACATGCAAAAGCACTGAGAAATAAATGGAATTCACCTAGAACATAATGGTAATGAAATAAATTTAAAAGGTGAAATTTTGGACCTGGTGTGGTGGCTCATGCCTGTAATCTCAGCACTTTGGGAAGCTAAGACGGGCAGATCACTTGACCCCAGGAGTTTGAGACCAGCCTGAGCAACATGATGAAACTTTATAAAAAATACAAAAATTCGGCTGGGCACAGTGGTTCATGCTTATAATCCCAGCACTTTGGGAGCCCTAGGCAGGTGGATCATGAGGTCAGGAGTTTGAGACAAGTCTGGCCAACATGGTAAAACTCCATCTCTACTGAAAATACAAAAAAAGTTAGCCAGGTGTGGTGGTGTGCACCTATAATTCCAGCTACTCAGGAGGCTGAGGCAGAAGAATTGCTTAAAACTGGGAGGTGGAGGTTGCAGTGAGCTGAGATCATGCCACTGCACTCCAGCCTGGGTGACAGAGCAAGGCTCTATCACAGGAAAAAAAAGAGCTAGGCATGCTGGCTTGCACCTGTGGTCCCCAGCCTCTTGGGAGGCTGAGGTGGGAGGACTGCTTGAGCCCAGGAGGTTGAGGCTGTAGTGAGTCATGTTTGCAGCACTGCACTCCAGCCTGGGTGACAGAGAAAGACCCCATCTCAAAACAAAACAAAAGTAAAATCTTGGAATTAGGAAAGATGCTATTTTGATAAATTGGCTTTAAGCTGTTGGCTGGACCACTAAGTTGTAGCATTCTGAAGACAGGAGAGCTGTGGGATTGTAGGATTGAAACAGATGAAGGTAAATCCTATAGATTTTTTTTTAAGTCTTTAAAGCAGAGCTTTAAAGGAAAGCAATAGGAATTCAAGTATGTTTCAGTACCACTACTCACCTAAAGACAATCAATTAAGGGTTTTTATTCAAAATCCTATTACTCTAACAATATTTAAGTACAGCAATCATTTCAGATGCATTATTAGCCAGTTACTGAACACGCCTCCCATCTGCTTGCTTTATGGCTCTTGTTTTATTTTCTGTTGTCTTTCATTTGTTTGTTAGCTCATTTTACAATTTGTTACTTCTGAACACCTTTCATGTGCTGGTACTTTCAGATATCTATCTCAAGTATTATTTGTAAATGTGAAAAAGTCCCTATTATATATAACTGAAAACTGGCTACATGATAGACAATAAGATCACCAACTTTTAAATAATTTTTTAAGCCAAGAAATACTTTTTTGTCACTATCAAATCAAAATGTAATTCAACATTCAATCATGAAGGTCAACTACAAACTTTTCACAATGCTATTAACAACTTGTGGTTACCATCATAAGCCCTAGACCTACACACCAATTATCTTTAATACCCTTATTAGGCCTGGTGCAGTGGCTCATGCCTGTAATCCCAGCACTTTGGGAGGCCAAGGTGGGCAGATTACTTAAGATCAGGAGTTCAAGACCAGCCTGGCCAACATGGTGAAACCTCATCTCTGCTAGAAATACAAAAATTAGCTGCTGTGGTGATGGGGTCCTGTAATCCCAGCTACTCAGGAGGCTGAGGCAGGAGAATCATTTGAACTCAGGAGGCAGAGGTTGCAGTAAGCCGAGATCACGCCACTGCACTCCAGCCTGGGCAACAGAGCAAGACTCCATCTCAAGAAATAAATAACCCTTATTAAAGGTTTTAAAGATCTTAATTGTATCATGACAAAAACTATCCCTGTCTGACGTAGGGGCCCACAACCTCCTAAGCCAGCTTTTTTTTTTTTTTTTTTTTTTTTTTTGAGATGGAGCCTTGCTTTGTCATCCAGGCTGGAGTGCAGTGGTACAATCTCAGCTCACTGCAACCTCTGCCTCCCGTGTTCAAGTGATTCTCCTGCCTCAGCCTCCTGAATAGCAGGGACTACAGGCATGTGCCACCACGCCCAGCTAATTTTTTGTATTTTTAGTAGAGATAGGTTTCGCCATGTTAGGCAGGGTGGTCTCAATCGCCTGACCTCATGATCTTCCTACCTCGGCCTCCCAAAGTGCTGGGATTACAGGTGTGAGCCACCACACCCAGCCAAAGCCAGATTGTTTTTGTTTTTGTTTTTGTTTTGGGATGGAGTCTCACTCTGCTGCCAGGGCAGTGGTGCAATCTCAGTTCACTGCAACCACGTCCCTGGTTCAAGGGATTCTACTGCCTCAGCCCCCTGAGTAGCTGGGATTACAGGCACACGCCATCACCCCCGGCTAATTTTTGTATTTTTAATAGAGACGGGGTTTCACCATGTTGGTCAGGCTGCTCTTAAACTCCCGACCTTAGGTGATTAGCCCACCTCGACCTCCCAAAGTGCCAGAATTACAGGTGTCAGCCACCACACCCAACAAAGCCAGCTTTCAAGACTGAGGCTCCAGTGCTTTCATTTAGTAAATTCTTGAGCACTTACATTTGTGCCTCACAATCAAGAGGTCCCCAGCTTGGTGGAACTTTCAAAGACGAGGCAGTTTTGCATGCTGACAAGTAGCACCGTGGCTAGCCCAAATTCCCCTTCCTGTCCCAGCTACCTCCTTTATAGACCATTCATGATCACTTATGTCAGCCTGTCATGTGATCTAAGTAAAGACAGGCAGAACAAATCATTTCTTGCTCCTACTAACATGGAACATCATTCTGTCAAGTTGCTCTCACTGGAGGCTCCCAACTGCTTTAAGCTGCGCAGTGATATTTGTATTTCTAAAGTGGGCAGGCATAGCCATTCCAGAAACATATTCAGACTTGTGCCTTTTGTTACCCAAATATATGATATTCAAACAATTTCCATTTTAACTCATTAAACAATTAAGATTAAATAATTGTTTTCTTGAAACAATTCTTAATCGCGTAATAAATCATTTATTCGTAAATCAATACAATTATTTGTAAATCAAAACCTGTACTATTCAGAACCTAAGAATTTAGACAATTTTAATAACTCATAAACATGTTGATTCCATTTGTAGATTTAAATTTTATATAAACAGCAGTCATTGCATATATATATATCTTAAGTGTACATTGTTTATAATCACATTTACGCTACTTAAACTCCTCAGAAAAAAACAGATTCTACTTAGTTCAGCTCCAAATAACACTTTAAGGAACTCCACAGGTAAAGTACTAATCCCCCTTTGGCCATTTGTTTCCTAAGTCAGTGTGCGTGTGTGTGTGTGTGTGTGTGTGTGTGTGTGTGTGCAACAATGTAACAATGTACCATTAGTAAAGCTGCTGTGCAAAATTATCCCTCAGGCCTATTCTAAGCTTACAGTTTAGCTGATTTTATTGTAAGTATATACAATTCACATATGGGAGAAAAGCATGAAACCAAGATAGTTATTTTCACTATTTTGCTTCAGATTCATTTTTAAATATAAATCAAGAAGTTAATCTACACAGTTTGAGAGATACTTTTGACATTAGAAATTTTTTAAATTTTAAACATACATAATTGTAAATATGGTGTATGTATTGTTTCATGTACAATGTGTATCTATCAAATCAGTGTAATTAGCACACACATCAACTCAAACATTTATCATTTATTTGTAGCAAGAACATTCAATAATTAACTGTAGTCACCCTACTGTGCAATAGGACATCAGAACTTATTCCTCCTAATTTAAATTTGTACCCATTAAAAGTGGTTTTGTACAAATACTAGACAGATGTTCTACCCATACATTGTTTTCCAAAATTATTGTTTGGCTTTTTTTAAAAAAACACACAACAAATTTTAAAAGGCACTGAGATACATCTGCTTCTAGATCATTGCTAGGCTTGAAAAATAAAGCTTGCTCTACCAGGAATCGCAAGTTAGAACTGAATATTTGCCAAAGTAGAAATTATATAGCGTCATTTCAGGCAAAGGTTTTTCAGCTCTCCTTCCAGCTATCTGTCAGAACAGTAAAACCAGGTCAAAACAATCCAGCATAACCAGGCTTCATTACATAAGGCCGTTTTGTTCTAAGATGCTAATAAACCAAAACAAGAATATTAAACTGAAAATATATCATTTGAGCTATTTTCATACAAACTGTTGGTTCCTTATATCCTCCTTTCTATAACAATAAAGGGCATATTTTACTGCAAAGAAAATTTTATGTCTATCACTAGCCATAAATTTTTGAATTTTGTCATTAGTTATTACATAAATGTTGCCTAGTATCGCTAACCAAATGGCATAACCATTTTATGTCCACATTTCACTTCTGCATTTACAAACAGAATTTTCATGATTTACATAAAAGTATCTATCAGTGAAGAGTTAACAATGAGATGCAATCTAATATCCATATTATCTGATGTTTTGTAGACTGCAATGTATGTGATTTTTAATCACCTTTTATTTGAGTGACCTTTCATAACAAATAATAATTTAGAGGTTTTAAGTCTCCAAAAGAGATTTTCAAATGTACATGTATTAGTGGTTATAGACGAGATTCTTAGGAAACCTCTTCCATGCCTGCATCCTGTTGTAACTTGAACCATCTTTTCGTCCAGCTGCTTTCCTCTGCCTGCAAGAGGGGTCAAGATAAGATGAGTTTTGCCTGACTTCTTTGATGTCCTGAACTTTCTGTAGTCTTTTATTTTTCTTCCGTTTGTTCATTATAAATTTAGTTTGGCATTTGTTTGATCTTTTCAGCTGTCTTCATTGCCATCAGTAGTTTTATTCCATAGTTCTTTCTGGTATTTGACAGGTTCATTTCTATATTTTCCAAATTCAAATGAATTATCCACTGTAAGCTCATTATTACTAGTTGCTTTACAGAATGCTTTAGTCCACCTAACCTTTCAAGAATTGCACTTCTTTTTAAAGTTTTTATGACATTTGGATTCACACAGTCTGAACACCTTGCAATAGCTGCAGATGAACACTGTGATGTGGCCAGGGTAGACTGGCCCCAAGAGACACTGAGACTTCTCAGTACACATGCCGAGCTCGCATGGGCCTCCACTGACCAAACATGGAGCTAGAGAGGAAGTCAAGAAAAGGGCTTGATATACTAGGTTAGACTTGCAAGACAATTCCACATTTTACTCAGGAGGAGGCTTTAAAAAGTTCTGTCTTATGGGTAAATGGTACCTATTTTCACTGGTAACATTATTACCCCCATCTCTTACTTCAGCTGTTTATACAAAAGAGGCTAGAGAATAAAAAGTACATTTTTATAGCCAGGTGGGGTGGCTCATGCCTATAATTCTACCTAGCACTTCGAGAGGCTGAGACAGGAGGATCCTTGAATCCAGGAGTTCAAGACCAGCCTGGGCAACATAGGGAGACCCTGTCTCTATAGTAAAATCAATAAAAAGAAAAATAAAAGTAGTACAATTTTACTTACATAGCACCAAATACATGGTGAAACCCTGTCTCTGCTAAAAATACAAAAAAAATCAGATGGTGTGGTGGCACATGCCTATAATCCCAGCTGCTCTGGAGGCTGAGGCAAGAGAATGGCTTGAACCCGAGAGGGAGAGACTGCAGGATTGTGCCACTGCATTCCAGCCCGGGCAACAGAGTGAGGATCCAGCTCAAAAACAAAAAACAACCAAAACAAAAAACCAAATCTTTCAAACATTTTCCCTTTACATGAAAGGTATTAAATAAGTTACATTTACATGTCCCATACACACACACACACACACACACACACACACACACACAGAGAGAGAGAGAGAGAGAGAGAGAGAGAGAGAGAGAATACTCTCATTTAAGACAGGGTAGAAATTATTTAAAATTCAGGATTGGGGTAAAGGATGAGCTATTCAATTCAAATTATATTAAAACCCAAATATAAAATAGACACAGAAGTGACATTTTCTTCAAAGTATTTACTATTCCACTACCAAAGTAGGTAGATTATACTAAAGAGAAGAAATCCACATGGATTGAGGCATTTTCTCACTTTGATATATGTAAATAAATTTCATGTTGTCTGAATTCTTAGGGTTAATTAGTTAGAAATGTAATTCTCTTATACACAGGGCAACTAGGGGAAATAAGTTATCACAACCACTTGAATTGGTTGTCTACATACCGGGCAGGGCTTATTCCTTCTCTTTAGCTTCTTTGCACATGTAAAGCAGGCCATAAATGTCCTGTTTTGCCATGGACAATGCAACCATTTTTAGGTCGACCTTGACAAATCACACAAGGTTCAGTGGCATTAAGGGGCAAACTACATTCCATACTTTCTTCTTTGTCTTGTGTTTCTTCCCTTTCAGACTTTTGCATCTTCTTGGCTGCTATAAATAATCCTACTAGAAGATGACGGCTCCCTTTCTTGTGATTGTGAGGCTCGTGTAATTTTATTTTCTTCAACACACCATTCTTTGGAATCATTCACTGTAGTGTTTTCACAATCAGGAACATCAAAGCCCTCTTCAGCTTGTGTTGAGCTTTCTAGTTTGGCTTTCTCAGAGATTTCCCCTTTATCTTTCCCTTTATCTTCAGGAAGCCAATTCTCACCAAGGACCCAACATCTGTTACAATGAGACAGAAGTCCGGGATCCATTTCATCTCATGAAGTGCGGCACCTTTAAGATGCAAATACAAGCCTTCAAAAACTGGGTCCACCCAACTGGACGAAGTAGCTATAACCTTTAGAAGTTAAATGATATGGGCTGGGCACAGTGGCTCATGACTGTAATCCCAGCACTTTGGGAAGCCAAGGCAGATCACTAGAGGTCAGGAGTTAAGACCAGCCCAGCCAACATGGTGAAACCCCATCTCCACTAAAAATATAAAAATTACCCAGGTGTGATAGTGGACACCTGTAATCCCAGCTTCTTGGGCGGCTGAGGCAGGAGAATAGCTTGAACCCTGAAGGTGGAGGTTGCAGTGAGCCTGGATTGTGCCACTGCATTCCACCTTGGGCGATAGAGTAATTCTCTGTCTCAAAAAAAAAAAAAAAAAAAAAGTTAAAAAATGAGTGTAAGTGTTAAATTAGCTACTTAGTGGCAAGTGTAGAACAAGTCATATCCTGACTGCCAGACTTTTTCCAGTTGTAGCCTTCTACTTCATATGTGCTCCTACCCTTAGCCACTATGGGGCTGAAGGTCTTATTAGGTTCTTATACAATTTATTAAAGTCTTGAAATGAGGTATCAGACAAGCAGCTACAGATTTAAAAAAAAAAAAATTGTCTAAAGGCTCTTTAAAAGGAAATCTCAATGTTTCTTTTCTAGGGAAAAAGTCCTAGCTCTTAGACCCGGCACCTTTAAGATGCAAATACAAGCCTTCAAAAACTGGGTCCACCCAACTGGACGATTCCCACCGTTGTCCTCTTGCCCTTGCCGTGGCATGTGCCTAACAGCACGGCCTCCCCCACAGATCCCCACCAGTGTAAAACATCACTGGCGCCCTGTATTTGCATCTTCAAGGATTGGGGTGGGAGGGCCCGTTTTCTCGCGGGCTACGAACTAACATGCCAGGTCAAACCAAGCCCCTGAGCCCTATGCAAATGAGACACCGCCTCCTCCAGCCACCACAGAAAATTGGCTGGTATCCTAGGAATGCGAGGTCTCCTTCGGTTTTGGAGCCCCCTTTCCCTCTGTACGGGGGAGCTTCTTCTGCCTTCTCTCTTCTTGTCTATTAAACTCTCCGCTCCTTAAAACCTCTCCACGTGTGTCCACGTTGTTTTATCTAATCCATCTCAAAGCAAAGATCCTGGTGTTCCTCCATTCATCAAAGCTGTATCCGTCACAAGGCTGTGTCCCAGGTACAAAGCAAGAACGAGGACTCTAAATATCATTCAGCTAGAATTCTGATATAACTTTAACAAAGCCTACACATTAAATGGGGCGCTGGGCTCAGTGGCTCAAGTCTGTAATCCCAACAATTTGGGCGGCCAAGGCGGATGGATCACTTGAGGTCAGGAGTTCAAGACCAGCCTGGCCAACATTGTGAAACCCTGTCTCTACTAATAAATAAATAAATAAATAAATAAATAAATAAATAAATAATAATAGCAGGGTATGGCGGTGAGCTCCTGTAATCCCAGCTACTCAGGAGACTGAGACACGAAAATCTCTTGAACCTGGGAGGCAGAAGTTGCAGTGAGCCAAAATTGCACTATTGCATTCCAGCCTGGGCGATAGAGTGAGACTCAATCTCAATAAATAAATAGCGTGAGAGTCAATCTCAATAAATAAGTAAATGGATAGATAGGTAGGTAGATAGATAGATAGACAGATAGAGAGATAGGCAGATAGATGATAGGGTAATTATCTTTTAAACCAAATTTGTAGTTTGTGTACTCATCAAGTTTTAAGTGGATCGAATTTTCAGATCACACGTATTTGCTCTTAAGAAACTGTTTTTTATTGGATTTACTTAATGTTTTCATTTTTATCATTAACGATCTATCTCCCATGAAGGCAAGAACCGTATCTATCTTGACTACTGCTGTTAATCCAGTGCCATCTCAACTGTATGGAATCTGGTATAAACTTATCTACAAATGAAGACCCAGCTCTCAGACTGAGCAGGATCCTGCCATCTAGTGGTCCACACGAATAACAGCTCGGTTAAATACAGTACTAACTCTAGAGGCAGATAGGCGTTCATACAGTCACTACTTTGGAAGAGAAAAATATAAAGATAATACAGGAAGTAGGCCGGGCACGGTGGCTCAAGCCTGTAATCCCAGCACTTTGGGAGGCCGAGGCAGGTGGATCACGAGGTCAAGAGATCGAGACCATCCTGATCAACATGGTGAAACCCTGTCTCTACTAAAACTACAAAAAAAAAGTTAGCTGGGCATGGTGGCACGTGCCTGTAATCCCAGCTACTCAGGAGGCTGAGGCAGAAGAATTGCCTGAACCCAGGAGGCGGAGGTTGCGGTGAGCCGAGATCGTGCCATTGCACTCCAGCCTGGGTAACAAGAGCGAAACTCCAACTCGAAAATAAATAAATAAATAAATACAGGAAGTAACAAAAATAGGTAAAACGTAAAAGACTAGGATGACTATCAAAAGTGCTTCCATCTCCTACATCTTCTAGAGAACTATGCAATGATTACTAATATCCAGAATAATAACCATGAGACAGTGCCACATACCAAAAAAGGTCCAATCTTTTGGCTTCCCTGGCTCACATTGGAGGAAGAATTGTCTTGGGCCAGACGTAAAATACACTTAACACTAACAATAGCTGATGATGGGGAAAGAAATTGTAAAGAAAAAGAATCATAATATTTTAAGAAAGTGTATGAATTTGTGTTGGGCCACATTCAAAGCCATCCTGCCATATGGCCCATGGGGCGTGGGTTGGACAAGCTTGTTTAAATACATACAAAAGAAAATATTCCATTTGTCAAGCACTCTTGTTAACAAAAAACTTTTTTTACCAAAATTCTTTCAGTGACATCGTGCCAAATGTAAAGCTCAGACTATGCTGACTTTTTTGCTGATGGCTGCAATAAAAGGTATTTTTACTCTAAACAGTCAAGACAAATTTGCCTTAAAATGCTAAAATATTTAACTGAACTAAATTTTTTGTTTTGCTTCTTTATTTTTTAAAAAGTACAACTTTGAAATTCTCAAATACATCTATACTCAATTTATTTGAATGTACTATTGGTGCAGTGATCCATAAATATGCTCTAATACATACAGTGACATTGATAACTACTACTATTACTACTAATTTTCCCAATACCAGTGTTACTCTACTATTTTCCACATTTCTCACAATACCTGGGGTTGAAGGTAGAGATCAATATAGTAGTTTTATTTTAAAGTAAAATTCAGCACTGTGTTTTGCATCAATCTCCTAAGACACATGTACATTCTATGCAAATCAGGCTCCTTTGCACCGGTGCCCACCTAGCCTCTCCATCTTCACATGCCACTCCCTCGCCCTCCCCTATGTCCACCCCTCTGTCCCTCCTTCCTGTCCTGGAACTACCAGGGGCTTTCTCACCTCAGCGTTTTACACACACCATTTCCTCCCACTGCCTAAATAGTATTTCCTCCAAGACTCTCTCTCCCCAATCAGTCCTACGCTAGATGCCCTGATAAACTCTCAGATCACCCGACATTTCACTTTCAGAGCACAACTTTTAATATCTAATTTCTTGCTTCATGTCTCTCTTATGTTAATCACTTGGCCTTTGCTAGATTAATGACTGAGTGACCAGAAGTTTTAATGATCCCATATATCATATGATTTTAAACTATTTTTATAGCTTTTGCTGGTTGTAATAAAAATTTTCAGATGTCTGTGCTTTACTTAACACTCACATTTGCATGGAGATGATTTTTCTTTCCAAATAAAGAGGTTTAATAAAGCTAACATGCTTGACCATGTTTTGGAGAGTTTACATACTAATTTCTTCACCCCTTCTCTAATATGGTTAGTAAAGTTCTGTGTTTTCATCAGGAAGCAGCAGCCTGTGAATTTCTCACCTTGGGGCTTCCATTTTCCCTCCAAGTTGCTTCACCTTTCTTTCTTTCTTTCTTTCTTTTTTTTTGAGATGAAGTCTCACTGTGTCACCAGGCTGGAGTGCAGTGGCGCCATCTCGGCTCACTGCAACCTCTGCCTCCCAGGTTCAAGTAATGCTCCTGACTCAGCCTCCTGAGTAACTGGGACTACAGGCACGCACCACCACATCCAGCTAATTTTTTTGTATTTTTAGTAGAGACAGGGTTTCACCATGTTGACCAAGATGGTCTTGATCTCTTGACCTCGTGATCCATCCGCCTCAGCCTCCCACAGTGCTGGGATTACAGGCGTGAGCCACTGCGCCCGGCAAGTGGCTTCACCTTTCAAATGGAGCAACCCTGACCTTTCTGGCTCCTAAATCCCATCTTTACAAGCTGCAGGAGCCAGTGCATGGCGAGCATAGTTTCTTGTCTTTATCCCTTTTTTTTTTTTTTTTTTTTTTGAGATGGAGTCTCGTTCTGTCTCCCAGGCTAGAGTGCAAAGGGCACAATCTTGGCTCACTGCAACCTCCGCCTCCCAGGTCAGGTGATTCTCCTGCCTCAGCCTCCTGAGTAGCTGGGATTACAAGCTAATTTTTGTATTTTTAGTAGAGACGGCGTTTCACCATGCTGGCCATGCTGGTCTCAAACTCCTGACCTCGTGATCTGCCCGCCTCGGCCTCCCAAAGTGCTGGGATTAGGGACGTGAACCACCACGCCCGGCCACCTTTACCTTTTTAAATCCTTTCCCTCCTCACCAGCTTTTCTTTTTTTAAGACTTTATTTTCTTAGAGCAGTTCTAGTGCAAATGTGCTGTGGTGAAGTCAATACAGATATAAATATTTACTTAAAAAACCCCAAGAACCAGTACCCAAAAGCAAAATTATCTAAAGGAAAATTCAGAAGGTACAGAGGTTTCCCACATACCCCTTGTCCCTATCCCCACACGTGCATAGACTCTTTGATGATCAACGCCCCCCACCAAATTGGCACATTTGTTACAACCAATAAACCTACACTGAAGCGTCATTACCACCTAAAGTGCATACATAGTTTAAATTAGGATTGTGAGGCTGAGGGCGCGCGGGATCCGGCGCAGCTGCCGGGCTGCGGAGGCGCCGGGAAGAAGAGAGGGCGGCGCGGGCGGTGCGGGCGGCTGGGTTCAGGGCACCAAGGCTGCCCGAGCTCCCGGGCTCCGGTTGCACGGCTCACTCCCGAAGGTGTGGCTTCCAGCCGTTGCCTCCTTAGGAAGCAGGGAGCGTCAGTGTCGGGAGACTCTGAGACCGGAGTGCCGGAGCTGCTGATGCCCCCGCCAGCCTTCAAGTGTTCTCAGGCTCTTCTTTTTATTCATCTCTAGAACATGGACTTTCCGTGCCTCTGGCTACAGCTGTTGCTGCCTTTGGTAGCTGCGCTGGATTTCAGCTACCACCACCAGGAGGGGATGGAAGCGTTTTTGAAGACTGTTGCCCCAAACTACAGTTCTATCACTCACTTACACAGTATTGGGAAGTCTGTGAAAGGTAGGGTCCGGCTGTGCGCACTTTCCCAAACCCTCAGTCCTCCTTTCAGTGTTCATTAAATGTGCCCCAGCTTCCCATGTCCTCTTCCACGTACCTACCCTGAGGGGCGCAGAACAGGTAAACCGGTACCCTGCGTGTTGGTTGTTTTCTGCTTTTGTTTTGTTTTGTTGGGAGGAATAGTAGAAAGAACTGAATTTTACTGGCCTTGTCTATTGTAATTCAGTGTCACTGAGTCCTTTGCATTTTTGAAGTTCTGTCTTTTGGATCTTGCAGACATTGATTATTTGGGATGTGTATTTTAGTTCCTTTTCAAGAAAACTTTAAAGTCCGTCTATCCGTTTCGGTTCCCCTTTGTCTGGGCTTCTTTAAATATGACTTGGACTGTTAATGTCACTTCTTCAAGTCTCTTTTAAACTGAAAGAATGCAGTTTTGTTGGTAAGATTTCTAGGCCATATCTAATTAGCTTTTTAGTTTAAAGTTATGCAAAAATATCATTTCTACAACTTTCTTTTAATCTAAGTAGTACAGTTCTGTTGGTTAGATTTGTGCCACGTATAATTAGCCCTATGACTTAAAGTTATGCCAAAAAAAGTGGTTCTAGTATTAAAGGCTGTATTTTAAAAATTATCCATTTGTTTGTTTGAGTTGGAGTCTCACTCTCTTGCCCAGGCTGGAGTGCAATAGCGCGATCTCGGCTCACTGCAACCTCTGCCTCCTGGGTTCAAGCCATTCTCCTTCCACAGCCTCCCAAGTAGCTGGGATTACAGGTGCCTGCCACCATGCCAGGCTAATTTTCGTATTTTTAGTAAAGACAGGGTTTTACCACGTTGGTCAGGCTGGTCTCAAACTCCTGACCTCAGCTGATCCACCTGCCTCAGCCTCCCAAGGTGCTGGGATTACAGATATGAGTCCTAATGTCCAGCCTAAAATGTATCCATTTGAAGAAGACAATGCTAGGTAATAAATACATATTTGCAGTGATTGAAACTCTTCCTAGCATTTCATATTTACTATTAGTTACTTATTGTTCTAAGTTAGAAACTACATAAAGTTATTTTCATTTTTATAGACAGCTAGTTTGAATCAGAGAAATTACACAATTTGTTTAAGGTCTCCCAGATGGTGAATTTTATTGCCAGGACTGGCACCCAGACCATTCGGACAAGGCAAATAATTTGATCAGATATCATTTCTTAATCATTTTTTATTATCCAGATGTTCCCAAAGATGTTACCAGAAAACTTAGTCCCTAAATCAAAAGTCCCATAAAGTTTATGCAATTCAGATTGCACCTGTTTGTAAAGTGTGTTCAAACTCTACCTGGATTTTAGCTCTGAGTTTTGAGTCAATTGAGAGTCTCATAATTACCATATTCTTAATTAATCATTTTTTTAAAAAAGGCTATGGCTTCTATATCAAGAAAACGTATTATATAAATGCGTTTATGTGCAATGTGAAGTCAATATCATGGGCTGTGATAGTAAGTTTGCTTTTAAACAGCATTTCCAAAGACTTGGTGCCAGAATTACTCTATAATTGCTCTATAATCCTAAATTATAGAGGTTGAGAAATCATATCTTGTGAGAAATCATATCTTGAATCAGCATATGTATTCAGGCTTCTGAAATCATTTCTCCCCTAGGGCTAGAGTAGAGCAATTTAAAAAGATCTAGGAATACTAATTATATAAATTACAAAATATACAACTAGCTTGAGTTATTGTTCAGTCATTTCAACCACAAGATGATGAGGATGTTGTTAATTTTAAGTACTAAATGATTTGGTGAGGTTTCCTGTTTTCAAACACAATGTGCTTGTGACAGTCGAGGCTCTCTTTCCTAATGTGAATCAGCAAATGTGATCTATCCTACATATCAAACCACAATCACAGTAAAAGTCAGCAGGCTTAATATTTTTTTAAATTTTACCTTGTATGCACTCTTCTGGTTAAAGGCTTGAGGAGGTATCATGTAAAAACAAAATCTGACACTAGTGGTCAAATGTTTGTGTTGAGTAGTGCTCTGAATAATAACTTGAATTAAGAAAAATTCCAAATCTGCCATTTGGCTCCAAGCAGGAGGCTAAACTGCACACCAGTAACTGGGAGTCAGTTGCCAAAGTGTCACTGCATAATAGTGTGACAGTGGAGAGATGGTGCTCCTTTGTTCGTGCTCTTTTTCACTAGATAGACTATTTTCCCTAGCTGTTCTGCCCTCTGGTGTAAGATAAGTTTGCCTAGAAAACAGAATTTCTGACCGGGGGCAGTGGCTCACACCTGTAATCGTGGCACTTTGGGAGGCCGAGGCAGGAGGATCACCTGAGGTCAGTAATTCTGAGACCAGCCTGGCCAACATGGTGAAAGCTTGTCTCTACTAAAAATACAAAAAATTAGCTGGGCAGGATGGTACGCACCTGTGGTGCCCGCTACTAGGGAGGCTGAGGCAGGAGAATAGCATGAACCCAGGAGGCAAAGGTTGCAGTGAGTCAAGATTATGCCACTGCATTCCAGCCTGGGAGACAAGAGTGAAACTCTTGTCTCAAAAAAAGGAAAAAAGAATTTATTATATATGTGCTATTTATTTATTTTTATTATATGTATTAACATGGATAATCAAGTAATACATTTTTAGTTTTTGTAAAAACTAAAATATATTTGATAAACATATATATCATGTATATTTTCTTTGATGTAATTGTGGATTATATTCTGCTTATTTTCCATTTCATGTTATTTCATTATATATTTCTATGAATTGACAAAGTCTGCAGATGTGAATTCGTTGCTGTGTAGTATTTTATCCTCTTGATTATGTGAATTTTTTTAGCCATTCACCTCTTTGGGCCTCTGTATAGTTTTTGGTTAACTCTGTTATAAACACAGATGCTATAAAACCACAGATACATGTCATGATAATTACCTCCTATTATTATTGGTGATTTTTAAAAACTTTCTTATTTTGAAACTTTAAAACTCACACAAAAATTAAGCACACACATGTACCCTTTACCCCGATTCAGCCATAGTAGACCATATTTCAGTTGAGCCTTTTGAAGGAAATCCCACTACCTAGCGACATAGTCAAGAAAATCTTAGGTGAAACAAGGGAAGCAAAAAAGGACTGATGACTTAGTTTAGAAAAATCAGAAAAGATACAGTGTCCATCAGTTCATTCCGTCCTCATTCATTCAATTAAGGGAGCACTTCCCATTTTTTGCCCCTAACCCCTTGTCTAGAAGGATGCCTGCCACATAATCAATAATCTGTTCTGTTTATTTAATGGATCGAATATTTGCTGAGCATAAGCCATGGGAGGCAAACAAAGATGTGTGTCATTCATTCCCTGCCATTAGGCACCCCATTTTCAAATACAAATGTATTTACTGTGAGTTTTCAGGGTAGTCTCTCCACACACACACCCCAAAATTAGTTTAGGAACAGTTTCTTATTTTTTAAAAAAAGATAAACCCTTGCATTGAGAGTTGACTTTCAATAGCTAGCAATGAAAGAGCTGCTCTGCTTCAAAAACAAACAAACAAACAAACAAACAAACAAACAAACCCAAAGGGCCATTTTAAGAGAGATTTCCTACCATCTATTTTCAGAATCTTGCCTTGGCCAGGTGTGGTGGCTCAGGTCTATAATCCCAGCACTTCAGGAGGCTGAGGTCGGAGAATTGTTTGAGCCCAGTTTGAGACCAGCCTCAGCAACATAGTGAGACCCCATTTCTACAAAAAAAATATTTTTTTAAAAATTAACCCAGCATAATGGTGCACTCCTGTGGTACCAGCTACTTGGGAAACTGAGGCATGAGACTCACTTGAGCCTGGGAGTTCAAGGCTGCAGTGAGCCATGATCATGCCACTGTACTCCAGTCTGGACTACAGAGCAAGACCCTGTCTCAAAAAAGAAAGAAAGAAAGAAACTTGTCTAATCATCATTGTATCTGAATATTGTAGGTGGGATAATAACACCTTCCTTACTAGAGATAATATTATTTGAGATTTTTTTAAGCCAGTCAAATGGTAGTCTCTGTTATCAAGTACTTTCCATGTAGTAAATGGTTTAATACATTATTTCAATCTCAACAACTCAAAGTAGGCATTATCCTCATTTACAAAACAGGTGAAATGAAAAACAGAGAGGTTAATTATCTTGTTGAAGATGACATAGCTAAGTGTTAGAGGATTCAAATTCGGATCTGCCTATTTCCCAAGCACCCCTCTATTTTCTTTAAAAAAGCAGCTTGACACAGATAGGGATGATTCCATGGAAGTTGAGGTCATTAGTAGAGGGTTTTAGGACCATGGTTTGGGCACACTTGACCTGAAGGTATAGCTTCTAGCAAGGATCTACAGCTATTCTATTCAAGTCATTAGCCACTATGCAATTTGAGAAGTTAAATTTGACTAGGCCAAATTGACATGTGCTAGAAAGTGACTTTGAAGACTTAATACAAAAAAGTAAAAGTTCACTAATAATGTTTTATACTGAATACATGTTGAAATAATATTTTAGATATGTTACATGAGAAATATTTTTAAAAATTAATTTTAAGACCAGGAGCAATGGCTCACACCTGTAATCCCAGCACTTTGGAAGGCTGAGGCAGGTGCATCGCCCAAGCTCAGGAGTTTGAGACCAGCCTAGGCAACATGGTAAAACCCAATCTCTACCAAAAATAGAAAATTTAGCTGAGCATGGTGGCTCATGCCTGTGGTCCCAGCTACTCGGGAGGGTGAGATGGGAGCATCACTTGAGCTTGGGAGGCAGAGGTTGCAGTGAGCCAAGATTGTACCACTGCACTCTAACCTGGGTGACAGAGTGAGACCCCCATCTCAAAAATAAGTAAATACATAAATAAATTAATTTCACCTATTTCTTTTTACATTATTAATGTAACTACTAGAAGACTAAAATTATATATATGACTTGCATTATATTTTGATCGGTTGTGCTGCTATAGAGAGCAATTTGTTATTAATTTTTTCCTGAGTATGAGAGGAATTCTAGTTCATTTAGAAAATCTGTATCATACAACAAAGCACCAAAAAGAAAACAAAAATCTCACCATCCAAAGAAAACATTTAGTAGATTGGAATCATACTATAGAGGTTTGAGCCTTTTTACCTGCTCTGAGTCAAATATCTTACTTTGTTTGTTCATGCAAATATATATTTCTAAAACTTGATTTTTTATTTCTGTTTTGTATTCTATCACTAGATATATCATTATTTAATTAACTCTTGCCCCACTGGTGAATATTTGTTTCTAAACTTTCCCTGTTATAATGAATGCTGTAGTGAGCATCCTTGTAGCTAAGACAGCAAAAGGCTGAGCACAGGCTTGGAACCACCGTGCCCAAGTGCAAATGCTGGATTCTCAGTTCTGTAGCTGTGTGACTGTGGGTCTTTAGAACAATTCCTGGTACATAGTAAGTGTAAAAGCTGCTTTTACTATTATTATTATGGATACATACCCAAAAAGGGAATTATGAAGTCTAAAACAGTTTTCAGTATTTGATAAATATACCGAATTGCCTTCCAAAAAGATTGTGTTGATTTATAATCTCTTGAGAAATGCATGCTAAGAAAAATAAAACAATTCTTCTAAAACTTACACTAGTCATCAATCAATACTGTCATTAGTGCTTTGAAAGATTACTGTAGCATGTATTTCTTGTTGTTAGGTTTTATGTATGGGGGAGATTTATTTATCTTGCATCTTTCTCTAAGAACCTCACCTTCCCATAATCAACAGACATTTACTGAATTCCTCTACCAGGAGTCCTATACCATTTCAGATGTTCAGAAATCTCCCTAACATTGGTTAAGATTCTTGCTCCTAAGAGGAATGTACTGTGTTCATGTACACATATCTCTTATGATCACTTGCCCTCGACTGGGTAGATTTTAGCTGGTGATTTACCCTCAGAAAAGAACATTGTATATAAAATTTTGGCACAGCACTTGGTCATCTGTCACATTCTGCTCATTTCCCACATATGCTCGTAAAACCGGTTTGCTTGAGATCCTGTATAAAATGCCTATTGTGATGCATATTGAGGACAAATATCAAGAAAACCACTAAAATCTAAGAACTTCAGCTATAATATACATGTTTGTGATTTAAAGTTAAATGGGTTTAGTAAGCCTTTCCCCTTTAACATAATATGCAGAGTCCCTTTCTGAGACATCTATCAGCTATCAGCCTTATTCTTGAAACATTCAGCGTTTCTTAAAGACACTGCCTTTCTTCATCTTGTGAGGAAATGATTCAGATTTCCCTTAATTTGTAGTATGATATTTTAAGAGAAAAAACAGAGAATATCCAAAAAGTAACATAGAATTTTACTTTGCTTCTTATATCTAATAACTTTTTATTTCAAATCTCAATTGTATCTAAACAGCAATATTCTAGCGGCAAGTGAGAGTTGTAACTTTTAGAAGGTAATAATCACAGCCAATATTAAGTGAATTTTGTCATCTGGCACTTTACATAAATGTCTCAATCATTCTAACAATGGTATGGAATACCATGATTATCCCCCAATTTACATGTAAAGAATGAAGATTAAGTGAATTGTCCATTGTTAGTAGGTGACAGAGGTTTGACTGGAACCAAAGTCCGTCTTGTATCAAAGGCTGAAACATTAAGCCTCTTTTCTAGAGATAAAAGTTTCTCCAGAGACCTTTTTCTCTGTTCTTGTCCTTCCCTCCTTCTCGTCTGTACCACGTTGCCCCTGGCCCCAGTGATTCTGAAGGAGTTGACAAGCATCCTCTATCATCCAAGAAAAGGCCTGTATTAAATATTCTTTATGTGCCAAGTGATCGCCTATGGAATGCCGTGATCCTTTTTTGGTATTCACAGTTTCATCCAAAGCAGTTTGAATTCCACCTTTTGGTGTACAGTTAGATTTTATTTTCCAATATGCTGAAGCTTTTTGATTATGAAGCAAAAAGAGAAGGCTGAGCTTGTGATTTGCTCATTCACGGGCCATCCACCCACCAAGCTACCATCTTGAGTTTAAGATGTGCAACTGAAAGCAGGGCTTCTCATTAAGGACAGTCTGCCCCCTAGGGGAATTTTTGGAAATGTGGGGATGAGGTTTGGGCCCTAACTTGTTAACAGTCTTTGGGAAGGGGGAGAACTTCCCTTCTGAAGCTTCCTCCTGATCTGCCTGTCAGCAATGCACAGAACAGTCCCGTATAGTGAAGACTTGTTCCCTTCTATTTTCTTTTTTTCTTTTAGTAGAGACAGGGGTCTCACGATGTTGCCCAGGCTGTTCTCAAACTTTTGAGCTTAAGCAATCCTTCTGCCTCAGCCTCCCAAAGTGCTGGGATTACGGGAATGAGCCACTGTGCCCTCCGCCCACAACTTTGTAATGTCCTCCGTAGGTGTAAGACCAGCTTACAATTATCTGAGCCTAAAACAAAACTCTTTTTTATATACAAGTACAAAATATTTTTCCCCAACAGTTTTCATATATACTCTTCAGGGATACCCCTACATGTAAATTGAGGGGAATTACACTTTGTTTTGCTCTCAACTTGACTGAGAGCTATTTCATATTCAGAAAATCCTGACAACAGTGACCAAAGAGCCAAATCAATCTGCATTTATAATCTATATGTTCACAGTGACTCTCAAGTATAGATACAGGCATGTGACTTCATTTGTCTTCTAGTGGAGTGTCCAAGTTTTTGCATATGGATACCATATTTTATGTAAATTGCTTTCTTTTTTATTTTTGCTTTATGTAGTTTGAACACTATATCGATCTTCTGAAATTATGTATGTAAATGTGTTAGAATTGTTTGTCAGCATAATAAAATAGAAGTTGCAGAATATTGGACATGAAAAAAAGAGACATCATGTGATAGGGTTAAGAACTATTGGTGTAGAAGCACAGAGAGAGCTGATAAGGACCCACTTGAAGTTCATGTAGCCAGCATCCAAAAGGTGCTTAGTTTCTGTTCTTAATCCATGAATGTGTGGGTCTGATGGTAACACTGTGATGACAGCAGCATCTAGAGTTGAGCTGTGATAACTGCCATTAGCCCTGATTCCTCCTTTCAGTTTGTGTATTTAGGACACCCGTTTCTTCCAAATTAGCGTGCTTAGCTTTATGTAGTTAGTGTATTTATCAATGATTTGTAGAAATATTTTAAAGGAAACTTGTTCTAGCTTATATCCATTTAAAAGGTAATTTAAGAAAGAAATGTAATTCGAAGAATCCTTTTTGTAATGTAGGATTTCAAAAAATAAAAAAGAACCCTTCCTTCACCCCTCACTTAGTTTTGACGCACAGGTGCACTTCAGTCAGCTCTGACCCAGTTACCCACAGGGGAATATTTAGGATTGTCTGGTCATGCCTGGCTAATAAAATGTCAAGCCCTGATTTTACAAGCTAATATGTCAAATTCATCTTGTCCTGTTTACAGGTAGCCACCTGATTCACTTGTCCCCAAAGCACGTGATGTTTGGCCGCACTTCGATTTTAGATGCTAACAAAAATTCAATATGCTTGTGTTTAGGGGGAATGCAAGATTACAACTACATCTGGGCCCAGTGTTTTGAAATCACGTTGGAGCTGTCATGCTGTAAATATCCTCGTGAGGAGAAGCTGCCGTCCTTTTGGAATAATAACAAAGCCTCATTAATTGAATATATGAAACAGGTGCACCTAGGTTTGTACAGTTGTCTTATTAATTCCCTGTTAATACAAAATACAGCATCTGGCAAGACCTCCGAGCTGAGTCAACGCAGGCCTTGATTTATGCTCTGTAGTTACAGCCTCATTTCAGTGCCAGATATGATGGCTCACTGCAACCTCCACTTCCTGGGTTCACGTGATTCTCCTGCCTGAGACTCCTAAGTAGTAGCTGGGATTACAGGCGCCCACCACCACACCTCACTACTTTTTGTACTTTTAGTAGAAACAGGGTTTCACCATGTTGACCAGGCTGGTCTCCAACTCCTGACCTCAGGTGATCTGCCTGCCTCAGCCTCCCAAAGTGCTGGGATTACAGGTGTGAACCACTGCGCCCAGCCAACTGTGTTTCAATAACTTTCTTTGTAGCCATTGAAATTTGGATATCATGATTTTCACCTGTCATGACATATTATGCTTTTTATTTTTCTTTGATGATTGATAATTTTCCAACCTCTGCTTTAAACTGAGGTTCTTTGAGCATTTCCTCCACTGTGCCTTAGCTCTGGCTTTCCCTCTGGGGTGTACATGTTCTCTCACTTTCTTTCTTTCTTTCATTCAATAGAGAAACCCATACATGTTAGAGAGACCCTAGAGACGTACTGGCCCAACAGAGAGTTTCTCCTTGATTTCATAGCAGAGATTGAAAATGACTTGGAAAGAGGATAGTTTTTTACCCAGTGAGTACATTTCATTTCCTGCTGTTTCTTCACACCCACGGTCATCTCGTATGTGCACAATTGGAGCGCTCCCCGCATTTTGGAAAGCGCTCGATTGGCTCAAGGCCTTGCTGTGCATTATTTACATGACAATTACACATCAGGACTGATCTGCAATGCCCTTTACACATTGTTCACGTTGGCACATTGCTAGCTGGTGATATCGGTTCGTGACATGGCCCCAGCTGGAATGTCACAGAACCAGCTCCCAATTGGATGTGGGGTCGCCCAATCGTTTTCTGTGACCTCCTTTATTGCTCCCCAAGCTTATCTAAGCCTGTTTCCCCAGGTGCTTGGGTTTGCCCTCATAGTCCTTCATACCTCCAGCGTGGCTGTCACTCTTTGGAATATCCAGCAGGGAAAGCTCGAGGCCCCGGCATTCCTCATTCACCCTACGGTGTGGCTTACCATGCTGGTAATGATGGCTTCAGTCTGGAGCTGTACTTGCTCCCAGCTGCTGCTTTACCTGCCACAGTGGAGAACAAGGGGAAGAGAAGAGGCTCCCCTGCCTCCCACCCTCCCTTAAGGGGCCTTCCCTGACTTTCCCACCCAGAGCTTCACAGTGTCCCTGAATCACGCCGAGAGGAAGAAGGGAGTCCAGTCATCTGGAGTGCCGTTTGGGTACTGGCTTCTCTGCTGTGTCTTGCCAGCTACCAGCACTGCCCATCAGGCTTCTGAAGGGGTAAATGGGGGCATGGGCCACCCTGGAAACCAAAATGCTGGTTCAGCCTTGGGTCTCATCCTTCCTCCTCCCGTTTCCACATATGACTTATGCTCTTGCGACAACACAAGCCAGTCACTGACACTCTAGAGACACAAAATCCACTCCCGCACCTGTAAGTTCCCGTCATCCCACCATACATTACTTATCAACACAATTCCATGTTACTTTCACACCCACATCACACGCTCCACTTGCACACTGGGCACACACTTAATGCACCGATTCATACATCACACAAGCACAGGCATGTATGCACACACACACAACCTGGGCAGAGACACTCCTGTGTGCACACACTCCCCTACATGCACACCTCCCCTTATCTCATGCACACACCCTCCCCTCGTTCCTATGCATCTATGTTTACACACTCATTCTGCACACCCACCCATATTTCTCTTATTTCTGTTGCCCAATCTGGGAACAGAGAGTTTCTTTCTTTTTTTTTTTTTGAGAGGCTCGCTCTGTCACCCAGGCTGGATTGCAGTGGCATGATCTCAGTCCACTGCAACCTTCGCCTCCCAGGTTCAAGTGATTTTTCCTGCCTCAGCTTCCCATGTAGCTGTAGCTGGGATTACAGGTGTGCGCCACCACACCCAGCTAATATTTGTATTTTTAGTAGAGACGGGCTTTCATCATGTTGGCCAGGCTGGTCTTGAGCTCAAGTGATCTGCCTGCCTCGGCCTCCCAAAGTGCTGAGATTACAGGTGTGAGCCACTGTGCCCACCTGGAAGTAGCATTTCTTTATTAGGAGACATGATAAGTCATTTTTTCTGTAAAGAGAAAAACATGTAGTCTAAACCAACTTTTCTCAACCTCAGCTTTAGTAACAATGTGGCCAGATGATTCTTTGTTGGGAGGACAGGGGTGTCCTGTTTGCTGGAGGGTGTGAAACAGCATCCCTGGCTTCCACTCACAGATGCCAGTAGCAGACCATCCAATTGCAGTAACCCAAAATGTCTCCCGATATTAACTAAGTGTCCCTGGGGGTGGGCAGGACAAAGTCTCCCACCTGTTGAGGGACACTGGCCTCAGCAGTGCTTAGCCAAGGCTTCGGGGAGACGGATTATCTTGACACCAATGACCAGGCTGCAGCAGGGTGCAGATATTTTACTTTATTATTTTATTTTTGTGGAGAAAAATGTTGTACTTTGTTGCCCAGGCTGATCTTGAACTCCTGGGTTCGAGCAATTCTCTGACTTCAGCCTCCTAAAGTGCTGGGATTATAGGTATGAGCCACCACATCTGGACTCACAGATCATTTCTGGTTACTCCATCCCGTCCCTAAAGCCTGTCCTTAAGTACAAAGTTTTAATTTATTTATTGTTTGTTTGTTTGTTTATTCTGAGACAGAGGCTTGCTCTGTCACCCAGGCTGGAGTGCAATGGCACAGTCTTGGCGCACTGCAACCTCCAACTCCTGGGTTCAAGCGATTCTCTTGCCTCAGCCTCCCAAGTAGCTGGGATTATAAGCATGAACCACCACACCCACCTAATTTTTGTATTTTTAGTAAAGACGGGGTTTCACCATGTTGGCCACACTGGTCTCAAATGCCTGACCTCAAGTGATCCACCTGCCTTGGCCTCCCAAAGTGTTGGGATTACAGGCATGAGCCCCAGTGCCTGACCAAGGATAGCATTTTTAAAAGAGTAACCTTTGTAACTAAGGGAAAATTCCATTGGTTATTCAGTAATTTCTGAAAGGGTGGGCCCCCACAATTGACATAAGTCAGCTTTTTGGGACACAGCATAGAAACAATAATACTGGGATCATTTACACTCTGGGGTTCCAAGCATGTGCCAGGCACTGTGGTGGGCGCTTACACACCTGTCCCATTGGATTCTCACAATAGTGTGCAGTGATGGATTTTTTTTTTTTAAATAAAGTCTCACTATGTTCCGAAGGCTGGTCTCAAAGTCTTGGGCTCAAGTGATCTTCCCTCCTCAGCCTCCCAAAGTGCTGGGATTACAGGCTTGAGCCAATGTGCCCCGCCAGTGATGGATTCTAACAGGCCATTTTAAAGATGAGGTAAACGAAGTCTGGTAGAAGGGAATGACGGCCTCAGGGCCACACAGCTTGGGAGTGCAGAGCCCAAGTTCATCTCAGGCAAATGCAGAACAAACTTTCTGATAGAAACAGTGAGGAAAACAGTGGCAGTTTAGGGAAGATGGGCCATACTGTTGTTTGAATAGCCAATGGTCTCCTATCTGCCAAAAAATCCAAAAAAAACCTAGAAGAGTAAAAAGTCCGGTAGAGGAATTGTGATTTGAAACTAGGGCTCTGGTTTAAAGCCATAAAAACTCAGTTCACACTAGCTTAAGGAAAAGGGAAGGTCAGAGGGGGTTCATTAGCTCGTGTATTTATTAGCTCGCATCCATGGGATGTCCCAGGCGTGACTAATCCAGGCCTGGGACTAGGTACCATCACTAGGTCTCCACTTCTGCCTCTAGGCTCTGCCATGTTAGCTTGATTCTCCAATGGAGTGGCAACAAGAGCCACCAATACCTTCAGACTTACATTCTACCACATAGCAAACCCGGCAGAATCTCCCGATGGTTCCAGCTCTCAGGTATAAACACAAAAATTAGCTGGGTGTGGTGGCATACACCTGTAGTCCCAGCACTTTGGGAGGCTGAGATGGGAGGATTACTTGAGGCCAGTAACTTGAGATCAGCCTGGCCAACATGGTGATACCCATCTCTCCTAAAAACACAAAAATTAACCAGGCATGATGGTAGGTGCCTGTAATTTCAACTACTCGGGAGGCTGAGGCATGGGAATCGCTTGAACCAGGGAGGCAGAGGTTGCAGTGAGCCCAAATTACAACACTGCACTCCAGCCTGGACAACAGAGCAAGACTCCATCTCAATAGTAATAATAATAATAATAATAATAATAATAATAAAAATAAAATAAAGCTGAGGAAGGAATTCAGCCTGCTTCTACAGTGACAGTTTTGGACACTGGACTTCTGACTCACAGGGAAATGCCTGTTTCCGATGCCAAGGGATGTCCCTTGCTTTAGCCACTTCATCTCTCTGTACTTCTATTTCCTTCCCCATCTGTACAATAGATCTGTAATAATATCCTCGAACATTTATGCAATTATAAACTATCGATTTACAGGCTGAGTGTGGTGGCTCATGCTTGTAATCCCAGCACTTTGGGAGGCTGAGGTGGGTGAATCACCTGAGGCCAGGAGTTTGAGACCAGCCTGGCCAACATGGTGAACCCCGTCTCTACGAAAAATACAAAAATTAGCTGGGTGTGGTGTGGGTGCCTGTAATTCCATCTACTCAGGAGGCTGAAGTGGGAGAATCGTTTGAACCCAGGAGGTGGAGGTTACAGTGAGCTGAGATCGTGCCACTGCACTCCAGCCCAAGTAACAGAGCAAGACTCCATCTCAAAAATGAAAACAAAACCACCCTATGCGCTCATGTAAGAATTAATGAATGGGACAATCTCTGTGAACCGAGAAGTGCCCACAAATGTTAGGTGGGGTTAGTGAATTGCTTTCTTTTTACCCAAGGGCCAGTGGAGGTACAGAGAGGTAAAGTGACTTACTCAGGGTCACACAGCTACAGGCCTGACCAGGGTCCTGCAGGGGTGAATGGCAGGAGGAGCTTCTCCTGGTGCTTTTGCAGGCTGGTCTGGAGAGGCTACAGGAGGCCACTGAGACATGCAAAGATCTCTGTTTGCTTAGGAGCGAAAACTCCTCAGAAGAACTTGTTTCCCGGCTTGAACCACAGCGCAGCCCGGAGTTAAGTGTGTGGAAATGAAGAACTCACCTGAGGCTCCGTCAGAAAAGCTCATCCTTTGACCCCCGAGTCTAGCCCCCAACGCTTCTCTCGGCTGCACTGCCACCCCCCGCCCCCCAATCTTGCCTTCCAGCAGATCCCACTAAGTAGTAAGTGATCAGCCTCAAGATATGGTTTCTGCCAGAATGCCTCGCATGTTCCTACAAGTGGGAAACTCACAGCAGAATGACAAGCAGGAAACAGTAGGGGTATTTTAAGACCTGGGTAGAGAGTTGGGAGGTGACTCGTATCATGCAGCTGCGTACTTACTATATAACCTGAGCAATTCCTTTCCTGGGTCTCTGTTTTCTCATCTGTTCAATGGGGATGTCATCAGCCCCAGCTCACAGCTTATGCGGATGAAGAAGAGTTTATTTTTGAAAAATAACTTGCAAATTTCTTTAAAATGGGAAGGCTCAAGCATTGTTAGTCATCCAGAGGGTGTGAAGATCTTTGGCATTATCCAATGTGTCCGCTCCTATCCTCAGTGGCTTCTCTGGAAACTTCTCTGCAGCCCTGAGAGCCTGGGGAGCCTCATTTGAGAAGCTCTGGTCTAGAGAAATTGGCCTGAAACATCAGATTAGATAAAATTGGGTTAAATGCTGCTCGGCCATTGAATAGTGATGACCTTGACCATGTTGCTTAACCTCATGGGAACTTGGCGTTTCAGGAGACAGAACAAAAGTAAGTTAGCTCTGTGGGAAGAGTGCCAACGTTTTCTGCACACTCTGCGATTTTGTGGGAGTTGTTGCAGATGGCCGAACCCCGCACATTAGGAGAGAGAGAGGAGAGAGATGGATACTGTAGGCTCACATAGCTGAGGGTCTAGTCTCAGGTACTTCTGGATCAGGGGACTCACTTGATGTCAGGGTTCTCTCGCTTCATCTCCCAGCCCAGCTCTTGTCTATGTGTTGGTCTCTCCATAGGCCTGTCTCTTCCCAGGCAAGTTCAGCAAACCTCAGCAGAATGAGAGGGCATCTCTCCTAACGGCCATATAGAGAATCCAAAGGAAGGCCTCTAATTGACCTGGCTCAAGTCATGTGCCTGTCACGAGCCAATACCATGCTCAGGGACCTGGTTCCGTGACTGGTGGTCCCTTCAGAGCCACAGAAGAGGGTAGGGGCTATTCCCACAAAGGGAAGGCATGTGTTTTTCCAAACAGAATAAGTAGCATGAGCCAAAACATCAGTTCTCTCTCATCCCAGGCATACTCACTGCAACCTCCACCTCTGGGGTTCAAGTGATTCTCCTGCTTCAACCTTCTGTGTAGCTGGTACCACAGGTATGCACCACCATGCCTGGCTAATTTTTGTATTTTTTTAGTAGAGACAGGGTTTTGCCATGTTGACCAGGCTGATCTTGAACTCCTGACCTCAGGTGATCTGCCTGCCTGTGCCTCTCAAAGTTCGGGGATTACAGGTATGAGCCACTGTGCCTGACTCACTGTCTACTTTTAAATGACTTTACAGAAGTGGCAGAATTCAGTCCACAGGGGCTCTGGAATGAGCTTCTGCCAACTCCTGGCATCCCCAGCCAACATGGAAATTACAGGTCACCCAACACTAGAACTCAAAGGTAGAAACAGTCTCCGGAGCAGTTTGAGAATCCTCCCATAAACAACGGACAGAAAGAAAGGGGAAGGATGGGGTTATACAAAGACCAGGCTCCGTCAGCTTCTGAGCCAACTGACTGCACCCAGACAGAACTCTGGTTTTCTGTCTGAAATATTTTGCAGCCACTGGGGAAGGGAGAGAGCGTCCTCCTGAGAGGTCACACAACGGCCACCTGCTGGTCAGGTCAGGTTCGTGAGGTACGTTTGGCACACATACCTCATGGGGCTTTGTGGTTGTTTGTATTTTTTCATTTTTTAATAAGTCGCCAATATTTAAAAATTTGGAGAGATCACATACAAATCTGGAAATCAAGGCTGGGTGCAGTGGCTCATGCCTGAAATCTCAGCACTTTGGGAGGCCGAGGCGGGCAAATCACATGAGATCAGGAGTTCGAGACCAGCCTGGCCAACATGGTAAAACCCTGTCTCTACTAAAAATACAAAAATTAGCTGGGTGTAGTGGTGAGTGCCTATAATCCCAGCCACTGGAGAGGCTGAGGCAGGAGAATTGCTTGAACCAGGGAGGTGGAGGTTTCAGTGAGCTGAGATCACGCCACTGCACTCCAGCCTGGCTGACAGAGTGACACTCTGTCTCAAAAAATAAATACAAATACAAATAAATAGAAATAAAAATCTGGAATTCTGATCTCTCTTAAAGCAGATCTGGCAACACTAGGCCACATCTTCATAAGGCAGTAGGAGAGTGGATTCGGGTAGAGTCCACAGCATTGGACAAGGTGTGCACACTTCGATTTGCTGTAGTCCGTCCCCACCTCTCTCCTTCCTTCCTTCCCTCCTTCTTTCCTTCCTTTCTTCCTTTTCTCCCTCCCTCCCTCCTTCCTTCCTTCCTTCCTTCCTTCTCTCTGTTTCTGTCACCCAGGCTGGAGTGCAGTGGTACCATCTTGCCTCATTGCAAGATCCGCCTCCTGGGTTCAAATGATTCTCCTGCCTCACCCTCCCAAGTAGCTGGTACTACAAGTGTCTGCCACCAGGTTCAGCTAATTTTTGTATTCTTTATTAGAGGCGGGGTTTCTTCATGTTGCCCAGGCTATGAGGTCAGGAGATCCACCTGCCTTGGCCTCCCAAAGTGCTGGGATTACAGGTCTGAGCCACCGCACCCGGCCTCCCCCACTTCCTTGTGTATCCCCCAGCTTACACGTTGCCCATGCCACTCATGCATACCCCCTGCCTTGCCCCACAGTCATTTGTGAGTTGTGTACTAAATGGCCTTCAGTCCAGAGACCAGACACCAAACAGCGATCTGGACCTCTTCCTTGATGGGAGGTGAGACCTCCAGGAGAGGAAAACGCTTGCTATGGAGGCTGCAGGCTGAACACACTGACTTTGGCCAAACAACTAGAACAGAACTGAGCAAACTTCCAGCCAGAAACAACACTTCCCAGTCAACTCTTCCTCAACCCCATTTTACAGATGGAAACACTAAGGCTCAGAGGAGAGAAGATAGAGCAGGTATTGGAAGCATAGTCTCCTGGCTCCAAAGCCAAGTTCTGTTCACCCAGCCAGGCTCCATCCTTCCTTCTATAATATTTATAGCAGTATGTGCTGGGCACTCTTGCTAGGCCCTTTTATACATACAACTCAGTCTGCTTTTCCCATTCATTTGGCAAGTGTTTATTCTCCTACTGTGTGCAGGAGCTGGACTCGATACTGGGGACATCTTGGTGAAAAACTCAGGCAAAGTCTACCCACCTGGGGTTCTAACAAGACAAAGAGATGGTTGGTGCCGTGGGCAAGGCTGTGAAGGCAATGAATGAAATGGCATGATCAGACAGGAAGAGTGGTCAGGGATGCTCTCTGCATGGAAGGGGCATCTTCTTGGCTTTCAGACCCAAATGCCAAAATACCTGTGAGCAGCAGGCCATGCCCACTCAGTAACAGAGCTGAGCTACAACCCTCCATAGACGCCAAACCAAACACCAGATCAGGCCAGCAATGAGGGACAAAAAACCTTGGCCTGGAAGAGTCTGGCCACCTGAGCTCACAAGGTGATTTTTCTTATGCTGCTCCTTTTTATTATTATGGTGGGGTCGGGGGTCCTTAGTGCACAAGAAACACTCTATGAACTGTAAGTCAAGATTGAGGCTGCAATCCCTGCTCTGCCCTTGCTGTGTGACCTCGGGCTGCTATCGCCACTTCCCAGAGCCTCAGCTTCCTTCCCCTTCTGTAAAATGGAGAGCCTAACAATACCCACCTGGCAAGGGTGTCCAGGGAAGTCAGTGAGCTCCTTCGTGTGAAGAGCTGATCCCTGCACGTGGCTCTGGGTCACAGATTTGTAATGGGGATTGAAATTACTGATAAGTGGCCAGGCTCGGTGGCTCATGCCCGTAATCCCAGCACTTTGGGAAGACAAGACAGGTGGACCACCTGAAGTCAGGAGTTTAAGACCAGCCTGACCAACATGGTGAAACTCCATCTCTACTAAAAATAGAAAAATTATCCGGGCATGGTGGTGTGCACCTGTAATCCCAGCTACTCGGGAGGCTGAGGCAGGAGAATCGCTTGAATTCAGGAGATAGAGGTTGCAGCGAGCTGAGATCATGCCACTGCATTCCAGTCTGGGCAACAAGAGTGAAACTTTGTCTCAAAAAAGCAAGCAAGCCATTACTGATAAGCTTATAGATTGTCAGAGGTGCACAAGGGACTCAGAGCGGGGACCATACTCATCCTCTCACACAGAGAGGGGAGCAGTCCACCCGCCCAATACCACACAGCAACTGGCTGTCAGCAGCTGCATCGCCCCAGCCTCTCCATTATGGCCCCAGGCTTCTGACCTGCTCTGGAGGGGCCCTTGGGCCCCCCACCACCACCACTTCTTCTCCCTTCTTCACTTTAGTTCTTCTCTGTGGCCCCTGGTTATGGCCAAAGGCTGGGATCTTATGAGTTTGAGGCAGCCTGAGCTTCTGTCTGTGCTTTCACCTAGAGCCAGAGCGCCAGGCCCCATGCCCATCAGCTGTGATTCTCCACCGGTTCAAAACCACCTAAGGGCTGGCTGGTTGTGTGTGGGGGAGGGGATGCTGTTCTTCCTCCAGGTTGACAACGTGATAGATTGAAAAGTACATGGGAGGCCGGGTGCGGTGGCTCAGGCCTGTAATCCCAGCACTTTAGGGGGCTGAGACGGGCGGATCACCTGACGTCAGGAGTTCAGAACCAGCCTGGCCAACATGGTGAAATCCCATCTCCTAAACATACAAAAATTAGCTGGGCGTGGAGGCACTTGCCTGTAATCCCAGCTACTTGGGGGGCTGAGGTGGAAGAATAGCTTGAATCCAGGAAGCAGAGTTTGTAGTGAGCCGAGACCACACTACTGCACTGCAGCCTGGGAGACAGAGTAAGACTTCATCTCAAAAAAAAAAAAACAAAACAAAACAACAACAACAACAACAACAACAACAGTGCATGGGCTCTGGAGGCAGAGAGCTGGAATTGAATCCCAGTTGTTTTACTTCTCAGCTGTGTGCCCTTGGACAAGTTCACTTCTCTGAGCCTCAGTTTTCTCATCTGTGAAATGGGAACAACACCTGGCTTGCTGGGCGGGGGCGGGGTCTTAGGATGACTGGGGAGTGCCTGGCATGTAGTAGGTGCTCAACACGTGTGCTTTCCCATGGCCATCTACGAGGCCTCAGAGCTGCCCTCCTGCCCTTCCCCCACAACTCCTGTGGCTGCCTCTTAAATGGGTACGCAGGGTGATAAGGAGGCACAGGTGAGGGAGCCAGGCTGGATCCACGCCCATCCACGCTCACTGTTGAGAAAACAAGCCTTTAACGCCTGGTCCTACAGCTGGTGGCTGAGAGTATAAAATGGGACGCAGCGTCAACCTCGCCCCTCCCCTAAGGCACGCCGAGGCCAATAGTGTTTAAAAGGAAAGGAGGCAGTGACATGGAGGCTCCAGAGACCCTGCTTTTCCTGCAGCAAGAAGGGAGCCAGTGGGGCCCACTGCTGAGAGCCATCTGGCAGGTGTTCCAGTCTACCTTCCTCCTAGGGACCCACAGCCTCGTCATCAGTGATGTCTTCACGTTCAGCGTCCCCAAGCTGCTTAGGTTAGTTCAGACTTCAGGTGCCCTGCTAAGGCTGGTGGTCTCTTAATGGCATCCCTCCAGGGTCAGGGGGCTTCAGCTCTCCTGCCTCTGCCTATAGATCTGGTGCTCAGGACACTGGAAAGTGGGTGAGAAGGATACTGAAGAAGGGAAATGATTAATGAGAAAGTGACCCCCAGAAGGGCAAATCGGCAAGCTGTTACCGGACTGCATCAATTAGCTTTTGCTATAAAATGCTCCAAAAGTGAGTGGCTTAAAATGACAAGCGTTCATTTATTTACTTCATGGTAATGTGGGTCAGCAATGTGGGCTGGGCTCAGCTGGGCAGTTCTTGTCTTGACTGGGTTTTCTCATGTGCCTGCAGCTGTGTGTCTGAAGCTGGGAGGGCTGTCTGTGTTCCATGTGGGTTCTCATCCTACAAAAAGCTACCTCAGACTTGTTCATGTGGCTGATTGGGAGGGTTCTAAGCAACAGGCTAAAAGCCACATTTTTCTCTTGAGGCCTAGGCTCAGAGCTGGCATGGCTTTACCTTCACCATACTCTGTTGGTCAAAGGTGGTTTTGTGGCCAGCCCGGATTCAAGTGGTGTTTGCTCAGCTGCCATAGACTGAGTAGCTTCAACAACAGAAATGTATTTTTCTCATGATTCTGGAGGTGGGAAATTCCAGACCAGGTATCTGCAAGTTGATTCCATCTGAGGCCTCTGCCCTTGGCGTGCTGTTGGCCACCTCCTCCCTGTGTCGTCCTATGGTCTGGCCTCTGTGTGCACCCTGGTGTTTCCCTGTGTGTCTGCATCTTTTTCTCCTCTTATAAGGACCCCAGTCGGACTGGATGAGGGCCCAGCCTAACGACCTCATTTTAACTTCATTGCCTCTTTAAAGGCTCTATTTCCAAATACAGTCACATTCAGAGGCACTGGGGACTGGGGCTTCGACATACACATTTTGCGAGGACACAATTTAGCCCATAACAAGTGGGGACAAAAACGCCATCTCTTGATCTTGAGGAGCTGCAGTCAGATTGAGAAGAAGCACGGACAGTGGGGGAAATATCCGAGATCATGATTGTGAAAAAGTCAACCACGCCGACTGATCCTCCACACCTGGCCTGGTTTGGGCAAAGGCAGCACACATGGGCACCTCCTCTCACCAGCTGTGCCTTCTCACTCCTTCCCCATTAGCCTTTTCCTGGAGTTTATTGGCGATTCCAAGCCTCCAGCCTGGAAGGGCTACCTCCTCGCCATGCTGATGTTCCTCTCGGCCTGCCTGCAAACGCTGTTTGAGCAGAACGTGTACCAGCTCCAGGTGCCGCAGATGAGGCTGCGGTCGGCCATCACTGGCCTGGTGTACAGAGAGGTGAGCCCTGGGGGTCAAGTGAAGGCAACGTCACTGAGCTGGTTGGTAGTAATGCTATCAGCAGCTGAGAACGCGTTCGTTCAGTCCTTACTTATTAGTCACTCAAGATACATTTTCACTTCCTTTGTTATTGCTTTTTATTTATATATATATATATATATATTTTTTTTTGAGACAGAGTCTTGCTCTGTTGCCCAGGCTGGAGTAAAGTGGTGCAATTTTGGCTCACTGCAACCGCTGCCTCCTGGGTTCAAGTGATTCTCCTGCCTCAGCCTCCAGAGTAGCTGGAATCACAGGCGTGAGCCACCATGCTTGGCTAATTTTTGTATTCTTAGGAGAGATAGGGTTTCACCATGTTGGCCAGGCTTGTCTCGAACTCCTGACCTCAAGTGGTCTGCCCACCTCCACCTCTCAAAAGTCTGGGATTATAGGCAGGAGCCACTGCACCTAGTCGACTTTGACTTCTATGGTTTTTTTTGGCGGGCAGGCGGGCAGGCGGGCAGGCGGGCAGGCGGGCAGGCGGGCAGGCGGGCAGGCGGGCAGGCGGGCAGGCGGGCAGGCGGTGGTTGTTTTGAGATGGTTGAGTCTGGCTTTCACCCACCCTGGAGCGTAGTGGTGCAATCTCGGCCCACGGCAGCTTCTGCTTCCCAGGTTCAAGTTATTCTCTTGCCTCAGTCTCCTGAGTAGCTGGGATTACAGGCACCCACCATCACACCTGACTAAGTTTTAGAAGAGACGTTTCTCCATGTTGGCCAGGCTGGTCTCAAACTCCTGACCTCAAGTAATCTGCCTGTGGAAGCCTCTGAAAGTGCTGGGATTACAGGCATAAGCCACTGCACCCAGATGCCTTTACAGGTTCTGTGTCTGCCATCCTGTCTGTGCCCTCTGGCAGCTGTTACCAGAATCCCCATTCTCCCCCAATGCCCAGGCTCTGGCTAGAGAGGGCAGAGGGGACAAAATAAGTGATCCATCAACAGCGGGGAAGTGGTGGATGACAGTGGAGGCTAGGTCAGTGCAGGAAGGGCTCAGGGGTGTCACAGAACCCATGGCAGTCGGGGGAAAGTGCAGGTCTCGTGGTACAGGAAGCAGGTGTGGCAGGGGAGAGTTCCACAACTGTCTCCCCTCTTCTGTGGATGTCCCTGCCCTACCCAGGGCCTTCCACCTGTAGCCACTCAGAGCTGATCTTCCTAGTCTGAGGCCTCTAGGGAAGGCAGGATCTCCAGGCAGTTTTTTCAGGGGGTGGACTTCCACCCTTCTGGAGAGGACAGGTGATGGCTAACAGTGACTTTCAGCAGTGGTAAGGATATGGAGATGCCACCCTGGAGCCCACCTCCCAAAGGGGCACGTTGATCCGAATGGCATGGCTTAGACGTGGCTTTATAATTACCTCAGTACCTGTCAGTGCTAAATATTTAAGAACTGGCTCTCAGAGGGGAAAGGACTCCTGGTGTCTGCCAATTCCCACAGTGTAAATATTTTCACAGTGGCAGATTTCAAGCCACTGATGTGAAACTGACTGGTGTAAGTTTCCTGATTTTTTTTTTTTTTTGACATGGAGTCTTGCTGTTGCCCAGGCTGGAGTACAGTGGTACTATCTTGGCTCACTGCAACCTCCACCTCCCCAGTTGAAGCGATTCTCCTGCCTCAGCCTACTGAGTAGCTGGGATTACAGGCACCTGCCACCATGCCCAAGCTAATTTTTGTATTTTAAGTAGAGATGAGGTTTCACCATGCTGGACAGGCTGGAGATTCCTATATATTTGAGAGGCTACTCCTGTCAGCCAGTTTGAGCCATATCTAGCCCACGGGTTTCAGCACACCCCAGACACAGGGAGTTGGAGAGGGTGACTTGGGTGTACCAGGGCAGGGGTGCAGCCTCCGATCACTGCTGTTCCCCCAGCACCCAGTGCAGGACTCTAAAATGAGTATTTGTGGCCGGGTGCCATGGCTCACACCTGTAATTTCAGCACCTTGATAGGCTAGGGCTGGTGGATCACCTGAGGTCAGGAGTTTGAGACTAGCCTGGTTAACACGATGAGACCCTGTCTCCACATACACACAAAAAAAATTACTTTGGGAGGCCGAGGCGGGTGAATCACAAGGTCAGAAGTTCAAGACTAGCCTGGCCAACATGGTGAAACTCTGTCTCTATTAAATACACAAAAATTAGCTGGGGGTGGATACTGGTGGCAGGTGCCTGCAATCCCAGCTATTAAGGAGGCTGAGGCAGGAGAATCACTTGAACCTGGGAGGTATAAGTTGCAGTTAGATGAGATTATACCACTGCACTTCAGCCTGAGGGTCAGAGCAAGACTCCACCTCCCAAAAAAAAAAAAAAAAAAAAAAAAAAAAAAAGGCAAGATCAGCAAGATATCTGCAGATAATGTACCATGTCACTTTCCCTGTGCACTTGCACTTTTCCTGCCTCTTGGTGGACAGCTCCTAACATCTCCATGAGATCCTGGTGAAGGAGGGGTGGATACCGGGGTTGCTACAGTTTAATGAACCATGTTTTCCCCCAGAGAGAGATGCTCATCTTCTGTCACATTCCTTTCACTGTTTTTCCAACCCCTGCTGAGGCTGTTTACCCTCAGGGCATTTCTCCATACAGCCACCAGGTGGCACCATTGCTGCAAAAATGAAACAAACTTGACCCAGGATTAGAAAACTAATTTCTTTGAGCTGGGTAGGGGGGCTCAAACCTGTAATCCCAGCACTTAGGGAAGTTGAGGTAGGTAGATCACTTGAGATCCAGGAGTTAGAGACCAGCCTGGAAACATGGTGAAACCCTGTCTCTACCGAAAATACAAAAATGAGGCAGGCATAGTGACGCATGCCTGTAATCCCAGCTACTTGGGAGGCTGAGACAGGATAATTGTCTGGGAAGCGGAGGTTGCAGTGAGCCAAGATGGTGACACTGGACTCCAGCCTGGGTAACAGCAAGATTCCATCTCAAAAAAGAAATTATTCCTAAGGACTGAGGGGAAACTAAGGCACACAGACTGGAGTTGGGGTGGGGCTTGGTGGAAAAAATGGGTTCAAGTAACCTGTGAAGGACTCTCAGAAAGTCACAGCAAATTAAAAATCATTTATTCTGCCTCCCACTTCTACATTTTCCAGCTGAGAGGGGGAAGATAACTGTCCCAAAAGCACCACGTTGGTGGGGAACGGAGTTATCGGAGAAAACCCCGGACGTCCAGTGACGTTTCAGACTCTCAGTGTATGTCCCAAATAATGCACGAGACTTAGACTAAAACCTTACTCACTTTTTGTCTTCAAATGTAACTGGGCGTCTGTATGATGATTTGCTAAGTCTGACAAGCCTCATGAGGGTAAAATGAAGATTAGGAAAATAAATGTAGTAAGTGAATATGCAAAATGAGGACAACTCCGTTCCCATTTTGCAGACAAGGGAATTGGGTGTTAGGGAGGCGACTTGCCCCAAGGCCACACTCACAAGCATCAGAGTCAGGATTTGAACTCGGTCCTGATTCCAGAGGTCTCAACTTCACTGTTGTGGCCAAGAACACCCCCCTCCCCAGTCTCACTCCTGTGTGTGCACGTTCTGTCTTGAATATAACCCTCTCCCCATCGTGTAAGTGGGCCATTCCCCTCCCTGACATTGAAGGACCCCATCTTCAGCAGGTGCCTCCTGACCCAGCAGACCCCCATGATCCCAGATCCCTGAGACCTAGTGGTTGCCCTTGTCACATTCCCTGACTCCCCATCTTAGGACGCAAGTCTGACCCCCTTCAGGATCTGCAGCTGTGTTAGAGGAACGGGGACCCAATCCAGACCCCAAAGGAGGGTTCCTGGATCTAATGCAGGAAACAACTTGGGGCGAGTATGTAAAGTAAAAGCACGTTTTTTTTGTTTTGTTTCTTTTTTGAGATGGAGTCTCACTCTGTTGCCCCAGCTGGAGGGCAGTGGTGTGATCTTGGCTCACTACAATCTACAGCCCCTGGGTTCAAGTGATTCTCCTGTTCAGCCTCCCAAGTAGCCGGGATCACAGGTGCCTGCTACCACACTTGGCTAATTTTTATATTTTTAGTAGAGACAGGGTTTCACCATGTTGGCCAGGCTGGGCTCAAACTCTTGACCTCGGGTGTTCTGCCTGCCTCAGCCTCCCGAAGTGCTGGGATTACAGATGCAAGCCACAGAACAAGTTTATTGTTTCCCAAAAAAGCAAGACTTTTAGGAAAGTAAAGATAGAATGGCTATTCCATAGACAGAGCAGCCCAGAGGTCGCTCTTGTTGCCCAGGCTGGAGTGCAACGGTGCCACGTCGGCTCACCGCAACCTCCGCCTCCTGAGGTCCAGCAATTCTTCCTGTCTCAGCCTCCGGAGTAGCTGGGATTACAGGCATGCACCACCACGCCCGGCTAAAGGGTTATTTCTTGATGATATGCTAAACAAGGAGTAGATTATTCACGTCTCCCCTTTTTTAGATCATATAGGGCAACTTGCAGATGTTGCCATGGCATTTGTAAACTGTCATGGCGCTAGTGGGAATGCAGGATTGAGGACGACCAGAGGTCACTCTCCTGGCCATCTTGGTCTTGGTGGGTTTTGGCCTGGCTTCTTTACTGCCACCTGTTTTGTGGTCAAGGTCTCTGTGACCTGTGTCCCTTGCTGACCTATCTCATCCTGTGACTTAGAATGCCTTCACCGCCTGGGGATGCAGCCCAGTAGGTCTCAGCCTCCTCTTACCCTGCTCCTATTCAAGATGGAGTTGCTGTGGTTCAGATGCCTCTGGCAGCTGGGCTCCTCAGGATCTCCTGACATTCTGTGCCCTCTGTCCCCAGCTCCTGGGCCCCTCCACTCTCACTGCCATTGCTGTCTTCCTGAGCCTCCTGCCTCTGAATTTCTTCACCAAGAAGAGGAATCACCATCAGGTTTGGCTTTTGGGAAAGGGACGGACCAGGCAGGAAGTAGGGAGGAAGACACAGGCCCTGGCATGGGCGACAGGGAGGGGAGAGCTGAGTGGGAGCCCGTGGGTCTGGCTTTGTTCTTGTCTCTGTGAGTTGCCCGTTGTGCAGACCTGTACCCCATCCTCCCCCATCGCAATGGATGGCAGCTTCTCCCTCCAGTGTTCAGGCCCCAGACCCTGGGTCAGTTCAATGCCTTTTCTCCTGCACCCTGTTGGTCAGCGGATTTGCTTGTTGTCACCTTGAAAATGCATCAGCAGCAAGGCCCTAGCTCACTCCCTACTTCTGCCCCAGCCTCTCTCCACTCCCAGCCACAGGAGCCCTGTGTGAGCCAAATCTGTTGCACCCTCCTCTGCTCAGACCCACAGCGGCCCCATTTTCCTCTGTCTGAGCCAAAGGCCCCACAGGGGCCCACCAGGCCCACCCTGAGCTGCCTCATCCCCTCCAGCCTCACCTCCCACCCGTCTCCCTCCCTTCCCCACCTACCCCCACCTTCCCCCATCCTCACAGCTGCCTGATGTTCTCACATCTCTCCGATCGTCTGCTTTAGCCGTTCCCTCTGCCTGGACCACCCTCACTCCAGAAGACTTGTCCCCTCCAGCACCCCCTGCAGCCAGGGCGGTCTCCCTCACCACCATCCTGCAGGGACACGGCCTGCCCATCCTTCTCCTCCCAGCAGCCCCTCTCCTTGGCCTGCCCTGGGTTCACTCGCCTTAGACTGGAAGCTCCGAAGCAGCAGGGGCCACTCACTGTGGCAGACTCAGTGTCTAGTTAGTGCTCGGCAGGCAGAGGTGCTGGATGGGTGTTTGAGAACCACGGAAGAAAGGAGGGGGCGGGGAGAAAAGGAGGGAGGGAAGGAAAGAGTTGAGAGAGGAAGAGAAGAAATGAGGGAAAGGAAGAAAGAGAGGGAAGAAAGAAAGGGCAGGAAAGAGGAAGAAAGGAGTAGTGAAGAAAGGAAAGGGAGGGAGGGAGGGAGGGGACTTATTTCCTCTGCAGGCCCAGCTGTCCCAATGTCCATCTGTCACCTGGACTGTTTGTCCAGCCTCCTACGTGGCCTCCTCTGGGCACAGTGGCTCACACTTGTAATCCCAGCACTTTGGGGGGCTGAGGCAGGTGGATCACCTGAGGTCAGGAGTTCAAAACCAGCTGGGCCAACATGGCAAAATGCTATCTCTATTAAAAAATAGAAAGATTAGCTGAGCCTGGTGGCAGGCACCTATAATCCCAGCTACTTCAGAGGCTCAGGCAGGAGAATTGCTTGAACCCGGGAGGCAGAGGTTACAGTGAGCAGAGATCGCACCACTGCACTCCAGCCTGGTAACACAGCAAGACTCTATCTCAAAAAAATAACAAAAAACCTTCTCCAGGCAGCTGCCCTCTGATGATGCCCCTACCCTGGTGAAGCACGGGAGACCCCAAACTCCTGCCTGACCCTAAAATGCCAAGTGACCCACCCACGCGCTCCTCTGGCCACACTGAGTATCCTCCGAGTCATGCTGTTCCCTGTGCCCAGGTTTTTGCCGCCTCTTGTCTCAAAGCCTCCCCTCCCTCTTCCCCAGCTCCATCCCCCCGACCTCTGCCTGCTCAGCAACCACATCCTGGTCATTTAAGATGTAGCCCAGGCTGTCATCCAGCATTTTAGGAGGCTGAGGGCAGAGGATCACTTGAGCCCAGGAGCCTGAGGCTAGCCTGGGCAACATAGTGAGATCCCAACTCCACAAAAAATGTAAAAGAAAGAAAAAAAGATGTAGCTCGGGCATCACCCACCTCCAGGTAGCCTTCCTGATGGCATCATACCCAGCTGGGCTCGGGGCTGCCTCCCTGGGGCAATGGTCCCGGGATCAGCCCCTGCAGAAGTCCAGGCACAGGATGACGGTGGATGGATCAGGACTGAGGTCAGAGACACTGAGAGGCAGACGGCTCTGGGATGCCCTTGGCAAGGTCAGTGGGATTCGCTGCACAGCTTTAGGAAGAATTTAAAAATGTTGGTACATAGGCCAGGCACGGGACTCACACTTGTCATCCCAGCTCTTTGGGAGGCTGAGGTGGCTTGAACCCAGGTAGCGGAGATTGCAGTGAGCTGAGATTGTGCCATTTCACTCTAGCCTGGGGGACAGAGCAAGACTTCATCTCAAAAACAAAACAAAAGGACCACAAATGGCCACAACGCTTAGAGCCCTCCCGTGCTGTTCTCTCCAGGAGTCCCCAGGCTCAGCCCCCATGTCTGTCACCTTCATGGAGAGGCCTTTCCTGACCACCTTCTCCACCACAGCACCCCTGCGCGTGCTGGTGCACCCGACACCTGCACCTTTCTCTCTACCTTTTTTTTTTTTTTAAAGACAGAGTCTTGCTTTGTTCCCCAGGCTGGAGTGCAGTGGCGCAATCTCAGTTCACTCCACCTCCTGAGTTTAAGCAATCCTCCCACCTCAGCCTCCTGAATAGCTAGGATTACAGGCAGGTGCCACCATGCCTGGCTATTTTTTTTTTTTTTGCACTTTTAGTAGAGATGGCATTTCACCATGTTGTCCAGGCTGATCTTGAACTCCTAACCTCAAGGGATTTATCCACCTTGACCTCCCAAAGTGCTGGGATTACAGGTGTGAGCCACTGCACCTGGCCACACCTGCTTTAATAAATATTCTTCATACTGCTTTCTACCCGATGTGCTTTCTGTTACTGGTTTGTTTATGGATCACTTCTCTCTCTCCCTGTCATTAAAATGATGGATCCATTAAGAAAGCAGCAACTTTGTTTTGCTCATTGCTGTTTCCCCAGAGCCTGGAACTCTGCCGGGTATATGATAACCAGGCAGTAGTTATTAGGAATGAATGAATGAATGTAAGAATTAATGAATGGCCGGGTATGGTGGCTCATTCCTGTAACCCCAGCTCTTTGGGAGGCCGAGGTGCGTGGATTGCTTGAGGTCAGGAGTTCGAGACCTGTCTGGACAATACGGTAAAATCCCATCTGTACTAAAAATACAAAAATTAGCTAGGAATGGTGATGCAAGCCTGTCATCTCAGCTACTGGGGAGGCTGAGGCAGGAGAATTGCCTGCACCCAGGAGGTGGAGGTTGCAGTGAGTCGAGATCATGCCACTGCACTAGCCTGTCAGAAAGTGAAACTCTGTCTCAAAAATAAATAAAAATAATTTTGAAAAAGAATGAAAGACAAGAAGGCCTAGATAGAAGGAATAAGTTACAGTAATCAATAATGCACAAGGGAAATTACAGTGAAGGAGAATTTATTTGCATATTTCAAGATAGCTAGAAGAGAAGGATTTTCGTGTTCCCAAAACAAAAGATAAATATTTGAGGTGATGACTGTCTCAGTTACCCAGATTTGATCATTACATATTGTCTATGGCTGGGGTCCCCAAACCCCCTGGTCAAGGATCAGTACCAGTCTGTGGTCTGTTCCTGTTGTTTTTGTTTTTCTTTTTTTTTAAGACAGAGTTTCACTCTGCCATGGTGCAATGTCAGGTCAATGTAACCTCCACCTCTCAGGTTCAAGCAATTCTCCTGCCTCAGCCTCCTGAGTAGCTGGGATTACAGGCATGTACTACCACACCCAGCCAATTTTTGTATTTTTAGTAGAGACAGTTTCACCATGTTGGCCAAGCTGGTCTCGAACTCCTTTATTTAACTGAGTCGTCTGCCTCAGCCTTCCAAAGTGCTGGGATTACAAGCGTGAGCCATCGCGCCTGGCCTTTTTTTCTTTTCTGAGACGGAGTTTTGCTCATGTTGCCCAGGCTGGAATGCGATGGCATGATCTTGGCTCACTGCGACCTCTGCCTCCTGGATTCAAGTGACTTTTCTGCCTCAGACTCCCAAGTAGCTGGGATTACAGGTATAAGCCACCGTGCCAGGCTAATTTTTGTACTCCTAGTAGAGACAGGGTATCACCATGTTGGTCAGGTCGGTCTCAAACTCCCAATCTCAGGTAATCCACCCGCCTCAGTCTCCCAAAGTGCTGGGATTACAGGTGTGAGCCACTGCATCCAGCTCACCTGTTAGGAACTGGGCAGGCAGCACAGCAGGTGAGCATCGGGTGGGCAAGGGAGGCTTCATCTGTGTTCACAGCCACTCCTTATTGTTGGCATCACCGCTTGAGCTCCACCTCCTGTCAGATCGGTGGCAGGGTTAGATTCTCATAGAAGTGCAAACCCCACTGTAAACAGCACGTGAGGGAGCTGGGCTGCATGCTCCTCATGAGACTCTAATGCCTGATGTTCTATCACTGTCTCCCGTTGCGGTTGGAAGGGACCATCTAGTTTCAGGAAAACGAGCTCAGGGCTCCCGCTGATTCCATGTTATGGTGAGTTGTGCGAGTATTTTATTATATATAAAATGTAATAATAATAGAAGTAGGCCGGGCACAGTGGCTCATGCCTGTCATCCCAGCACTTTGGGAGACTGAGGCAGGTGGATCACTTGAGGTCAGGAATTCCAGACCAGCCTGGCCAACATGGTGAAACCCCATCTCTACTAAAAGTACAAAAACTAGCCAGGCATGGTGGCAGGTACCTGTAATCCCAGCTACTTGGGAGACTGAGGCAGGAGAATTGCTTGAACACAGGAGCAGAGGCTACAGTGAGCCAAGATTGCAGCATTTTGGGAGGCTGAATTGGGTGGATCACCTGAATTCAGGAGTTCAAGACCAGCCCGGCCAAATGGTGAAACCCCATGTCTAATAAAAATACAAAAATTAGCTGGGTGTGGTGGTAGGTGCCTATAATCCGAGCTAGTCAGGAGGCTGAGGCAGAAGAATTGCTTGAATCCAGGAGGTGGAGGTTGCAGTGAGCTGAAATCATGTCCCCGCACTCTAGCCTGGGCGATAGAGCAAGATTCTGTATTTAAAAAAAAACAAAAACAAAAACAAAAAACCAGCAAGCCAGTTACACTGGCTTATACTTAAAATCCTAGAACTTTGGGAGGCCAAGGTGGGAGGATCACTTGAGGCTAGGAGTTCCAGGTAAACCTGGGCAACATAGCAAGACCCCATCTCTACAAAACATTTTTTTAAAAAAATTAGCCAGGCACAGTGGCGTGTGCCTGTAGTCTCAGCTACTCAGGAGGCTGAGGCAAGAGGATCACTGGGGCCCAGGAGGTGGAGGCTGCAGTGAGCCGTGCTTGTGCCACTAGACTCCAGTCTGGGTGACAGAGTGAGACTCTGTCTATCAAAAAAAGAATTCAGAGTAGAGAAAGGTATGAATGGTAAGTTCAAGCACGCCACGTCCCACATTTCCTGCAGAAGTGTTGATGTACGCCCCAAGAAATCCGCATCATTTCCCAGCGCTGCCTTAACAAAGTCCCCTAAACTGTGTGGCTTCAACCATAGAGGATTATTCTCACAGTTCTGGAGGCCAGGAGTCTGAAGTCAAGGGGTTTTCGTTTGTTTGTTTTTCCTATGAAGGCCGTGAGGGAGGATCTGTCCCAGGTCTTGCTCCTGATTCTTGTAGCCTCCAGAGTTCCTTGGCTTGTAGGTGGTCTTCTGTCTCTGTCTTGACATTGTCTTCCCTTTGTACGTGTCTGTGTCCACACATCCCCTTTTTATAAGGACACCAGGCATACAGGATTAGGGTTCACCCTCATTACCTCAGCTTAGCTTGATCACATGTGAAGAACCTATTTCCAAATAAGGTCACATCCACAGACCCTGCGGCATAGGGCTTCGGCGTCTTTCAGGGAGACACAGTACAATGTATAACATGATAGATTTGCAAATATTTTTAGTTTGGGTTTCTGGGTTCTATTTTTTCTTTTTTGCATCAGATGGGTGATGTGATGATGTTGTAACAAGTTTTGAGGAAGGCATATGATCATACAGTAGCATGAAAACCCAATCGTCATGCTTAGGTTTTAGTTTTTTAATTTTAAGTTTAATTTTTTCTTGAGGCAGGATCTTGCCCTGTCACTCAGGCTGGAGGGCAGTGATACAAACATGACTCGCTGCAGCCTTGGCCTCCTGGGCTCCAGCGATCTTCCCACCTCAGCCTCCCAAAGTGCTAGGATTACAAGCATGAGCCACCATGCCCAGCTAGTCCCTATTTTTTGTTTGTACCTTGCTATTTTTACTCAAAAATACACCTTTGCAGCTGGGCATGGTGGCTCATGCCTGTAATCCTCAGCACTTTGGGAAGCTGAGGCAGGTGGATCACTTAAGGTCAGGAGTTCAAGACCAGCCTGGCCAACATGGTGTAATGCCTTCTCTACTAAAAATACAAAAATGAGGTGGGCATGGTGTTGTGTGCCTGTAATCCCAGTGACTTGGGAAGCTGAGGTAGGAGAATCACTTGAACCCTGGAGGTGGAGGTTGCAGAGAGCCAAGTCCCTACTACTGTACTCCAGACTGGGTAGCAGAGTAAGACTCCGACTCAAAAAAAAAAAAAAAAAAGGAAATATACACACACACACACACACACACACACACTCACTCTCTCCCTCTCTCTCTCTCTCTCTCTCTCTCTCCCCCTCTCCCTCCCCCCTCCCTCCCTCCCCCCTCCCTCCCTCCCCCCTCCCCCCTCCCTCCCTCCCCCCCTCCCCCCCTCCCCCCTTCCTACCTTGGCACTCTTTTTACATATCAGTATGCACTGGTACAACTTAAATTCTATTGTAGATTTCATTTAGATTAATTCTATCTAAATACTATTCTATTAAATTCTACAATTTAAAAAATAGGTGACGCATTTAAATGATTCAAAGTTCAAAAACTATGAAAGGGTATAGAACTGAGTCTCCCACATGGCAGCCAATGGCATATGTGTTTACGGAAATCTAAGTGAGGCTGGGTATGGTGGCTCACGCCTATAATCCCAGCACTTTGGGAGGCTGAGTCAGGTGGCTCACCTGAGGTTAGGAGTTTGAGACCAGTCTGACCAACATGGTGAAACCCCATCTCTACTAAAAACACAAGAAGTAGCCAGATGTGGTGGTGGGCTCCTGTAATCCCATCTACTTGGGAAGCTGAGGCAGGAGAATTGCTTGAACCTGAGGGGCAGAGGTTGCAGTGAGCCAAGATCACACAGTTTTACTCCAGCCTGGGCAACAGAGCAAGACTCCATCTCAAAAAAAAAAAAAAATCTAAATGAATTAACGTTAAAGAAAATGAAAGATTTGGTTCTCTGGCTGCGTGGGCCACATTTCAGGTGCTCCGCAGCTGCGGGTGGCCCTGAAACATGGTCCTCATCGCAGAAAGTTCTATTGGTTGGTGCTGGTGCAGCCTTAAAGCCGCTCTCCCACCCCTCCTGAAAGCCAACCACTGTTAGGGTTGTTTTGGTGATTCTTTTCCGAGATGATCTATGCACATAGTCAGCATATCGGGTTAATGTGTCCACTTAAAAAAAATCAGCATCTCCCATGCAGTGCAGATGGCCATGTAATAATCCATGGAATGGAATGTATCCAGCTAGTTTTATAACGAAGGGCTCCAGAGTTTTTCCCAGGTTTCTTCTCTTACAAATATTCTGCTGTGAACACCACTCTCTCTGCAGAGTAAATTCTTAATAGTGGAATTCCCTGGCCACAAGGTTTGTTTTTTCTCATTTGTTTTATTTTCTTCCTTTTTTTTTTTTTCATTTTCTTTCCTTTCTCTCCCTCCCTCTATTCCCGCTCTTTTCCTCTTCCTACCCCTTTCCCTCCTGTGTCTTTCCCCCTCTCTTCTGACACCCTCTTTTTCTCTCTCCCTCACTTTTCTTTTTCTTTTACAAGGTCTTCTGTACAGCGGCATGATCCTAGGTCCCTGCAAACTTGAACCCCGGGGCTCAAGCGATCCCCTTGCCTCAGCCTCCCAAGTAGCCGGGACTAAGGCCTGTGCCACCATGCTTTCCTATTTTTTTCTTTTCTTTTTTTGTGACGATGGGTCTTACTATGTTGTCCAGGCTCATTTTCATCTTAGTAGGTGCTTTTCAAGGGTTCTTAACCAAGGGTACCTGGATGGAAGTTAGTGAGTCACTTAAAGCCCTTGTCATTGTGTTGAAGTTTTGTGTCTGTCTCCTCTATCCTGGGGAGAAAATTTAAAACTTCTATCTCCTTTTCAAGCAGATCAGTGACTTCAAAAAGTATACAAATGTTGGGAGGCTCAGGAGGGAGGATCACTTGAAGTCAGGAATTTGGGACCCGGCTGGCCAAGATGGCGAAACCCTGTCTCTACTAAAAATACATAAATTAGCTGGGCGTGGTGGTCCATGCCTATAGTCCCAGCTTCTCGGGAGGCTGAGGCAGGCGAATTGCTTGAATCTGGGAGGTGGAGGTTTGCAGGGAGTTGAGATCGTGCCACTGCACTCCAGCCAGGGTACAAATAGCAGCTTTAGACTTGATCCTGCCAGGCATGACCCCTGGGCGCATTCAGCAGTGGATCTCCCGATTCTGCCTGAGTTTCCAGTGTCTTCTCAGAGAGGCCTGGAGTGGAGCGTCTGACCAGGGCTGGATGTCTTGCTGCATAAATGCACTTTCTGCTTCCAGCTCTGTCGTCAGCCTGGGTGGGAAAAAGACCCATGTCAGGGGAGAGCCATCTTCCTCCTAAAGCCCCACCTGCCTGATGGCTGAGACTTATGCCTCCTTTCTGGAACTCCCAGAGGCTTCTGATCTTCTCGTTGTTTGCTAAATGTGCAGGCACGAATTGCCTGTACCTCTCCTCAGACCTTCCTGCTGCTCCCTATAGAGCTGTCTGCAGCCTGGAAATGCTTGTTTGCTTTTGAAGAAATTCTAGTTCCATCTGCCGCAGACTCATCACAATTACAGTAATAGTCGGCACTCTGGAACTTTCTGGCGCCTGTTCCAGCAGACATGAGGTCCCTTCTTCAAGTCCTCTCTGTAACCCCATACGAGGTGAGGATACTGAGGCTGATGAGCTCATGAATACTAAGTGCCAGAGCTTGAGTTCAACTGGTCTCAAAGTTTATGGGATTTAAGATTGGTGTGGGAAGTGTTCTGTTTGGCACCCCCTCCCCCGGTGTGTGGGGGTTGGGTCCTGGGTTGCCTGGAGAGCCCCAGCTTACACCTGCTGACCTGACGCATTTATAACTAGTGTTCTCTTTAACTGCTCACCCTGTTCACAGAGGAAACTCTGACACCACCACACAGCCTCTGACACAGACTGGAGAAAGCCGTCGCTAGGATGCGCCTGTCAGCAGGAAAAGCTGCGAGCATCGACATCCACATGTAGACATAGCTGTACACATACATCCATATACACACACCCTTATATATATATACATCTTTACACAGGTCCATATACACACACATCTACATACAGACACATCCATGTACACACACATCCATATCCACACATTTATACACACATACCTATGACTGTCTACACACACACTTCTGTATACACACACATCCATGTACAGATACATCTGTACACACATGCACACACATTTGTACACACACATCTGCATACACATCTATGGGGATCAGGGAAAGAGCATTAAGTAGTGACGGTCTGGTAATAGCAAGTGTTGTTTTGACATCTTTTGGGTGAACTGACCAGCTAGTGGCCATCAGAGGGGTGTGTGGGGTAGGTCTGCAGGTTGGCAGAGCCACCAAAGATGATATTTGCAGTTGCTCATGGCTTTTCTAGAGGATCTCCCCTGTGGGGCCTTGGAGTGTAGTGAGCTTCCCCATGGCCCACCTGTCAGTGTCTGCACCAGTGACCCACAAAGTTCTGGCTTCACTGGCCTTCTCAAGGACTTTGGATTGTACTGGAAGAAACGCTAATGTGCCATCATTGGACATGTCTGGTGACCACGTGGAGATCAGTTACCAGCAGTGAGATGGGAGCCGGGAGAGCCAGGAGGATGCTGCGGTAATACAGGGGCGATGACCGGGGCTGGAGCTGGTGCGCAGCGGAGGTGGCAGAAGGGGTTGATTCTAGACGGATTCCATAGCGACAGTCGACTGAATTCCTGATGGATCCAATGAGGGGATTGTCGAGGAGGGGAAGCCTTTGTATTTACTTCTTAGTTTGTAGCACAGGTTTCTAATTTTGAGAAATCTGGAGTTTAAAAAATTGGGGAAGGGCTGGGCACAGTGGCTCATGCCTGTAATCTCAGCGCTTTGGGAGGCCGAGGCAGGCGGATCGCTTGGGCTCAGGAGTTTGAGACTAGCCTGGCCAACATAGTGAAACCCCATCTCTACTAAAAATAGAAAAATTTAGCTGGGCACGGGCGTGTGTGCCTGTAATCCCAGCTACTTGGCAGGCTGAGGCAGGAGAATCACTTGAACCTGGGAGGCAGAGGTTACAGTGAACCAGGATCCCGCCACTGTACTTCAGCCTGGGTAACAGTGAGACTCTGTCTCAAGAAAAAACAAAACCTGGGGAAGGATTGGCATAGAAAGCCTTTAGCTGGGCTGTCTCCTGCCCTCTCTCCGGCCACAGCTTGTGTGGTCATGGCTGGGCTTGCTGGCTAAGCCTATCCTCCCAGGTGACATTGAGGCCTTTTCAGGGCTGGAGTGACCTGCAGCCACCCATGGGTGGCAAGGCTGAGCGGCTCCAGGCACAGCTGGAGGTGAAACTAGTAATAGGGGCAGCCGCATCATCTTTATAGGGAACCTCACATGGCAGGCGGGCAGCAAGCTGGCCTTCTCCACATTACTGAGTCATCTGCTGAGTGTCCAGGCCCAGGTGACAGGTAGGAGATGAGACCCCTTGTGCCCCATCTCCTCTGTGGCCAGGCTAGGGTGTGGACCAAATGCCTCCTGATGGTCCTCATCACCCCAGCCTCTCAATAGTGACCTCTCATCTAAGGACAGACCCTGGCTCAGTATGAGCCCCCAGAACCTCCTCCAACCTCCAACTGCCCCTACAAACCTTAAAATAGCAGCTTTTGGGCTGTTTTTATTCTGACCCACGATAAGAAACAGGTAATATTTTGACCTAAAATACCTTGGGAATTGAATACACACAGGCTGAGCAGGTGCTGGCCCTGTGCTGGAGCCGGGGTGGCAGCGCCTGGGTGTGCCACTTATGGGTTCTGAAAGATTACAAGGTAAGGATAGGAGCTGGGGCCGGGGGCACTTGGAGTGGTGGCTGTTGACCACCTCACGTGGGTGTTTGGGAGTCATAACAGCTGGCCTAGTTCCACCTGTGTGTTCTGGCTGACCTTGAGTGTTGCAGAAGCAGACGCTTCAGAAGGTGAAATTTACATGACAACCCATGATATGTAGTTAGTTCTTTTTTTATCTGTCCTATTTGATTTTGTTTCATTCTTCTTTTTTTTTTTTTTTTTTGAAAGAGTCTTGCACTGTTGCCGGGACTGGATGCAAGGGCGCAATCTTGGCTCACTGTAACCACTGCCTCCTGGGTTCAAGTGATTCTCCTGCCTCAGACTCCTGAGTAGCTGGAATTACAGGTGCCTGCCACCAAACCTGGTTTTGTGGGGCTTTTTTTTTTTTTTAGTAGAGATGGGGTTTCACTATGTTGGCCAGACTGGTCTCGAACTCCTGACCTCAGGAAATCTGTCTGCTTTGGTCTCCCAAAGTGCTGGGATTACAGGCATGAGCCACTGCGCCTGGCCTCATTCTACTTTATTTTTGGGCTAAGCACAGTGTCCCACGCCTAATCCCAGCACTTTGGGAAGCCAAGGCAGGAGGATTGCTTGAGCCCAGGTGTTCAAGACCAGCCTGGGCAACATCGTAAGACCCCTGTTTCTTAAAAAAAAAAAAAAAAAAAAAAAAAGTGTGTGTGTGTGTATATATATATGTATATATACGTATATATATGTATATATATGTAAATTAGCCAAGTGTGGTGGCACATGTCTGTAGTACCAGCTGCTTGGGAGGCTGAGGTGGGAGGATTGACTGAGCCTGGGAGGTCAAGGCTGCAGTGAGCCGTGATCAGGCCTGTCTGTGGCCTGTTGTGCAGGGCACAGGTGTTGGCTCTTTAAGGAGCCCCCAACTCCAAGGCCCTTGGGGGATTCCCGAGTCCCCTCTTTGCCTGGGTCTGGGATTGTTGGTCCCTGAGGGCTGACCCTTTCATCTGCCTACTCTCTGTCCCTGCAGCACCGCTGGAGAGGAAGGAGGAAGATGGACAGTGGGTGGCCACCCTAGGTGCCCCAGGGCTGGTGCGGCTGCGTGCCCTTGGCCTGCTGCAGCAGTGAGGCCAGCTCGGGACCAACTCCCTGAGGATGCAGTACAGCTTCCCAGGTAAGGCACTGTGTGCCTGACTGCAGGGCAGGTGGAAGTGGCAGGGCCTGCCCTGTGTCCTGCGGCTGTGGCTTTGCAAGGTAAGATATGCTGTCACCACAGCGTTTTCATTAGTCACTCTGTGGGCTCTGAGTAGGACTTCATACCTGCTCATTAAAAAAAAAAGGCGTGTCCGTTGAGGGGACATTCACTCATCTCTTAAGACCTTCCTACCAACAGGTTCTAACCTGGAGTGACAGGTAGAGCAGAGCATGGGGCTGTGTGGGGCATGGCTGAGGCCAGGCTGGACTGGGTCCTCCTCCTCTTGGAGCCAGCCGTGGTGGAGGGCTGCCTGGCAGAGGACGGCAGGGGTCTCTGGATCGATCCTCACAGCTCAGGCAAAGCAGCCAGAACACAAGTGCAGCACCAGCCAGAGTCTGCAGACAGAGAGCGGCTCAGATAGTGCCTGTACGCTGGAGCTGGGCCATGAGCTCCGCTGCACACACATCCAGGCCAGGTGGGACGCCCAGAGAGAACATCAGAGTCAGGCAAGTGGTGATCTGAGTACCCTGAGCTCATCCCCAAAGAGATGAACCTGCTCCCAATAGCATAGCCATATAGGATGGATCCAGGGCTGGCACTTCAGCCTGTCTTATGTCTATTCATCCAGGGTTGCTTGAGCCCAGGAGGCAGAGGTTGCAGTGAGCCAAGATGGTGCCACTGTACTCCAGCCTGGGCAATAGAGTGAGATCTTGTCTCTAACATAAACAAATTACAAACAAACAAACAAACAAACAAAAACAAAACGAGGCTAGGCACAGTAGCTCACGCTTGTAATCCTAGCACTTTTGGAGGCTGAGGCAGGTGAATCATGAGGTCAGGAGTTCAAGACCAGCCTGGCCAACATGGCGAAACCCCATCTCTACTAAATATACAAAAATTAGCCAGGTGTAGTGGCAGGTGCCTGTAATCCCGGCTACTCAGGAGGCTGAAGCAGGAGAATCGCTTGCACTGGGGAGGCAGAGGTTGCAGTGAGTGGAGATTGTGCCACTGCCCTCCAGCCTGGGTGACAGAGAGAGACTCCATGTCAAAAACAAAAAAACATCAACAAAACAGTGCTTCCTACACAACTGTCTCCTCAGAAAACCAAACTGATATCCCTAGAGTGGGTGGCTGTGAGGGGGCCCAGGGACTGGGTGTGCAGGGCCTCCATGGACAGTTCACCACTCATGTGTGTCCCAGGTCCAGCTCTGGCACAAGGAGGACTCGGGCCACCTGCACTCACAGCTGGAGGCGAACTACGGGAAGCACTGGGATGAGAGCAGCAACAACAGGCATCTCCAGGTCAGCCAGACCTTCCAGAATGACTCGGAGCCCACCCTGAGCAATCACTTGGTGGAGGTGAGCCCAGCCACTGCAGCAGAGCCATGCCGCATGAGTCCAGAGTGGACGGTAGGAGCTGGGGAACCCGGCATGGCCTTCTGGCCCTGGCCGCAAGGATGCAGGCAACTGAAACTCCGCCTTGGTGACTTTCCCTTTTGCATCTCCAGCCCCAGATCCCCAGGGATGAGAAACACTTGTCACAGTGCCAAGGACTGGAAGGAGGGCTTGGGAAAAACAGATTTCCAACCATAAAAATGCATTTTGGAAGCAGCCGTTTGCTTTTAGTTTTTCCCAGAGGGTGGGCTCTTCTGCTGAGTTAGAAATAATGGTGAGCTCGGCAGCTGAGCGGGCGGCGGTTCTTCTACAGCGCGCATTTCACCTTTACATTTATTTAAAAATTGGTTTAGATTTTTTTCCCTTTTCACATCCAGTCTTGCAAATTGTCTTTTGTTGTTGTTTTGTTTTGTTTTGTTTTGTTTTTTGTTTTTTGAGATGGAGTCTTGCTCTGTCACCAGGCTGGAGCGCAGTGACACAATCTCGGCTCACAGCAACCTCCACCTCCCGTGTTCAAGCGATTCTCCTGCCTCAGCCTCCCGAGTAGCTGGGATTACAGGCACGCACCACCACACCAGGCTAATTTTTGTATTTTTAGTACAGGTGGGGTTTCACCATGTTGGCCAGGATGGTCTCGATCTCTTGACCTCATGATCCACCCCCCTCGGCCTCCCAAAGCGCTGGGATTATAAGTGTGAGCCACCACGCCTGGCCGCAAATGGTCTTTTAAATATTAACTTTTAATTGTGGTTAAATATACATTGCGTAAAATGTGCCGTTTTAACCATTGTTAAGTTTAGTGGCGTTACCTGTGTTTACAGTCTTCTGCAGCCATTGCCACTATTCAGCTGCAGAACCTGCAAAACTGCTAGTCTGTACCCATTAAACGCTGACTCCCCATGCGCTCCTGCCCCCAGTCCCTGGCAACCACCATTCTACTTTGTGTTTTAGGCTTTTGACTACTCTAGGTACCACATGGAAGTGGAATCATACACTATTTGTCCTTGTTTTTTTCTTGAGATGGAGTTTCACTCTTCTTGCCCATGCTGGAGTGCAGTGGCACCATCTGGGCTCACTGCAACCTGCACCTCCTGGGTTCAAGCAATTCTCCTGCCACAGCCTCCTAAGTAGCTGGGATTACAGGTGCGTGCCGCCACACCCAGCTAATTTTTTGTATTTTTAGTAGAGACAGGGTTTCACCATGTTGGCCAGCCTGGTAACTCCTGACCTCAGCTGATCCTCGTGCCTCGGCCTCCTGAAGTGCTGGGATTACAGGTGTGAGCCACCATGACGGCCTCTCCTTTTCTGGACTGGCTTATTTCACTTAGCATGTCCTCAAAGTTTTGACAAGCTTGTGTCAGAATTTCCTTCCTTTTTTTTTTGTCTTCAAGATGGAGTCTTGCTCTGTCAACCAGTCTGGAGTGATCTTGGCTCACTGCAAACTCCACTTCCCAGGTTCAAGCAATTCTCCTGCCTCAGCCTCCCAAGTAGCTGAGATTACAGGTGCCCACCACCACACCTGGCTAATTTTTGTATTTAGTAAGACAGAGTTTCACCATGTTGGCCAGGCTGGTCTTGAACTCCTGACCTCTTGATCCACCCACCTCAGTCTCCCAAGTAGCTGGGATTATAGACACTCACCATGTCTGGCTAATTTTTGTATTTGTAGTAGAGACGGGGTTTTGCCATGTTGGCCAGGCTGGTCTCAAACTCCTGACCTCAAGTGATCTTCCTGCCTCAGCCTCCCCAGCTGCTGGGATCACAGGCATGAGCCACTGCCCCCGGCCTCGTTGAAGGTTTTACCATACTGAGATGGCCATGGGGTGGCACGGGATGGAATTACATCTTGCGGCAGAGTTTGAGAAATGTTTTCTGTCAAGGGCCAGATAGTAAATGTCTTAGGCTCTGTGGTCCCTAAGTCTCTGCTGCAGCTATTCCATTCTGCAGCTGTGATGTCATGAAAACAGCCCCGGGAATAGGACATGAACGTGTTACAGGAAGGGGATCTCGATCCAGACCCAAGAGAAGGTGCAAGAAAAGATTAGATCTGGTGCAAGAAAAGATTCAGGGCTGCTGGTGCCCATTTTTATGGTTATTTATTGATGACATGCTAAACGGGATGGATTATTCATGCCACCCTTTTTAGACCATATAGGGTAACTTCCTGACGTTGCCACCATATTTATAAACTGTCATAGCGCTGGTGGGAGTGTAGCAGTGACAACGACCGGCGGTGCCACTCTCGTCGCCATCTTGGTGGGTTTTGGCCAGCTTCTCTACTGCAATCTGTTTTATCAGCAAGGTCTTTATAACCTGTATCTCTCTCTCTTTTTTTTTTTTTTTTTTTTTGCAATGGAGTCTCACTCTGTTGCCCAGGCTAGAGTGTAGTGATGCAATCTCAGCTCACCACAACCTCTGCCTCCCAGGTTCAAGTGATTCTCCTGCCTCAGCCTCCCCAGTAGCTGGGATTATAGGCATGTACCACCATGAGCAGCTAATTCTTGTGTTTTTTAGTAGAGACAGAGTTTCTACTAAAAAACACAAGACTATTTTGTTGATGTTTTTTGTTTTTGACATGGAGTCTCTCTCTGTCACCCAGGCTGGAGGGCAGTGGCACAATCTCCACTCACTGCAACCTCTGCCTCCCCAGTGCAAGTGATTCTCCTGCCTCAGCCTCCAGAGTAGCTGGGATTACAGGCACCTGCCACTACACCTGGCTAATTTTTGTATATTTAGTAGAGACAGGGTTTCACCATGTTGGCCAGGCTGGTCTTGAACTCCTGACCTCAAGTGATCTGCCCACCTCAGCCTACCAAAGTACTGGCATTACAGGCATGAGCCACCACACCCTGCCATGATCTCTCTCTTGTGTAACCTCCTCTCTCATCCTGTGACTTAGAATGCCTAACCATCTGGGAATGCAGCCCAGTAGGTCTCAGCCTCATTTTACCCAGCCTCTATTCAACATGGAGCTGCTCTGGTTCAAATGCTTCTGACAAACAGGCAGGGTTGTGTTCCAATAAAACTTTATTTATAACAACAGGTGTAGGCTGTGGCTTGCCAACCTGTTTCACATCAGCCAGGATGCCTCCTCCTTCCCAAAGTTTTTCTCCAGCCATCATCCCCAGGCCCCCTCCCCTCTGCCTGCCCCACCTCCTGATTGGTTCTCTGTGTTTCCTCTGTGGATTCCTTGTTGCACATGTAATTAGTTGAATTAACTGCGCTGGTCATCAAACCTGCTCCTTGGAGAGGATCTACGTTCCTCCCACCACAGGGACACAGATGGCACCGATAACCCCCGGGTGTGTCGGAGCCAGTGCCGGCTTGCCCCGGGCTGGCTCTCTCTGCACAGGGCAGTCCAATGTCTCCTGTCATTCCATGTCTTCATGGACATTCACAATGATAGCTCAGGCTCTGAGCATTCTGGACACATCCTGATGGGACCCACGTCTCTCAATTACTCCGTGAGCTGCTGTTACCATGACAAGCACCTAGAGCTCTCCAGCCAGAGCTGGCACAACAGTGAGGCTTTGTTGTAGGCGGGGTTCCCAGGCGAGGCCTCCCTGAGCACAGAGCTGCAGATACATGGTAAGGTACCCAGTGCTCAGCCCCGGGGCTGGGGAGCTGGCTTCCTCCATGCCTGGGCCAGCCTAGCAGCCCTAGACCCAGGTGGCACCCCATCAAGCCCAGTGTGGCCCTGGGCTCTGGGACAACTGGGACAGCCTTGTCCATCGATGGCCTCACTCCCAAGGCAGGCGGATTCGTTTCCTAGGGCTTCCACAACCAAGTTCCACCCACCTGATGGCTTAAAACACAGACATCTTAGCCGGATGTGGTGACATGTGTATGTGACCCCAGGTACTCAGGAGACTGAGGCAGGAAAATCACTTGAGCCAGAAGGTCGAGGCTGCAGTGAGCTATGATTGCAACACTGCTCCAGCCTGGATGACAGAATGAGACCCTGTCTCAAAATAAAAACAAAACAATCCACGGTGGACTGAGGGCCCATCTGGCTTGAATATGACATTATTTTCACTTAATTCCATCTGTAAAGACCCTATTTTTTATTTGTTTATTTTTTTGAGATGGAGTCTTACTCTGCCGCCCAGGCTGGAGTGCAGTGGTGCGATCTTGGCTCACTGCAACCTCCAGGCAATTCTCCTGCCTTAGCCTCCTGAGTAGCTGGGATTACAGGTGCACACCACCACACTCAGCTAGTTTTTGTATTTTTAGTAGAGACAGTGTTTCACCATGTTGGGCAGGCTGGTCTCAAACTCCTGACCTCATGATCTGCCTGCCTGGGCCTCCCAAAGTGCTGGGTTTACAGGTGTGAGCCACCGCACCCAGCCAAGACCCTATTTTTAAATAAGGTCATATTCATAGGACAGACGGCAAGGGGCTGGGACTTTAATATCTCTTTTTGGGGGACAAAGTTCAACCCATTATGGGGGAAAGATAAAAGCAATAAGAGGAGCCAGCATTGGCTGGGCACTTACTGCAGACACACCAGGCAAGCTGTGTACACACGAGAGCTCAGTACAGTACAGCTGTCCCGATCACACAGGGGAACATCACAGCTCCTAGAGGGGACTTCAAGCCATCAGAACCCACCTCCTTCCCACATCTGACTTTGTCTCCCAGCCCCCAGCCCCACCTGTTCCACTCCTTGCTATTCTTTAACACACCAGGTTTGCTGCTGCCCCAGGACCTTGGCACGGGCTGATCCTGCTGCCTGGAATGCCTCTCTCCCACACACCTGCCTGGATCCCTCACCCCCCTTAGGGATTTTTCCAATGTCATCTCAGGGATGTCTCTTTTCCACCTCCCCGTCCGCTCCCATCCCCTCCCACCCTCTCCCTGGCTCTGTCATTTGAACACACGGTGTAGCATCCAAATACCTTTGTTTCTCATTCTCTCTGCACAAGAATCACCAGAATGTGTGCTCCATGAGGGCAGGGATGATTTTTGTCTGCTTTGCTGCAGGGCACATAGAAGGTGTTGAATGTGCATGAATGAGCCTATGAGGTAGGGTTAGGAACACCATTCCCATTCTGCAGATGATGAATGGAGGCTCAGAGAGGTTGAATCACCTGGTCCAGGCCACATAGCTGGTAATGACGGAGTAAGGATTAAACCCAGAACCACCCTCTTACCCCCATATAGATTACAGAGACCTGGCTCTTGAGCATTCAGGACCCCTGGGTCTCCCTAGTCCCCTAGGGCATCTTCTGTTGGCCTCAATTTTTTTTTTATTTTGGGGGCTGGGTGTGATGGCTCATGCCTGTAACCCTAGCACTTTGGGAGGCCAAAGTGGGTGGATCATTTGAGGTCAGGAGTTTGACACTAGCCTGACCAGCATGGTGAAACCCTGTCTCTACAAAAAAAAAAAAAAAAAAAAAAAAATAGCTGGGCATGGTGGTGTATGCCTGTAGTCCCAGCTACTCAGGAGGCTGAGGCAGGAGAATTTCTTGAACCTGGGAAGTGGAGGTTGCAATAAGCTGAGATCACACCACTGTACTTCAGCCTGGGCAACAGAGTGAGACTGCATCTCAAAAAAATTTACAAACAAACAAACAAAAACTTTATTTTTGGCCCTCAGCCTCCTGAGGGGTGAATGGAGTTTTGGATCACATGAGAAAATTGTCTCCAGTCTTTGCTGACCTCAGAGTTTGTTGGGGACAGGGTGGCCAAGTGATGGGAGGTCATTCTGGATGAACACCTCCACGCCACTCTAGTTCCTGACCCAGGATGACTGTTATGGCCACCCCCAGCAAGGAGTGACCTCTCCCTCCTCCCATTGCTGTCCACAGTCTGCTGTCCCCCCTCTCGGGGATGCTTTCTGCCTTTTAACATTCTTGGTGTCTCTGACAGCCGGGTGCTCCTGGGCAAGGGAATTGTGTCCCCTCCATCCTCTTGTCCTGCACATAGTAGGTACACGTGGTTGAATGTTGAATGAGGAAGGAAGGAAGTGTTTCCCAGGCCTCCTGCATGCCCCACAGGCAGTCCCTTCCCCCATTTACTCTGTGCGCTGTCCCTTGAGGTGGGCTGGCTGTGCCCACCTTATAGATAAGGAAGTCAAGGCTCAGAGCTGCGGGGCTCATCCACCCTCCTGGCCAGGTGGGAGGTGCTGGAGCCTGGCTGAGTGTCACTTGGGCCTGAGCCATGAGCTGCACCCCATGAGAACCTGCCCTCTGACATAGAGTAGGCGACATCCGTTTGCTCAGGGGCTCCTGGACCTGATGGTTCTGTGTGTAGCAGTGGGAATTTAAGTCAAAGAAGAAACTCCTAACCGTGAACCAGACTCTCCTATTCTGTGGGGGGTGATGGAAGGGATGGGACCCTCCAGCCAGGGCCAGGTGGCTGCAGGTGGGTATTTCTCAAGGGCAGACCTCATGCTGATTCCTCTGCAGGCTGCTCAGAGAACCCCCAGGAATCCCTGCAGAGCCCTTCGTTCCGCAGTCATTCAGAGATGTTTCTGAAGACATCATCTTTTTATTCTGAGCTACTTCAACTCTTTCCTGTAACAAGGATATTTTCTGATTTAACAAAATAATTACAACATTCGGGAAACTGAACATTGAAGTAATACCTTCATTTAATGGACAGCCCATATAAAATTTCCCAGCTTTCTCAGTAACATTCTTTTAAAAAACTATTTTGTTTTAAATCTGGGATGCAGGCCAAGATCACACAGCCTTCGTAGTTGCCAGAACAGAGGTTTACAGACTTTTACCTTAAAGTAAAATGTGGGGGTTGTAGGCCTTATGATCACTGTTATAGCTACTCAGAATTATCATTGTAACACAAAAGCAGCTATAGACCATATGTAAGTCAATAGGCATGGCTGTGTTAAAATAAAACTTTATTTATAAAATCAAGTTGTGGGCCACATTTGACCCAAAAGCCAACTCCTGATCTAGAACATTCTCCTTCCACGTTCTACCTTTCCTTACCTAATGTTTTATTTATTTATTTATTTATTTACTTACTTACTTACTTACTTACTTTTTCTGAGATAGTTTCTCTCTGTCACCAGGTTGGAGTGCAGTGATGCAGTCTTGGCTCCCTGCCAACCTCCATCCCCTGGGTTCAAGCAATTCTGCCTCAGCCTCCTGAGTAGCTGGGATTACAGGCGTGCACTACCACACCTGGCTAATTTTTGCAGTTTTAGTATAGATGGGGTTTCACCATGTTGGCCAGGCTTGGTCTCAAACTCCTGACCTCAAGTGATCCACCCACCTTGGCCTCCCACAGTGCTGGGATTATAGGCATGAGCCACCACACCCAGACCCCCCTAGATTTTATTATACAATTTTTTAGACACTAAAAAATGGAAGTAATTTTACAGTGAACACCCACGTACCTAGATCTTCCTGTTCACATTTTATTTCACGTAATCACATAGCTCTCCATCCATCTTATTTTTGGAGACATTTCAAAATACGTTGCAAATATCAATATAATTTCCCATAAACATTTTATTATCATTAACAACCTTTAAAAAAAATCCCAACCAGATACAGTGGCTCACACTTGTAATCCTAACACTTTGGGAGGCCAAGAATCGTTTGACTTCAGGAGTTCAAGACCAGCCTGGGCAACCTAGGGAAACCCCATCTCTACAAAAAAAATTAAATTAGCCAGGCATGGCTGTGTGTACCTGTAGTCTCAGCTACCCAGGAGGCTGAGGTATGGGAGAATTGCTTGAGCCCAGGAGGTTGAGGCGGCGGTGAGCTGTGTTCACACCACTGCACACTCCAGCCTGGATGACAGAGCAGACCCTGTCCCTGTCTCAAAAAAGAAAAAAATTCCTGCATTGACAATTTTGAAGTGTCCAGGATGTTATTTTGCAAAATATTCTCCTAATGTGGATTTGTCAGATTGTTTGCTGAAGATAAGATTCAGGTTGAACATTTTTGATAAGGGGTATCGCTAACATAATGATGCATCTCTGGTGAGCTCATTAAAAGTATCAGCTCTTAGCCAGGTGTGATGGCTCTAGCCTGCAATCCCAGCACTTTGGGAGGCTGAGGTGGGTGGAGCACCTGAGTTCAGGTTGGTCATGGCCAACATGGCAAAACCCCATCTCTACTACAAATAGAAAAATTAGCTGGGCATGGTGGCACGTCTGTAATCTTAGCTACTCGGGAGGCTGAGGCAGGAGAATCGCTTGAACCCAGGAGGCAGAGGTTGCATTGAGCTGAGATTGTGCCACTGCACTCCAGCCTGAGCAACAGAGACTGTCTCAAAAAATAATAAAAAAAAAAGTACCAGCTTTTGAACCTCTTCTCAGAGACTATTTTTATAGGTTTTAAATGGGAGCCCAGAATCCATATTTTTAGTAAGTTTCCCCCAGTGATTCTGATGTTCAGCCAACCTGGAAGTTAGCACATTATTTCATGTAATTTTCATAGCAACCCATAATAAAATAGGTGTCCTTATCCCTGTGTTTTAGATCAGAAGGCTGAGGCTCGGGTGGTTAAGGAACTAGCTGGAGATCACTCGCCTCTCTGTGGTGGATCCATACTTGGAGTTGTGTGTGTTTGATGCGGACACAAGCCCAAGCATTGTCCTGTCTGCTAGACTGCCCCCTGCAGTCTACAACAGAACTGCAACTAGAGTTCTTGCCTGCTGGCGCCAGGCTGGTAGATATTTTTAAGTCCGTGTTACAGCAGGGAGGGCTTGAGAAGATAGTTGCCATGGCCACATTTGATGGCCTAAACTGAGGCTCCAAACCCTTGCTTCATCAAAGTTCCTCCAGCCCAGGAAGCTGTGGGTCTCTTGGGCCTGGGGCTTTGGGAGGCAGAGCTTAGAACCAGCATCTGCTTAAATGTTCCATCAGAGCCCTGATGAGTTCTATCACGTTTTTTTCGCCCCTCCCTGACCCAGCTACACTACTCCAAGGATGAGATTCAGAGCACGTTTGCCTTGGGTGCAGAAGAGTGTCATTTTCACATCAGCACCTGGCTGGTAGCTGCTAAGGCCAGTCTCGCCAACTTCATGAAGCTGGAACAGACTTTCCTACAGGTATGTGGAGGATAGTCCAGGCCCAGGGCATGCTGGGGTGGGGGTTGTGGGCTCCTGGGACAGCCCTTTGAGAAAAGAGAAATTGTTCTGGTTCCTGGGAGGGGAGGGCAGGCAAGGCTGTGAAATGGACAAAAGTTGCTGGAGTAGATTATTAGCTGGTGTCTGAATCAATCCCTTCTTCCTTTTGCATTATTTATTGAGCATCTACTAGGTGCCAGGCACTATTTTAGAAGCTGGGGTATGACCTAAAATGGAACTGATCAATCCTTCCTTTCATTAAATGTGCTCTCTAGTTGGGGAGATTACCCAAAATCACAGACGTGCCAGATACTAGTATGATATGGAGAAGACACACTGAAGTGACTGAGTGAACAGGGAACACATTTAGATTAGGTGGCCAGGGAAGGCTCCACTGAGGAGGTGGCTCTTGAGCTAGCCATGGATGATAAGCGCCAGCCATTTGAAAATCTAAGGGAAGGCTGGGCATGGTGGCTCACATCTGTGATCCCAGCACTTTGGGAGGCTAAGGCGGGCAGATCACAAGGTCAGGAAATCAAGACCAGCCTGGCCAACATAGTGAAAACCCGTTTCTACTAAAATACAAAAAATTAGCCAGACATGGTGGCACATGGTGGCACATGCCTGTAGTCCCAGCTACTCAGTAGGCTGAGGGAGGAGAATTGCTTGAGCCTGGGAGGTGGAGGTCGCAATGAACAGAGATTGCACCACTGGACTCCAGCCTGGGTAACACAGCAAGACTCCATCCCCCCCTCAAAAAGCAAACTTCCTACCCCACCCCAGCAGTCCCCCTGCAGTGCCCTCAAGTGACCCTCAGACTATGGTACCTACCAGCAAGGACAGCGACCCACTCTGAGCCTTTGCACAGGCTGTTCCATCTGCCTGGAATGTTCTTCCCTGCCTCCTCCCCAAGCTTGCTTCTCTGCATTCCTTTCACCCTTGAATGCCTCTGTGACCATCCTTGTACCATCATGTTTTGTCCTTTGACTATCTCTCTGTCAGCCTGGGAGCCCCTTAAGGGCCAGGATCAGGTCTTGGCTATCTTTGTACCCAGGCACTCAGCACTGGCTGGGGAGCATAATACATGCTCAGTACATGATTGAGAAATCTCAATACCAACTGCGTGGCTCCTACAAGCTCCTCTCCACGATCTAGCCCTGGGCTGAGTGCACCGTTTGTATTATCTTGCAGAAGCTGACACTTTCTTGCCTCCATTGTCTAGGAAAGTGAGGCTCAGAGAGGCTGGAAACTTGCCCAGAGCCACACAGCTTGGCCATGGAGTTGAGAGATGGCTGTTCTGCGCCGTCTCCAGCTGGCCATAGTCCCCTCACCCACTCCTCTCCTTTATGTTATCTGCTCATCCTTAGGAAGCATTTGGCTTTTTGATTCCCTGACATATGTTGCCATGCAGGAAACGAGAAATGATCCACAAACACTCCCTTTTTTCTCTTCTGCAAAGTTCTCTCCTTTCCCATCCCAGGCAGAAGCATGTGTCAGGTTCCCCTGTGACGCCATCATTCTCTTCCAGCTCAGTGCTCTTCCTGCAGACCACATATGAGCAAGCTCATGGGACCTGTGTCCTGCGCCAGGTGTTGCTATGGAATGGCCAGGTGTTGGCCGTCACTAGGAGCCTCTCTGGGCCTCTCCCCAAGTGCTTCAGGAACCTCAGCCTGCAGGGTGAGTGTATGAGGGAATGTGGGCAGCAGTGATCCAGCCACTCAAGAAATCATCCCTGGCTGGGCACAGTGGCTCACGCCTGTGGTCCTAGCACTTTGGGAGGCCAAGGTGGGTGGATCATCTGAGATCAGGAGTTCGAGACCAGCCTGACCAACATGGTGAAATCCCATCTCTACTAAAAATATAAAAACTAGCCAGGTGTGGTGGTGGGTACCTGTAATCCCAGCTACTGGGGAAGCAGAGGCAGGAGAATCACTTGAACCCAGGAGGCAGACGTTGCAGTGAGCCAAAATCACACCACTGCACTCCAGCCTGGGCAACAGAGTGAGACTTGGTCTCAAAAAAAAAAAAGCCATCACTGAGCACCTGCTGATCCCTTCTAGGCACCACGGATCTATCAGGAAACAAGATGTCCCAGGTGTCCCCCTCAGGGAGACAGTCATTGAGCAACCAGACACACATAAGCAAAATAACATCCAACGTGACAATTTCTACGTGTGGGAAAGACTGTGAGAGCAAGCAGGGTCTGTGTGGAGTGTGTGGCTTCTTTAGGTAGGGTGGTCTGGGAAGACCTCTTGGAGGAGGTGACTTCCAAGCTGAGATCTGAGGGATAAGGAGGAGCTGGCTGAGGTGCAGAGACTGAGCAGAGGCACTTCAGGTGGAAGGCCCTGGTGGAAATGAGCTTTGCGTGTGGAGCAGCCTCAGGGAGGCCAGCGTGGCTGGAGTGGGGAGAAGGGAGGAGGTGAGGCAGGAGGGCTGGGGGACCCAGGTCACGCAGGAGCTGGGGCTTATCCTGGGATAAAGGCAGGGAGAAGAGGCCAGGGTGTGGGAGGGGTGGCATCCCTGGGCAATTCTGGTGCCAGGAGAGGTGAGTGCCAATGAAACCCCAATGGCAGCCGTGAGCCCCAGGGTCCTCCAGGAACAGACATCCCTGGAAGGGGCTGTCATTCGTAGCCTGTGCAGCCATGCAGACTGTCAGTTTCTGTGTGAGAAACCCGCTGGGCACAGAGAAGAGCCTGACCCCCGACCCGCCAGGTGTGGAGACAGAATGCAGACCCCAGCCTAGGGGCATGCCTTTCCAGGTGGCCTAACGGAATACTTCCAGTGTCATGTTTGCCACGTGTGCCCTGGAAGGCAGAGGGAATGAGCAGGTTCTCCATGAGCCGAGGCAGTGTGCACGTATGTGTGTGTGCATGTGTATGTGCATGTGTATACGTATACCTGTGTGTGCATGTCTATATGTGCACATGTATGTGCGCCTGTGTAAGCATGACTGCAAGTGGACGTGTGTGTGCATGTGTATGTATGTGTGCATGTATCTGCACCTGTGTGCGCGCATGCATATGTGCATGTATATGTGCCTGTGTAATCCTGTGTATGCATGTGTGTGCATGTGTGTGCCTGTGTATGTGTGTGCATGCCTTTATGTGCACATGTATCTGTGCCTGTGTGTGCACATGCGTGTGTGACTGTATGCCTGTATGTGCACGTGTGTGTGCATGTATGTGTGTGCATGTGTGTATGTGTGCGTGTATGGGCATGCCTGTGTATGTATGTGTGCATGTATGTATGTGTATGCCTGTGAGCATGCCTGTGTGCGTGGATGCATGTGCATATATGTGTGTGTGTGTGTATTTGTGCCACCCTTGATGAGCCTCACAGCCTGCAGCCCCACACTGTGGTCACAACGTTGCAGGTGATGGGTCAGTGGGTGGCAGGGAAAAGGCTTCTGGCCATGCATGTGGTCAGCTTCCCCAGAACCAATGACTGGGTGATGCCCTGAGAACCAGCCAGTGCCAGTGTCTCTGGGCACAGCTCCTTACAGCCCATCTGAACAGGTAGGTGCCCTTTGTACAGAGCTCAGAGCTCACCACAGTGCAAAGTGCCCATGGGCAGCCTCCTGCTGTGGGGGTCTGGGAAAGCAGAGCTGTGCAGGGGCCTCAGGAGGGGGGTCAAGTGGGCAGGAGGTCAGGGCAGCTTGACTCACCTCGGGGACGGAGGAAGAAGACCCAGGGTGTGGAGACTGTTGCAAGGACTCAGCTATGGGGTGCCACCCGTCATACCCGAGATGGAAGGAGAGCATAGGAAGGGCGGCATGGGGGTGTGGGGCTTCCGAGGGGGCGCAGGTCACCCACACATGTGACGCCCCAAGAGTAATACTTGTTGCTGGGGTTGGGGCTGCACCCATTAGCTCCTGATTCAAGATGGCAAACTGCTCCAAAACTCAGTGGCATCAAGCGAGCGTTGCTCCTTGCTCACGAGCTGTGGGTTACCCGGGCAGCTTTTCTGGTCTTCCGCATGTTCAAGGTCAGCTGTAGGGTGAGCAGGCGGCTCTGCTGGCATTGGCTGGGCTCTCTGACCTGCTCGGGGGCTGGCTGTCAGCTGTGCTTGGACGTGCTGAGCTGAAACCAGGCTCCCTCCAACCCCAGGTGTCACCGGCCCACAGGTGAGCAGGTTTGTTCTCATGCGGCTGGGCAGGGGTTTGAGGGAGGAAGCGGGGCAAGGCTTCTTAAGGCCTGGGCTTAGAACTGGTGCTTGGTCAACTTCACTAAACTCCATTAGCACATCATGAGGCCAGCCCAGGTCCAAGGGCTGGGGAGGAGCCGTGAAGTCCGGGGCTCCCACAGGGACAGTGCAGGGTGTCAAGTGGTGATGGTGACAAAGTGAGCGCATAACTTCTAAATTTTGTGAAAATTATCTGGGTGCGTGGACCCCAAGCGGCCACCTGCCTGAGCTGGTAGCAGCATCCACTGAGGGTCCCCTGAACACACCCTGGGCCTGGAGCTGCTGACCTCAGCTCACATGCCCTACCCTTTGTGTGTGTCCTCACCCGCCCAGTGGAGCTCACCCACCTGCTGCCCTTTCCCCTGCCATGACACTGCAGTCTCTGCCTGTCAGAGCATTTGGGAGGCAGCCACCAGGATGGCCTGGTTGTCGGCTGGGATGGCAGGGACCAGGTAGGTGTCAGGGCTGGAAGATGACCCTGGGGCAGAGCTGAACTCCACCCTGAAGGCTGAGCAGGGTCCTTGGGGCTCTCCCCTGCCTGAAGAGTCTTACTTGTGGCTGACAAGGTTGCATCATGTCCCACAGTCTCTCCAAAAGGGCAGCAGAACTGGGTCCCCGCAACACCTTAACAGGCACGGCAGTGACAGTGGCTGACGGGCCCTGAATGCTTATCCCATGATAGGTGCTGTGTGTGAACCCACACCTCAGCCTCCCACCTGCTTGGTGCTTTTAATAGCCCCGTGTTCAGATGATGAAATTGAAGGACTTGGAGGCATCGTGACCTGCCCGGAGCCACAGAGCTAGGGGAAGACAGTGGAAGAGGAGGGTGACCTCCAGTTTCATCTCTGTCATGTGTTCGCTCCATCCACTCCTCTCCAAGCCTCGATGTTCTCCTCTGAGAAATGGGCTGAGCTCTCCCAGGACTTTGCACAGGGCTGGGTTTGTCCTCAAAGCCACCTGCCCTTGCAGCCTTGACCTTGATGGAGAAGGTGGTCTGTGTGGGTGGGAAAGAGTTGCGGCCTGTCTGGGTAAGGCCCCTGGCTGAGTCTGTCCCCCTCCCCAGATGCTGGTCTCTGCCTCCCTATGGCTGGGGAAGAGTGAGCAGGCTGCCCCGCTGGCCCTGGCTCACCCATTCTGCGTCTCTTGGCAGCAAGCTGAGGCCAGAGGCCTTGCTGAGAGCAGGAGTGGCAGGCAGAGCTGACAGGTGAGCAAGGATATTCCAGGCACCCTTAGCAGGGGCAGGAGCTGGGACATGGCTAAGCCTGGGGGGCTGGGCACCTCAGGTAGGAGAAGGAGACCGTGTTCATCAGTGACAAGGACTTCTCCAGAATCACAGCTCCCTGAAGCCTGCAGATTTCCAGGGTCCTTCATTCAGTTGTTCATCAATACTTCATTAAGCACCTACTGTATACCAGGTAGTGTTTGAGAACAGCTCACATTTTAACATGGGAAACGGGTACAGGCATCTCCAATTCATCACTTATAGTTGCTTGTTTAGCGGTAGCTTTGGGGACTGAGTGAGGCAACTGGGTGCCCCATCTGGCTGGGTGGTCTCAGGCATCTCCCATCACCTCTCTGAGCCTTAGGTTTTTCCATCTGTGAAAGGGAGGACAATAGGAGAGCTGTGTGCAGGGAAAAGGTACTCTCCAGAATTCAAGCTAAGGAATGAATTTAAAAATCAGAAGGTGCAATAAGCATCATAAAGCAGTAAAGAGGGGCCAGGCACAGTGGCTCATGCCTGTAATCCCAGCACTTTGGGAGGTCGAGGCAGGCAGATCACTTGAGGTCAGGAGTTTGAGACCAGCCTAGCCAACACGGCAACACCCCGTCTCTACTAAAAATGCAAAAAATTAGCTGGGCATGGTGGTGCACACCTGCAGTCTCAGCTACTCGGGAGGCTGAGGCAGGAGAATTGCTTGAGCCCGGGAGGCAGAGGTTGCAATGAGCTAAAATCATGCCATTGTACTCCAGCCTGGGCGACTGGAAAAAAAGTAAAAAGGATATGAGACTTTATCTCAGAAAAAAAAAAGAGGAAATGAGATTGAGAGTGACTGGGCAGATGGTGGGCGAGCTGGTGGTGGGAAGGAGCCTGGTGCTTCGGGGAAGGAGGGAGGGGGAGTAAGACAGGGGCAGAGTGATTGGCAGGGGGGTGGGGGACAGGGAGATGAGATCAGATGGGCAGGGACGGATCCTGCTGGCCCTGGAGGCTGCAGTGAGGCGCACGATAGCTTTCTGTTTTTGGAAATGCTGAGTCTGGGTGTTTGGGATGAGGTGGGTTTTTTATCCAGATGCTTTCAGTCTCCAGCCTGGGAATGGGTCTGGGCTCTTCCAGAGGTGAGGGGCAGGGCAGTCTCTCCACCCCCAATGCTAATTCCTCTACAGGGATATGGTGGGGGGTGGTGCCAGCTTCTCCATCCTCCCTAGCCTCTCATTTCCCAACAGACATGGGGTGTGGGGATGCCGTTAGCCTCTCCTCTCCCCTACATCTCCCTCTTACCCCCACTCCTGCCCTCCCATCTCAACGCAGGTACAGCTCACCTGGAACAGAGGACAGCCTGTGACCCTGCAGCCTGCCTGGGCCTACAGGTTCTCAGCACACGGCACCGCCTGGGACAGCTGCCTGGCTACCTCCCCGGGGCAGGTATGTGGGGCCTGGCCACTGTGCCCAGTGTGGGGCTCCCCTTTGCTCCAGGCTTCTTGGCTTCCCCCGCCAACCCCAGGTCATGTACTCTATTTTCATCCCTATCAGCTCCAGGAAACCTGGGGCCTGGATGCCCTCTGGGCCTGTGGGGCCATAACACAGACCCCGGACATGTTCATTGAACAGCTCGATGTGCCTGGGGCCAGCAGTGCATGTGGCAGAACTTGGCATATGAGGTGAGGCCCGGGGAGCAGCGTCTGCGCTGGGAAGCCCCAGGCGGCTCCACCTGCTGCAGGAGTGTCCCACTCTGGGACTGTGTGGTCTGAGGTTCCAGTGCTTGCCAGATCCCGGGAAACTCACTTCTCTGCTGTGCGTATTGGTTTTCTCATCTGTGAAATGCGCACGGTACTCCCTTCCTACCTGGGATGTGATGAGCGCTCCGGAAGACAAGAACAGCAGGTATTTCCTGCATGAGATGCTGCGAACAGATGGGGAAGGAGGTGGGGTGCTTGTGGGCTTCTCAGGAGGGGGCGGAGGGAGATCAGGAGCTCAGGTTCCTGGAGGCCTCAGGGACCAGGTCTCTTCCAGCATCACTGCCTGATGGGTTCCTCGTGGTGTCGAGCACTGTTCTGCAGAGCCTGGAGCAGGAACCAGGCCATGGAGAGCTGGGGAGAGCTGGCCCTGGAAGCCTCCTTCCTCATCTGGGCCTCCCACCTGGGTTCCTCGGGCTCTTAGGCCCAACCCCCTAAGTGCTCACAGCAGAAATCCTACCACAGGCAGGGCACAGTGGCTCATGCCTGTAATCCCAAAACTTTGGGAGGCTGTGGCAGGGGAAATTACCTGAAGTCAGGAGTTTGAGACTAGCCTGGCCAACATGGTGAAACACTGTCTCTATTAAGAATACAAAAAAATTAGCTGGGTGCATTGATGTGCACCTGTAGTCCCAGCTATCTGGGAGGCTGAGGTGGGAGAATCACTTGGACTTGGGAGGTGAGGTTGCAGTGAGCTGAGATCATGCCACTGCACTCCAGCCTGGGCTACAGAGCAAGACTCTGTCTCAAAAAAAAAAAAAAAAAAAAAAAAAATCAATCCTGCCCCAGAGTATGAGGGGGTACTGTGGCTAACAAGGGCTCTGACGGTGGATTCCTGGCACATGCTTTTGCTACATGAGGGTCTCCACCTGCAGCTGGCCATGGGCATTCTCTTACATGATAAGCCCCTGACACATGGGCCCTGTCATTCCAGAGGTATCGGCCATCTCAGCCACGCAAGATAATCGTGGAGGCCATGCTGGAGCACATCCTCAGGGCCTCTTGTGCCCCACAGAGCTTCTGGGGAGAAGTACAGACTGACTACACACACTGGCTGTGGCACTCCCTCCACCTGGGGCTCCATGACCTGCCCAGGGTGAGTCTGCCCTGGGGAAAGGGGAAGCTGGAAGATCAGGGACCCATGATAAGGGGGCAGCAGGGAGGGTGGTGCCCACAGAATGCAGGGGTGTGAGCCAGGCAGCCAGACATCAGCATGGTGGCTCTGCCATTTGCCTCCTGGGTGACTGGGCAGGGTGCATCTCCTCTCTGAGCCTCCAGTGTTTCATCTGAGGAATGCAGGCAGCAGCAGGTTCCAGGATGTAGGGTGATGGTGAGAGTTAACAGAGATGTGATGCAGGAATGCTCAGCCTTGGTGCCTGGCACAGAAGTTAGAGTTGCTGTTGTCATGACTGCCTCAGAAGAGAGGTGTTGGGACCCCTTTTCCTCAACCCCTATCCCCTCCTGGGGTTGGTAGCTGGTTGATTGGTTCTTTTATCCACCCACCCATCTATCCATTCATTCATCAATCCTTCTATCCTCCTTCCCATCTTCCATCCATCCCCCGATTACTGCCCTCCCACCCTCACTCTCTTGCATCCCTCCATCCCTCCATCATCCATCCCTCCACCATCCACTCATCCATCAGTCCATCCACCATCCATCAATGCATCCACCATCCATCCATCATCCATCCATCCATCAGTCCATCCACCATCCATCTATTCATCTACCATCCACTATCCATCCATCAATCCATCCATCCACTATCCATCAATCATCCATCTACCATCCATCAGTCCATCCACTATTCATCCATCCATCCACTATCCATCCATCCATCCATCATCCACCACCCATCCATCCATCATTCATCATCCACCATCCACCATCCATCCTTCCATCATCCATCCACCATCCATCCATTCACCCACCATCCATCCATCCACCCATCATCCATCTACCATCCATCAATACATCCACCATCCATCCATCCACCATCCATCCACCCATCCACCATCCATCAATCCATCCACCCATCATCCATCCATTATCCATCTGCCATCCATCCATCCGCAATCCATCCATCATCCATCAATCCATCCACCACCCATCTATTCATCTACCATCCACTATCCATCATCCATCCATCCATCCATCCACTATCCATCCATCTATCCACCCATCCTTCTATCATCCATCCACCATCCATCAATCCATCTATCTATCCAGTCACCCACCACCCACCCATCCATCCATCCATCTATCCATTATCCATCTGTCCATCCACTATTCATCTATCCATCCATCCATCCCTCCATCCATTCATCCCAGGGACACAAACTCTTCTGTAAAGTGACAGATAGTAAATATTTTAGGCTTTATGAACCATCCAGTCTCTGTTGCAACTACCAACTCTACCACTGCCTTGTGAAAGCAGCTATAGATCATATGTAAGTGAATGCATATGGCTATATTCCAGTAAAAGTATTTACAAGAGTGGGCAGTGAGTCAGATTCGGCCCTGAACCATAGTTTTCCACCCCTTATCTGTTCCTCTGGTCATGCAGAAAACATGTGTGTGTTTCACCTATGCTAGGCTGTGCTCTAGGTGCAGGGACTGGGTAGTGAAACAGACAGCCCTGGTGCCGGCCTCCTGGGTGGTGCATTCCAGCAGGGCCAGGAAGACACAGCAAACTAGAGCTATATCGTCTGTGGTCAGGGCGTGGTAAATCTTGTGCAGGAAGGAAGCAGGGAGAGGGAGCAGGGTGTTGGAAAAGGGGCCTCACTGGTGAGGGTGAGCCCTGCAAAGGGAAGGGGCCTGAGGCAGGACTTTGCCTTGAGAAACATGGGGCAGGCTTCATGGAGGGAGCAAGAGAGGTGAGGCTGGGAAGACAAAGCAGGCCATGCCAGAGCCCAGCTTCTCTTCTAAGTGCAGGGGACAACGTCTGATTTGCTTCCCCCCGCCCCGAGACAAAGAGTCTTGTTCTGTCACCCAGGCTGGAGAGCAGTGGCACCATCTCAGCTCACTGCAACCTCCACCTCCCAGGTTCAAGTGATTCTCCTGCCTCAGCCTCCTGAGTAGCTGGGATTATAGGCGAGCACCACCATGCCCAGCTAAATTTTGTATTTTTAGTAGAGACGGAGTTTCACCATGTTGGTCAGGCTGGTCTTGAACTCCTGACCTCATGATCCACCCGTCTCAGCCTCCCAAAGTGCTGGGACTACAGGTGTGGGCCACCACACCCAGCCCTGATTTGTGTTTCTTAGAGGTGGGCAGGGGCAGGGGCAGGGGCAGGTGTGGAGGCTGGGAGGTGACAGCTGCTGCTGCATTCCCGGGGCAGAAGATGGTGAGGAGAGGAAGCTGCCACCCCCTGTACCTGCCTGACACCCAGATTCTCTCTTCCCAGGTCTCCGGGGAGCACATCCTGGGCAGGGATGGGCTCCTGATGCATTCCCACTGCCAACTGGGCCTTGCCCCAGCCCCAGATCACCGCCTGCACTTCAGCCTGACCCTCTGAAACCACAGCAGACCTCATTCGCCTGACTTCTCTGGGGAGCTGGAGGTAGGTGGCCAGGACGGAGCTGACAGTTCCTGGGGAAGATGCCCCAACTTCCCTCCCGCTCCTCCCTCGCCAGCAGGTCCTCACTGCCTGGGCGGCCCCGCCATCTAGTGGCCACCTGAGGAACTGCAGACCAGCACCCTGGATAGGGCCAGAGCATCACTCTGGGTGAGGGGAACACCTGCTGAACCCCAGGCCTGGCCCTGGCACCGAGACAAAGCAGCTCCTCCACCGCCCCAACACCCAGCCCTTCCTATAACGGAGAGGCAGCGGTTGGGCTGCCCAAGTTTGAATCCCAGACCAGCTGCCTCCTGGTACCTGAGTTTCCTCCCCTTTAAAATGGGTATAATAATTGCACTAGCCCTTTCTTCCATGGGGTTAATATTGCAAATATTAAATATGTTCATAGGCATACATCGCTTAGACCAGTGCTTGACAGAAAACAGCCACTATGTGAGTATTTACTGTCATTAGCCATTATTGGCCCCATGTCCTCCCTCTCCTGCCTCCTAGCAGCCCTGGGAAGTAGGAAAGGGCAGAGTTGGCCTCCAGTGCCTACTCTGCCCTGACCTGGCCAGGTGATCCCAGCGAGGAACCTCTCTGAACATCTGTTTCCTCATCTTGGATCAGGTATTTCACAGAGTGGTTTTGGAGGGTCTGGATACCAGTTCCCACTGTCTGCATAGCCAAGGCATGTGACATAGCAGGTGCTCTGTCGATGTTTCCATCCACCTCCTCTGTCTCCCTGGCCGGGTGAACTTGACCTTGTGACGTTCCTTTGCTGAGCCTGTCTTCCCCTCTGTCAAATGGGAACATCTACCATCTCCCTTGCAGAGTCGTTAGGAGGAAAACAGACATTTGTACAACATCTACACATAGCAGGTGCTTGGGAGAAGGGAATTCCCTCCCTTCCTGGCATCTGGAGCTGGATGGGGATGGCATTTGTGGTTGAGAGTTCAGCAGCTGTCGCCATTTCAAAGGAGCTTCTCCTTCCAAGGTTCTTGTTCTCCGGGACTGACTGTCACTTCCCCGTTTCCCAGCCAGGCTCCTGGCTGCTCCCAGATCTGTAGGCCCCTTGCCCGACAGAACTGGAGGCCTGGGAATGAGCCTGTGGCAGACACTCAGCAAGTGGCTGGTCCTCTTGCTTCTCTGTCCCTGATTTATTTAGGACAGCTGTTCTGGCTCCCTCTCCCTTGCTGTTATGGGATCTGTGGAGTGGTCAGAGGCTTCCTCAGCCTTGTTTGTTCCTTCCCACAACCCCGTGGCCCCAGGACAAATTCGGAGAGGTCAGGCACTCGCCCAGGCTGCACAGAGGCAGGTGGGGCCCTCGCTCTTCAGTGATAGCCAGTGAGGGGCTGAGCTCAGACACGGGGAGCCAACCAGGGCTGATGGCTGTGGTCTGCAGACCCTCCCCTGACCCTACCTGCCTGGCGGGATCTCACTGTGCTCTGTGAAATTCCACAGGAGTCTGGGGCTGTACCCTCTTACCAATTTGGATCTCCTCAGAGAATGACATGCTTCTGCATGTGTAGTAAGCACCCTGCATTCAATTCCCAGGACTACTGTATTAAATTGCCATCAAACGGAAGGCTTAATGTAACAGACATGTCTGGTCTCACAGTTCTAGAGGCCAGAAGTCCAAAACAAGTTGTCAGCAAGGCCACACTCCCTCTGAAAGCCCTAGGGAAGATCCTCTGTACCACCTCTAGCTTCTGGTGGCTGCCAGCAACCCTTGGCTGTGGTGGCATCACGCCAGTCTCTGCGTCTGTCCCACATGGTAGCCTTCTCCTAGGGACAGCATTCATTGGGTGTGTGGCCTGCCTTCATCCACTGTGGCCTCATCTTAACTTGATTACATTTGCAAAAAGCTTATTTCCAAATAACACCATGTTCACAGGTATGTGGGGTTAGCACTTTAACATATCTGAGGAACAAAATTCAACCCATAACAGACACATATGCGCGTGCATGCTCTCTCTCTCTCTCTCTCTCTCTCTCTCTAAGTCCTGCTAAGTTTTGTGAACCATTGTTCTGTATGTTTTACAGACCTTGGAGCTGAGGCCCAGAGAGGGTGCCGACCTTACTGAAGGGTGCACAGCTTCTTAGCTGCAGCATCTGGAGCTAACAAGACAGAATACAGGGTAGAATACAGGGTAGCTGAGGTCCTTCTCCCGAAGGGCCTCCTCCAGGCTTGTGTTGTCTTGGGGCCTCTGAGCCTCTCCCCCACCCCAATCTAGACTCGCCTGGTTGGTGGGCTCCTAGATGGTTTTGTTTGTCTTGAAGACAGAGTCGCTATTGCCTGGGCTGGAGTACAGTGGCGCAATCTCTGCTGACTGCAAACTCCGCCTCCTGGGTTCAAGCAATTCTCCTGCCTCAGCCTCCCAAGTAGCTGGGACTGCACGTGCGTGCCACTATGCGTGGCTAATTTTTCATATTTTTAGTAGAGACTGGGTTTTACCGTGTCAGCCAGGATGGTCTCGATCTCCTGACCTCATGATCCACCCGCCTCAGCCTCCAAGAGTGCTGGGATTACAGGCGTGAGCCAGCATGCCCTGCCTAGATGGATATTAAAAAAATTTTTTCTTAATCTATTTGTTATGAAACTGGCTCATTTTTGTATTTTTGGTAGAGACAGGGTTTTGCCATGTTGCTCAGGCTGGTCTCAAACTCCTGGGCTCAAGTGATCTGCCCACCTTGGCCTTATAAAGTGCTGGGATTACAGGAGTGAGCCACTGTGCCCAGCCCTGAGTATTTTCATAGGTGCTTTCTGTGATGGGGCACTGGGAGCCTTGGGGAGGGATGTGGCGTGGGGAACCTGGTGCCCTGGAGATCGGGCGTGGGCATTGTGCCTTCCCTTGATTTACTACAGGTCTGACCACAGCCTCCCCAGCCAGCAGCTTCCTGAGCCTGGGGCTGGCAGGGGACAGAGACCAGGGTCTCAGGTTCCACGATGAGCTCTCTGTGGCCGTGTGGTTCTTAAACACTCACAGCTGCTGCCCCAACAGCCCTCCAGGCAGGACTAGGAACTCCTGGCCTCTCCACCATCCGCGGCTAATGGCCGGCCCAGCACCAGGGTGGGCGTCCCTCTGACTGGCTGTTGAATGTCACCTCCACATCCTCTCTGCTGTGCCAGAGTCCCATGGCCACCCATAGGGCAGTGAGTTGGGAGGAGTGCTCCAGGACGCACACTGTGCTGTGCGCAGCTTTGATTGAGGAGGCAGGAGTGTCAGTGCAGGGACGGGGGCTGGGGTGCCGTCCAGGGGGAACCAGGGCCAGCACCCAGTGTCCTCTCCCAGTCCCAGCACCTTCACATGGGATGCACGTGGCTATCCCAGCAGTATGTCACCCAGAGTGTTTAGTGGGGGCTGCCACATTGGCAGGTGCTGCTTGGCACGGACCACACTGTCAGACTCCTAGGAGGCAAGCAGTTGTCCAGCATAAACCACGTTTGTGCAAACAGTTCAGGTGCAGAGAGCCTCGGATCACTTCTAGGATTCTCAACCCCAATCCAAGTTCCCAGACAACCTATGAGCAGGCCTTGCAGAGGCGGCTTGGGTCTGCTGTGGTAACTCGCCTGCAATCTCCAGTGCCCACTGTTCTGTTTCTTTTCCCCCACTCCCCCCCCCATCTTAATCCCAGGAACAGGCCCTGTGTCCTCGAGGCCTGGGCTGGGTCTCCGAGCTGCCCAGAGGCCCCATGGTGGGTGGGGGCTGCCCGTTGCAGGGCCCCTGGCCACTCTGAATGAGGCCTACCTGGAGGTGACACTGCGGGCCCTGGAGGAGGTGTGGTGGAAGCAGGCAGAGGAGGCCATGTGGTGGCTACAGGCCTGGGTGCCTGAGATGCCAGGCAGCAGGGTCCTAAGCCCATCACGGTGGCCCTGGGGGCCGTGAAAGGCGCCCTGGAACTGGTGAGTGAGAGCAAGGATGGGGCGGGGCTGGCAGCTAAGGATGACCGAGACAGCTCTCCCTGTCCCCTCCCTCTCCAGGTGGCCCACCAGATGCTGTCCTGGGCTAAGGCCACGTTCTCATGGGCACTGAAGAGGTTCTGCAAACCCCTGCTGGACCTGTACAGCCTCGCAGCCAGGTAACGCGGGGTTGGGAGTGGCGCGTCTTCAGGAAGCTCACTTTTACTCAGTAACCCATACAAAGCACAAGAAATCATCTACAGCAGGGTGTGCACAGCTCCCTGCAGAGAGCCTGAGAGTCACCTCTTAAGCAGGCCATTCTGCTCTGTCACATTTCCTTGCTCTTATTTGTAATCTTTTATTTTGAGATGGAGTCTCGCTCTGTCGCCCAGGCTGGAGTGCAGTGGCATGGTCTTGGCTCATTGCAACCTCTGCCTCCTGAGTTCAAGCGATTCTCCTGCCTCAGCCTTCCAAGTAGCTGGGAGTACAGGTATGTGAACTGCCGTACCTGGCTCATGTTTTGCATTTTCAGTAGAGACAGGGTTTTGCCGCTCTAGGCTGGTCTGAAACTCCTGACCTTAGATGATACACACCACTTGGCCTTCCAAAGTGTTGGCATTACAGGCATAAGCCACCACACTTAGCCTGTTTCGTAATCTTTTTTTTTTTTTTTCTTTTTTTTTTTATTGCATTTTAGGTTTTGGGGTACATGTGATGAACATGCAAGATTGTTGCATAGGTACACACATGGGAGTGTGCTTTGCTGCCTTCCGTCCCCTCACCTGTATCTGTCATTTCTCCCCATGCTATCTCTTCCCACCTCCCGACCCCCCGCCCCTCCCCCATTTCCCCCCAACAGACCCCAGTGTGTAGTGCTCCCCTCCCTGTGTCCATGTGTTCTCATTGTTCAACACCCGCCTATGAGCGAGAATATACGGTGTTTGATTTTCTGCTCTTGTGTCAGTTTGCTGAGAATGATGGTTTCCAGGTTCATCCATGTCCCTATAAAGGACGTGAACTCATCGTTTTTGATGGCTGCATAATATTCCATGGTGTATATGTACCACATTTTCCCTATCCAGTCTATCATCGTTGGGCATTTGGGTTGGTTCCAGGTCTTTGCTATTGTAAACAGTGCTGCAATGAACATTCGTGTGCACGTGTCCTTGTAGTAGAATGATTTATAATCCTTTGGATATATACCCAGTAATGGGATTGCTGGGTCAAATGGGATTTCTATTTTTAGGTCCTTGAGGAATCGCCACACTGTCTTCCACAATGGTTGAATTAATTTACATTCCCACCAACAGTGTAAAAGTGTTCCTATTTCTCCACATCCTCTCCAGCATCTGTTGTTTCCCGATTTTTTAATGATTGCCATTCTAACTGGTGTGAGATGGTATCTCAATGTGGTTTTGATTTGCATTTCTCTGATGACCAGTGATGATGAGAATTTTTTCATATGTTTGTTGGCCTCCTGTATGTCTTCTTTTGTAAAGTATCTGTTCATATCCTTTGCCCATTTTTGAATGGGCTTGTTTGTTTTTTTCTTGTAGATCTGCTTTAGTTCTTTGTAAATTCTGGATATCAGCCCCTTGTCAGATGGGTAGACTGCAAAAATTTTTTCCCATTCTGTTGGTTGCCGATTCACTCTACTGACTGTTTCTTTTGCCGTGCAGAAGCTGTGGAGTTTGATTAGGTCCCATTTGTCTATTTTGGCTTTTGTTGCCATTGCTTTTGGCGTTTTGGTCATGAAGTCCTTGCCTACACCTATGTCCTGAATGGTTTTGCCTAGATTTTCTTCTAAGGTTTTTATGGTATTAGGTCTGATGTTTAAGTCTTTAATCCATCTGGAGTTAATTTTGGTGTAAGGTGTCAGGAAGGGGTCCTGTTTCTGCTTTCTGCACATGGCTAGCCAGTTTTCCCAACACCATTTATTAAACAGGGAGTCCTTTCCCCATTGCTTGTTTTTGTCAGGTTTGTCGAAGATCAGATGGTTGTGGGTATGTTGTATTTCCTGTGAGGCCTCTGTTCTGTTCCATTGGTCTATATCTCTGTTTTGGTACCAGTACCATGCTGTTTTGATTACTGTAGCCTTGTAGTATAGTTTGAAGTCCGGTAGTGTGATGCCTCCCGCTTTGTTCTTTTTGCTTAGAATTGACTTGGCTATGCGGGCTCTCTTTTGGTTCCATATGAAGTTTAAGGTGTTTTTTTCCAGTTCTGTGAAGAAGGTCATTGGTAGCTTGATGGGAATAGCGTTGAATCTGTAAATTACTTTGGGCAGTATGGCCATTTTCACGATGTTGATTCTTCCTAACCATGAACATGGAATGTTTCTCCATCTGTTTGTATCCTCTCTTATTTCGTTGAGCAATGGCTTGTAGTTCTCCTTGAAGAGGTCCTTTACGTTCCTTGTTAGTTGTATTCCTAGGTACTTTATTCTCTTTGTAGCAATTGTGAATGGCAGTTCGTTCTTGATTTGGCTCTCTTGAAGTCTATTACTGGTGTATAGGAATGCTTGTGATTTTTGCACGTTGATTTTGTATCCTGAGACTTTGCTGAAGTTGTTTATCAGTTTCAGGAGATTTGGGGCTGAGATGATGGGGTCTTCCAGATATACAATCATGTCATCTGCAAATAGAGACAATTTGATTTCCTCCTTTCCAATTTGGATACCCTTCATTTCTTTTTCTTGCCTGATTGCTCTGGCTAGAACTTCCAGTACTATATTGAATAGGAGTGGTGAGAGAGGGCATCCTTGTCTAGTGCCAGATTTCAAAGGGAATGCTTCCAGTTTTTGCCCATTCAGTATGATATTGGCTGTTGGTTTGTCGTAAATAGCTTTTATTGTTTTGAGATACGTTCCGTCAATACCTAGTTTATTGAGGGTTTTTAGCATAAAGGGTTGTTGAATTTTGTCAAAAGCCTTCTCTGCATCAATCGAGATAATCATGTGGTTTTTGTCTTTGGTTCTGTTTATGTGGTGAATTACGTTTATGGACTTGCGTATGTTGAACCAGCCTTGCATCCCCGGGATGAATCCTACTTGATCATGGTGGATGAGCTTTTTGATATGCTGTTGCAATCGGTTTGCCAGTATTTTATTGAAGATTTTTGCATCTATGTTCATCATGGATATTGGCCTGAAATTTTCTTTTCTTGTTGAGTCTCTGCCGGGTTTTGGTATCAGGATGATGTTTGTCTCGTAAAATGATTTGGGAAGGATTCCCTCTTTTTGGATTGTCTGGAATAGTTTCAGAAGGAATGGTATCAGCTCCTCCTTGTATGTCTGGTAGAATTCAGCTGTGAACCCATCTGGACCTGGGCTTTTTTTGGGTGGTAGGCTCTTTATTGCTGCCTCGACTTCAGACCATGTTATTGGTCTATTCAGGGTTTCGGCTTCTTCCAGGTTTAGGCTTGGGAGGTTGCAGGTGTCCAGGAATTTATCCATTTCTTCCAGGTTTACTAGTTTATGTGCATAGAGTTGTTTGTAATAATCTCTGATGATGGTTTGGATTTCTGTGGAATCTGTGGTGATATCCCCTTTATCGTTTTTTATTGCATCAATTTGGTTATTCTCTCTTTTCTTTTTTATTAATCTGGCTAGTGGTCTGTCTATTTTGTTGATCTTTTCAAAAAACCAGCTCCTGGATTTATTGATTTTTTGAAGAGTTTTTTGTGTCTCTATTTCCTTCAGTTCTGCTCTGATCTTAGTTATTTCCTGTCTTCTGCTAGGTTTTGAGTTTTTTTGATCTTGCTCCTCTAGCTCTTTCAATTTTGATGATAGGGTGTCAATTTTAGATCTCTCCTTTCTTCTCATGTGGGCACTCATTGCTATATATTTTCCTCTAGAGACTGCTTTAAATGTGTCCCAGAGATTCTGGTATGTTGTGTCTTCGTTCTCATTGGTTTCGAAGAACATCTTTATTTCTGCCTTCATTTCATTGTTTATCCAGTCAACATTCAAGAGCAAGTTGTTCAGTTTCCATGAAGCTGTGCGGTTCTGAGTTAGTTTCTGCATTCTGAGTTCTAACTCGATTGCACTGTGGTCTGAGAGACTGTTTGTTATGATTTCTGTTCTTTTGCATTTGCTGAGGAGTGATTTATTGCCAATTATGTGGTCAATTTTAGAGTAGGTGTGATGTGGTGCTGAGAAGAATGTATATTCTGTGGATTTGGGGTGGAGAGTTCTGTAAATGTCTATTAGGTTTGCTCGTTCCAGGTCTGTGTTCAGGTCCTGGATATCCTTGTTGATTTTCTGTCTGGTTGATCTGTCTAATATTGACAATGGGGTGTTAAAGTCTCCCACTATTATTGTGTGGGAGTCTAAGTCTCTTTGTAAGTCATTAAGAACTTGCCTTATGTATCTGGGTGCTCCTGTATTGGGTGCATATGTATTTAGGATCGTTAGCTCTTCTTGTTGCACTGATCCTTTTACCATTATGTAATGTCCTTCTTTGTCTCTTTTGATCTTTGTTGCTTTAAAGTCTATTTTATCAGAGATGAGAATTGCAACTCCTGCCTTTTTTTGCTCTCCATTTGCTTGGTAGATCTTCCTCCATCCCTTTATTTTGAGCCTTTGTGCATCCTTGCATGTAAGATGGGTTTCCTGGATACAGCACATTGATGGGTTTTGGCTTTTTATCCAATTTGCCAGTCTGTGTCTTTTGATTGGGGCATTTAGTCCATTGACATTTAGGGATAGTATTGTTATGTGTGAATTTGATGCTGTCATTTTGATGCTACCTGGCTGTTTTGTTGGTTAGTTGATGCAGATTCTTGATTGTGTTGCTGCTTTTTTACCATTTGGTGTGTTTTTGGAGTGCCTGGTACTGGTTGTTCCTTTATATGTGTAGAGCCTCTTTCAGGAGTTCTTGTAGAGCAGGTTTGGTGGTGATGAAATCTCTGAGTGCTTGCTTGTTCACAAAGGATTTTATTTTTCCTTCACTTATGAAGCTGAGTTTGGCTGGATAGGTGATTCTGGGTTGAAAGTTCTTTTCTTTAAGGATGTTGAATATTGGCCCCCAGTCTCTTCTGGCTTGTAGGGTTTCTGCTGAGAGATCTGCTGTGAGTCTAATGGGCTTCCCTTTGTGGGTAACCCGACCTTTCTCTCTGGCTGCCCTTAGCATTTTCTCTTTCATTTCAACCCTGGTGAATCTGACGATTATGTGCCTTGGGGTTGCTCTTCTTGAGGAATATCTCTGTGGTGTTCTCTGTATTTCCTGGATTTGAATATTGGTCTGCCTTGCTAGGTTGGGGAAGTTTTCCTGGATAATATCCTGAAGAGTATTTTCCAGCTTGGATTCATTCTCTTCATCACATTCAGGTACACCTATCAGACGTAGATTAGGTCTTTTCACATAGTCCCACATTTCTTGAAGATTTTGTTCATTCCTTTTTGCGCTTTTTTCTCTGTTCTTGCCTTCTCTTTTTATTTCATTGAGTTGGTCTTCGACCTCTGATATCCTTTCTTCTGCTTGGTCAATTCGGCTGTTGAAGCTTGTGCATGCTTCATGAAGTTCTCGTGTTGCGTTTTTCAGCTCCATCAATTCACTTATTCTCCTCTCTATGCTGTCCATTCTCGTCAGCAGTTCGTCCAATCTTTTTTCAAGGTTCCTATTTTCTTTGCGATGGGTTAGAACATGTTCTTTCAGCTCATTGTAGTTTCTTACTACCCATCTTCTGAAGTCTGATTCTGTCATTTCATCACCCTCCTTCTCCATCCGGTCTGGTTCCCTTGCTGGTGAGGAGTTGTGATCACTTTTAGGAGGAGAGGTGTTCTGGTTTCGGGAGTTTTCATCCTTTTTACGCTGGTTTCTACCCATTTTTGTGGGTTTATCCACCTGTTGTCTGTCTCTGTCCCAGGGAGTTGGAGCTTTATGAGTTTCCGTTGCACTACTGCCTTTTTTGATTTTTTTTTTTTCAGGTCAGACCCGCCTAGCTAGCAGCACGCCTAGCCTCTGCCTGCCCGCAGGGGCTTTGCTGAGCTGCTGTGGGCTCCGCCCAGCCCTCTCCGCGGAGAGGGGGACCGGACGGGGGAGGCGGGGCGCGGCGCGTCCCGGGAGTCTCTCGCACGCCGTCCTCCCCCGACCTCGTCGTCGTCGTTGCCGCGGTTGTCGTCGCTGCCGCTGCCGCCGCGGCCGAGCTCCGGGGCCCTCAGCTCCGCTGGGCGATAACGTTATTCCACACACGCCCCACACATAGCGGTAACGGCGAAGAGCGGCTGCCTAGTGCGCAGGCGCCTCGGAAAATCGTTTCGTAATCTTTTAAACATGCAGAAGCCCTTCTTACAGGCTGTGCAGAAGCAGGCTACAGGCTGGGTATGGCCCACTGCTCATCATTTACCACCACTGAGTGATACGTTAGGTGGCAGATGCTAGAGAAGGAACGTTGGTGAGATGGTGGGCAGGGGGATCCTGTGGTGAGGCCACGGCCAGCTTTGAGAAGGTACAGTTTGAGCAAGAGCCATGGGTCAGCATGGGAAGAGAGCTCCAGGTGGGGGCGCCACTGCACAGAGGCCTGGGAGAGGGATGTGCTTGGCCTGTTTTTGAAATGGAGTCTCATTCTCTGTCTCCCAGGCTGGAGTGCAGTGGTGTGATCTCAGCTCACTGCAACCTCTGCCGCTCAAATTCAAGTGATTCTCCTGCCTCAGCCTCCCAAGTAGCTGGGATTATAGGCACGCACCACCATACCCGGCTAATTTTTGTATTTTTAGTAGAGACGGGGTTTCACCATATTAGGTTGGTCTCAGACTCCTGGGATCCAGAGACTCAGCCTTCCAAAGTGCCGGGATTACTGGCATGAGCCACCGTGCCTGGCCTGTTTGAATATCAAGCTGGCTGGGCTGAAACAGAATGTGAGCAAGGGAGAGTGGATATAACTGGGAGGGACTGGGAGGCCCCAAGGCTTCACCGGTGGAAGCAGGGGCAAGGGCTCTGGCTTCTGCTCTGACCTAGGAAGGATGTGAGCACCCTTTCACTTCAAAAGGCCCCTTTGGTCCCTGTGTTGAGAACACAGGGGTGGTGAAGTGGGGAACCCAGTCTAGAGCAGGGGCCTGGGGACCCAGTATCCTTTTCCCTCACAGGCATGAGGCCGACCAGGAACTGGGCTCCAGGCAGGGGGGCAGCCCCCTTCTTCCACACTGCTGGCCTTGCAGAGCATCTGGACTCTGGCTCTGCCTCTAGGATTCCTCTGCATCAGCTCTGTGTGCCTCAGTTTCCCCAGCTGTAGAATAGGGACTAAACCTGCATCATGGGGAAAAGGCTCCATGTAACACAAGTTCCTGCTCCTGCCCTCTTGCGGTCAGAATGTAGACTAAGGAAGGGAAGAGCTCCCAGGGTGGGGCTTTGGCTTGGTTGAAGAATCACCTGCTTGGTTATTCGCCTACCTGATGAGTGGGATCTGGTGGGGGTGCCAAAAAATGGATTCCACTGGCAGGAAGGGTGTTGAGGCTGCTTCCTGCCTTCAGCTGCAGGGCCTCTGGGCTCCCTAGAAGGTACGTGAGGCCACCTGCCCCTGCACCCCCTCCACCGGCCCATCAACAGAGTGTGCAATGTTCCTCTTCCCACTACACCCCCATGTGAGCCAAGATATCCCTATCATTCAGATCTCACAGGCTTGATCCCTACTCTACATATTGAGAAAGTTCGTCTTCCCCTCAACTGTAGAAATTTCTTAGACCTGTTGGTCAGGCATAGTGTCTCACGCCTATAATCCCAGCACTTTGGGAGGCCAAGGTGGGCAGATCACTTGAGGTCGAGAGTTCGAGACCAGCCTGACCAATATGGTGAAACCCTGACTCTACTAAAAATACAAAAATTAGCTGGGCATGGCAGTGAGTGCCTGTAGTTCCAGCTACTCAGGAGGCTGAGACAACAGAATCACTGAAACCCAGGAGGCAGAGATTGCAGTGAGTCGAGATTGTACCACTATACTCTAGCCTGGACAACAGAACGAGATTGTCTGAAAAAACAAACCAAAACAATTTCCTAGCCCTTCCAGCTTCTGTCCTCAGCACCCCACACACAGGCCGCATGCTGCCCAAGACCCGGGGGGCAGATCAGACATGACATCAGACACCTGTGTCCTCAAAATAGGGCAGCTTGTTTCTGTCCCAGCCTCACCCCCCACCTCCACTGTCGTGATGGCCTCTGTCCTCCTCCACCTCATTATGGGATTTCCTAGAACAAGTACAGCCCTTCCCCAAGAGACACCCCTGTGCTCTCCATGGCAGAGCTCTTCCTGCGGACCTGTGAGCTCCCCCTCTGCAGCCAAAGGAAGCAAGGCTCGGCCAGGCACAGCAACTTGTCCTGTGTGTTCCTTCTAGGACCAACTCAGGGGTGGTGATGCCGCCACTGCTGCCTGGGGGAGATGAGCCCCTGGATGTGGCCCGGTGACCAGCTACCTGGTGGAGGAGAAGCTGCTGCGGCCACTCCGAGAGCTGTCTGGGGCCAACGTGCTGGCTCAGATGCCACCTGCTGCAGGATCCTTGGGAGTGTGAGTCCTGTCTGGGGCTGTGACACCCTCTGCCCCATGGGCACAGCAGCAGGGCCAGGTACTGTGGGGGCACAGGGAAGCCTGCAGAGGCTGGTGGCATCACAGTGCCAGGCCCAGAGCTTATTGGACTTTCCAAGGTCCTCTGGGACTGGGGCTGAGGCTGCACATCCTGCAGATGTCCAGAATATAAGGCCTGGCCCAGCAGAGTATAGCGGGCAGTTTAGGACTTCAGGCCAGCTCCCTCCCAGTGGGCTCTGCTGGAGCAGAAGGCAGACCTCCTGTTACAGCCGGAAGGGCACTAACCGAGTTCAGACTCACTGGTCAGGGGCAACCTGCAGCCAAGGGCAGTGCTGGGAGGATTGGCTCTGGTCTCCGGGGGAGCTTGCGTGTGGCTCAGGTGAGTCAGCTGACCTCTCTGGATGCGGATTCCTCCACTGTGAAATGCAGGTAACCACCCTACACACAAGCTGAGGAATGTACATGGGTGAGGGGCATGTACAGTTCTTGATGCATGAGGGAGCCCCTCATGTCCGTGGGGTAGCCAGGGTACCCAGGCTTGACAAGGAGTGATTTGTCCGTGTGAGACTCACGGGGAGGCCTAGGGCTCCCTAGAAGTGTGGGTGCGGTCATGTCTAAGCAGCATGCTGATGCTGTAGAAAACAGCCTGGTCTTCAAGTTGTGTGTGTGTGGCCATGGGCTTCTCTGTGCCCCTCAGTTCTGACAGCTGACCACAGGACTGGTAGTGCCTCCCTCGGGATGCTGGCCCTGGCCATCAGGTGCCTGGCTGTGCACCATGGATGGTGCTTCCCCGCCACGGGCACAAGCACCCTCAAGGCAGTTCAGGGGCCGCACTGGCTGGACTGCTCAGACCTGCTACTTCACAGGCCATCTCTTCCCTACCCTGAAGAGGGCAGGGCTGCAGCACACCACTGTCATGTTTGAGGGAGCCATTGGCCATCGACTTAACTAGTCAGTGTTCCCCCCCTTCCTTCCAGTAGCTTCCTTGAGATTAAATGGATGACTTGCATGATCTGTGATTTTTTTTTTTTTCTTTGAGACTAGGTCTCACTCTGCTGTCATGGTTGGAGTGCAGTGGTGCAATCTCGGCTCACTGCACCCTTGACCTCCTGGGTTTGAGTGATCCTCCTGCCTCAGCCCCGCAAAGCGCTGGGATGGCTCAGTGCTGCCGTGCCCAGCCGATCTGTGAATTTTAAGTGCATGATTGAGTGGCTTCTAGTTTATTCACAGAATTGTGCATGCCTCACCACACTCGATTTTAAAAGGTTTTTATCATCCTAGACTGCAGCTGCCAGTCTGCCTGCTGTGTCTGTGGCTGTGCCTGTTCTGGACATCTGATGTAAACAGAAGCATAGAATACGTGGCCTCTGAGCCGGGCTTTGTTACTTAGCACAGCATTTTTGTAGCGGGTCTCAGGACTCCATTCCTTGTTAAGGCTGAATTGGCCATAGACCTTCAGCTCATGCCGTCTTGAAGCTGGTGGGGAATCACTGGGCCTCTGGCTGCTGCACCAGGGGAGGCCACGCTGGGGCTCTAGGCATCAGGGTGCCCAGCAGGCATTGGGCTCCCACTGCGGTGGGTGGAGCTGGCTTCACCCACCCTGCCTTTGGGGCTGCTTCTCCCCAGATCATGCCCTGGTGGCTGGGGCCTAGCACGTGGTGACCTTCGACAGCCGGGTGTGGGACCTCAGCACCCAGTGCGGCAGCATCCTGCTGGCCCAAGACTTTGCTCACAACATATTCTCCCTGATGCTGAGTCAGACAGACTCGGGGCTCATGGCCCTGACCATGGAGCAGAATCACATGACCCTCATCTTCTACCCCAGCCTGCAGGTGAGAAGAAGAGGCCTGAGCTTCCCCTAGAGATCTGTGCCTGTGGCAGGTCACCTGGGGGAACGGCCCTTTCAAGCTTGTCCCCTGGCTGTGGGTCAGCCCTCCTGCCCACCCACTCTGGCCCACAGGCCTGCAGGCTATACAACTCCGTGCCTGGGGAGAGCTATCCAGACCTCCAGCTGCATCCTGCCTTGACAAGGAGGGACATCCCCAGGATTGAGCTGGCCAGTGAGGACGGGGTCTCCACCTCCTGTGACGTGCCCACTGGCCTCTGCAGCCTGACTCTGGGCCTCTGGCACCATGGTGAGTCTGGGCCCTGGTGGGGTTGGCCCCATCGCCAAGAGCCTCCTCGGGATGCACCAGTCTCAGCTTCCAGTGCGACAGGTCCCCGGGCTGTAGGCGGCGACTATGGATGCAGAGGCTCTGCTGGCCTTGTCTCTAGCATTGCAGCATGTTACTGACCTTGTGTCCACGTGATCGCACTGAGGCCCAGGGCTTTCCGCCCCCATCCCTGGGATACATGGCTCCAGGGTGGAGTTGGCCCTTCCGTGGTCCCTCTGCCAAGGAACATAAAGGAAGGGCCTGGATTCCGGCCACTTGAGCTGAGGACGGTGGGGGGACACATGCTGTCCTCAGTCCCTGTGCTTTCTCTCCCTCCTCTCATGAGGGTTTGGAGCCAGGGCCCTGGGTTCCGGGAGTCTGGGGTGGAGATGGCAGGATTCTACCGCTCCTCGGTGTGCCTCAGGCTCATCTCATACACAGGTCCCCTGTGGGAGGATCACAGGCTCTCAGGACCTTCTCGGCTTCCCTCCTCCCCACATGCTTATCCGCATGCCTTCTGGGCACCAACAACAATGAAGCAGGCAATGAGCTGATGTTGCCCACAGCCTGAAGGAGCTCAGCCTGGCCTCGCAGGTGAGTGGGTGAACCTGCCCTTCCTCCCTCCACTGAGTCTCTTGAGGGCTGCTCGCTGGAGTCCCAGGAGAGGCAGGTGACCTGCTGGCTCTGCAGAGGACGTTGCAGGCCCAGGTTTGAAGGAGTCTCCTGCTGAGGCTGCTGTATGTGGGGAGGCCACATGGTCCAGGGGGAGGCCTGAGTCTTGTCTGTCCTGCCAGGTGGATGGTGACTGCTGGGCCACCGAGAAGACTCAGTAGGCCTGTCCAGAACAGAGCCCCACCTGCTGGGCCTTCTTCTAGGACCTCTGCTCCGGCTTAGGGAACTGCTTCTGGGTGGTGAATGTGCACCCTTTCCCCGATCTAGCTTAGGCCCCTCCTCTATGCCACTCCCCAGGATAGGGACAGTGACTGGGTGACCCTGATTTCAGGTGGACCCTGCACCATTCCTCAGCCTGTGTGTAGGACCCCTGTGGCACTTGGGAGCTCCAGCCTGCCTGCACTCTGGCGGCCACCTACATCCACCTATGTGCCCGCAGCTTCGTGCCCCTGGCCCCTCCTCCACAGTGTGGTAAGCTGCCCCAGCTGGCTGGCACTCTGCCCCGTCTGGCATCTGCCTTCCAGCCTGGAGGTAAACCTGTCTGTCTCTCTCCAGGACAAATACTCAATTATCATTCAAGGAGCTAAGAGTCAAAGCAAAACATTTACAGCCTGACACGGCTTGGATGTCAGTAGCTGGGATTACAGGCATCCGCCACCATGTTTTTGTATTTTTAATAGAGACAGGGTTTCACCAAGTTGGCCAGGCTGGTCTCGAACTCCTGCCCTCATGTGATCCTTCCACCTTGCACCTGACTGGAGAAATTGAGACACTCTCAGATAAACAAAAGCTGAGAGCGTTCATTACATTGAACTACCCTGCAAGAAATGCTAAAGGGAGTCCTTCAAGTCAAAACAAAAGGATGCTAGGTGGACATTTGAAGCCACATATAAAGACCTGTATTATTGGAATTTTGATTCATATCTCTGATTTTAATTATTTTATTGGATTTGAGAGATGTGTATCCATAAGTCTATGTTAAATATATAATTTATTTTTTAAAAAAAATTAGGCTTGGTGGCATGCACCTGTAGTCTCTCAGCTATGGAGGATCACTTGAATCCAGGGGCTTAAGGTTACAATGAGCTATGACAGTGCCACTGCACTCCAGCCTGGGTGACAGAGTGAGACCCTCTTTCTAAAATATAGATATATTTTGTAACAACATAGGAGGGGGGCAGAGCTGTCAAGGAATTGAGTATTTGTATGTGATTGAACTTATTAGTTTAAAATCGATTGCTCTAACTTCAGGGTGTTTTATGTAATCCTCATGGTAATTACAAAGGAAATATCTGTAGAATGTACGCAAAAGGAAATGAGAAGGGATTCTAAGTGTGTCACACAAAAACATCAGTTAAACACAAAGGAAGGCAGAAGGAAGGAAGTGAGAAAACAAACCATAAGCCATGCAGAAAACAATCCACAGAGTGGCACCGGAAGGCCCCATAAATGGTGTGCTAGAGTCCTCCCAGAGCAGCTGCTCACTGAGCCCTTGGCTGTGGGCCTCACGGCACAGTCACCCATCAGGGTAGTAAATTTCATCAGATGACAGTCTTTAAAAATGCAAATGAATTCCACAATCAAAAGACTGTAAGAGACTTACACATAGGTTGAAAGTGAAAGGATGAAAAAAGATATTCCATGCAAATGGTACCCAAAAAAAGGAGGAGGAGCTAGACTAATCTCAGACTAAATAGACTTAAGGTCAAAAGCTGTTAGATAGTCACAGTGAATTCACCAAAAAGATGTAAAATTTATAAATGTACATGCAGTGCACCTCAGTGCTCCTAAATATATGAAGCAAACACTGACAGAATGAAAGGAGAAACAGATCGTTGTTGTATGATAACAGTAGGTGACTTCAACACCTCACTTTTTACTTTTTATTTTTTTGAGACAGAATCTGACTCCATTGCCCAGGCTGGAGTGCAGTGGTGTGATACAGGTCACTGCAACATCCTTGAGTCAAATGATTCCTGTGCCTCAGCCTCAGAGTAGCTGAGAGTACAGGTGTACACCACCATGCCTGGCTATTTTTAGTAGAGATAGAGTTTCACCCTGTTGGCCAGGCTGGTCTCGAACTCCTGACCTCAAGTGATCCACCCGCCTTGGCCTCCCAAAGTGCTAGGGTTACAGGCGTGAGCCACGTGCCCCGCCCAATAACTCACTTTCAATAATGGATACAACACCCAGACAAAAGATCAAGAAGGAAACAGAGGGCTTGAACAATACTATAGACAAATTTGACCTACCAGGCATACACAGATGACTTCACCCAGCAGCAGAATACACATTCTTCAATGTACATGTGGAATGTTCTCTGGGAAAGATCATATATTAGGCCTCAAAGCAACATTTAATACATTTTAAATTACTGAAATCATAATAGCAGAAGGAAAACCAGAATATGCACAAATCTATGGGAACTAAACAACATACTACAAAACTATGGATCAAAGAAAAATAACAAAACCAAACACCGCATGTTATCACTCACAGGCGGGTGTTGAACAATTGGAACACGTGGACACAGGAGGGGAGCATCACATACTGCGGTCAGTAGGGGGGGCTAGGGGAGGGATAATGAGCAGAGAAATACCAGATATAGGTGATGGGGGGATGGAGGCAGCAAACCATCTTGCCATGTATGTACCTGTGCAACAATCCTGCATGATCTGCACATGTATCCCAGAACCTAAAGTACAATTTAAAAAAAGGAAAAGTATTTTGAAACAAAATCACATATCAAATTTTATGGGATGCAGCAAAAGCAGTGCTATGAGGGAAATTTATAGTTGTACATGCTTACATTAAGGAAAGCTGGCCAGGGGCAGTGGCTCACACCTGTAATCCCAGCACTTTGGGAGGCTCAGGCAGGCAGATAACCTCATGTCAGGAGTTCAAGACCAGCCCAGCTAACATGGTGAAACCCCGTCTTTACTGAAAACAAAAAGTAGCCAGGCATGGTGGCAAGTACCTGTAATCTAGCTGCTTGGGAGGCAGAGGCAGGATAATCACTTGAACCCATGAGGAGGAGGTTGTAGTGAGCCGAGATTACACCACTGCACTCCAGCCTGGGTGACACAGCTAGACTCCATTTTCCCCAACACCCACACACACACACAAAAGCAGCAGCCAAGCATAGTGACACTGTCCTATAATCCCAGCTACTTGGAAGGCTGAGGCCAAGAGATTGCTTGAGCCCAGGAGTTTGAGACTAGCTCAGGCAACGTGGCAAGACCCTCTCTCAAGTAAAAGAAAAAGGAAAAAGTCTCAAATCAAAATCCTAACTTTGTACCTTCAATTATTAGAAAAAGAAGAACAGCCTAAACCCAAAGCTGGGAGAAGGAAGGAAATAAGCATTAGAACAGAAATACATGAAATAGAAGATGGAAAAACAGACCTATCACTACCAAGGAAATTGAATCAGTGACCAAAAACTTGACAAGAAAGAAAAGTACGAAGAACACATGGCTTCATGGGTGACTTGTACCAAACATTTACAGAATCAATACCAATCCTGCTCATATTCTTCTAAAATACTGAGGAAAGAATACCTCCAAACTCATTCTGTGAGGCCAGCATTATTGATACTAAAGGCAGACCACTATCCCTCATCAATACAGATGCAAAAGTTCTCGAGAAAATACTAATAAGGAGAATTCAACAGTGTCATAGAAGGATTCTACAACATCGTCAAGTGAGATTTATTCCTGGAATGCAAAGGTGATTACCATATAAAACTTAATGTAAGATATCACTAACAGAACGAAGGAAAGAAAACACATGACTATTTGTTTCAATTAGAAAAGAAAATGCATTTAACAAAGTTTAATACCCTTTCATGATTAAAAACATACTGACTAGAAATAGAAATAATCTCAATGTAATAAAGGTCATATGAACAACCTCCAGCTAATATCATTCTCAATGATGGAAGACAAAGTTTTCCAAGATGAGGAATAAAACAATGGTGCCTGCTTTCATAATACTGGAAATCCTAGACAGAGCTATTAAGAAAGAAAGGAAAAAGAAAAGGCATCCAAATTGGAAAGGAAGAAATAAAATTATCTCTGTTAACAAATGACATGATCTTATTTGTAGAAAATCCTGAAGACTGCATGAAAAAAACTGTAAGAACTAATAATCTGTCAAAGTTTCAGGATTATGAAATCAACATACAAATGTCAGTTGCATTTCTACACACTAACAGTCAACGATCCAAGAAGGAAATTAAGAAAACAGTTCCTGCAGGGCTTGATTGTGGATGCCTATAGTCCCAGCTACTTGGGAGGCTGAGGCAGGAGAATCACTTGAAACTGGGAGGTCAATGCTGTCAGTTTTTATAATGATTATACCTGTGAATAGCCACTGTACTCCAGCCTGGCAACATAGTGAGACACCATCTTAAAAAAAAGAAAGAAAAAAAGTCTGTTTACAAAAGAATAAAATAGGAATAAACTTAACCAGGAGGCAAAGACTTTGGCAAGATTTAGAGTTCCAGAGACCAGTTGTGTAACAAATGTAAAGGCATCTCATATTTATACATTATAAGGCTTAGTTTCATTAAGATGTCAATACGACTCAAAGTGATATACAGGTTTAGTGTAATCCCAAAATCTCAGAAACATTTTTTTTACAATTATTGAAAAATCCATCCTTATAAATTTCATAAAGCTTATAGACAATTTCAAGGGATCCCAAATGGCCAAAGCAATCTTGAAAAAGAATAACAAAGTTGGAAGTCTTTTACTTCCCAATTTCAAAATGCATTATTAAAAGCTACAGTGGTCAAAAGTGTGGTAAAGCAGTAAAGATATACAGAGAGACCAGTGGAATGGAGTACAGAGTGAAGAAGGAAACCCTTATACTGCAGTCAAATGAGTTCAATAAGGATGCCAAGACTATTCAATCAGGGAAGGGATGGTCTTTCAACAAATAGTGTGGGAAAACTAGATATCTACAGGCAAAAGAATAAAGTTAAACCCTTACCTTACATCACCTTTAAAAAAAAAAAAAAAAGCAATGAATCAAAAACCTAACTGTAAGCCTTAAAACTATACAACTCTTGTTTGTTTGAGATGGAGTCTCACTCTGTCACCCAGGCTGGAGTGCAGTGGCATGATCTCGGCTCACTGCAACCTCCAGCTCTGGGGTTCAAGCAATTCTCTGCCTCAGCCTGTCAAGCAGATGGGATTACCGGCACCCACCACCATGCCCAGCTAACTCTTGTATTTTTAGTAGAGACGGGGTTTTATCATCTTGGTCAGGCTGGTCTTGAACTCCTCACCTCATGATTTAACTGCTTTGGCCTCCCAAAGTGCTGGGATTATAGGTATGAGCCACCATTCCCAGCCAACAACTCTTAAAACATAGAAGGAGAGCTTCCTTTAGCAATGATTTCTTGGATATGACACCAAAGGCCCAAACAACAAAAGGAAAAGTAGACAAATTGGATCACATTGAAGGCTATATTAACATTGTGAAAAGGCAACCTACAGAATGACAGGACAGATGTGCAAATTCCATGTTAAAGAGTTCCCATCTAGAATATATAAAACACTCTCACAATGCAACAACAAAACCCCAACTAACGCAGTTCAAAAATGTGCAAAGGACTTGAATAGACAGTCCTCCAAATAAGAGATGCAAATGGCCAATAAGCACATCAAAGATGCTCACTATCACTAATTATTAGAGAAACTCAACCAAAGTCACATGGAGAGGCCGGGCATGGTGGCTCGTGCCTGTAATCTCAGCACTCTGAAAGGCCAAGGTGGGTGGATCACTTGAGGTCAGGAGTTTGAGACCATCCTGGCCAAAACATGGCGACACCACATCTCTACTAAAAATAGAAAAATTAGCTGGGTGTGGTGGCACGTGTCTCCAGTCCCAGATGCTTGGGAGGCTGAGGCAGGAGAATTGTTTGAACCTGGGAGTGGGAGGTGGAGGTTGCAGTGAGCCAAGATCACACCACTGCATTCTAGCCTGGGTGACAGCGAGACTCCATCTCAAAAAAAGAAAAAGAAGAAAACTTATAAGGTGACACCACCTCAGACTCATTAGGATGGCTGTAATCAACACAGAAAATAACAAGTGTTAGTGAGGATGCTGAGCGGTTAGAACCCTTGTGTATTCTTACTGTGAGTTTAAAATGGAGCTGCAGCTGTGGAAAACAGTATGTTAATTCATCAAAAAGTTAAAAATAGGCCAGGTATGGTGGCTCACACTTATAATCCCAGCACTTTGAGAGGACGGGGTGGGCCAATTACTTGAGGCCAGGAGTTCAAGACCAGCATGGCCAACATGCTAAAACCCCTTCTCTACTAAAAATACAAAAATTAGCCAGATGTGGCAGTGCAGGCCTATAATCCCAGCTACTCAGGAGGCTGAGGGATAAGAATTGCTTGAACCCAGGAGGCAGAGGTTGCAGTGAGCCAAGATTGAACCACTGCACTCCAGCCTGGGTGACAGAGCAAGACTCTGTCTCAAAACAAAGAATTACCATATAATCCAGCATTTCCACTTCTGGGTATGTACCCCTACAATTGAAAGGGCCTCACACATTTATACACTGATGTTCATAGCAGCGTTGTTGAGAGCAATTCTGACGTGTGTGAGAAATCATATTGTTTGCTGAGAAATCCTATTGAGAGCGGCGGCAAGGGAAACCTAGTCGGCCCCTCAAAGTGGAAAACTGCCCCCAAAGCAGAAAACTGCTCAAAGCACTATAAAACAGTAGCCAATATAAATATGTCTCACGCCAGATGAATTAGTTCTTTGAACACAGGATATGTGACCCTCTCCTTTGTTCCCTCGTAAAGAGTGCTTTCTAGTTTGTCTTTAACCTATAGTAAACACACACTAGCTGCCTGGTTAGTTTACCTTTAACCAGTGAAAGAACACAGAGCATCTGCTTGTAAAACTTGTCACTGGAAAGTCAAGAATAAATACGTAGGTCAGAGTCTGCAGCTGAAAGACAGCAGCGATACAAATGTCTACTGACAGATAAACAAATATATGGTCTCTCCACACAGTCAAACATTATTCAGCCTTAAAAAGGAAGGAAATTCTGACACATGCTAGCACATGTATGAACCTTGTTATGCAAAGTGAAATAAGCCAGTCACAAAAAGAGAAATACTGTATGATTCCACTTATGTGTAGGACCTAGAGCAGGCATCCCCAAACTACGGCCCACGGGCCGCATGCGGCCCCCTGAGGCCGTTTATCCGGCCCCCCGCTGCACTTCAGGAAGGGGCACCTCTTTCATTGGTGGTCAGTGAGAGGAGCACAGTATGTGGCGGCCCTCCACTGGTCTGAGAGACAGTGAACTGGCCCCCTGTGTAAAAAGTTTGGGGACGCCTGACCTAGAGTAATCAGATTCACAGAGACAGACAGTAGAGTGGTGGCAGCCAGGAGCTGGGAGAGCCAGTAGTGGCTTATTTAATGGGGAGAGTTTCAGTTTGGCAGGATTTAGTGAGTTCCAGAGTTTGGCTGCACAAAAATATGAAAGTACTTACACTAAATTGCATACTTTAAAATGGTTATGGAAAATTTCATAAGGGTTTTACCACATTAAAAATTTTTTACATTGGAAATATGTATTTATTGAGCACCTCTGTGCTAGGCATGATGATATGATTATGAACACTGTAGTTACAAACAACACTCTCAGGGAGATAAAATTCTAAGTGTAAAAACTAGCATAGATACACAGTAATAGACACAGACCCACAGGACTCAGATAGTAGGCTTATTAGACACAGATTATAGATTTCAGCAGGGAACTAGAAATTATTAAAATTACTAATTACTAAATTTGTTTAGTAATTAATTTAGCCAATCAGCTAATTTACTAATTACTGAAAATTACATATCTGAAAAAGAACCAGAATGTAGTAGACAGTGATGGCAGAAAAGGCCACCTAAAGCTCATCTTTTAGACAGTTCTCTTGGCAGATGAGGGATAGAAGGGCACTTCCTGGCCAGGCATGGTGGCTCATGCCTGTAGTCCCAGCTACCCAGGAGGCTGAGACAGGGGAATCACTTCAACACAGGAGGCAGAGGTTGCAGTGAGCAGATATTGCACCACTGTACTCCAACCTGGGCCACAGAGCAAGACTCCATCTCAAAAGAATAAATAGAAGGGTGCAGTGGCTCACACCTGTAGTCCCAGCACTTTGGGAGGCCAAAGTGAGTGGACCACTTGAGGTCAAGAGTTAGAGACCAGCCTGGCCATACCCCAGCTAAAAATACAAAATTTTTGTCTCTACTAAAAACACAAAAATTAGCTGGGCATGGTGGCAGGCATCTGTAATCTCAGCTACTCAGGAGGCTGAGGCAGGAGAATTGCTTGATCCCGGGAGGCAGTTTGCAGTGAGCCACTGCACTCCAGCCTGGGTGATAGAGTGAGACTCCATCTCAGAAAAATTAAATAAAGCCTATCTTTTAAACAGTTCTCCTAGCAGATGAGGGATAGAAGAGCACTTCCTTACCCTGGTAGCTCTGAGTGTCCAGTCCGTGCCCTTGACCACCACACTTGATGGGGACACAGTAGAGCAGGCTTTACTGCAAGCTGTACTGAAGATCCCACCCACACAGCGAGAGTACCCTTTAGCCTGCACTTTGGGTTCGATGCATCCTGAGCTCTCAAAGCATCGCATGCTAAGGTTCCACCCTCCCCTTGGCTGGGAACTATGTCTTGGTCTTCTGTCTCCAGGGTGCTGGGGGCAGAGCCTGACATGGAGTGAGCACTCCATAGATGCTTGTTCAATTTCCTAGGAACTCAGCAAGCTAGGCCTAACACCACTGCCTGCAAAGGCCTGGCAGGTGTAGGGACTCACCAACCCGTGCCTGCTGCTCTTACGGAAAGGGGAGAGGGAGAGGAGTGGGAGTGAATGGAGAGTTTCCCTTTTAATAAGGAGGGCCAGGGGCTGTAATAGGGGCCCCAGCATAATTTATCTCAGGAAACAGCAGGGGCCCCTCCCTTCTGGGACCCATAGCCTGGCCTTACTTCTCTTCCCTCTTCTTTACAGTTTGAAATTTTGTCTAAGTCAGCAATAGGCTGCCAAAGACTTCAAACTCTTTCACCTTCTACTATAATTCCAGTTCCTTACGAGGGCAAGATTCTTGGCTGGGACAGAATAACCAGCATGGAATGCCATGAAACTCAGAACCACACATGCTGCAAATGCTGGGAAGAATTGCTGCTTGCCACTGCGCTCAAAATACTTCTGAGGATATATACTTCTCCCACTAGTCTGGATAATTCTCCCCCTTCCTCCATACTTCCACTGTAAACCAGCAAACAGCGCAGCCAATGAGTCCCAGCCCTGCAGAGAGAGCTCTACTCAGCTCCTGTTCATGCCCAAGGTATTTATTCACTTATTCAACAGCCATGTGGGAAGGCCACCACTTCAGAACGCTAACTGTGCAGAGGAAGACATGAAGCCAGGTTCTCAGCTGCCTGGAACTGGCTTTCCCTGCCTGATCCAGGGGTCTCCTGAGGCAGAAGTTTCTTTGAGGGGAACTGATAGCCCTTGAGAAGCCCAAGGAGAGAGCTGCTCTCTTTGGGGTAGACACACAGGGACTGATGCTTTTGAGAGCCTCTGTTTTTGTGGGGGCAACTGAACTTGGGTCCCCAGGTTACAGCATTCAAAGTGTTTTACTTTCTTTTTGAACATAACCTTCTCCTTTGAATTTTCAACTGAAAAATAAAGCTGGCAGAATCCAAGAACATGTCTCTGGATTGCTGAGGCTGATCATCCACTCAGGAGATGGGGAGACATGGACAGCTACAGAATCTTCTCACCAATAGGGGGTGCCCTCGAGCACTCTTTGGGCTGAGCCGGTGGGAGATTGCAGGGTCCAGATTTCAGAGCAAAGGGCCAGGTGTCAGCCATGGGGACTGAGGCAAGCTGAAGGCCAGAGGCCAGACTCAGCTGTCCCTCCTGGCCTTCCCACCCATGAATCCCTGGTGCATAGCAGGTGCTAGATGAAGTTTAGAAGAAAGAACCCCAGGGTAAATGGGAACGAGAAGGCTGGTCCTCCACATTCCCACACTGGAGGGAAGAGAAGAGGGAGCAGCTGAGATTTGAGTGTTTGCTATGGTTACAGCCTAAAGACCAGCTGAGCCCAGGCACTGCTACAAGTACCTTGAAAGATATTTGATCTTAAGCCTTACAATAGTCCAATGAGGAATGGATGATCTCCTTAATGAGGGAAGAAACAAAGGCTCAGAGGGTTCAGGGAATTCCCCCAAGGTAGTATAACCTACAAATGGCCAGGACGGTGCTGATGTGGGCCTGTCTGCCTCCCAAGGCTGCCCAAGCTCAATCACCCCCCCACCACTTCTGCTTTTGCAATAATAGCCTTATGCCACATATTCTACCAGTTACTTTATGAAAGAAAGTCAAGTAAACTTTAGCCATATCTCAAGCTGTAATAGGTAGCTCCTGTTCAAAATACCCTGTAAATCAGGTCACGCAAGATCAGAAATGCACCCACAACTGTTACAGGTGCTGTGCTAGCCACTGTTTTGGGGAACTCAGCCTAGGAATATGAGTGAAGAGACAACTCACAAAGAAAAGCAAATCACTGACACGCAGGGCCCTGAGCAATTCAGAGTCAGAGGCAACTCGAGTGTGCGGCCACCTGACCTGCTGGTTTCCCAATATGCTTAATAGATCCATGATGTCGGGTCCACAAAGGAAATGCAGAAGCCTTCCCTTCCTGCTTCCCACACTCTGTCGGTCAAGTATTTACCAAAAACACAGCAGTGGACCGGACACCAGCAGAGATACAAAGAGGGAAAAACAAACAGTTCTCCCTTCTCAAGGCAGGTTGGACAACATCAATATCTTGCAGTTGGGGGGCACAGGTGGACTGTGTGTGCCTGCCCAGAATTTAAAGACAAACAGATGGGAGAGGGAATGATTCCAGCTAAAGACCAATAGCCGGGCGCGGTGGCTCACACCTGTAATCCCAGCACTTTGGGAGGCCGAGGTGGGTGGGTCACGAGGTCAAGAGATCAAGACCATCCTGGTCAACATGGTGAAACCCTGTCTCTACTAAAAATACAAAAATTAGCTGGGCATGGTGGCGCACACCTGTAGACCCAGCTACTAGGGAGGTTGAGGCAGGAGAATTGCTTGAACCCAGGAGGCGGAGGTTGTGGTGAGCCGAGATCGCGCCATTGCACTCCAGCCTGGGTAACAAGAGCGAAACTCCATCTCAAAAAAAAAAAAAAAAAAAAAAAAGACCAATAATTCACACCTACAATGTACACTGAACTACAGCCTAGACAACATAGCAAGACTCTGTCTCTATGAAAAAATTAAAAATTAGCCAGGTGTGGTGACATGTGCCTATAGTGTCAGCTACACAGGAGGCTGAGGCGGGAGGATCACTTGAGCCCAGGAGTTTAAAATTACAATAAACTGTGATCACATCACTGCACCCCAGCGTGGGCATCAGAGCGAAGCCCTATCTCTAAAACAAAACAAGATAAGACGTTTACATAAAAATCAATGTACGAAAATCCAAAATAATATATTAGCAAATAAACCCCACTGGGGCTTCAAAAAAAGTTACCTAAACCAAGTGAGACTTGTACAGCGTGAAAAGAATGGCTCAAAATTAGAACTTTTCATTTTATTTATATTAATACGTTGAAAAGGCATTTGACAAAATTTACTACAAAATTTATCAAAGAAACTTATCAAATTAGAAAGAGGGGTGCCTCCTTAAATTACGCACAGTAAAGGAAATTACACCCAGACACACACCCATCAAGCCAAAGCCCAGCATCATTTGTAAGGAATGGAAACAACAGAAGCTTCCATCATCCTTTGGAACAAAAGAATGTCCTCTGTTACCACTGTTATTTTGGAGGCCCTAGCTGGTGAAACTAGATAAGGAGGAAAGTAAGACATTAAAGAAAAAAAGCAGAAGGTGAAATAGTTATATTTACTCTGAAAAATGAGGCAGACAGATTTTGCTAAGGAGCTAGGTACAAAAGTAACATACTAAATAGCCTTCTTTTTCTTAATTTTTAAACTATACAGATGAGGCCGGCCACAGCTCATGCCTGTAATCCCAGCACTTTGGGATATCAAGGCAGGTGGATTGCTTGAGGCCAGGAGTTCGATACCAGCCTGGCCAACATGGCAAAACACTGACTTTACTAATAATACAAAAACTAGCCGGGTGTGGTGACACACACCTCTCATACCAGGTACATGGGAGGCTGAAGCATGAGAATTGCTTGAACCTGAGAGGTGGAGGTTGCAGTGAGCCAGAACTGCACTAATATGCACTCCAGCCTGGGTGACAGGGCAAGACATGCCTCAAAAAAAAAAAGAGAGATGGGCTCTTACTATGCTGCCCAGGCTGGTCTCAAACTCCTGGGCTTAAGCAATCCTTCTGCCTCAGTCTCCCAAAGTGCTAGGATTACAGGCCTGAGCCACCAAGCCTGGCCTCAGTCTTCCTATGTACAAACAAGCAGTTAGAAAAGAGAAGAAAACATCCCATTTGCAACAGCACACCCCCAAGAAACGAAGCTCTCAGAAATAAATGTGCTAAAATATGCACACACAATCCATATGAAGAAATCTTTCAATGACACACTTTGAATGCAAAGAAAGCCACACTGTACATGTGATCAAGAAAGGTGCAACATTAAAAAAAATATATCATGGCCAGATGTGGTGGCTCACACCTGTAATCCCAGTACTTTGGAAGGCCGAGGTGGGCGGATCACAAGGTCAGGAGTTCGAGACCAGCCTGAGCAGCATGATGAAACCCTGTCTCTACTAAAAATACAAAAAAATTAGCCAGGCATGGTGGCCTGCATGTAGTCCCAGCTATTCGAGAGGCCGAGGCAGGAGAATCACTTGAACCCGGCAGGCAGAGGTTGCAGTGAGCCAAAATCACACCACTGCACTCCAGCCTGGGTGACAGAGCGAGACTCCATCTCAAAAAGCAAACAAATGAAGATATCACTATCAATATCAAGTGGGGGTGTGTGGAAGTGGAGCCTTCACACATGCTGGGGGAGCATAAGACAGCATGGCCACTCCAAAAGATAGTTTGGCGGTTTCTTAAAAGGTAAATATAAATTTACCTTATGGAGCCAGATGCAGTGGTTCAGGCCTATAATCTCAGCATTTTGGGAAGCCAAGGTGGGTAGATCAACTGAAGTCAGGAGTCCAAGACGAAGTCTTCACCAACATGGTGAAACCCCGTCTCTACTAAAAATACAAAAAAACTAGCCCAATATGGTGGCAGTCACCTGTAATCCCAGCTACACGGGAGGCTGAGGCAGGAGAATCACTTGAAACTGGAAGGCAGAGGTTGCAGTGAGCTAAGATCACACCACTGCACTCCAGCCTGGGTGACGGAGGGAGACTCTGTCTCAAAAAACAAAAAACTTGGTTAGGTGTGGTGGCGCATGCCTGTAATCCTAGCTACTCGGGTGACTGAGGCAGAAGAATCACTTGAACCGGGAGGTGTAGGCTGCATTGAATCAAGATTATGCCACTGCACTCCAGCTTGGGCAACTGAGTGAGACTGTCTCCAAATCAAATATAAATAAAAATAAAGTGTCAACATCAGTGGTTCTTTGTATACTCACAGAACGGTGCATCCATCACCACAATTGATTTTAGAACATTTTCATTTCCCCAACAAGGAACCCTGTTATCCTCAGTCATCACCCCTCCCAATTCTTCCTTCCTCCCTCCCCAGCACTAGGTGACCAGTAATCTATTCCCTGTCTCTCTGGATTTTCCCATTCTGGACATTTCATATAAATGGGATCATACAATATGTGGCGCTTCGTGACTGGCTGCTTGGACTTGGCATAAAGTGTGAGGCTCACCCACATATGGCCTATGTCTGTGCTTCATTCCTCTTCACTGCCTTATTGCCCAAGTCGTGTCATAAGCACTGCAGGTGAACTGTGAAAAGTTAGGGTGTATGTCATAATCCCTAGAACAATTGCTAAAGAAAGCATAGATAGCTAAAAACAAAGAGCTAAAAGATACAGCTGAAAAGCCATTAGAGATGAAAGGATACCTGAAGAATCATTCCATTCATCCAAAAGAAGGCAGGAAAGGAAGAACGAAAAAAAAAAAAAAAAAAAAAAAGAGAAATAGGCCAGGCAGTCTGGCTCACTACTAAAAACACACACACAAAAAAAAAAATTAGCCAGGCACGGTGGCACACACCTGTAATCCCAGCTACTCGGAAAGCCGAGGCAGGAGACTCGCTTCAATCCGGGAGGCGGAGGTTGGAGTGAGCTGAGATCATATCACTGTGCTCCAGCCTGGGTGACAGAACACAAATGGCACACATTAGAAATTCCATTGAACCGTAAGTGAACTAAACACTCCAAGTGAAAGTGAAATAGTGAGACTGAATTTTAAGAAACACAAACAAAAACATGACCCACCTATATAATGTGTAGAAGAGGCACCCTTTAAATACAAAAACACAGATAAGATGAAAACAACAGGATGAAAAAAGATATCTATGTAAACATTAATAAGAAAGTTCTATTAACATCAGATAAATAGGTAAGTAATATGTGGGCTTCCTACTTTTTTGATGGAACAATTAAAAACTGAGAATATGGGTTTGGTGTGGTGGCTCACGTCTCTAATCCCAGCACTTCGCAAGGCCAAGGAAGGCAGATCACCTGAGGTCAGGAGTTCAAGACCAGCCTGGCCAACATGGTGAAACCCTGTCTCTACAAAAAATACAAAAATTAGCTAGGCACAATGGTGGGTGCCTTTAACCCCAGCTACTCGGGAGCCTGAGGTGGGAGAATGGCTTGAATCTGGGAGGCACAGGTTGCAGTGAGCTGAGATCAGGCCATATACTCCAGCCTGGGTGACAGAGCAAGACACCATCTGAAAAACAAACAAAAAAACCACCAGAGAATGATACTCTTTAAATTGCTGCATTTTGTGGTATGTGAATTACATGTCAATTTCTTAAAAAGACTGGTTGGAGAAGGAACACACTGCAAATGATATTTTGGTTTTGTAATTAAACAAGAGATTTCTTCCTCTCTCCCCAAAAAAAGTCCTCTTTCAGTTTCTCTGAACTTCCTCCTTCCCTCCCCTATCGATCCACCCAGAGGAACTTTTATCTCTTCCCACCCAAACGGATTAGAGGCCTCTGTTTGTCTTTTAATTTGAGGCCTGGTAAGTAAATTAGAAAGAGGTCCCAAGTCAAGAAAGAAACGTCCCAGAGCCCTGTTCCATCTGAGTCTTCCACGCTCCCTGACTCACTTTGCTCTGTAACACACTTCCCTTCCAGTTTACCATCTGGAAGAAAGAATAAACTTTTCTTATTCACCAATAATTTATATAAACCAAACACTGCAAACAAGGGTGTCCCTAGCAACCTAATCTCATTCTCTTCAGATACCAACTGCTCTCCAGTAAAGAGATAGTCCCTTTCCAGACAACATAAAATCACTTGGAAATCTCACTTATAACAGAAAAGTTAAGGTCTTCGAAGGTTTGCCATGGGCAAAGCCTTTGTAGGAATGCATGGGGCTGAAGGTCAAAGGCAAAGAAAACAAGGCACATACTCTTTCATCCTGATATCCTTTGTCCTTGTACACCCATGGTTAGTGATCAGTAAGGTCACCCGGCGGTGACAAAAATCTCCTTTTTAAGGTTTGTTTTTGTTTTTTGAGAGGGTCTTGTTCTGTGGCCCAGATAGGAGTGCAGTGGCACGATCTCAGCTCACTGCAATCTTCATCTCATGGGTTCAAGAGATTCTCCTGCCTCAGCCTCCAGAGTAGCTGGGATTACAGGCACCCATCACCATGCCTGGCTAATTTTTGTGTTTTTATTACAGACGAGGTTTCACCATGTTGTCCAAACTAGTCTCAAACTATCACAGGAGAAACACCATGTGATCTGCCCACCTCAACCTCCCAAAGTGTTGAGATTACAGGCGTAAGCCACCTCACCTGGCCAGTTCGATTTTCTCTAACGGAAGTAACAAAACAGATATAATCCAACATCACTGATACATCAAAAATTTTAAAACAGTGTTGGAGGCCAGGTGCAGTGGCTTATGAGTGTAATCCCAACACCCTGGGATGCCGAGGCAGGAGGATCACTTGAGAACAAGAGTTCAAGACCATCCTAGCCAACACAGCGAGACCTCATATCTATAAAACATTTTTTAATGATGCTGGAAAATGCTAACTTGTGTAGTGACCGTTTAAATGTATCATTGCCCTGGCCTTCTGGGTTTTACTCTGAACCTTGTGACAGATGATTAAGTCATGTGTCCAAACTCAGGGACTTCCTGTTGTACAGAGTTGATGCTCCCTGGAACACCCCGCTCCAATCCCTCTCCCTTCAACTTGTCCCAGTGTATCTGGGACAACTTCCCAGATACCTTCCCAGATAACTTCCCCTGGGCTCCAACCAGCCTGTATCATATTCAGCCCAGACCAGGGTAAGCCCCACTTATGTCATCAGCCCTGCCAGACCAACAGCATAGAAAAGATCCCCATCAACCCTGCAAAGGGCAGGGTGACTCAGTTCACCCACATGGTGCAGGCCAGCTGCCTGTCTTGCACTCTCTCTAGACCTGGGCCAGTGTACAAGCTACACAGCCAGGGCCCCGTGCTCAAAGGGTCCCCAATGCTTGCTTGAATGCTCTGCTGCTTGAATCATTTTTTTCCTTTGTTTTGAGACATAGTCTCTCACTGTCACTCAGGCTGGAGTGCAATGGCGTGATCTCGGCTCACTGCAACCTCCACCTCCTGGGACCAAGCGACTCTCCTGCCTCAGCCTCCCCAGTAGCAGAGATTACAGGTGCCCACCACCACGCCCAGCTAATTTTTTTAATTTTTAGTAGAGATGGGATTTCACCATGTTGGCCAGGCTGGTCTCCACCTCCTGACCTCGTGATCCACCTGCCTTGGCCTCCCAAAGTGCTGGGATTACAGGTGTGAACCACTGTACCCGGCCCACTTGAATCTTAATTTTTGAAAATTATTTTCATTTTGTGCTGATCCCTGCAAATTAAGTAGCTGTTCCTACTTCAGAGCCACTTAATGAAGGTTCTTGGGTGGCTGGAGTAGGCCGGGGTTTAAAGTAAGGGGCTGGCCAGCATAGAGCCCCTCCAACAGGGAGACCTTTCCCTCATTCTAAAGTAACCCTCTCAGAGCCATTTCCTAATGGAGCCTGAAACAGCCTGGTGACCTGCCCTCAACTGTTTTAATCACTGGCTGTCCCCCTCTTCAAGAGTGGGTACATTTCACATAAGTGCATAATTAATGCTAACAAGAGGGGCCTTGCCCATGGGCTGGGGTCCTGTCATGGGCATTCTGTGTTCAGGGTCCCTGGGAGGCACAGGACCCAGATCTGTCCTTAGAGTATGACTATAGATCACTCTAGAGTGGCCTGTCCTGAGCAGGGCAAGACCCAGCAACCCTTTTGGTCAATGCTGGAACATCTCCCAGGCATGAGCAATGGTGGTGTTTGCAGGATGGTTGGCAGCACTTGGCAGTGGGCCAGCTGTGCCTCAGTGGCTCTGGCAATTCAAAGCCACAACCCAGATAACTTCCCCTGGGCTCCAACCAGCCTGGCTAACTGGGGACAGCCATTCCCAGCTGCACTCAGGCGTCTGAAAGACCCTTCCTTTCCCACGAAGCCTCTTGCAGGGTTTCAGGAAGGAAAAGGAAACAGTAAGGGGAAACCACAAACCCATATATCTCTAATAGCATCACCTCTTGGTCCATGGGGATGGGGGAGGGTGCTTCCCATGTTGAATTTCATCCTGAAGCCACCCTGGTGTGGGTAGAAGCAATGCCATTTGCTCCATCCCACAAACAACATTTCATCAGCCCCCTGAGAGACGAAGCTAGGGACTTAGACTGGCTACCAAAAGCCAGGACCAGGACCGACAGGGCCTCTCTGACTTGGGAGCCTTTAGGCAGGCTGTTGGTGTCTGCAGATCCCGGCCTAGTGTAGCCTGTGTAATCAGCCAGGGCTGAGGTTCCCTCTGCTGGCAGAGCTTTCCCTCTTAAGAACACTAGTGGGGCCATAGCCCCATCAGATCATCTGTCCCTGGGAACACTCTTTTCCAGAGAACTCCAATGAGGAAGAGAAAGTGGGGACCACTGACTTCTGTGTCTCTGAAAATAACTTTGTAAAAGTACATAAGGACCCAACACTGTGCTTGTAATCAGACAGTTTGGGCCCCTCTGCTCTGAGAGCATCAACATGGGCCATCTCCTTTTCCTGCTGAGTCTCAAACTCTGCCTCTGGAACCTTGTTTCAAAGGCTAAGCTTCCAGCCAGAACAAGTGCCCACACTCTGCTCTCCCAACCCCACGCCCCTGCCATAGCCAGGAAGGCTGAGGACAGATAGGGTTTTTGCTCCCCGAGAGCTGGCCATGACTGAAGGACCCTCAGAGGCAGGCAGAGCCCTTTGTCCTTTTTTGAAACTGTGCTGACCACCTTGGGAGCTAATTATGCTCCTTAAACCTTCTGGGAATACTTAAGGCCCCCAGCACCGCAAAAAGGATTAAGTCAACTGAGAGGAGACACGTTTTTCCAATTAGTTATAAACCACCCATGTTGGAGTTTTTGCAAAACTGGCCGGTTGTTTTTTCATTACCCAAGATTCCTCATTATTTCTTTCTGCATAAATAATTTCACAATGTTTTGAAGTAAATTTGGCACTAAAGGCCCATGACCATGGAATAAACAGGACGCTCACAGTGAAATGCTAAAGCCAAAATCTCCTCTTCCATGTGCCATGCTATGAGAAAGGAGATGGAAAGTAACTTCCACCTACCAAACTTCCCTACCTCAGGCTTTTTCAGACACACATCAACAGGTGCAACAATGTTTGTGTTGGGATATGCATTTTACTATATACATGCATCTTTAAAAAGATTTTTCCTGGCCAGGCGCGGTGGCTCACGCCTGTAATCCCAGCACTTAGGGAGGCTGAGATGAACAGACCATAAGGTCAAAGAGCAATACCATCCTGGCCAACATGGTGAAACCCCATCTCTACTACAAAATACAAAAATTGGCTGGGCATGGTGGCACGTGCCTGTAGTCCCAGCTACTTGGGAAGCTGAGGCAGGAGAATCACTTGAACCCAGGAGGCGAAGGTCACACTTTAGAAGACAGAATAGGTCTCACAATGGGCAGGGCAGCCCTGGGAGCAGGTGACTCATAATGGCAGGAAGAAATATTATAACAAGTGCATCAACACACGGGAAGAAATTAACAAGGCTGTTCTTTTATTTTTTGCAATGAAGTCTTGCTTTGTCACCCAGGCTGAAGGGCAGTGGTGCGATCTCAGCTCACTGCAATCTCCACCTCCTAGATTCAAACAATTCTCCTTCCTCAGCTTCCCAAGTAGCAGGGATTACAGGCATGTGCCAGCAAGCCTCGCTAATTTTTGTATTTTTAGTAGAGACGGGATTTCTCCATGTTGGTCAGGCTGGTCTTGAATCCCGACCTCAGGTGATCCACCTGCCTTGGCCTCCCAAAGTGCTGTGATTACAGATATGAAGCACTGCAGCCAGCCAATACACTTGTTTTTTAAGCTCCTAAGTTTGTGGCAATTCATTACGCAGCATTACCAGCTCTGATCAGAGGTCTCAAGCACCAACCCCAGCTGTCATACCTATGGAAAATGCCAAGTCCTCACATGCCTCTCTACACCTCCAAGAGACCTCCTGTGGTCCCATCAGGCTCCCGAAGGCCCAGGCCATGAGGGCAGTGAGAAGAGGAGAGCTGTGGAATTTGAAGCTTCGATGTCCTGGTCCCCCAGGGCCTCTGGTGTCTTACCCAGGTGTGTTATTAACTTGATGCATCCCTTGACATTAACCTTGGCTGGCTGGCTGAGGCAGTCTGTCAGCTTTTGCCACTGTAATGTTACTCTTCTATCCCCCTTTCCATTCTGGAAGAAGGCACTGTGTGCAGACCACACTGATGGAGGAGGAATCCTAATTTATTTACTGAGTTTGGCAACTCTGCCTGTCACACCAGCACATTCCAAGTACTTCATAGCTCCATGAGGCTGCTGACAATCACATTAGACAGCGCAGCTCTACTCCAAAACATCAAGGAAAAGCAAGTATCCACACACCAGTCACTCAGGTACCACTGTACTATTGTTTACTTAATAGTTTTCTGTAAAAGGGCTCACTATTTTTTTTTTTTTTTTAGATGGAATCCCATTCTGTCAGTGCAATGGAGTGATCTCAGCTCACTGCAACCTCTGTCTCCTGGGTTCAAGGGACTCTCCTGCCTCAGCCTCCTGAGTAGCTGGGATTATAGGTGCACACCACCACACCCAGCTAATTTTTGTATTTTTAGTAGAGATGGGGTTTCACCATGTTGGCCAGGCCTGACCTCAGGTGATCCGCCCACTTTGGCCTCCCAAAGTGCTGAGATTACAGGTGTGAGCCACTGCACCCAGTCACAGGGCTTTTTAAAAAGGGAACTTGATATCACTACCTTGCAATGGCCCAGTATCAAGCATGGCCCTGGATGTCCAAGAGGCAGAGCAGCTCCATTCCTCCACATGGGCTTTTCCAGCCTTCCTTTCTTCTCCTCCTCAGAAACCTGGGGCATGCAGGGACCCCTTGGTCCTGGTCCCCTGGGCTCCAGGGTCCCCACTCGAGTGAGCCTTCACCAGTTCACAACCAGCATCACAGGCAGCTCTGACCCCTCCTGTGCCCAGGTGTCTCTGGGCCAGAAAGCTGTAGATCTGTGGCTGCCAAACCTGGTTGATGATGAGACTCACCTGAGAGCTTTCTAAAAGCTTAGACTTTCTTGAGCCCCCAGCACGTGGATCCTAATTAAAGATATTGGGTAGGGACCAGGTAAAAACAGCTCAGGTGGAGCTGATAATTAGCTACATGCAGGAGTCCTACACGCAGGACAACCAGGCTTAGCTGTGCTCTGGGAAAATTTTCACCAAGAAGTAATGCACAGCTGTCCGATGGAAGACCCCAGGGCAGGCCCTGACTCCAACTCTCTTTTTTCTTGAGACAGAGTCTCACTCTGTGGCCCAGGCTGGAGTGCAGGGTCACGATCTGGGCTCACTGCAACCTCTGCCTCCTGGATTCAAGCAATTCTCCTCTTTCAGCTCCTGAGTAGCTGGGACCACAGGCATGTACCACCACGCCTGGCTAATTTTTGTATTTTTAGTAGGGACAGGGTTTCACCATGTTGAGCAGGCCAGTCACAAACTCCTTGCTTCAGGAGATCAGCCTGCCTCGGCCACACAAAGTGCTGGAATGACAGGTGTGAGCCACCGCACCCGGCCTGACCCACTTTCTAAAATAAGCAGTACCCACGGAAGGAAAGTGTCTAGCTCAGCCGTCTCCCAAGCTCACAGGACATGGAATTAGGTGCTGACAGCCCTTTGGAGAAACTCCTTTCCCTGTCTTGTGTGACCAAGAGGAAAGGAGGCTTAGTGGTCTGGTATTTCTGGGTGTACAGCCTCTTTGTTTCTTCCTTATCTTTCTTGCCCATATCACATCTCAGGTTGTTTGGATCAGGGACAGAACTAGATTGTACCCCTCTGAGTGGCCGCTCACTACACTTTAGGACCAGGTAATTGGTTTAGTGAGTTCCAGGTTCACAGAGGGAAAGGAACTGCTCAGGATGGGTCATCCCCAGAGCCTCCCCCATGCCAGATTGAGGTGATTTCGGTGACGAGATTTAGAGCAGATTTTGGACTCTTGAGTTGATGTTATAATGGGATGAGGCCTTGGGGCAGGGTGAAAGTATTTTGTATTTGGGATGAACACACATCTTCGGGGTCTAGAGGGCTGACTAGGTAGGCAGACTGTCCCACCCCACACAACGATGTCCATACCCTAATCCCGAGAACCTCTGAATACTTCACCTTATGTAGCAAAAGGGACTTTGCAGATGAGATTAGCAAGGGTTTTGAGACAGGGAGATTGGCCTGGATACCCAGGTGAGCCCAATCTAACCACACACGTTCTTAAAAGCTCAGGGCTTTCTCAGGCTTAACCAGGAACGTAAGGAGGAATGGGAGGTCCAAGAAGTCACCACGCCGCACAGCAAGCAACCATGTGTCTCGTTCACCTCGTGTAACCCCAGAGCCTGGAACCCAGCAGGCGCTTGGCCACAGAAAGGCCAATAAAGTGAACTTCTGTGGTTTCTTTTTGTTTTTCAGATGGAGTTTTGCTTTTGTTGCCCAAGCTGGAGTGCAGTGGTGCAGTGTTGGCTCACTGCAAACTCTGCCTCCCGAGTTCAAGTGATCCTCCTGTCTCAGCCTCTTGAGTAGCATGCACCGCCACACCCAGATAATTTTTTTATATTTTTAGTAGAAACCGGGTTTCACTATGTTAGCCAGGCTGGTCTTGAACTCCTGACCTCAGCTGATCCACCCGCCTCAGCCTCCCAAAATGCTGGGATTACAGGTGTGAGCCACTAAAGTGAACTTCTAAGCACTGGATTCCAGCTAACAGCCATGTGGGTGAATTATTTAACCTCTCTGACCCTACATCATCCTGTTTCTATGGCTATCAGAAGTCAGGGCTTTGAAATAACCCACCCAAGGTCATCCAACGAATGAACAGTGGGGCTGGCCCCACTGCAAGCCCCTCAGAACCCACCTGGTTGCCAAATCCAGCACCCCCAACCCCACCTCAGCTTGACCATAATGGGCAGAACTCCTGAGTAGACAGGGGTGAAGCTTCTCCTGGCCCCGTTTGCTTCATTCTGTGCCTTTGTTTTCTGGCAACGGGTTGTCATCCCGTTTCCCAAGCACAGACCAGCAGGGGGTGCCAGTGCCCATGCAGATACTGTCAGCTCCCAGAGCTGCCCTGGGGACAAGCTGCCATAGGGAAGGGCCTGGTCCTGGCCACCCGCGACAACAGAGTGTCTTTAACGATGAGGGTCCCGTAGTGGTTCACAATCTGGCTCTGCAGCTGGACAGAGCCCCTGGACAAAGGACTTCATTTCCATGGCTGCAGTTTTCACAGCTGTGAAAGGGGACAGGGGAAATGGACCTCCCAGGGGTACTGGGGCAGTAAAATGAAGCAACTCACAAGATGGCTTATTCTTAGTTGAACTTCCATTCTTTTTTTGTTTTGTTTTGTTTTGTTTTTTGAGACAGAGTCTTGCCCTGTAGCACAGGTTGGAGTACAGTGGCACAGTCTCAGCTCATTGCAACCTCCATTAGGTTGGTTGGGTTCAAGCAATTCTCCTGTGTCAGCCTCCCGAGTAGCTGGGATTACAGGCACCCCCCCACCCCAGGTCTGGCTAATTTTTGCATTTTTAGTAGAGACAGGGTTTCACCATGTTGGCCAGGCTGGTCTTGAACTCCTGATTCCAGGTGATCTGCCCACGTCAGCCTCCCAAAGTGCTGGGGTTACAGGTGTGAGCCACCGAGCTCAGCTGAATTTGCATTCTTTATCAAGAGAAGTTTAGTCATCTCAAAGGCCTCTCATTTCAGATTCTGCCCAAACCACATGAATCATTTTTTGGACTCGACTGTCTCGATCCTTTTCCTCCATGCTTTTATGTCTTTACCAAGTCTTCCCTCTGTACTTTTTTTTTTTTTTTTTGAGACGGAGTTTCGCTCTCGTTACCCAGGCTGGAGTGCAATGGCGCGATCTCGGCTCACCGCAACCTCCGCCTCCTGGGTTCAGGCAATTCTCCTGCCTCAGCTTCCTCAGTAGCTGGGATTATAGGCACGCGCCACCATGCCCAGCTAATTTTTTGTATTTTTAGTAGAGACGGGGTTTCACCATGTTGACCAGGTTGGTCTCGATCTCTCGACCTTGTGATCCACCCGCCTCGGCCTCCCAAAGTGCTGGGATTACAGGCTTGAGCCACCGCGCCCGGCCGGTTCCCTCTGTACTTAAAGAACACTCCCCAACAGTCTAGCCATCACCCTCAGGCCCACTAGAAACCATACAGGGGGCCCAATTCAAAAGGCCCTCCTAAGCAGGGGTCTCCTTTCATTTGAAAGCCATTGCAGGCCAAGTGTAAATTCAAGACACTGCCTTTGCCTGAATATTTCCACTGCCTTCCAGCCTAAAACCCAGGCAGTCCTAACATTGACTGACTGCCCATGTATGTTATGTAAGACCCCATGCTGGGCAGGGATACTAAGATAAGTAAGACACAATCACACATCACTGGAAGCACCTCCAACAGAGACAGAGATAGCAACAGATGATTTCAGAACAACGTATCTGACTGTCTACAGACACCCACTCTCAGGAGGGGAAACCTAATTCAGTTTCCAAGAACCTACCAGGTACCACCCTTCAGAGGAAGAATTGTCTCCACTTCACAGACTGACTTTCAAGGCCAAAGTCAGACAGGAATGGGTAGGACCAGGACTCAACCCCAGGTTTGGCTGACATCACTATCTCCCTATTGCAAGGAGGCAGAGGCCCCTTGAAGATGTCCTTTGGCACGAGCTCTAAAATATCTAATAAACATAGATCATTATGGCTGAAAATGCATTATTCCCCTTGTCCTTGCAGCTGCTCTATAAGTTTGGGCAACAGCAGCCCTAGCCAACTGCTGGCCAGCAGATCGCAGGGCTGTGACCCCTGGAATTGGAAGACATTCTATATACAGTGTCTCTTCCAGGTAAGTGACAAAGCACTCAGTTCCTTCACACGGTCATTCCTTCCCCCTCCTGCTTCTCCCGATGCAAAAGAATTTGTCAGTCAAACTTGAGCATTACAAGAATAAGCAACAGAAAGAATTAGAGAACTCAGCAATCCAAAAGCTGCCAAATAAGGGTTTTCTGCATTTTGGGCGGTAACGTAAAGCAGTTCCAAGAAAAGTGAAGTCATAGCCTCCGCAGCCTATTTTCAGTTCTTAGAAAAGAGCCAGAGCTGAAGGGGAAGCGGCTCTGCCCCAGCACACAGGCTCCACTGTCTGGCGGGGGGCGTCTGCTGATAAACCAGCTTGGATTTGGCACCAGAAATCCAAAACCTCTGACATGTTTTCATTTGGTGATGTCACGGAGGAAACACAAGCTGAAACAGTGCAAGTTATTAACATTCAGAGAAACCACACAGCTTAGCTAATACAAACAAATCCACACAAGGGCAGGCTGCCACCCAGATGATCTAATGACATATTAACTGTGACTCGCTTCCCATTCCATTGGGGAAGTGACTCTCCTTCAAAGCAAAACTTGGTCGTTCTCAACCACACAAAATCCAATTGCGTAAAAGAAAACTCCAAACACTACAGGAAGGATAGGCCTGGTGCCAGCCCTGCTGCCTGGGCTTCCTCTCTTAAGCCACTGATGCTCAAACTTGAGCGTGTATTCTGTCTCTCCTGGAGGGCTTCCTAAAGCTGGGATGGCTGGGTTCCACCCTCAGGGTGGTGGTGGCTCGTGCCTGTAATACCAGCACTTTGGGAGGCTGAGGCGGGCGGATCACTTGAGGCCAGGAGTTCGAGACTAGCCTGGCAAACATGGCAAAACCCAGTCTCTTATACAAAAATTAGCCAGGTGTGGTGGCACATGCCTCTAATCCCAGTTTCTTGGGAGGTTGAGGCACAAGAATCACTTAAATCCGGGACGTGGAAGCTGCAGTGAGCCGAGGTCTTGCCACTGCACCCCAGCCTGGGAGACAGTGAGACTCCGTCTCAAAAAAAAAAAAAAAAAAAAAAGAGGAGGCAAACGTGTGTGAGCTCCAGCGCAGGTCAGTTCAATGAAGGAGCAGCACAGGAGGGCCTCCCATTCCTAGGGGTTAGGGAGGACTTCCCTGAGAAAGGTACATTTGAGTTGAGATGTTAACGATGAGCAGAAGTTCCCAGGACAGTATTGCCCAAAACTTGATGGCGAACAAGGAAATCAACTGTGGGAGGGGGATTGTGACAAATGCCGGTGCCGGGGTTCCTCCCAGAAGATTCCCATTAGGAGGTGGAAGAATCCCGGAAATCTGTATTTGCTAAAGGGACTGCAGGTGATGCCTATCATCAGATCAACTTGACCGATGAGGGACCGGAGCAAGGGTACCCAGAGGGGAACCCGAGGGGCAGAGGCCCGAGGTAGGGCAGTCCCGCGGCGCCCCGCCCCCTTTCCAGTGTCAAGACCGGGTTCAATGAATCTGGCCTCTGGCAACTTCTCGGGGGACAGCAGGGAAGAGAGCACCCGGTGAGGCCCGGGCATTACCTGGGAGGAGGCAGGGCCGCCCGCGCCGCACCCGCTCCAGGCCGCGGACCAAGAAGGCCCTGCTCGGGTCCAGCAGCCGCGCCTCGCTGCGGCCAGCCGTCACCACAGTGCCCTGCATCCACACGGCCGCCAGCTCCAGCAGCCCGCGGCCCGCCGTCGCCCGCGACAGCTGCCACGCGCCCGGCCGCCCTCCGCGTCGTGCCGCAGCTGCTCCGCCAGCACCTTGAGTAGCGGCGACCTCTGCAGCCGCACCGCCGTGGGCCCGCCTAAGAACCAGTCCGCAGCAGCTGCCATTCCGCCGCGCCGCCGCTTTCTCACCAACTTTGAGAAGCAGCGGGGCCTGGCCCACAGCCACCAATCAGGAGCGCGCTGGCAGAGCCGGCCAATGGTCGACGTCAGAAGGCGGGACCTGAAGGAGCGGGCCTCTTTATCAGCCAGGAGTGCGCATGCGTAGAAAAAAGTGGTGGGCAGTGGGGATCCGCCGGCCTAATGATAAAGAAACGCCCCCAAGTTACGAATGAATGGAAGAAATGGATTAAATGAGAATAAATAAGGGAAGACAGAGAGGTAAAGAACTTCCTCTTTCCAGTCGGGCGCGGTGGCTCACGCCTGTAGTCCCAGCACTTTGGGAGGCCAAGGAGGGCGGATCACCTGAGGTCAGGAGTTCAAGACCAGCCTGGCCAAAATGGTGAAACCCTGTCTCTTAAAAAAAAAAAAAGAACTTCCTCTTTCAGCGCATCTCAAAGTTTTGCATGCATGCAGATCACCTGCAGAGTGTGATTATTCATCTTTACATTGCCTTGTTTTGAGGTTAGTAAATACTGAAACGAATGAAGAGCCTGTGTTTATTGGGAGTGATCAAAAATCCAGTCAGGAGATAAGGCTGGGGAGGGAGATGGGAACAGCTGGAACACTCGCCCTCTCTTTTATTATTGTTTTCATTTATATTTTAATAGCATCAAATAATTTTAAGGCTAACAAAATATACTGCTATTTTTCAAAAAAGAAAAGAACATTTATTGTAAAAAAAATTAGAAAAGGAAAAAATGTAGAATAAGAAAAGAATTGTAAAAACTGCTTATAGATACCCACTGTTAATTATGGGGTGTATTAGCATCCAGGTTTTAAAGTGTAAGAGTGTGTGTGTGTGCGTGTGTGTGTGTGTGTGTGTATTTTTGAGACAGGTTCTCATTCTGTTGCCCAGGATGGAGTGCAGTGGCACAATAATGGCTCACTACAGCGTCCACCTCCCTGGCTTAGGTGATTTTCCCATCTCAGTCTCCCGAGTATCTGGACTACAGGTGTGCACCACCACGCCCAGCTAATTTTTGTATTTTTGTAGAGACAAGGTTTTGTCATGTTGCCCAAGATGGTCTTGAACTCCCAGGATCAAGCAATCCGCCCTTCTTGGCCTCCCAAAGTGCTGGGATTACAGGTGTGAGCCACCACACCTGGCCTATTACTGATATACGAAGATTGTTTTGTATATTGTTTTCACTTAATAATGAGCATCTTTCCATATCAGCAAATTTCCATCTGCTTCCTCTTGAATGACTGCATAATACTCAGTTTGTCTCATCACATATTAAACCAATATCCTATAGTTGGACATTAAGGCTATTTCCAATTTTTCACTTTATAAATATAGCCACTGTGGACCTACTTAAAAGTGAAATCTTTGTGCACATCTTTCAGATAAAATTCCCAGAAATTTCTCCCTAAAAATTGGATGTCGCCAGTCAGCAAAGTCCACAAATCCTAAATCAGGCAATCAAAAAAGTCAAGGTCAGTTCTTAAGAGAGACTTCAGGGGTAGGTGCGATGGCTCACGCCTGTAATCCTAGCACTTTGGGAGGCCAAGGTGGGCGGATGACCTGAGGCCGTGAGTTCGAGAACAGCCTGACAAATATAGAGAAAACCCGTCTCTACTAAAAAAATAATAATAATATAAATAAATAAATAAAAATACCAAAAAAATAAAATAGAGAGAGACTTTGAATTCCCAGGGCCTCCTGCAGTACCAGGCATTCAGAGAGTGTTCAGCAAGAACTTGATTTTTTGTTGTTGTTGAGACACAGTCTCACTCTGTTGCCCAGGATGGAATGACACGATCTCAGCTCACTGCAACCTCTGCCTCCCGGGTTCAAGTGATTCTCCTGCCTCAGCCTCCTGGGTAGGTGGGACTACAGGTGCACACCACCATGCCCAGCTAATTTTTGTATTTTTTAGTAGAGATGGGTTTCACCATATTGGCCAGGCTGGTCTCTAAATCCTGACATCACGATCCATCCACCTTGGCCTCCCAAAGTGCTGAGATTATAGGTGTGAACCACCATACCCAGCCAAGAGTTTGATTTTTATAAAATTGAGCCAGGTCTTATTTTAAGAACTTTGTAGAAAGTATCCCGTGTACCCCACAGACTCTGACAAAACTCTGTTCTACACGGATAAGGAAACTGAGGCTTAAGGAAGCTAGGTGGCTTGACCATAAACTCTCAGTAGCCTCTATGAGGCTTTGGCCTGTCCACCTAATATGGTTTGGCTGTAACCCCACCCAAATCTCATCTTGAATTGTACTTCCCATAATCCCTACATATCATGGGAAGGACCCCATGGGAGGTAACTGAATCATGGGGGTGGATACCCCCATGCTGTTCCTGTGACAGTGAGTTCTCATGAGAGTTGATGGTTTTATAGGGGGCTTTTCCCCCTTTGCTCAGCACTTCTCCTTCCTGCTGCCATGTAAAGAAGGACATGTTTGCTTCCCCTTCTGCCATGATTGTAAGTTTCCTGGGGCCTCCTCAGCCCTGAAGAACTGTGAGTCAATTAAAATTCTTTCCTTTATAAATTACCCAGTCTTGGGAAGTTCTTTACAACAGTGTGAGAACAGACTAATACAACACCTCAACCCTGTTCTATAAAGTAACCAGGCTCCTGGACTGAGAAGGAAGCAGGAACATCATCAAGTGGCTGCTCACCAGCAACACCTCTTCTATTCAGGGAGCCTTTCTTGAGCCCCACCATTGGAATTAACCTCTTCCTTCCAGACCAGTTTGCTGGTGCCCCTAATTCAGTTTCCCAACCTCAGTTCTACTGACATTTGGGGCTGGATAATCTTTGTCATGGGGGCTGCCCTGTGCACTGTAGGATGCTGGGCAGTATCCCTGCTCTCCATCCACTAGACAACATGCAACAACCAAAATAAGTTGCAACAACCAAAATATGTCTTCAGACACTGCCGCTGCCCCCTAGGGTGCTAAATCACCTCTATGGAGAACCACTGTCCTAGGCTACAATACTCACTGATAAATAGTTGAATCTGTGTCTATCTTACCAGTTAAGCCTGGGGTCTCAAACTAAGTTGTCAGCAGCAGACAGACAGGTAACCCTGGTATAGCAGAGACAAACTGGCCTTCTGATGTCCCGGCAAAAGGGGTCCATCACACTTAGCCAATGGTTGTCATGTACTGTTGCTAGATCTGATTTTTCCAAGACATTTTCTTCTTTTTGTTTTTGTTTTATATGGAGTCTCACTCTGTCACCTAGGCTGGAGTGCAATGGCATGATCTTAGCTCACTGCAACTTCTGCCTCCCAGGTTTAAATGATTCTCCTGCCTCAGGCTTCCAAGTAGCTGGGACTACAGGCACCTGCCACCACGCCCAAGGAACTTTCTGTATTTTAGTAGAAATGGGGTTTCCACTCATGTTGGCCAGGCTGGTCTCAAACTCCTGACTTCAGGTGATCTGCCCTCCTCAGCCTCTCAAAGTACTGCGATTACAGGTGTGAGCCACTGTGCCCGGCTCAAAACATTTCTATGTATAATCTCCATGTTTTTTTAAAAAAATGCTGGCAATGAATTCAATTCTAAAATAAAGGAACAAACAGAAACCATGTGCCCCTGAAAGTCATCCATGGAATGACTCTCACCCATGGGCTGCCAATCTATAATCTCGCTAGAATGTGAGCTCTGCTCCAGGCACCAAGGCAGCCTGCATGTTCACTAATTTGCAGCTCCTTAAATCTCCTACAAAATACCCAAGGAGCTATGGAGTTTCACCAGCTCCAGGAGTTGCAAAATCAGCATCTTAAATTACAGTCCTGAGCAGACAACTGGGGTTTGTCGACACATGTTGGGTAAGCCCCATGTGTCGGGGCTTATCCCCCATCCCCACACCACAATCCATCACCCTCATGCTCAGGCCTGAAGCAACCCCCTGTGCCAGCCTCCCCAAGCCCCAGCTTCCCAGTGAGATCGAAGAACCTTGGAAGGGGGTTTCCTGCCACCTGCGACAGTGAGGACAAAGGTAATATGAAAGGAACTGTAGGCCTTGGCTTTACTCTCAACCTGCCTGTTCACCAGTTCCCAGGCCAATCAGGCCAAAATGCTTCTGGTTTCCAGAAACAAAGAACCCTACTACCCTAAGAAAATGAGTTGTTCTGGGCCGGGCACAGTGGTTCATGCCTGTAATCCCAGCATTTTCGGGGGCCTAGGTGGGCAAATCATCTGAGGTCAAGAGTTCAAGACCAGCCTGGCCAACATGGTGAAACCCCATCTCTACTAAAAATACAAAGATTAGCTGGGCATGGTGGCACATGCCTGTAATTTCAACTACTCAGGAGGCTGAGGCAGGAGAATGGCTTGAACCCAGGAGGCAGAGGTTGCAGTGAGCCAAATCACACAATTGCACTCCAGCCTGAGCAACAAGAGGGAAACTTGTTCTCAAAAACAAAACAAAACAAAACAAAAAAACAACACTGGGCACAGTGGCTTACATCTGTAATCCCAGCACTTTGGGAGGCTGAGGCAGGTGGATCACAGGGTCAAGCATTCAAGACCAACCTGGACAACATAGTGAAACCTCGTCTCCACTAAAAATACAAAAAAATAGCCAGGTGTGGTGGCAGGCACCTGTAATCCCAGGTACTCAGGAGGCTTAGGCAGAATCGCTTGGAGGTTGCAGTGAGTGAAGATCGCACCACTGCACTCCAGCTCAGGCGGCAGTGTGAGACTCCATCTAAAAAAAAAAAAAAAAAATCCATAGAGTGACGTCTTTGTAATAGCAAAGCCTGTTATTAGCTGAGCCCTTACTCTGCGCCAAGCACCATGCCAGACACTTCGGTGTGCAGAGACTCAGTTATTCCTCATGACACCCCTAAGAAGTAGATACTTTTCTTAAGCCCAATTTAGAGATGAGGACATTGAAGCTCGGACAGATGATGTGATCTGCCCCAGACCACACAGCTAGGAGGACGTAGAGCCAGGGACCAATCCACACCCTGGGAACGCTTACAAAGTGTTCCTCTCAGTTGCCTCTCAGTAATCAGGATGGTGGTTCTGAATATAAGGTCCTACCCACTATCATGCATTGGCACCAGGGAAGACTTCCCTGGAGAAATTTTTAAAAATTTTTTTGAAATACAGGTTTTATGAAAACACACAGATGCACAATTTTTTTATTTTAGTTTTTTGTGTTTGTGTTTTTGAGACAAAGTCTTACTCTTGCTGCCCAGGCTGGAGTGCAGTGACATGATCTTGGCTCACTGCAACCTCCGCCTCCCAGGTTCAAGCGATTCTCCTGCCTCAGCCTCTCGAGTAGCTGGAATTACAGGCATGTACCACCACACCCAGCTAATATTTGTATTTTTAGTAGAGATGAGGTTTCACTGTGTTGGCCATGCTGGTCTTGAACTCCTGACATCGGCCTCCCAAAGTACTTGGATTACAGGCGTGAGCCACCGTACCCAGCCTGAGACACACATTTTGAACTATAGTTAATGAAATGCCTGCCAAAGTATGCAAAGGGGCAGTGGATGGAATTTCTACAACTTACTTTGAAATGCAACAAGAAATAAAATAAGAAGGTGGATGGATGGGTGGATAGAGGGAAGGACAGGTGGCTCGAGCTGAGAGAAGGTGACTAGAGTTACCTGTTCATTGTGGAATCCACATGGTGGGTGCATGGTGTTCACTGCACTGTTCTTTCAATAACACAACATCTGGGACGGCTGTAGGTTCCAGGGCCACAGCACAGCCTTCCTGCACTGGAATGTCTGGAGGTGGCACCCTAGAATGATTCTGGGGCCCAGCTCTCTCCCACTCAGTGACAAGCAAACTTCCTGTTCCCTCACTCACAGAATATCACCAGGTCACTGTGAAAGCTGATGCTTCTTGGCCTGTGGTGCCTTTTTTCTCCACTTCATGCAGGCCCAGGGCTGGCCTCAGAGGAGCATGGGTAGAGCAGGGTGAAGTCACACCTCAGTGCCTGATGACTGACACTCCCGGGCCCTGTGTACTGATGGTGATGTCTGCAATCCATGGCACACTGCCATGGTGCGAATAGAATGTTTGTGTCCTCTCCCGCCAAATTCATATGTTCTACTATGTATGGTTAACTATAATTTATTGTATATTCTCAAAAAACTAGAAGAGGCCAGGTGTGGTGGCTCACAGCTTAATCCCAGCACTTGAAGAGGCTGAGGTGGGCAGGTGGCTCACCTCAGGAGTTTGAGGTCAACCTAGGCAACATGGAGAAATCCTGTCTGTACAAAAAAAGTGTGTGTGTGTGTGTATACACACACACACATATATGTATATATACACATATATGTACACACACACATACATGTGTGTATATATATATACCCATATATATATACACACACACACATACACACACAAATTAGATAGGTATGGTGGTGCGTGCCTATAGTCCCAGCTACTTAGGAGGCTGAGGTGGGAGGATTGCTTGAGCTCAGGAGGTGGAGGTTTCAGTGAGCTGAGATTGCACCACTGTACCCCAGCCTGGGTGACAGAGTGAGCCCCATATCAAAAAAGCAAAAACAAAAACAAAAAACTTTATGAGATGATTTTCAATGTTTATAATACAAAGAATTGATAAATGTTTGAAATGGATATGCTAATTATCCTGACTTGATCATTACATGTTGTATGCATGTATTGAAATATCACTCTGTATCCCCTATATGTGTACAATTATTACATGTGAACTAAAAATAAAAGGGAAAAAATGTAAAAAGAAAATGAAACTTAATTCCTAAAGTGAAAATGTTAGGAGATGTGTCTTTTGGGAGGTGGTTAGGTCTCATGAGTAAGAGTGGAGCCCTCCCTCATGAAAGGGATTAGTGTCCTTATAAAAAGGGTCCCCAAAGAGCTCTTTTGCCCCTTCCACCTAGCGAGGACTCAGTGAGGCAGAATTTGAGTCCTCACCAGACACTGAATCTCCCAGTGCCTCAGTCTTGGACTTCCCGGCCCAGGAGATGGAGGCTGCAGTGAGCTGTGACTGCACCACTGCACTTCAGTGTAGGCAACAGAGCAAGACCCCATCTCAAAAAAAAATTATGCACAATACATTTCTGTTGTTTGTAAGTTATCTAGTCTACAGTATTTTAACAGCCTAAACTGATATACATTTATGATGTATCATGATAACAGACTGATATACATTTCCAGCTCTCTGGAGGAGTCTTTAAGCACAACCTCCATCTTGGATATACATCTATTTCCAATGGCCTGCCTGCCTCCCCCCACTCCCTCTCTCCTTCCTTCCTTCCTCCTTTTTCTTTTTTTTTTTTAACATAGAGTCTTGCTCTGTCCCCAGGTTGGAGCACAGTGGTATGATCTCAGCTCACTGCAAACTCCATTTATCTCCCAGGTTCAGCCTCCTGAGTAGCTCGGACTACAGGCATGTACCACCACACCCAGATAATTTTTGTATGTTTAGTAGAGACAGGGTTTCACCATGTTGGCCAGGCTGGTCTCGAACACCTGACCCCAGGTTATCGGCCTGCCTTGGCCTCCCGAAGTGTGGGATTAAAGGCATAAGCCACTGTGCCTGGCCCCCAATAGCTTTTCAACAAGGGCCAAAAGATCACTCCATGGGAAAGGAATCATTTAATAAATAATGCCAGAACTATAAGAAAAAGAAGAAAGTTTGGGCCAAGCACGGTGGCTCACGCCTGTAATCCCAGCACTTTGGGAGGCCAAGGTGGGTGGATCACAAGGTCAGGAGTTCAAGACCAGCCTGGCCAAGATGGTGAAACCCCATCTCTACTAAAAATACAAAAAGTTAGCCAGCTGTGGTGGTAGGTGCCTGTAATCCCAGCTACTTGGGAGACTGAAGCAGAGAATTGCTTAAACCTGGGAGGCGGAGGTTGCAGTGAGCCGAAATCATGCCACTGCACTCCAGCCTGGGTGACAGAGCAGGACTCCGAAAGTTTGACCCCTCTCTTACATATAGAATGGACCAAAGGCTGAAATGTAAGAGCTAAAGCAGTAAAACTCTTAAAACAGAAGGGTAAATTTTCACAGCCTTGGGTTTGGCAATGGATTTTTAGAGATGACAGCAAAAGCACAGGCAATAAAAGAAGAAAACAAAATGGACTTTATAAAAAGTAAAAACCCTTGTGCATCAAAGGACATTATCCAGAAAGTAAAAAGACAGTTTACAGAATGGGAAAAAGTATTTTCAAATCACATATCTGAAAAGGGTCTAGTATCTAGAATATATAAAGAACACTTGAAACTCACCACCACCACCAACAACAAAACAATTTAAAAATGAGCCAAGGACTTAAACAGACATTTCTCCAAAGAAGGTATATGGTATGGTTTGGATTTTTGTTCCTTCCAAATCTCTCTTCCAATGTTGAAATGTGACATCATTCCAGTATTAGAGGTTGGGCCCAGTGGGAGGTGTTTGGGTTAGGGTGGGGGCATCTCTCATGAATGGATTGGTGCTGTCCTCACAGCAGTGAGTTCTCACTCTATGAGTTCCTTTGAGGTCTTGTTGTTTAAAAGAGCCTGGCACCTCCTCCCTCCCTCTCTCACCATGTGGCATGCCTGCTCCCTTCTGCCTTCCACCAAGAGTAAAAGTTTCCCAAGGCCTCACCAGAATCCGAACAGATGTTGAGGTCATGCTTGTTCAGCCTGCAGAACTGGGAGCCAAATAAAGCTCTTCTTTTTTTATTTTATTTTTTGAAACAGGATCTTACTCTGTCACCCAGGCTAAAGTGCAGTGGTGTGATCATAGCTCTCTGCAGCTTCAGTTTCCCAGGCTCAAGTGATCTTTCTACCTCAGCCTCCCAAGTAGCTGGGACTACACGCCACCTAATTTTTGGTAGCTAACTTTTTATTCTTATTTATAATAGACACGAGGTCTTGCTATGTTGCTCAGGCTGGTCTTGAACTCCTGAGCTCAAGTAATATTCCCACCTCAGCCTCCCAAAGTCCTGGCATTACAGGCATGAGTCGCTGCACCCAGCCCTCTTTTCTTTTCTTTCTTTCTTTCTTTGTTTTTTTTTTTTTTTTTTTTTAAGAGGGATTTTTGTTCTGTCACCCAGGCTGGAATGCAGTGGCTCGGCTGCCTCAGCCTCCTCAGTAGCTGGGATTACAGGCACACACTACCACACCTGGCTAATTTTTGTATTTTTAATACTGACGAGGTTTCACCATGTTGGCCAGGCTACTCGAACTCCTCACCTTAACTGATCCACCCTCCTCAGCCTCCCAAAGAGCTGGGATTATAGGCATGAGCCACCAAGCCCGGCCCTCTTTACTTTATGAATTACCCAGCCTCAGGTATTCCTTGACAGCAATGAAAATGGACTAACACCATATACAAATGGCCAATGAGCAAATGAAAAGATGCTCAACATCATTAGTCACTAGGGAAATGCAAAAAAGCACTAAGCTGAGTTAGAGCCTGGGTCTGTTTGACTCCACAGACCTGGGCTCCTGGGTCTGCTCCCTTCCTCTCGCCACACCTGTCCACACCTCCTAGGGGTCACTCTAGAGAGCTGAGGCAGCCAGACCTCCCAGGATGGCATGGCCACAGTGGGGCTGAAGATGGTGAGATTCAGTCTCGGTGAAATCTAAAAATTCGATGGCCAATGTTCCTACACAAACAGTCCTGGTCTGGTTGGGGTTGCTGCTGGATCCCAAAGTAATGCCTGGGGCATAGCTGTTCAGTACATATTTACTGCCTGACTGAATGAGTGAATGAATGAATGAATGACAAGGTTATGACTTGAGAGGAGTAACGGGTCAGGTTCCCAGGGAAGCCCACTGATGAGTGAGCAGGAGGTTTATTGGGGAGTGCTCTTGGAGGCAGCACCTGTGTGGGAGCAAGGTCAGGAGGATCAGGCAGAGGAGCTGAGCTGCAATGCAGTCACAACAAAGGCCTCAGTCATCCCTGGGGAGGTTTTGGAACTGGACTAGTGCTGCAGAGCTGTCCTGCCTGGGGAAAGCTGGCCGGGCTTTTGTACTCCACATTCCCCAGTCATTGGAGGTATGCTGTCCCACGGGGTGGGGGTTCTAGGGGACCATGCCCAGAAAGAGACTCAGCTGGGCACCAACCATCAGCCACCAGCTCTCCCAGCAGCTGGGGAGTGAGTGCCTCTGTATTGAAGGAGGACCCGGGCACACACCAGTGTCCACTACAGCAGGGGTTTGGTCCTCTCTCTCCTTGTGTCCAGTTGAACTCAGCTGAATTTAGTTACCGCAAACATGCATTAATTCATTCATTCATTCATTCAACAAACATGTAGTAGGCATCTACTATATGCCAGATGCTGTGCCAGCCCTTGGGGCTCTGGAGATGTACAAGACAGATGCAGCCCCTGCCCAAAGGAAGCAACAGTCAAGTGGAGAGACAGACACAGAAACAGATGCTACAAGATCACATCACTGCTTTCATCTCCCACTCACTATCCCGTGGTCTCCAAGTACCCTCCTGCCTCAGGACCTTTGCTTGTACCGTGTCTTTGAAATCCATTGTATAACCAACACTGACAGCTCCTCTGAACTCATATTAAGCCACCATTGAAGTGCTCAGTCAGCCCATGTGGCTTGTGGCTTCTGCATTAGTGCAGCTCTGAGTAGGGAAAGGTAGGAGCTTTTTTCTGTTGGCCACAGGTCCCTGGACATGAATTGTCCACATTTTCCTCAACTTTTCAATAAACCAAGGAGACCTGCTCTATCACTGGCAGGACCATGAACTGCCTGCAAAAACAGCTGTTTGCAGCTCCCCACCATGTCCATGTCATTAATTTCATTTAAAAAGTTACCTTGTTTTGTTTTAAGACAGTCTCACTCTGTTGCCCAAGCTGGAGTACAGTGGCATGATCATAGCTCACTGTAGTCTCAACCTTCTGGGTAATCCTCCTGTCTCAGCCTCCTGAGTAGCAGGGACCACAGGTGCACGCTACCACACCTGGCTAATTTTTGAATTATTTGTAAACATGGGGTCATCACTATGCTGCCCAGGCTGGTCTCTAACTCTGGGTCTCAAGTGATCCTCCCTCCTTGTTCTCCCAAAGCACTGGGATTACAGGTTTGAGTTACTGCACCCAGCCAAAGTTAGCTTTAATTCAGCACTTACTGTGTGCTTGGCACTGTTGTAAGTCTTTGCATATATTACCTCATTTAAGCCTCTTGATCACCTGTACAATAGATGTAATGATTGTACCCATTTTACAGATGAAGAAACTGAGGTTCGGAGAGGTCAAAGAATCACACAGTTTGTGCAAGGAAGAACCTGATGTGTAACTCTGGCAGGCTAGCTCCAGAGCTTGTGTTCCTAATGTGTTAGGAATGTGTTCTCACTCTTTCATTCAGTCATTCAACAAACACTGGCCACTGGAATCAAGGTGGAGGTACACGGGACTGGCAAGTCAGGAGCTCTGAGACCAACTGTTTCTCTGCCACTGCCTGGTTCAGTGGCCCTGGGCAAGACACAGTCCCTTTCTGAGCCTCACTTTCCCCTTCTGTGGAATAAAGGGACTGCAGCATCCTAATTCATGCGTTTTTCTATAGAGAAGACCTCTGTCTACTGCCAGACTTGATAATGAATTCCCCAAGAGTCCGATCTCTGGCCCCAGAAAGGGGGTTCAAGGAAATCCTCACACCCCACCTCCTGCAAAGGCACTGGCCAACAGTCCCCCTGCTGCAGGTGAAAACATGGTCAATGATATGGATGAAACAAAATCCAACCCAAAAGCAAAAGGCAACATTTACTGAGCACTTACTCTGTGCCTTATGCATCTCATTTCATCTTCACAATAACCCAATGGAGTTGGCGCTGTTCTTATACCCATTTTACAGAAGTGGGAGATTGAGATCCACAGAGGTTTAACTTACCCAGTTCAAACAGTGCAGAATCACATCTGCTCACATACAACCCAGCGTTTCCACTCCTGGGTATCTAACCTAGGGAAATAAAAACTTAGATTCAAGGCTGGGTATGGCATCTCACACCTATAGTCCTAACACTTGGGAGGTCTAGCTGGGAAGATCACTTAACCCCTGAGGTCAAGGCTGCATTGAGCTATGATCACACTACTGTGCTCCAGCCTGGGCAACATAGCAAGCCCCGTGTCAAAAAGAAAAGATGACTTACGTTCACTCAAAAGCTATACATAGATGTTTAGAGCAGTCTATTCATCATCACCCCAAACTGGAGACAACCCAATTTAACAGAGGAATTTAATAAGCTATGGTACATCCATACCGTAAACTACTACTCAGCAACGAAAAGGCATGAACTGTTGATACAACCAGTAACTTGGATGAATCTCAAATACTTTGTGCTGGGCAAAAAAAGCCAGACCCAAAATTCACATCTACAGGAATCCATTCATCTGACACTTAGGCATAGCTAAAATTCTAGGGACAGAAAACAGACCAGTGGTTGCCAGTGGGCAGTAGCAGGGGAGAGAATGACCACAAAAGGTTAGAAAGAGGGGATTTTTTGGGGGGATGAAATTATTTTGTGTACTGGCTGTGGTAATGGTTAGACGACTCTCAGCAGTGCTAAAATGTATAGAATTGAGGCAGACACGTTGACTTACACCTGTAAACCCAGCATTTTGGGAGTCTGAGGTGGGTAGATCACTGAGGTCAGGAGTTTGAGATCAGCCTGACCAACATGGCAAAACCCTGTCTCTACCAAAAAATATATAAATTAGCCAGGCATGGTGGTGGGCATGCATAGTCCCAGCTGGGAGGCTAAGGTGGGAGAACCACTTGAACCCGGGAGGTAGAAGTTGCAATGAGCTGAATTCGCACCACTGCACTCCAGCCTGGTCAACAGAGTAAGACCCTGTCTCAACAAAAAAGTTATAGAATGGTACATACATACCCAGAATAGAATCCCAACTCCATGCAAATGACAACTGGTCACAGGTGATGGCTCAGCTGGAAAACACTTGTTTCCTCTTCAGGGGCTTCAGCCAAGAAAGCCCAGTGGTACCTAAGTTGCTACCATGGAGAAGAGGGAATGGAGAGTGACTGCTTAATGGATACAGAGTTTCCTTTCCTTGGGAGATGATAAAAATGTTTGCAACTAAAGAGAGGGGGCAGTTGCACAACACTGTAAATTTCCTAAACATCACTGAATTGTTCATTTCAAATTAGTTAATTTTATGTTATGTGAATTTCATTTCCATTTATTAAAAGTGGTTCCAGGTCCAGCACAGTGGCTCAAACCTATAATCCCAACATTTTGGGAGGCCAAGTCAGGAGGATTGCTTGAGCCCAGGAGTTCAAAACAAGCCTGGGTAACATAGGGAGACCCCTGTCTCTACAAAAGATGAAAAAATTAGCCAGGCATGGTGGTGTGTGCCTGTAGTCCCAGCTACTCAGGAGGCTGAGGTGGAGCACTTGAACCTGTGAAGTTGAGGCTGCAGTGAGCCGTGATCGAGCCATTGCACTGCAGCTCTGATGACAAAACAAGACCCTGTCTCTCAAATAATAAGTAAATTAAAAAGGTTCAAAACCCACCTCACAGAAAAAAGTATCCAGGGATAACTGTGCCCTAAATCTACCCCCGAGAAATTCAAGCCCTAGAGAGGTTAAGTAACTTACCCAAGGCCACACAGCCAAGGATGCAGCTGACCCTGAAATCAACCTACCTCCAAAACTCCAGTTCTTTTTACTGGAGACGGGAGAAAATGGGTTAAATATCACCCATCCCTTTCTCTGCAGGGAATTCCTCAGGGATTTCTTTCCCCCTGAGCAGTGTGACTTTATTTACACAAAAACTCTTCCAGGGACAAAAACAGGAAACTCAGGCCAGTATATTGTTGGACCCTTTTCCTCAAAATAACCGCAATTCTGTGAAAGTGGAACTGCTCTAGAAAACCGAGACCGTGCACCACTCCATGTGTTTGCATAGAAACAAACCTTCTGAGAAGTGCACTGAATCCAAACGCCTGATTTCACGGGGAAGGAAGGAAAAGCAGGGACATGAGAATTGAAATGCACCCCCCAGGACAGCAGGGGCGCTTTTCTTAGTGACTTTAGGATGGGGTTAGGTGGGGAGGCAGGGGATGGTCAAAATGAACATCTGCCAAAGCCCCAAAGCAGTTTCTCCAACCCAGAATGCCCTGACCGCCAGTAAGGGGGAGTTTCCCAACTGTCCTGGGATGAGTTTTCTAGGGGGCCTGACCCGGATTCGAGGTTGACTAAAGCATACAGCGCCCTTGCACTGGAGATTGCTTCTGAGGGACTCGAACCTCAGCCTTGCAAAACAGCAACACTTGACTGAACTGAGCTGGGGACCAAGGAAATGTGAGTCAGCCCAAGAATTTCTTTTAGAGACCAGATGAAGGAGGCCACAGCTGCTGGACTGGGAAACAGAATTTGCATGAGCCTGGGGCTGGGCCCTGCACCCCCTCCCCAGATGTCCTCAGGGATCTGTGAGCAGAGAGGCCTGGCTGCAAAGGGTCTAGAGGACAGCCCCTCTGCTAAGGTGTCTGCTGCCAGGGCAGAGGGCTTGGGGAAGCTGGAGGAGGCTGGGCTCCAGGAGGGGTGGCCTGGTCCCTGCCTGCCTGCTTGCCTCACTCTTTGGGCCTCGAGCTCGTGTGACACATGACTCCTCTCTCTGCCTGGAGTGATCCAAGCCCTGCCATTTCCTGACTTTGCCCACACTGTACCCTCTGCGTGGGGTAACTACGTGTCTGCCCTTTGTCCCTTAGGTCTCAGCCCAGTACAAGCCACTGCCTCCAGATTTCATCCGGTCTCACCAGGCTACACCCTCTCATCAAATCAGATTCCCTCCCTTCTGGACAGGTTTACAACAAAACCCTCCTTAGAGGCAGGGTGCGGTGGCTCCCACCTGTAATCTCAGCACCTTGAGAGGCTGAGGTGGGAGGATCACTTGAAGCAAGGGGTTCGAGACCAGCCTGGGTAAAATAAGGAGGCTCTTGTCTCTGTAACAAATTTAAAAATTAGCTCACCAGGCCGGGTCTTGTGGCTCATGCCTGTAATCCCAGCATTTTGGGAGGCCAAGGAGGGCAGATCATGAGATCAAGAGACGGAGGCCAGCCTGGTCAACATGGGGAAAACCTGTCTCTACTAAAAATATTAAAATTAGCCAGACATGGTGGCATGCACCTGTAATCCCAGCTACTGGGGAGGCTGCGGCAGGAGAATTGCTTGAACCCAGAAGGTGGAGGTTGCAGTCACCCGAGATTGCTCCACTGTACTCCAGCCTGGTGACAGAGCAAGACTCCGTCTAAAAATTAAATAAATAAGTGAATAAATAAGAAAAGAAACAAACAACAACAAAAACCTCTGTGCCAATCACAGCCTTCAAGCTAGGGGAGAGGCGGCTGTATTCTGCCCTCTGCTAACTAACTATAGCTTTGTGGAAATGGGTTAGTGGCTGTGCCCTTCTGAGCTTCAGGGCCCTACCTGTAAAATGGGCATAACTGTCATGCCCATCTTTAAGAACAGCCCTGGGGGCAAGTGAGGGGAAGTCATGGGAAGATCTCTGCCCACAACCTTGGACAGAACAGGCGCTTGTCACACAGTAGCCAGAGTGCAGAGGCTGCAGGCATGAATCCAGCCAGACTGCCCGGGTTCAAATCCCAGCTCCCACGTCTTGCTAACTCTGTGGCCCCAGACAAGTTACTTACTTAATATTTCTTTCTTTCTTTCTTTTTTTTCCCGCAAGTCTTGCTCTGTCACCCAGGCTGCAGTGCAGTGACGCAAACTCAGCTCACGGCAACCTCCACTTCTCTGGTTCAAGCAGTTCTCCTGCCTCAGCCTTCCGAGTAGCGGGGATTACAGGTGCCCGCCACCATGCCTGACAAATTTTTGTATTTTTACTAGAGATGAAGGTTTCACCATGTTGGCCAGTCTGGTGTCGAACTCCTGACCTCATGATCTGACCACCTCGACCTCCCAAAGTGCTGAGATTACAGGCATGAGCCACTCCACCTGGCCAAGTTACTTAATATTTCTGTGCCTTGGTTTCTTCATCTGTGAAATGGAATTGTTATGAGAACTCAAAGGGATTCCCAGGGCAGTTTTTAGCACATAATTAGTCTGGTTGTGTGTGTGTGTGTTTAATATAGAGACAGGGTCTCACTATGTTGATCCTCCTGCCTCGATGTCCCAAAGTGGTGGGATTACAGTTGTGAGTCATCACACCTGGTCACTTTACACTATTATTATTATTATTTTAAGACACCGTCTCCCACTGTCACCCAGGCTGGAATACAGTGGTGCAATCTCAGCTCACTGTAAACTCCACCTCCAAGGTTCAAGCAATTCTCCTACCTCAGTCTCCCGAGTAGCTGGAATTACAGGCATCTACCACCACATGAGGCTAAGTTTCGCATTTTTAGTAGAGATGGGGTTTCACCATGTTGGTCAGGCTGGTCTCAAATTCCTGACCTCAAGTGTATCTGCCTGCCTCAGCCTTCCAAAGTGCTGGGATTGCAGGAGTGAGCCACGGCTTCTGGCCAATTTTTTAAGGCAACATAATCAGCCCATGGCCAGGGTAAAGAACTGCTGGTACCAAGATCTGGCCCATTGGCCATGTGATCCAAGAGGCCTCTGCCTGCATGCAAAGTAGTACCGCATGCTGGGATCTCCCTGGTCCAACCCCCAGCTTCAGTTTTGGGTATTTCTCATAAGCCTTGACTACCCCAGAGCGTGGGGGACTTTGTAGCCTGGGCCAAGGCATGCACTCACCAGTCAATGGCATTGCAGGGCTGGCCGTGGCCTCCCAGGCCACAGTAGCAACCATATTTCATATAGGCCAGGGGGTTTGGGAGCCAACACAACCCACAGTTCCTGCCAGTTCCAGGATCCTACACCAGTGCACATGTGACTTCCTGGAGGCTGGGGGGTAAACAAAGTGAGAGGCTGCAGGTCAGGGCTTCCCAGATCCCTAGGAAGGGTATTAGCCTGAGAAGAGCCTAGATGTTACAGCCTGACTGTCTGGGTGTGAATCCTACTTCCTACCTGTGTGATCTTGGACAAATTCCTAACCTTTCTGGGCCTTGGTTTCCTCGTCTGTGAAATGGAGGGTAAGCTGTCTTCAACTCATAGAATCAAATGAGATAATGAGCCAGGCGCAGTGGCATATGCCTGTAATCCAAGCACTTTGGGAGGCCGAGGTGGGTGGATCACCTGAGGTCAGGAGTTCGAGAGCAGCCTGGCCAACATGATGAAACCCCATCTCTACTAAAAATACAACAAATTAGCTGGGTGTGATGGCCGGTACCTGTAATCCCAGCTACTCAGGAGGCTGAGACAGGAGAATCGCTTGAACCCGGGAGGTGGAGGTTGCAGTGAGTCGAGATAGTGCTATTGGACTCCAGCCTGGACTATAAGAGTGAAACTCCATCTTGAAAAAAAGAAAAAAGAAATGAGATAATAAGTATAAAACCCCAGGACTTCTCCTCGGAGTAAGGGAGCAAAAGGCACTTCTTTGATGTTATTCCCCCAGCCCTTCCCCTGCTCACCTGGGCACCCAAAGGGAGCAGAAGACTTGAAGGAGGGGTAGTCCTGAATTTACTTCAACATTTTATTTGGCCACGTGCGGTGAATCACACATCCCAGCACTTTAAGAGGCTGAGGCAGGTTGGATCACCTGAGGTCGAGAGTTTGACACCAGCCTGACCAACATGGAGAAACCACGTCTCTACTAAAAATACAAAATTAGGCTGGGTGTGGTGACTCACCCCTGTAATCCCAGCACTTTGGGAGGCCAAGGCAGGTGGATCACCTGAGATTGGGAGTTCAAGATCAGCCTGGCCGACATGGTGAAACCCTGTATCTACTAAAAATACAAAAATTAGCTGGGTGTGGTGGCATGGGCATGGAATCCCAGCAGCTTGGTAGGCTGAGGTAGGAGAATCGCTTGAACGTGGGAGGCCAAGGTTTTGGTGAGCTTCGATTGTGCCACTGCACTCCAGCCTGGGCAACACAGAGAGACTCCATCTCAAAAAAAAAAATTAGCTGGGAATGGTGGCATAGGCCTGTAATCCCAGCTACTCGGGAGGCTGAGGCAGAGGAATCGCTTGAATCCGGGAGGCGGAGGTTGCAGTGAGTCAATAAGAGGGAAACTCCATCTCAAAAAAAAAAATAGGCCAGGCGCCATGGCTCACGCCTGTAATCCTAGCACTTTGGGAGGCTGAGGTGGGTGGATCACCTGAGGTTGGGAGTTCAAGACCAACCTGACCAACATGGAGAAACCCTGTCTCTACTAAAACTACAAAATTAGCTGGGCATAGTGGCACATGCCTGTAATCCAGCTACTTGGGAGGCTGAGGCAGGACAATCACTTGAACCCAGGAGGCGGAGTTTGCAGTGAGCAGAGATCACACCACCGCACTCCAGCACCTCGACTCACTTCAACCTCCAACTCCCAGGTCCAAGCAATTCTCCTGCCTCAACCTCCCAAGTAGCTGAAACTATAGCCACATGCCACCATGCCCGGCTAATTTTGTGTTGTTAGTAGAGACGAGGTTTCTCCATGTTGGTCAGGCTGGTCTTAAACTCCTGACCTCAGGTGATCCACTCGACTCAGCCTCCCAAAGTGCTGGGATTACAGGCATGAGTCACAACTCCCTGCCTAAATTTTGCAGGATAATAAATAGCCTTTTGAAGTACCGCTGGGCACCTGCCTGGTTGTTTTTCTTTAAGTTAACATGCCAGCAATGATTTGTTTTGACTTTCTGACCAAGATAGCGGTTTTTATCCAAATAAGTCAACTACTTTACCCCATCCCTAAGCCACTTGTATGGAAGGAAAAAGCTAGTTACTGTGACTGCCTACACTTCCCCCAGCATGGCCCCGTGTGAGATGTGGGGCAACCAAGAACCGGGAACTGTTCAAGGTCGCCAGGCCCCATCTGTCTGTGCTCACTCACCTTCCTCAGGTACTCGAATGGGGGATGGCACTGACTTTACGTGCTGCTGCAGCTCCTTGGTGAGCTTGCCCTGGTCATGGGACAGGAACTGTGGGGTCAGGACAATAAAGGGCTTCACCACCTGCAGAATGGGAACAGAAGCTCATGATCAGTGCCAATCTATTAGATAATTAAAATTTTTTAAAAAGTTTGTTGAATGAGTGGAAAAACAAGGTGATGCTTGCGTCTACAGTGGTCAAGAGCATGGGGGCCTCAGAAAAGGTCAGAACCAAGTTCAAATTCCTGTACTTTGAATTTCTACTTCATGCCATGCAAAATTGCTTTACCCCTCTTCACCTCAGTTTCCTTCTGTGTGAAATGGAAAAAATTTCATTCCTCATTCAGTTTCTGTCAAGGATTCTAAAACACCCAACTCACTTAAATGTATCATCATTTCTGTCATAACTAGTGGGATCAATTTCACTATTATTGAATATACAGTTCTGTGCCTGAAACCTACAAAAAAGAAAATCTTACAACTAAAAAGTGTCAACGATTTGTCATTGTCATATTATTAATCATAACCATATTTAATTACACAAGGCCTTGTTCATCACAGGTGCTCAATAAACACTTGTTCAATCAATGCATGTGGGCTCTGCAGCCACACTGTTTAGGTCCTATTCGGCCTCCACCATTTAATTAACTGAGTGATGTGGGCAAGATAATTCATATCTTTATGTCTCCGTTTCCTTCTCTATAAAAGATATATGATAAGAATCCCTAGCTCCTTAGGTTTGTCGTCAGGGGTGAGTGATTTGGCAAATAGTAGGGACTTGTTAAACTTCAGCTGTCATGAACTCCTTCCAAATCTTCCTTTTCAGAGCCACAGACGAGGTCAGAGTGCCACCTGGTGACGCTAGAGTGTAAGTACACATGATCACCAATATGCTCCCTCTCCACCATAGGTCCAAGACTGGGTAGTTACCTCCCAGAGGTTTCTGCTGCATCTGCCTTCTCAGTGCTCATGTAAAGACTTTTGTATTTTCCTCCTCAAATTTCCGCAGATGGGGTTCAGGTTACCTGACACAGCTGGGTGATCCACACAGGGCAGTGACCACTTGTGCCAGCCCTGTGACATTGCTGGAGGACCATTGTTCCTTCCTTCTCATGTTCTGGGCACATGCCAGGGCTGGGGTGACCCACGCCCTCAAGTTTCTTGCTTTGGAGGGTCACATTTTCTGTTGGCAAGGAAGGCAAAAGTCACAGGAAGCCAGAGACCTGTGACCTCTCTGTGCCGTGGGTTCAAAATATAAAGACCTGAATACTCTATGCTAAAAGCCCAAGGCTTGGGTGCTCCCCAGGGCTTCTCGCTTCATGGCTTCTGCTGAGGGAGGATGAATACTATGTCTTCCCAGAGCTTTGGGAGCTTGTAGCAAGCAGCCTCCCCAGCACAAAATCTCTTAGAAACCTCGAACTGTGTCTAAAACATTCCTGCACATTTTGCATCCTATTTCCCATATGTCAGCATGTTTTAGTCAAGTTCCTAGATATGCAAGAGAAATGGATATTGTAGAACAATGTGACTTTTAAAAACATGTTATTTAGGCCAGGAATGGTGGCTCATGCCTGTAATCTCAGCACTTTGGGAGGCTGAGGTGGGCAGATCACCTGAGGTCAGGAGTTAAGAGACCAGCCTGACCAACAAGGAGAAACCTCATCTCTACTAAAAATACAAAATTGGCTGGGTGTGGTGGTGCATCCCTGTAATTCCGGCTACTCAAGAAACTGAGGCAGGAGAATCACTTAAACCTGGGAGGTGGAGGTTGCGGTGAGCCGAGATCATGCCATTGCACTCCAGCCTGGGCAACAAGAGCAAAACTCCATTTCAAAAATCAAACAAACAAAAAAACTGAGTCTCGGAATGATGAAGCACTTTGTCCAATGTGACTCAGCTAGTAAGTGTCGAGACTTTGCATCCTGTCAAAGCCCATCTTATTCTAAAGGCCATGCTTTGTGTTCTCTGGCCCATGGAGAATAATTTTAACATAATCAATGAAATTTTTACACAACAATGTTCTTGTCTCAAGTCCAAGAGTGCCTCCTATACTTTCTATAACACTGGCTTTCTGGTCACTACAGATGTCATTCTAATATGTAATCATGTGGCCAATGGAAATATGACCAATGTCATCATGTGTGTACACCCATAACCCTGTACACACTCTTCCTTTGTCTGATGAAATTCAAGTACCCTTTTTGATTATTTAGCAAAACTTAGCTTTAAAAGGGTTAAGGTTTCGCCGGGCACGGTGGCTCACGCCCATAATCCCAGCACTTTGGGAGGCTGAGGTGGGTGGAACACAAGATCAAGAGATCAAGACCATTCTGGCCAACATAGTGAAACCCCATCTCTACTAGAAATATAAAAATTAGCTGGGCATGATGGCACGTGCCTGTGGTCCTAACTACTCAGGAGGCTGAGGAAGGAGAATTGCTTGAACCAGGGATGCAGACGTTGCAGTGAGCTGAGGTCATGCCACTGTACTCCAGCCTGGTGAAAGAGCAAGACTCTGTACACATACATAAAGGGTTAAGCTTTTTAAATCCATGGAATTTTCTGTATTGCTTTTGAAGTCTCTGGTTAAATGAATATTCTTCTAATAGTGACCTGTGATTTTGTTTTGATCAAGTGTTTTCAAACTTGACATCTTTGATGGGTTTCTCCAGCATCAAAATCCTAAATCAAGTCTTTTTGGCTTAAAATTAACCTTGGGATTTTTCAGCTGGGTCCTTTAGGGAATCTAAAGAATGTGTCTCTCATCTTGTAAAGATATTAAATGATTCAATTTAGTTGGTAGATTGTATGGGTGGGCACTGTCAAATGTGGTGATGCTGCGTGGGAGGGCATTGTCAAATGAGGTAACATTAGATACATTTATGACATCAGTTATATTTATGGGTATGTTGTTGATATGCATGTTCCAAAAATTATATACCTTTATACAAATTGAATATGTTATGATTTGTAATTTTGATTGTTATGCTAAATATTTGCTAAAGTTATATTTGTATAAACATGTTATTGATGTCTGGGCACGGTCACTCACACCTGTAATCCCAGCATGTGGGGAGATGAAGACAGGTGGATCAACTGAGATCAGGAGTTCAAGACCAGCCTGACCAACATGGTGAAACCTCATCTCTACCAACAATACAAAAATTAGCCAGCTGTGGTGTCAGGCACCTGTAATCCCAGCTACTCAGGAAGCTGAAACAGGAGAATCCCAAGAGGCGGAGGTAGCAGTGGTCTGAGATCACACCCATTGTACTCCAGAATGGGCAACAAGAGTTGAAACTCCATCACAAAAAGAAAAAAGTATAAAAATTAGCCTGGCATGGTGGCATATGCCTGCAGTCCCAGCTACTTGGGAGACTGAGACAGGAGAATTTCTTGAACCCAGGAGGTAGAGGTTACAGTGAGCTGAGACGATATCATTGCACTCCAGCCTGGACAACAGAGCAAGACTCCATCTCAAAAAAGAACAACAAAAAAAGTTATTAATGTATTCAGAGGATTATATGAAATTTATAAAAATCTGGTGGTCCTGATGTGATCCTGTCAGTCAGGATTCCGGTTACTCTCTAAAAATGCTGCACATAAGACTACTAACTAAATTTCCTGGTGGATTGGAAACATTCAGCAGATTTTCATTATAACTATTGATTCCATCATCCACATTTACTGTTTTGAATTCTTCTCTAAAAATATCTGTAATCAGCAACAGTCCAAATTCAAATTTTCTTTCTTTTTTTTTTTAAGATGGAATCTCGCTCTGTCACCTATGCTGGAGTGCAGCGGAGCCATCCATCTCTGCTCACTGCAACCTCTGTCTCCTGAGTTCAAGCGATTTTCCTGCCTCAGCCTCCCAAGTAGCTGAGACTATAGGCACCCCCCACCACCAGCTAATTGGTGGCAGTCGAGACAGGGTTTCACCATGTTGGCCAAGCTGGTCTCCAATTCCTGACCTCATGATCCACGGTCCACCTCGGCCTCCCTAAGTGCTGGGATTACAGCCATGAGCTACCATGCCTGGCCCCCAAATTTGCTTTTCATGGAAAAAACTCTACCAAGTCCTCTTGAACACAGGTTTCTGATAACTCACAACAATGAACTACCCAGGCTTCACCACTATGTGATATAGTCATGTCAGAAACTCACACATACACCCCCTCAATACATTGAAAATAAAATTAAAAAAAAAAAATCAAAGGCCAGGGTCCAGTGGCTCACGCCTGTAATCCCAGCACTTTGGGAGGCCAAGGTGGGCGGATCACTTGTGGTCAGGAGTTCGAGACAAGCCTGGCCTACACGGTGAAAACTTGTCTCTACTAAAAATACAAAAATTAGCCAGGCATGGTGTTGCATGCCTGTAATCCCAGCTACTAGGGAGGTGGAGGCATGAGAGTTGCTTGAACCTGGAAGCCAGAGATTGCAGTGAGCCAAAATTGTGCCACTGCACTCCAGCCTGGGCGACAAAATGAGACACTATCTCAAAAATAAAAACAAAAATCAATAAACTAAAAAACAATTTCTAGAACTCTAATAAGGAAACAATAGTTCAAAAAACTGCTAAGCAAGATGAAGCAAAACAAAAGAATCCATAAAATTAAGATAATGCCTTTATAATTTGTAGTTAAAACATTGTTGATTTATTCTCTTTTTTTGAGACGGAGTCTCACTCCGTCGCCCAGGCTGGAGTGCAGTGGTGCGATCTCGGCTCACTGCAACCTTCACCTCCTGAGTTCAAGCGACTTTCCTGTCTCAGCCTTCCAAGTAGCTGGGACTGCAGGCGCTCGCCACCACGCCCAGCTAATTTTTGTATTTTTAGTAGAGATGGGTTTCACCTTGTTGGCCAGGCTGGTTACAAGCTCCTGATTTCAGGTGATCCCCAACCCTCCCTCCCCACGCCTGGGACTACCATAGTGTTGGGATCACAGGCGTGAGCCACTGCGCCTGACCCTTTACTTGTTTTGTTTTCTAGATTTAAGAAACTTTTTTTCATAAGTTATCTATAATTTACACCGATTTGGTAAAGCGCACTTTTGTGAACAGAGGTGGGTGGAAGCGTTTGTTTTTTTCTCCTTACTTGATCCCTCCAAAGTTTGGAACCTATTCATAAATATTCTTATTTTCTGTTCATATGTTCTCATTAATCAGCAGGCAATAATCAGAGAAAGTGATTCTATTATCAACCTTTAACCGAAGCATCCTATTTAAGAATATGCAGAAAATGCCTGACCCGGAGTTTGCAGACTCACAGTGAGGAAGAAAGTGTCCTTCCCTGCAGGCCCGAGAGCCTTCCTGCTTTCCAGGGAACAACATGGCAGGGAGGGTCCCGGCAGCTGCTCGCGGGCAGGAACCAGTGGGCGCAGCGGCGGGCTGACCCTCCTCCGGCGGCGGGGACCTTCTGCTTCCTGGTATCTTTCTCCTCCACCCCATCTGCTGCTTGGGGAGCAGCGGCTGCCCTGGGCCTGTAGGTCGCTCCATCGCCTCCACCCGACGCGGGAAGGGAGAGGCTGTGGCTGCCGGAGCAGGGTGGGTGGCCTGAGACGAGACCCTGGCTGGCCCCCACGGGGAATATGGCGACCTGGGCAGCAGAGGCCTTGGCGGCTGCACCGCTAACTTCCCCGAGGAGCAAAGGCGCCTCTCGAGAAAATGCAGCCAAGTGGAACCCCGGCCCCGCCGCCCCAGGAAGGGGCAGCAGCAATGCAGCCAGGAAGCCCCGGGCAGAGCGCTGTGCACCAACAAGCTCCACAGCAACCTCCAGGCGGCGCCCACACCAGCCTCCAGGGGGCGCCGTACCAACCTCCAGGTGGCACTCACACTAACCTACAGGGCTGCACCTGCCGGCACCACAGTGGGGCGGGAACTCTGCTGTCACCAGCCACACTGACCGGGGTGGCCCAGGCCCACAGCAGCCAGAGGACAAGCCCACGCCCACTGCTCCTGGGTAATGAGGAGGCGCAGGATGACACCCTAGAGAGAAGTGCAAGAGCTCAGAGCTCGGGCCCCATGCCAGGAAAGGCCAGGAGCAGAAGATGGAGAGATGGAGAAGCAGCAATGGGAAAGGAGAGGCGCTCCACCGGCAGGGTCAGCATCCGCTGGCGGGGTTAGAGCATGAAGAGGACGAAGTTGCAGAGAGTGGAAACGAGAAGGTGCAATGACACAGCCGAGCACAATGCAGAATCCAGGCCCAGGACTCCAGTAAAGCCTGGCTTTAATTCCAGCTCACACCCCTTCCCCTAATCACAGAGGATCAGGGGAGAGGGGGAACCCAAGGAACACTGGAACCTGAAGGGCAGGAATCTGAGGCCAGGACTGATTGTGGGAAATGGTGGGAATCAGGAAAGGAGAAAGTGAGGCAGAATGGGGGGCAGTGAGCTGGGTTAGGAAGGATTAGAAATCAGAACCTTAGGAAGCATCCAGAAAGAAACTGTTCTTAAGAAGGTGCATGCTGCAGCCGGGCATGGTGGCTCACACCTGTAATCCCAGCACTTTGGGATGCCAAGGTGGGCAGATCACCTGAGGGCAGGAGTAGGAGAACAGCCTGGCCAACATGGAGAATCCTTGTCTCTACTAAAAATACAAAAATTAGTCTGGCATGGTGGTGTGACCCACTAATCCCAGCTATTCGGGAGGCAGAAGCGAGAGAATTGCTTGAATCCGGGAGGCGGAGGTTGCAGTGAGCCGAGATCGCACCACTGCACTCTAGCCTGGGCAACAAGAGGGAAACTTGATCTCAGAAAAAAGTATTAATGAATTAATGAGGAAATGTCTTGGAAACCGTTGTTCTTACTGTTTCAGGGGTTTTGTTGTTTGTTATTGTTGCTTTATCTAGGCGCATATATTTTTTTCTTTTATGACAGAGTCTTGCTCTGTCACCCAGGCTGCAGTGCAGCAGTGTGATCTCGGCTCACTGCAACCTCCACCTCCTGGGTTCAAGCAGTTCTCCTGCCTCAGCCTCCCAAGTAGCTGGGATTACAGGGTCAGGCCATGATGCCCAGTTTTTTTTTTTTTTTAAATGGAGTCTCACTCTGTTGCCCAGGTGAGTGAGCTGAGATCACTTGTATTACCTGAGAGTTAAAATCAGAAAAATCAGATTCTACAAAGAACTTGAAAGATGTTCTTTCAGGCTGGGTGTGGTGGCTTTTTCAGATGCCCCTTCTGCAAGAAAGGCTTTTGACAACTGGGTAAGTTTTGTTTGTTTGTTTGTTTTCCTTGCTTTTGGGCATAGTCAGCCAGGTCAGGACATGGATGTATTTTTCTCCCCACAGCTCTGTGCTCACACCTTGGATAGGGAGATAGCGGAGAGGAAGGCTGCCTACAAGCAGCACAGGTAGGTCATTGTGATGGATTTTTTTTCTTTTTGAGCCAGAGTCTCCCTCTGTCACTCAGGCTGGAGTGCAGTGGTGCAATCTCAGCTCACTGCAACCTCCAACTCCCGGATTCAAGCAATTCTCTGCCTCAGGCTCCTGAGTAGCTGGAATTAAATGCATGTGCCACTATGCCTGACTAATTCTGTATTTTTAGTAGAGACAGAGTTTCTCCATGTTGGTCAGGCTGGTCTTGAACTCCTGACCTCAGGTGATCCACCCACCTCAACCTCCCAAAGTGCTGGGATTGCAGTCGTGAGCCACCACGCCCAGTTGTGATGGTCATTTTTAAGGATGTTTTTGTTTTAAGATGAAGCTTTGAATGTCTAGTAAAGAACGTGGTGTTTTAATTCTTCTTCAAGTCAATTCTTTCTCTGTCTTCTAGATGCGAAATGAGGAAAAAGAAGAGAGTGCCAGAGAGACACACGTGTGAGGAGCCAGCCCAGAAACACCTGGGCCTGGAGAACCCTTTCTGGAGAGGCAGGAGCTCCAGTGAAGGCAGCTGCTTAAATTCTGCTGCACACTCCACACACTCCTTTGTGGGGCTCGGGCTCGGGTGGGGTAATTGTCTTGTTTCCTGGAAACAGTTCTGAGCACTTAAGAAGAGAACAGTTGTGCTGTTGGGTGGCAGGACCCCATTTTTCTCAGTTGCCCTAGCTGAATGACTCTTGGCTGGTCCCCTGTGAATGGTGGAGCTCAGGCCCCTCCACTAACTGTGGATATTGCCCCACTCTGACGTCTTGGTTACTTTTAACTGCGAAGATGAGCCTGCAAGGCAAATGGGCCAGCTCCCCTTCCCACCTTGAGTCAGCGTGAAGGCTTTGTTTTTCTTTCATTTGAGCAAAGTAACAACAGCATTGTAGAATGGGAGCCGAAAGTGCTGATGAAAGCAGAGATTTTCAGGCAATGTCTTCATGGATCAATAAAGCAGCACCATGAGATCTGCTTTAAGAAAAGAAGCATTTATTTGCACTTTTTGGAACTTCCTTTATCCTTTTTTGCTTGTTTAAATTGTTTATTGTGAACTATGTAACTCCTTTAGTAAGCTCAATTTCTATGTAATCTTACTCCTCTAACATTTGAAGTGTGACCCTAAAACTTTCCAGTTAATCTTTTTCTTTCTTTCTTTTCTTTCTTTCTCATTCTTTCTTCTTTCTTCCTTTCCCTTCCTTTCTTTCCTTTCCTTTTCCTTTTCTTTTTGAAAAACTTGCTCTGTCACCCAGGCTGAAGTGCAGTGGCATGATTTGTGCTCACTGCAACCTCCACCTCCCTCAGGCAATTCTCCTGCCTCCACTTCCCAAGTAGCTGGAACTACATGCGCCGGCCACCATGCCTGGCAAGGTTTTTCTTTTTGTATTTTTCAGCAGCGACAGAGTTTAACCATGTTGGCCAGGCTTGTCTCTAACTCTTGACCTCAAGTGATCTGCTCGCTTCAGCCTTCCAAAGTGCTGGGATTACAAGTGTGAGCCAGCATACCTGGCCTCCATTTGATTTCTGTAGCTCTTACCCTTTCTCATGACTGTTAGTCTCTTTATGTTCATTTCCGTTCATAAATATTGACAGTGCCTGGGGAGATATGGAGATTAGATTCACTGTGAATCCACAGAATTTTAAATGTCCCTATAGCTTGAAGAAAAGGAGCAGTACTGCTCCTGTCCTGGGCCTGTAGATGTTCTTCCCATTCATGGCTGTTTCTATTTTAATTTTGAGTCTGTACTCACATAATGGGTGATTTCCTTTGATATATACTGGGAACCCCTGATTTAAAGCTCATTTCCAGCTGGTTAGCGCCCGACCCGTCCACAGTAGAGAGTTAAGAAAACCCTGGTCCAGGGCTCTGCGGTGTCTTCTTCAAAGGCTGAGGCCCAGAGGACTCCAGGGTCCTCTGAGTCATCTGGTCAATAAACCCTGTGCCTCTGGTAAGGGACCTGAATGTGGCAAAGAGAGTGAGATGGCAGCGGAGGGCATGGAGGGTTTCGTATTCTGCACAGATCATGCAAGCCAGATTGAGCCCCATTCCCTTCTCTGGCTCTTAGCAGATTCAGGACCTCATTTGGTTCCTGTGAGGAACAGCAGCTGTGTCCCAACTGAAAACACAGAGAAGACAAAGGTGAATGCTGGGGTCATTTTCACTCTGCCTGTATCAGGACACTGTAGTCTTTTCCTCCATCGCCCTCTCCTGGTCTGGCCTCTCCTCTGTGGATTCTGTGATACCTTTTCTGTCGGGACTTTTTCAGAAGCAAAATCTTCCCCATAAGCTTTCTGGCTTCTCCATTCCCAGCTAGTCATCTTGAGTGGCACCTCCAGAAGCCATAAATGCTTAGGAACTGAGGGCTGAAGAGCTTTTACTGTTCTGTTTCCAGAAATAACATGAGGAATGCCCCTGACCTCCACTGCTGTAGGTTTCATGGCCCAGTGAACCCTGACTGATCTCTTTTACACAAGATGTGGTGTCTATATCTGAAATATGTGGGGTTTTCTTTTATTTTGCTGTGATTTTGTTTGTTTCCTTCTATAAAGTAGGTGATTAACCTTTGAAATATCTGCTGTATTCCCAGAAGTGACAAAAGCGAAAACTCATTAATCCAACATAAGTATGTGCTTTGTGCAATTTTGAATGCTCTTCAAAAAGGTCAATTCCATAGTTCATCACAGTCCCATTCCTGTTGGTAACTGTGTTGTGCAAAAACGCCTTCACCCCCCTTTGGTGGAGCCCCTGATCTAATATTCTAAGTGTGAGAGTTTCTGTATTTGTAATAGAAAATATGCCTCGACTGAAAGTGAATGTAACCTATTACCCACAGCGACAATTCCCATCGAAGGCCTTAAATGATGCTCAGCTATGCTGATTCTCGTGTGGCCTCTGTACCTTCAACAGCTGCCAAGTCCTATGATTACATATGATGGGAATTGTACACTTGAAATCAAACATATTTATAAAGCTTTCTTTTTTCAGAATTCCCACCTCATTTTTCTACGGACAAAGTATTATTTATGTCATAATGCACTTAAAATTTGTATTACCTGGGAGTTAGAAGAGATATTCTATCCATGCCTAACTGACTTCTTATGTCAGATTGTTCTGCCAGCCTCTCCCAGGACCCCTGCATGTCTTCAGGAATCCACATTTCCCCAAAGCCATTTGTGCTCACGGGTGGCACCCCCAGAGTGAAGAAGACTCTTTGTCAAGAAGGGCAGCAGAGGGGAAATGAGAAGATCCTGCAGGCAGAGCTGGAATCAACTCCCACTCTGCCTCCTGCAAGCTGTGTGACCCCGGGCCCATGCTCTCCTTCTTCGGGGAGCCTCTGTTTTCTTAGATTTGGAGCAGGATGATCACACTGACTTGCAGACTTCTGAGAATCAGAGACAGAACATAAAAGGCCTGGAGAACATGCTCCAAAAAGAAGCTGCGACACGTGTTGATAATGGGCTCTCATGCCTCTCTCTTACTCACTGTTTATCTGAGGCAAGGAGCATGCTCTGGAGATGGCCATGAGGGAGGAATGAGGATAGTCATAGACACTCCTGTGTCTGAAACATGCTTCTTCCTTACTGCGTTCTCACTCTCTCCCCCATGGGGCAGGCCCCTAGCCTGCCTACATTGGCAGACAGGCAGACACAGTGGCATGTGGAGAACAGAGTTTGTCCCAAAGACTTTTCTTCACTCCCCAGCTGTCGGCAGTACTTAATGGAAGGGTGACTTCATGCCACTGATGCTGCTGTTCTGAAACCTGGAAGATGGAAAGGTGCAAAAACCTATCAGCAGCAACATAAGGTGCAGCCTGTGTTGGTGGTGGTGGTTCTGTCCATCACATTAATATATTTCAAAACATTTCCTCCTTCTGCCTGCAGGTTAACATGGCTGCAGCACAGCATTATCATGGCTCAGGATTGCCCTACTCGCCCTACCTCATAGCAGACCCTTCAAGACCACTGATGGGTTGCTGGCCACCTCCTCCAGCTGGCTGTCGCCTTGGAGCTCAGCCATTCCCATCAGCTAAAGGTGTTCTGGGACCTCTGACAGCTCCTCGACTCCAGTGTCCACTAGGACCTCAGCCACCTTCTCCAGCTGATAATTTTTGGGGACCACAGACACCTACACACGGATGTCTTCTGGCACCTCTACTACCTTCCATAGCTGATGATTTTCTGAGCCCATGCACAATGCCACTCGAGTGTCTTCTGGTGCCTCTAGCACCTTCTCCAGATGACGAGCTTTCAAAACCACAGACACCTATACATGAGTGTCTTCTGTTACCTCTGCCACCTTTAGCCAGTGATTTTCTGAGTCCATACAAACTCCACCAGAGTGTCTTCTGGCACCTCTACCATCTCCTCCAGATGATGATCTTTGGCAGGTGTCCCCAAACTACGGCCCGTGAGCCGCATGTGGCTCTCTGAGGCCATTTATCCGGCCCCCCGCCACACTTCAGGAAGGCGCACCTCTTTCATTGGTGGTCAGTGAGAGGAGCACAGTATGTGGCGGCCCTCCAACGGTCTGAGGGACAGCGAACTGGCCCCCTGTGTAAAAAGTTTGGGGACGCCTGATCTTTGGAGACCACAGACACCACCTCTCGAGTGTCTTCTGGGACCTATACCGTCATCTCCAGCTAATGATTTTCTGAGGCCACACACACCTTCTATCCAATGTCCTCTGGGATCTCAACCACTTTGTCCCAATGACAATTTTTTGAGATTACAGGTAGCTCCACCTTTTGAGTGTCCCCTGGGACCTCAACTACCTATTTCAATAGAGTGTCTTCTGGTATCTCTTCACCTTCTTGATTTTGTGAGACCACAGACACCTGCACCTGAGTGTACTCTAGTACCTCTACCACCATCTTCAGCTGAAGATTTTCTCTAAGACCCAACACACCTCAACCTGAGTGTCCTCTGGTATCTCTACCACTGTCTCCAGCTGAAAATGTTCTAAGACCTCACACACCTCCACCTGAGTGTTCTCTGATATCTCTACCACCACCTCCAGCTGATGATTTTTTAAGACCACAAACATCTCCATCTGAGTGTGTTCTGGTACCTCTACCACCTCCAGCTGAAGATTATCTGAGACCACACACACCTTCACCCGAGTGTAATCTGTTAGCTGCAGCACCTTCTTCACCTAATGATTTTCTGAGACCACAGGCAACTCCACCACTTGAGTGTTTTCTGGGACCTCAACCTCCTATTTCACTCCCGTGTCCTCTGGGACTTCAACAACCTACTTCACTTGAGTGTCCTGTGCCACCTCAACCATCTTCTCCAAGTGAAGATTCTCTGAGACCACAGTCACCTTCCTCCAGTTAAGTGCTTTCTGGCATCTCCATCATCTTCTTCAGCTAGTGATCTGAAACCGCGGACCCCTCCAGCAATTGAGTGTCCTCTAGGACCTCCTTCATGTCTTCCAGCTGTTTGTTTTGTAGGACCTCCACCACCTCCTCCAGCTGCATCTCCTATGGGACTTTATCCACCTCATCCTGCTATCTGTCCTGGGGGACCCCATCCACCTCATCCACCTGTCTGTCCTGGGGCACTTCATTCACCTCATCCAGGTGTCTGTCCTGGAACACTCCATCCTCCTCATCCACCTGTCTGTCCTGGGGGAACTAATCTTCTTTCTCCAGGAGGGTGGCCTCTGGGACCTTAGCCTACTTCTCCACTTAGTGGCCTCTGGAACTTCGGCCACCTTCTCTACCTTGGTAGCCTCTGGCCCCTTAGCTACCACCTTCACATAAGTGGTCTCTGGAACCTCAGCTACATTCTTACTTTGGTGGCCTCCCTTCACTATCACCTACACATGCGTCTCCTCTAGTACCTAAATAATCTACTCATGACCTCTCAGCCCTCAGCCACTTCCTTCACCTAGGTCTTCTCTAGCACTTCAGCCAACTCCTTCACTTGGCTGACCTGCCATCTCAACTGACACTCAACCTTCACCTGAGTGTCCTCTCAGACTTCAGCCCCCTCCTCTAGTCACATGACCTCTGAGACTTCGACCAACACCTCTAAATGTACCACTTGATGTGTTGATTTGAACAGTATAAAGTAATTTGTAAAAAAAAAAAATTCATCTTTTCTTAAGTGAATAGAAAGAAATGTCACAGACGGTACTGCAGGGCTTTGCAGTACAAGGATAACACTGGCTGAGATCCTGGTCACTTTTCTCAAGTTTCTGAGAGTACTCAGTCGGTTGCATTGTTTCCTCATCATGAGTTTGGCAGCAGATATCTCTTGTAGATAAAGACAGATTTTTTATTTTTTGTGGGGATGGAGTCTCATTGTGTCACCCAGGCTGGAGTGCAGTGGTGCAATCCTGGCTCAGTGCAACCTCTTTCTCCAGGGTTCAGGTGATCCTCCCACCTTAGCCTCTAGAGGAGCAGCTGGGACTACAGTCACACACCACCATGTTTGGCTTTTTTATTTTTCTTTTATTTTTCTTTTCTTTTTTTTTTTTTTTTTTTTGAGATAGAGTCTCACTTTGTCACCAGACTGCAGGGCAGTGGCACCATCTCTGCTCACTGCAACCTCTGCCTCTTAGGTTCACATGATTCTCCTGCCTGGCCACCCAAGTAGCTGGGACTACAGGCACATGTCACCATGCCCAACTAATTGTTTGTACTTTTAGTAGAGACAGGGTTTCACTACGTTGGCCAGGACAGTCTTGATCTATCGATTTCATGATCTGCCCACCTTGGCCTCCCAAAGTGCTGGGATTTTTTTTTTTTTTTTTTTTTGAGATGAAATCTCACTTTGTCACCCAGGCTGGAGTGCTGTGTGTGATCTCAGATCTTGGCTCACTGCAACCTCCGCCTCCCAGGTTCAAGTGATTCTTCTGCCTCAGCCTCCTGAGTAGCTGAGACTACAGGTGCATATCACCACACCTGGCTAACTTTTGTATTTTTAGTAGAGACGAGATTTCACCATATTAGCCAGGCTGGTCTCAAACTCCTGACCTCAGGTGATCCATCCACTTCAGCCTCCCAAAGTGCTGGGATAACAGGTATGAGCCACCATGCCCATCTCTCTCTCTCTCTCTCTCTCTCTCTCTCTCTCTCTCTCTCTCTCTCTCTCTTATTTAACTTTTTGTAGAGACCGTGTTTCACCATGTTGCCCATGCTGGTCTCAAACTCCTGGACTCATGCCATCTGCCAACTTAGGCCTTCCAAAGTGCTAAGATTACAGGCATGAGCCACCAGCAGCCAGAGATTGTTTATAGAAGCCAGAAATACCAGTTTTGCAGGTGTGCATAGAAGCTGGGCCATATGGCCATCTCCAGAGGGATGGGACCCATCCCTGACTTGCAGGGCATCCTGTGTCTCCTGTGTGGAGAGATCCACACCAAAGGGCACAGAGCTTGTGACCATCCACAGTGGAAGCACGAGTGAAGGGACCCAGGGTGCAAAAGAAAGAAACCTAATCTCCTGGAAATAAACAGGAGACTGTGGAAGAGAAGGCTGAAGTGGGTTGGTGTCACTTGGGGATTTGTGTAACTCAGGTGGAGCTGGAAGGCTCCTGGCTGGGCAAGCAGTGTGAGCATGGAGGCTGCGTGAGGGCCCCACAGAGCAACCGTGGAAGAGGTCAGATGACCAGGTGTGCACAGGGAATTATGCCCCCAGCACTTCCTCATTGCCCTACTGGCCTTAGTCCATTATCTTTAGGAATGATAATTCTTTCCCTGGATGTGTGAAGGCTCTGGATCAGGGTGAATGCATGTCTAGAGCTCTGGTAAATTTAACTTGGTTCTGTCAGGGGACCCTGTCTCCCCTAGCATTTATGGCCCCAGGAGACTAACAATGAGGATGGGTCTGGTTTATTAGAGCTGCGGTCTTGGTCTTCAGAATCAGGTCAACTCTGGCAGGGAACTCAAGGCCAATCCTGAGCTGTTCTGCTATCATCTTATCCCCAGCAACCTCTCTCCCCACCTGCAACTCCCAGCTTTGCCTCTCCCAACCTTGGCATGCAAAATCCTCCCCCTTCACTGTGTCCCTGCTGCCTGAGCCCAGACACCAATTCTCCATGGGGCTCAGAACCCCAGCTTTCTCAGAAAGAAGCTGGGACTGAAGTGGTTATGAGGTCGTGGTGAGGACAAGGAGACCAAGCCCATGAGGAAAGCATCTTGCAAAACAGCTGTTAAATGGGAGAACCTCATCCCTCCCGCTGGTTAAATGAAAATTTGCCCACTCAGAAGATCAGCAAAAGATGTTCATTGAAGTTTACTAACCTTAGGATGTACGCTCAGGACCCAGGATTTCCAATCTCTGTTCCAAAAGATAAGGGATAGCCTCTGTCTCCAAGATTAACATTCAGTTGCTTATGAGATGAAGAGATTATAGGAATGTATAAACAGTTAAACTCTGAGATCTATATCTGTGATCTGTAGATAATTATTCTTCATAACATAGACACATATGAGCCACACATGGAAGTATTCAGTAGGGGCACAGGTATTTTATAGAAGACAAAATGTATATTGGGCAAAAAAAGATCACATGGAAATAAACCAAAAAAAATTTTTTTTCACTATGAAAATGCTTTAATAATGGTGTCTGTACAGCGTGAGACGTGGACAGGGAAAACAGGAAGTGCACACACAGCGGGACAGGCCAGAGGACAGACTGGGAGTGAATAAAGAGTTCACACCACTTCCCTGCTTTCCCTGGTGGCTGGAGACTCTAGGCCACCTCCTCCTTGAACTCACCCTCCTCCTTGGCCATGGCGTCCTGGTACTGTTGGTATTTGAACAGCAGGTAATTCATGTTGCTCTTGACCTTGGTGAACTCCAACTCATCCAGGCCTTTGCCCGTGTGCCAGTGCAGGAAGGTCTTGCGTGGAAACATGGCTGTGAACTGCTCCAAGATGCACTAGAGCAGCTCCTGGATGGCCCTGCTATTGCCAATGAAGGTGGTGGACATTTTTAGCCCTCAGGGCAGTATGTCACACAGCCGTTTTCTCATTGTTGGGGATCCACTCAGCAAAATAGCAGCTGTTCTTGTTTTGGGCATTAAGCATTTGCTTGTCCACCTCCTTCATGGACATGCAGCCCTTGCACACCAGCAGCCACCATCAGGTGGGGGTCACAGGTTGCCATCATGTTCTTGGCATCCAACATCTGCTGGGTGAGCTCGGGCACTGTCAGGGCCCGGGACTGCTGGCCTCCCTGGCTGGTCAGTGGGGTAAAGCTGGGTATGAAGAAGTGCCGGTGGGAGAATGGGATCATATTCACAGCCAGCTTCTGCAGGTCAGAATTGAGCTTGCCTGGGAAGCACAGACAGGTAGTGACCCCACTCATGGTAGCAGACACCAGGTGGTTCAGGTCACCATAGGTGGGTGTAGCAGCTTTAGGGTTCTGAGGCAGATGTCACAGAGAGCTTCATTATCAATGCAATAGGTCTCGTCTGTGTTTCCTACCAGCTGGTGGATGGACAGGGTGGCATTGTAGGGCTCCACCACCATGTCTGACACTTTGGGTGAGGGCACCACACTGAACATGTTCATGATCCTGTCTGGGTACTCCTCCCGGATCTTGTTGATGAGGAGGGTACCGACCCCAGACCCAGTCCCCCCACCAAGGAGGGCCTGGCCACTTTCCTCCTTTGTGTTTTTTAATATACTCCTGGCTTCAATATGCTGTGTCTTAATTTTATGTTCAGATACCTTTGTATTAGCTACTATATACCTAACAAATGTTTTATTTATTTAAAATGTTTAGATTTAATAGAGGGCCAGGCGAGGTGGCTCATGCCTGTAATCTCAACACTTTGGGAGGCCAAGGTGGGTGGATCATGAGGTCAGGAGTTTGAGACCAGCCTGACCAACATGGTAAAACCACATCTCTACTAAAAATATAAAAATTGGCTGGGTGTGGTGGCACGCACCTGTAATCCCAGCTACTCAGAAGGCTGAGACAGGAGAATCACTTCAACTGGGGAGGTAGAGGTTGCAGTGAGCCAAGATAGCACCTTCAGAGGTGTTGGGGTCAAATATAAACTCTCTGGCTCCTCCTACGCTCTGTTGGGCCTCGAAAGTGGTTTAGGAAAGACTGTTCCAAGAGCGGGTATGTCAAGCATTGATGGAAGGGAGGATAAAGGAAAAGTTGAACAAATTAAATCCTAGGTTAATTTAGAGTTAATCTGAGTTCTGTGAAATCAGTTCAGGTTTCAGTAAGCAGTAACCCTCTTGACAAAAAAAGAAAGAAAGAAAAAAGGAATGAAATCATTCTGAATTCTGATGTTTGATGATAAAGCACAACTATTTGCTTTTACCCCTTCCACAAAGAAATGAAACAATTTGGGAAGACATCCCAAGAGATTCAGGAAGAACAAGGCAAGGTAAGTGCTGTGGTTTGAATGCCTCCAAAACTCATGTTGAAATTTGTCATTGTGATGGCATTAAGAGGTGAGACCTTGTCAGGCATGGTGACTTATATGTGTAATTCCAGCACTCTGGAACGCTGAGGTGGGTGGATCACCTGAGGTCAGGAAGTCAAGAACAGCCTGGCCACATGGTGAAACCCCATTGCTACTAAAAACACAAAAATTAGCCAGGCGTGGTCTCGAGCACCTATAATCCCAGCTACTTGAGTGGCTGAGGCAGCAGAATCACTTGAATCCTGGAGGTGGAGTTTGCAGTTAGCCGAGATCGTGCCATTGCACTCCAGCCTGGGCAACAAGAGGAAAACTCCATCTAAAAGAAGAGAATAAGAGGTAGGGCCTTTAAGAGTTGATTAGATCATGAGGCCTCTGCCCTCATGAATGGATGAATGTTGGTATCTGGAGAGGAGGTTGGGTTATCCAGGGAGTAGGCTTCTGATAAAAGGGCAACTTCAGTTTCCGTCCACTCTCTGTGTCCTGTGCACGCTTGCCCCTCTGCTGTGGTATGGTACTGCAAGAAGGCCCTCACAAGTTGTGGCCCCTTGATCTTAGACTCCTCAGCCTCCAGAACGGTGCACCAAATAAACTTCTATTCTTTTTTCTCTTTTCCTTTTTTTTTTGGATGAAGTCTCGCTCTGTCACCCAGAGTGGAGTGCAGTGGTGCGATCTTGGCTCGTTGCAACCTCTGCCTCCCAGCTTCAAGCGGTTCTCCTGCCTCAGACTCCTGAGTAGCTGGGGTTACAGGTGTACACCAGCACACCCAGCTAATTGTTGTATTTTTTTATTGCATTTTAGGTTTTGGGGTACATGTGAAGAACATGCAAGATTGTTGCATAGGTACACACATGGCAGTGTGGTTTGCTGTCTTCCGTCCCCTCACCTGTATCTGTCATTTCTCCCCATGCTATCTCTTCCCACCTCCCCACCCCCCCGTCCCTCCCCCATTTCCCCCCAACGGACCCCAGTGTGTAGTGTTCCCCTCCCTGTGTCCATGTGTTCTCATTGTTCAACACCCGCCTATGAGTGAGAATATACGGTGTTTGATTCTCTGCTCTTGTGTCAGTTTGCTAAGAATGATGGTTTCCAGGTTCATCCATGTCCCTACAAAGGACGTGAACTCATCGTTTTTGATGGCTGCATAATATTCCATGGTGTATATGTACCACATTTTCCCTATCCAGTCTATCATCGTTGGGCATTTGGGTTGGTTCCAGGTCTTTGCTATTGTAAACAGTGCTGCAATGAACATTCGTGTGCACGTGTCCTTGTAGTAGAATGATTTATAATCCTTTGGATATATACCTAGTAATGGGATTGCTGGGTCAAATGGGATTTCTATTTTTAGGTCCTTGAGGAATCGCCACACTGTCTTCCACAATGGTTGAATTAATTTACATTCACACCAGCAGTGTAAAAGTGTTCTTATTTCTCCACATCCTCTCCAGCATCTGTTGTTTCCAGATTTTTTAATGATCGCCATTCTAACTGGTGTGAGATGGTATCTCAATGTGGTTTTGATTTGCATTTCTCTGATGACCAGTGATGATGAGCATTTTTTCATATGTTTGTTGGCCTCCTGTATGTCTTCTTTTGTAAAGTATCTGTTCATATCCTTTGCCCATTTTTGAATGGGCTTGTTTGTTTTTTTCTTGTAGATCTGCTTTAGTTCTTTGTAAATTCTGGATATCAGCCCCTTGTCAGATGGGTAGACTGCAAAAATTTTTTCCCATTCTGTTGGTTGCCGATTCACTCTACTGACTGTTTCTTTTGCCGTGCAGAAGCTGTGGAGTTTGATTAGGTCCCATTTGTCTATTTTGGCTTTTGTTGCCCTTGCTTTTGGCGTTTTGGTCATGAAGTCCTTGCCTAGTATTTTTAATAGAGACGGGGTTTCATCGTGTTGGTCAGGCTTTCTCAAACTTCTGACCTTGTGATCTTCCCACTTCGGCCTCCCAAATTGCTGGGATTATGGGCATGAACCACTGTGCTCGGCCTTAAACTTCTATTCTTTATAAATCACCCAGTGTGTGGTATCTGTTACAGCAGCAGAAAACAAAAAAAGAGTTTAGGTGTTTTAATCTTATTTTTAAAAGACGACCTGAGTCACATGTAGAAGACAGTCTTCCTTCTCAGGATCCTACAACTGCCCTATAACCAGTAGAAAAAAGATGCCCAAGATTTTTGTTCTCACCTTTACTCAGTCTCCACTGACGGACCTTCAGAGGTGTTGGGGTCAAATATAAACACTCTCTGGCTCCTCCTGTGCTCTGTTGGGCCTAGCAAGTGGGTTAGGAAAGACTGTTCCAAGAGTGGGTATGTCAAACAACAAAAGTATGTCCTGGCCAGGCGCGGTGGCTCAAGCCTATAATCCCAGCACTCTGGGAGGCTGAGGTGGGTGGATCACCTGAGAAGGAGTTCGAGACCAGCCTGGCCAACATGGTGAAACCCCATCTTTACTAAAATACAAAAGTTAGCCGGGCATCATAGCATGCACCTGTAATCCCAGCTACTCGGGAAGCTGACACAGGAGACTCGCTTGAACCCAGGAGACAGAGGTTGCAGTGAGATGACATCATACTACTGCACACCATTCCAGCCTGGGCAACAGCGTAAGACTTCATCTCAAAAAAAAAAAAAAAAAAAAAAAAAAAAAAAAAAGAGGCCAGGCACGGTGGTTTGACCAGGTGCGGTGGCTCACTCCTGTAATCCCAGCACTTTGGGAGACAGAGGTGGGTGCATTGCTTGAACTAAGGAGTTGGAGACCAGCCTGGGCAAGCAACATGGTGCAACCCCATCTCTACAAAGAAGACAAAAATTAGCTGGGGTTGGTGGCATGTGACTGTAGTCCCTTCTACTCGGGAGGCTGGAACTGGGATGATCCGTGGAATGTTTTTCCATTTGTTTGTATCCTCTCTGATTTCCTTCATCAGTGGTTTGTAGTTCTCCTTGAAGAGGTTTTTCACGTCCTTTGTAAGTTGTATTCCTAGGTATTTTATTCTCTTTGTAGCAATTGTGAATGGGAGTTCACTGATGATTTGGCTCTCTGTTTGTCTATTATTGGTATATAGGAATGCTTGTGATTTCTGCACATTGATTTTGTATCCTGAGACTTTGCTGAAGTTGCTTTTCAGTTTAAGGAGATTTTGGGCTGGGCGGATGGAGTTTTCTAAATATACAGTCATGTCATCTGCAAACAGAGACAATTTGAAGCAAGAGCAAACAAATTCAAAAGCTAGCAGAAGACCAGAAATAACTAAGATCAGAGCAGAACTGAAGGAGATAGAGACACAAAAAAACATTCAAAAAAATCAGTGTACCAAGGAGCTGTTTTTTAAAAAAGATTAACAAAATAGGTAGACCACTAGCCAGATTAATAAAGAAGAAAAGAGAGAAAAATCAAATAGACGTAATAAAAATTGATAAAGGGACTATCACCACTAATCCCACAGAAATACAAAATACCACCAGAGAATACTATAAACACCTCTATGCAAATAAACTAGAAAATCTAGAAGAAATGAATAAATTCCTAGACACACACACCCTCCCAAGACTAAACCGGGAAGAAGTTGAATCCCGGAATAGACTAATTCTCATACATTATGTTTGGTTGACATATCTGTAAGTCTCTTAATCTATACTATTCTTCTGCCATCTTTTTTTTTTCCTCTTGTTCTAACTTTTGTTGAATAAATCAGATTATTTGTCCTGAATGATGTTATGCACTTGGGATTTTGCTGATTGTGTCTCTGTGGTGGTGTTTAACATTATTCTGTCCCATTTTTCTATAAATTGGCAATTAGATCTAAAGGCTTATCAGGTTCATCTTAGATTTCTGTCTTCTAAGACTGCTTTATAATTGGTGTTGACTCCTTCCGCCAGGAAGTATATAATGTCTGATTCTCTCTGTTTTTGTGATATTGGCTATTAATAACTCTTGTTAGGTCCAGGAATTAATTATGTGCTATAAATTGTCAATATTCTAGTTCTGTTATTTCAGCTTTGACTTTAGAGAGAAACTTTCCCTCATCAATATTAGATTATCTACCAGTACTTAAATCAATACCTCTCCAATCACTTTGTCTGCAGTTTATTCTGTAATAGATTCCTCAATAAAAAATTATCTTGAGTTCTTGCATTCCTTCACTGAACATAATGTTACTGAGATTCATTCATACTGCTAGGCGTATACTCTTATTTTTAACAGCTTGTATGTGATCTTCATAGTTAAAGGTCAGTTTGGTTAGATACAAAATTCATGGCTCACGTTTTCTATCTTGACTGCCTAAAATATGTTAATCTATTGTTTTCTGGTTTACAGCATTATTAATAAAATGTGATGAAAATCTGATTTTTTTTCTTTAGAGATGACTTTGTTTATTTGTATGGATACCCAGAGGGTTTAGACAAATTTTTGTTTAAAATCTTATCATTTTATAGACTATGTCTTGATAGCGATAATTCTGAATCCATTTTCTCAGGTACATAGTATTTTCTTCTTATATGGAAACTTAAGTAATTTTTTATCTTTTAAGAAAGTTTTTATTGTTGTTATAGTTTTTAGGATTTCGTATGTTCCACTGCTTTAATTTTCTACTTTGGGGATTCCTGCTATACCAGGGAGTTTTGAACTGTGGATGAAGATTGTAATCCCTTTCTTAGAATGATGATTTTAGGGCTGGATGTGGTGAGTCTCCCCTGTAATCCCTGCACTTTTGGAGGCTGAGGTGGGAGGATAGCTTGAGACCAGCCTGGGAAACATAACCATCTCTACAGGAAAAAAAAAAAAAATAGTGGGTCCTGGCGACGGGAGGATCGCTTGAGCCCAGGAGTTTGAGACTGCTTGGAACAGTTTGTGCCATATGATCATTCCACTGCACTCCGGCTGGGTGACAGGGTGAGAACTTGTCTCTAAAAAAGTAGCAATAATAAAAAATAGTGTTTTTAAATTCATAAAACACAATACATAGGTTTAGAAAGAAATTATATACTGCAATGTAGTTTTATTAAAACAGAAAACACAGGTTGAAAATATGTTTGCACACCCATGTTCGACAGCAGCCTTACTCACAAAAGCCAAAAGGTGGAAGTAAGCCAAGTGGCCATCAATAGATAAATGGACAAACAAAATATGGTATAAAGCATACAATGGAATATTATTCAGCCTTAAGAAGGAAGAAAATTCTGCTACAACATGGATGAAACTTGAAGACATTGTGCTAGTGAAAGAAGCCAATCAGCCTGGTGTGGTGGCTCATGCCTGTAATCCCTTTGGGAGGATTTGGGAGGTGGAGGTGGGCAGATCACCTGAGGTTTGGAGTTCAAGACCAGCCTGACCAACATAGAGAAGACTTGTCTGTACCAAAAATACAAAATCAGCCAGGCGTGATGGCACCTGACCCTAATCCCAGCTACTCGGGAGTCTGAGGCAGGAAAATCGCTGAAACCCAGGAGGCAGAAGTTGCGGTGAGCTAAGATTGCACTATTGCACTCCAGCCTGGGCAACAAGAGCAGAACAAATGGAAGGAAGGAAGGAAGGAAGGAAGGAAGGAAGGAAGGAAGGGAGGGAGGGAGGGAGGAGGAAGAGAGAGAGAGAGAGAGAGAGAGAGAGAGAGGGAGGGAGGGAGGGAGGGAGAAGCCAATAAGAGAGAGAGAGAGAAAGAAAAAGAAGCCAATCACAAAAATAAAAATATGGTGTGATTTTACTTACACATTGTATAACAGTCAAATAGTCAATAGCAGTTAAAGCCATAGGATAGAAAGTAGAGTGATGGTTGTCAGGGGCTGGCAGGAGGAGGAATGGGGAGTTATTGTTTAATGGGTACAGAGTTTCAATTGGGAAAGATAAGAAAGTTCTGGAACTGGATAGAAGTGATGTTTGCATAACAGGTCGTACTTAGTGTCACAGACCCTTAAACTGACGAAAATGGTAAATTTTATGCTATGTATATTTTACCACAATTTTAAAAAAACAGAAAACACATTTGTCTATGTAACATGTGTGCTTCTTTATATGTATTAAATAAAAAAACTTCATATGTATTAATAACAAGATTGCATATAAGTATCTATGGTAACATGAACTAGTGGCAAGTCTCATAACTACCAGAATTTTGAAGTAGTGATGAGTCTAAAGAATATTTTTAAATATCTGTGGTGTTAGCAATGTGATGTAAAAATATCTGGTGACAAAGTCAGAGGTTCTGCTAATATTACTCTGGCTTGTTAGCTAAGGTCGTGATTAAATAAAATAATAAATTTCAGTTACATTAAGTAAATATAAAGATGTAATGTTCATCCAAGTTCACAGACCCTCTTTTTCCTAAGTAGGTATGCCTTCAGAATTTGTGGACTCTCAGGTAAGAATCCTTATATGTTTTTGCCAGATCTTCTTTTTATATATTTGACATTCATTATTTTTCCTTTTATCTTTTTTAAAACCTTATAAAGATTACTCTTTTTAAATTGAGCTAAAATACACATGGAAAAAGGTGGCCAAATTGTAAGGGAAAAACTTAGTGAGTTTTTGACAAAATGTATGTAGTTGTGTAACCAGTATCCCAATCAAGACATAGAACATTTCCATCATACAAGAAATTTTGTGTCATATTCTCATTCATTTCTCTAAAGCTCAGAGGCAACCACTTGTCTTGAATTTCATGTAAATATAATTACATAGTTAAGTACTCTTTTGTGTCTGGTTTCCTTTGCTGAACATAACGTTATTGAGATTCATTCATACTGTTATGGGTATACTCTTTTATTTATTTATTTACTTATTTTTGAGATAGAGTGTCACTCTGTTGCCCAGGCTGGAGTGTGGTGGCACAATCTTGGCTCACTGCAGCCTCCACCTCCTGGGTTCAAGTGGTTTAAGTGATTGTCCTGCCTCAGCCTCTCGAGCAGCTAGGATTACAGGCATATTCTGCCACGTTCAGCTAATTTGGTTATGTGTATACTTTTTAATTTTATTGTTGAATAGTATTCCATTAAATGAATATATCACAACTGTTTATTTATTCTGCTGTTGATAGACATTTGGGTAGTTTCCAGCTTTTTGCTATAATGAGTAAAACTTCTGTAAACATTTGTGAATGTGTGTTTTTATTTCTCTTGGATAAATACCTAAAAGTAGAATTCCTGGATCATATAGTGGGCGTATGTTTAACTTTATAGAAAACTGCCAGTTCTCCAAAGTGAGTGTACCATTTCATACTCCCACCAGTAACATAGAGCTGGTGAGAAGTGGTATTTCATTGTGATTTTCATTTGCATTTTGCTGGCAACTAATATTGGGCATCCTTTTATATATATATTTTTAGCCATCTCTACATCTTTTGTGAAGTATCTGTTCTAGTCCTCTGTCCATGTTTTAAAACTGTTGTCATTTGTAGGACTTCTATGAATGTTCTGGATATAATTCTTTTGTTTGACAAACAGTGCAAATATTTTCAACTGGTCTGTGATTTGCCTTTTCATTTTTTTGAAAGGTGTCTTTCAGCCAGGTGCTGTGGCTCACACTGTAATCCCAGCACTTTGGGAGGCCAAGGTGGGCAGATCACCTGAGATCAGGAATTTGAGACCAGCCTGGCCAACATGGTGAAATCTTGTCTCTACTAAAAATACAAAAATTAGCTGGGCATGGTGGCACACAACTGTAATCCCAGCTACTCGAGAGGCCAAGGAAGGAGAATCACTTGAACCTGGGAGGCAGAGGTTAAAGCGAGCCGAGATGAGGGAATGACTCAAACACCTTTGAGTTCTAGGGTGAGGAGAAAGGGTCTACACAGATTGGATCCTTGGATAACTTCTCTGTGACTCAGCCTCTCAGGGAGGGGCCCGTTTCTTGTAAGAAGTTTTCCAATCTTATTTCAAAGGTTATTTTTCCACGGTATGAGCTTGCTATATTTCACTTTCTGAAGGAGACCAAAGACAGACCTCTTCTGAATTTGATAATCTCAGATTTATAGTGCAGAGCATTGCCCAGCACATGCCAGTTAGTCCAATAAAAACGACTTTGAACTTCCAAATTTTTCTCCTCGGAGAAGCAGAGTAATAGTCTTGATCGCACTCTAAGGAGGCACTTGGGTCCTAGCCAATCTCTGCCCAGTTGGGCCTCTTATCCTTCGGACTTCTCTGGTATCTGGGGTAATAGGCCAGAGGGAGAGGAAGGTAGTGTTGAGCCAGGACCCTGAGGGTCTCATCAGCATTTGCTACTTAGATAATCCCAGCAGTTCCAAGTGTGGAAATCTCCACAGACAGCTTTACATCAGATCAATTAAGGACAGATTGAGTTTTGCTTTCACTCTAAATGAGTCTCAAGAGTTTAGTTAGGAAGATACCTAGAGGGACTGCTCAGTAACAATCCAAGGAGGATCACAGGAGCAGCTGGGATTTATTAAAAGAGTGAGCAAAGGGACCATGTCTAGGAGATATCCCTGCAGATCTTGTTCCAAGTATCACGAGTAAAATGGCAACTCCAGCACCAGCTTTCCCTGCTGTGTAACTTAAATACTGTCCCTGCGAAGTCCTGTCTATTCTCACCCTGAATCTTTCCCTTGCAGTTACTTCTGGATTAGTCAGTTGAGGTTGGTCCCTGGCTTTGGGACATGTCTGTTAACATACACTTCTCATTTAATCTATCCCAATCATTGATTGGGATAAAAATTAAATTCCCTTCTGGAAAAAAAAAAAAAGGCATTCATCTCATTGCACCCTGCATCATGGAATGTTTCTAATGACAAAAGATAGACAACAACCCAATTATTCTATAAGAGATAAACCATTAAATTAAATATAGAACATCTATATAATGGCATTTTATGCAGTCATTAATATGATGAGGTATTTATACTAGAGATACATATTTACCTATAATTTCAAGTAAAATTCAGGATGGAAATTCTACATATCAAGGTAAAAAGGTAGGCCAAATCACATTTAGGCAATGGAATATGCCAGAATGATAACTATATAAGCCATGAATATTTTTGAATTCTTCTTCTTTTTCATAGTTTTTTTGTAGTTTCAATATGTTACTATTATGATCGGGGGAAACAAATTAAAATTATAATGGGTCCACTCAGCACAGATATTTCTAACATAACACCAAAGAAAAATGGCTATCAATCTGTTCATCTCCTAGGGCTGCCATAACAATGACCACAAATTGAGTGGCTTAAAGCGGTGGGAATGTATTCTCCCACAGATTTGGAAACTAGAAGTCCAAAATCAAGGTGCTGACAGAATTGGTTCCTTCTGGAGGCTCTGAGGGAGAATCTGTTCCATTCCTCTCTCCTGGTAGCTGCCAGAAATCCTTGGCATTCTTTGCCTTATCATTACTCCAATCTCTGCCTCTGTCATCACATTGCATTCTCCCTATGTACCTCTGTGTGTGCTCAAACTTCTCCCTTCTTCTAAGAATTAGTCATTGCATGTCCCTTTATTTAGTTTGACCTCATCTTAACTTGATTGTATCTACAAAACACTATTTCCAAATAAAGTCATATTTACTGAGAGGTTCGCTGGCAGAATAATTCCTAGACCTCACTCCAGTGTCTTCCTTGGTAGAACCCAAATGGAAGCCAGAGGACAAGGGAACTCACTGATGTAGAACATACAAATTAGCTACTACAGAGGTCCCCAGCCTCCAGGTCACAGACTGGTACTGGTCCGTGGCTTGTTAGGAATGGGGCCACATAGCAGGAGGTGGGCAAGCAAGTGAAATGTTATCTGTATTGACAGCTGCTCTCCATCACTCACATTACCACCTGAGCTCTGCCTCCTGTCAGATCAACAGTGGCATTAGATTCTCATAGGATCATGTATCCTGTTGTGAACTGCATGTGTGAGGGATCTAGGTTTCATGTTCCTTATGAGAATCTAATGCCTGATGATCTATTACTGTCTCCCATCACCCCCAGATGGGACCATCTAGTAGCAAGAAAACAAGCTCAAGTCTCCCATTGATTCTATATTATGGTGAGCTGTATAATTATTTCATTTCATTATATATTAAAGTGTAATAATAAAGTACTCAATAAATATAAGGTGCTTGAATGATCCTGAAACCATCCAAACCCCGGCCCATGGAAAAATTGTCTTCAATGAAAATAGCCCCTGATGCCAAAGAGGCTGGGACCACTGAGTTACTAGAAACATGGAGGAGGGTGGAAAAGAGTGGAAAATGGATTTGTGAGGGCAAAAGGAAGTTATCCAGCATGTAGGGTTATTATTTAGTGTCATATATGTTCGTATGTTTGGACTGAGGCCTCAGTGCTTTCCTAATGATTGGCTAGAGGCTGCCCTGAGTTCTTTGACATGTGAGCCTCTCACTCTGGCCTCATCCAGTATAAGCACACAAGAGCCAGAGAGAGAAAATGCCACTGATATGAAAATCAGCGACTCTTATAATCTAATCATGAAAGTGATGTTTCATCATTTTCTGTATTCTATTTATTAGAAGCAAATCATTAGGTCCAGTTCACACTCAAAATGAAGAGATTAAACAGGAATGTGAACAGCACTTTCTCCCTCATTCTCTCTAATAGGTTTCTAATTTTGCTCCCCCTTCTCCTGATGACCAAATGCTTACAAGGTATCTGGGTCCTTTTCTGGTACCAAAAGTTCAATCTTAATTAGCCTACACCAAACATGGTGATCCTTCCCTTACGAAGGGTTACTTTAAGTATAATCATGAGTCTCTCAACAAGGATGCATTCCTAAACATGCCTCATTAGGTTATTTTGTCCTTGTAACATAGAGTGTACTTCCACAAACCTAGATGGCACAGCCTACCACACACCTAGGCAATATGGTATGCCTATTGCTCACAGGCTACAAACCTATACATGTTACTGTGCTGAATACTTTGGGCAACTGTAGCACCATGGTATTTGTGTATCTAAACATATCTAAACATAGAAAAGGTACAGTAAAAGTATGGTATTATAATCTTATAGGACCACCAGCAAATATGCAGTTTATCATTGACCAAAACATCACTATGTAGTGCATGACTTATAAGATCATGATGAAATTCTAGTAAAAAATATGTGAGACTAATTTGGGAGGCTTCTGGGAAAATGTATCCTCACTGTTAAAAGGAACACAAACATAGGATGATTCCTGGTACTCTGAATGCAGTGTTTTGCATTTGATGTCCACAACCACGTCACTCAACTTGGAAACACAAGGGTATCCAGTCTAAGAAGGCAAATCAACACCCTGTAAGGCTGGTTGCCTCGCCGGGAGTTCGGACATGCCCATCTCCCTCCCCACTTGAAAAGTTACATTATCAGAATATGTCAATCATCTAGCTCTGCCTTGGAAATCCCCTCTGCACTCAGCACTTAGCCCGCTCACCAGAAGTCCCACCTACCTACCAATAGCAGCTCACCCCGTCCACATCCTGTTTCTCCAAATCCAATCAAACACCTTCACTCCCTATAAAACCCCACTCCTGAGAGGACTCAGGCACAACTTCCCTGGCCCCTCTTCCCAGGACCACAGAACCTCGCCCGGGAGCTGAATAAATTGGCATCTAAATTTCTCATGCTGGCCTCAGTTTCCTCGTTTTTAACTCCGCAATAAACCTTCAAAGAATAAACTTTACACACCCCATGAAGAGGGCAGAGCAGAAAGATTTAGAAAATACCTGGATTTCGATGAAGTTATTGAGTTGCTGACTTAATCAACCCCGGATCATCCCCATCTCTGTAGTTCTTGTGATGTTACTTAACAATGTACTCATTGTTTTGTCACTTTTGATTGGATTTATATGCCTGCAACTGAAAGCATCCCAATAGATGTATGCCTTACTTCTTAAATAGCAGCTATCATACCCAGAATATCTAACTATTGTTGGAGGTTGTAACCATGGGCAAGTTATTTAATCTCTTTTTAACTCAGTTTTCTCATCTGCAAAATGGTAGTAATAATAGTATCTATACCAAATTTCTTTGGGGGAAGAGTAAATTCATCAATGTATGTATGCAAACTAAACAATGTACAATTACAAGGGTACAATAAATGTGAGGTATTCTTATTACTTATGTCAGACATTAAGCGAGGCAACTTATACAGTATTTTTCTGCAGGCAGACATTACTTTTATTTTACTGTTGAAAAAACTGGGAGTCAGTCAAAAAAGAAAAAATTACTGTCACGTCAGCAGCTCAAAAAAAAAAACTGGGGATCAAGCAGATAAAATAATTTACTCAATGACACACAATAACCATATTATGTAGAAACTAGTATATCTCCATTTTACATATATGAAAATTGAGATGTAGTCACATAGCTGGTAAATAGCAGAGCCAGAATTTCAACCAGATGTTCTAGTTTCAGACCACATGCTTTTAACCCCGATTCCATGTACTGCCTCTGTAGGTGCACTACAATTTATTAAGCCATTCTCCTACTGATGAACAATTCGGTTTTTAAACTTTCACTGTTATAAGTAAATGAACATCTTGTACACATATGCTTGGCACAGATGAACGATTTCTGTATGATAAATTCCTAAAGGTAGAAGAGGTTCTGCTTTTTATTACTCAAGAATGCCTTGCATACTCAGTGGAGCAAAAATTTTAAAATTGATAAAAGTGTCTAACACGATCTAGAGTAAACCATCTGAGCTGTACAGGAAAGAGATCTTTGTGCATGTTCTAAATTGGACTTGGACATGCAAATTAGGAGCAGATCTGTTCTTCCAGCCAAAGCTGTGACTAGAGTCACCCCAAAAGTGAATCTAAGGCTGTGTGCTTGCTTTTGTCTTGAAATGTCTGAATGTGAGAGGCTTGCTGGAGCAACCTGAGTCCATAGGAAAATAGGGGCAATGAGGTAATGGGCTTTGGATGAAATTGTGGGGGTACTCCACCAAATCCCCAAGATCCTAGTAGATCCAGAAGAGAAATTCAGTGGTGCCAGTGGCTTTGATGCAGGACAAGGGAGCCCTAAATTTGGGTTTTAGCTGAAGAGGGTTCTTAGCTTCACCCAGAGAAGAATTCAAGGATGAGCTGGTGGTATTAGACAACAATATTTTATTAAATGGTACTACTTCTTGCAGAATAGGACTAACTCATAGGACATGTGCCCAGGATCAGCAATGCATGGGCTCTTGGCAACTACATTTTTACTTACTTATACCCACTTTCAATTGCATGCAAATTAAAGGGTGGTTTAATGCAAATTGAGGGATGGCTTATTTAGAACTCTCTAGAAAAGTGATGGTAACTTCCAGGCCATTGCCATGGAATGGGGTGGTAACATCCAGTTACTGCCATGGCATTTGTAAACTGTCATGGTACTGGTGGGACTGTCTTATGCTAATGAGCAATGAGAGCAGCTAGGGATTGCTTTCAGTTGCCATCTGCTGGTTTTTGGCCAGTTTCTTCACTTTATCCTGTCTGGACTAGATCCTGTTTTGGTCAGCAGAACTGTGACCAGAGAGCAAGTTCTGCCAGTCTCCTAGCTCACCTTCACGTAAAGATAAGAGGAAGAAAATGACAGGAAACAGGGTTGCCTACACAGCCATACAGACAGGAAGCATCCTGTCTAGAGAGGGAGTTGGGTCATGAAGGCAGATACCAAATAGAGGCCTCAGTGAATCTCTCTGGGTTGGGGTGTCTTCAGCAAAGGAGATCAGTTTAACACTGAATATCACCACCAGAAAAATATATATAGCATCAATATGGAAATCACCACATCAGTGGAGGCCACTAATAGGAAACAACCGAACTGAGTCCAAGAATAACTAGGAATATCTTTCTATCTTTAGCAGGTACATTGCTGTGTAACAAACTCCTGCTTCCCTTCAATTTCCCCTTTTAGTGCCTGATGCCAGACATGTTAGGGTCTTGAAAATGAAGGAAAAAGCAATGTCTCAGAGGCAGACCACTCTCTATTTAAAGGGCCCACTAGAAGGTCTTAGAGTGGGAGAAAGAGTGAATGAGCAGATCATGCCTTCCCTCTTCTCTGAGCTATTACAAGCCTGATAGGCACTGGAGGGTAGAAGAGGAAGCAGCTGTTTTTATTTTATATTTTTATTTTTTAGAGATAGGATCTTGCTCTGTGGCCCAGGATAGAGTGCAGTGGTATGATCATGACTCACTCCTTGAGCTCCTGGGCTCAAGTGATCCTCCTGCATCAGCCTCCTAAGTAGCTGGGACTGCAGGCATGGCCTACCAGTCTTGGATCATCTTTTAATATTTTGTAGAGATAGCGGGTCTCACTATGTTGCCCAGGCTGGTCTCAAACTCCCAGTCTCAAGTGATCCTCCCGCCTTGGCTTCCCAAAGTTCTGGGATTACAGGCATGATGACTGCATCCAGCCTCAGGAGCCCGGTTTGAATTGACTGTAAGATAGGACTAGATTGTACATCTCTAAAAGGAACCAGACAGTTATAGAATATTCATCAAAGGATCTGCTCTTCAACAGAAAGGATTATTTGGCATATCATAGTTGGTGGCAGTAACTAGAGAAACATAAAACCATTTCACAATTCATACTTGTGCCTCATTGTATGAAATTGTTCAATAAACTAGTTATATATACATATGATATAATAAACTGTAGATATTTTTAATGTAACATTCTGTATTAATACATACAGAGATATTAGATTCTAGTTGTGGCCAGACATGGTGACTCACACCTGTAATCCTAGCATTTTGGGATGCCAAGACAGGTGGATCACTTGAGGCCAGGAGTTCAAGACCAGCCTGGCCAACACAGCAAAACCCCATCTCTACTAAAAATACAAAAACATTAGCCAGGCATGGTGGCACATGCCTGTAAGCTACTAAGGAGGCTGAGGCAAGAGAATTGCTTGAACCCGAGAGGTGGAGGTTGCAGTGAGCTGAGATCATGCCACTGCACTCTAGCCTGGGTGACAGAGAAAGACTCTGTCTCGGAAAAAAAAAATTCTAGTTGTATGTTTAATGAACTTTTTATTTAAGAATACTTTTAAATCACAGAAAAGGAGCAAAGATAATACAGAGTTCCCATATACTACACAGCAAACTCCTCTATCATTAATATGATTAGTATGGTACATTTCTCACAATTAATGAACCAGTTAATGTATTGATACATTGTATCATATATTGGTACGCTGTTATTAACTAAAGTCCATACTTTATACACATTTTCTTAGTTTTTAACCTAATGTCCTTTTTCTACTAGCCCAGATGAATGATCACTTTCGTTAACCTTGGTCACCTGGATGAAGCGGTGTTTCTGAGGTTTCTCCTGTGAAGTTACTTTTTGACCCTCCCCTCATGCTGTTTACTTTGGAAGCAAATCACTAGGTAGAGCTGACACATAAAGGAGTTAGGAGTTATACTTCACCACCTTAAGTGGGGAGTGGCTACATAAATTATTTTAAATTCTTCTGTGTGAGAGATTTGTCTGTTCATCCCCATTTAAGCATTTTTTTCAATCATTTGTATCAGTAGGAACTCATGGATATTTTATATTTGGGGTTATAATTCAACACTGCATTATTTTCTTGCTCAAATTGTTCCAGCTTTGGCAATTGGGAGCTCTTTGAGTTGCTGTCTGTGTTCCCTTGACGTGCTTATCTTTTCATGTGTGTATGTTTAGCATTCTCCCCATCTTTCCCTAGTTATGTGTGGTCACTTTCTATTTTTTCCATATATGCAGTTGTTTTTTAAAAGTCCTACTTGTTAATGTGTTGCTCCAAAAATAAAAAACAGAGAAAAATGAAGGGAGAAAAAGAAAACTTGCAGTTTAAATACCCTGGAAGTCACTTCAGCTGAGGGAGGGTGAGGGAACTAAAAAAATAATGGCTGCCTGACTCTTTGTCTGCACCTGTATGTTCAGAAGCAGCAATCAGTAACCAGAGCACTGATCCCTGAAATTTTATTTATTTAGTTGATTACTTTTTAGCTTAGAACTTGAACAATAATCCCTGATATTTAGATTTAAAAGTCCTTTTTGAACCCTGCAAGTTGTGTGCAAGCTGTTCCAGGAACATATGCACAATTACTTGCCATATGGCTGACAAAGGGGAATAGGTAGCTGCTAGTGTGCAAAGTGCTGAAATTGGTTTAAGTTAATCACACTTTATTGTCCAGGCTTTCCCCCATGGAAGCTACAGTCCTTCAACGGACTCCAGAGTTCCAAAATAGTTACATCAGACTGATTCTGCCAGTGCATTTTTTGTCTAGGTAGGGAGACAGATTATTGGTGATTCTTATTCTGCTAGCTTCCCAAAATCTTCTCTGGACATTTGCTTTTGTTGAATTGGCATTCTATATGTTGTTAGTCAATTCATTGAGGGCTGTTGAGAAATGTCAAAATTATTGGGAGCCAGAAAATTGTTGTTTGAACACTAACATCTAATTTTGCTCCCTTAAACCCCAGGATCACTAGAGCAAAGGTATTTTTTTTTAAGACATAGACATGCAGAGTATACAGACGTAAAACATCAGCAATGAGCATTTCTAAGATAGCAGAGTAGAGGCACCTGGAACTTTCCTCCACAAAGGAAGGACAAAAGAACAAGTAGACAACTACAAGTTGAATAGCACATCTAAGAAAGAACATTGGGATTCAGCAGGGAAGTTATAGGAAACTTCTGAGGTCAAGAAGAAGAAGGGAGTGAAGATGTAGCTAGCCCAATTGAGATCAGCTCAGAGACAGAAGGAACTCTGCACTGTGGAGAAAACTTAAGCTAGAGAATCCCAGTGGTCCACATTCCCCTACAAACACCTGCAATTTTAGTCACAGGAGAGCCCCCTGGCCATCAGAGGCTCTGAGCCTAGTATAAGGAACTGCCTGGAGCCCACATGAGTCAATTGTTCCAGAGAGGGAATCCACATCAGGCACCTCTCACCATGCTGAGACCCAAGCAGCTGCAGCACAGCACTATTCTGAGAGCCCAATATCTACTATCCTATATCCTGACCTGGGATCCAACAGCTCCTGTGTCTCTGCACCCCTGGAGCCCCACCGGAATCCCCCCATGACCATCAAGAGGGCTGCAGTGTCATGACACCATCTGGATCCAGTGGTGTAGCTGGATCCCTAGCACTCTAATCCATGCAGTGTCCTACAACCCAGGGAACAAGCAGTACAGTGCACAAAGCAAGCTGCATCAAGACAAAGGGAGCCAAACACATGCTCCCCAGAGCTGCTTGCCTGGGTCACCACCACTGACAGAAACCCTGCAGCACTGAGGGCAAGGCCATTGTACAACTGCATGAGGCTTCTGAAGGTTTAGGATAGGCGTGCCCCACATATTGACACCACTGATGACTGTATGTGTCATGCAGGGAACTGGGGATTGATGTGCCCTGCCCACTGCTTCCAGTGCCTACACATGACATTTAGGGCCCTGAGGACAGGTCTGTCTCATCCACTGCTGTTGGCACCCCTATAAAATATTCAGGAGCCTAAGGAAAAGCCTGCCTTGTCTGCCACAACTGTTGTCTATGACTGTGTATGCCATTCAAGGGCCTCAGGATTAATCCATCCTGTCAGCTGCTACTGAAACCCATATAGACTGTCCAGGGGCCTGAGGACAGGTCCACTCTGGCCACCACTACTGGTGCCCACACCTGCACATACTCTCCAGGACCTGACAAATGGCCCACCCCACCTACTTATGGGACTAATGTTGACAGTATACACAGCATCCAAGGGCCTGAGAAAAAGTATGCGCTGACCACCACTGCAATAATTGTCACCTATACATATCCTGGGGGTCTGGAGACCTGCTTGCCAAGCCTGTTGCCACCACCTTTGGCACCCATGAATGCCACCCAAGGATCTAAGGGTCAGTCTGCTGCTGCTATTCTACTGCTGGGGCCATGTGAATAGCCCAAGGGTCCAAGAACTCACCCACCTGGCTCACTGTTGCTATTGCCAGTGCCTGTGTATGCCACCTGGAGACCCAAGGATGACATGCCTATCCAGTTGCCACCACTACTGATGCCCAAGGACTGGCCTACCTGGCATTCTCATCCCCAGCAGTCTCACCACAGCCTCCAATAACAACTGCAACCTATACCACTATGGAGCTCATAGACACCACTGACATTGATTAAAGCTGAAGAAATAATACAGACACTATACTAACTGCAGCTATGCAGAATCAAACTCAAACCACCCTAACCAACTAACACTATAGGTACACATATAGGAAAAAATATTTCCCTAAGAAATTCTATCCACAAGTATGGAAGAAGCAACTATTACACCAATTGCATAAATTTCAAAGTAGGGACAAAAGAAACATGAAAAAGTAAGGAAACAGCACTTTCAAATGAACATAATAATTCTCCAGTAACAGATGCCCCCAAAAAGGAAATTTATAAAATAGCTGAAAATGAATTCAAAATAATAATCTTAAGAAAACTCAGTAAGACACAAGAAAACACAATTAAACAAAGAAAAAATCAGGAAAGCAACACATAATATAAATGTGAAATTCAACAAAAAGACAAATATAAGAAATAACCAAATAGAAATTCTGGAACTGAAGAACTCAATAAATTAAAGGAAAAATACAATCAAGAGCTTCAACAACAGATCATTCAGAAGAAAGAATTTCTGCACTTGAAGGCATCTTCTGAAATAACTCAATCACATAAAAAATAAAAGAATGAAGAAAATTTATGTGACGTACAGGACACCATAAAATAAATGTAAGTTCCAGAAGGAGAAGAAATGGGAGTCCCAGAAGGAGAAGAAATGGGAGTCCCAGGAGGAGAAGAAATGAACAAGAGCATTGAAAATCTATTTGAGGAAATAATGGCTGAAAACGTCCCAAGTCTTGGGAGAAATATAGACATCCAGATACAGGAAGCTCAAAGATCCCCAAATAGATTCAATCCAAAAAGCTTTTCTCTGAGGCACATATAGTTAAACTATCAAAAGTCAAATTCTAAGATTCTAAAAACAGCAAGAGAAAAGTATCAAGTCATATATAAAGGAATCATTATCATTATCTCAGTAGAAATCTTACAGGACAAGAGAGAATGGGATGATATATTCAAAATGATGGGGGAGGAAAAACCTGTCAGACAAGAATACTATAACCAACAATACTATTCTTGACTGACAGAAATAGTCTTTCTCAGACAAGCAAAAAATTAGTGAATTCATCAATATTAGACTAGTCCTACAAGAAATGCTTAAAGGAGTTCTACATCTAGAAGCAAAAGGACAATATCTGTCATGATAAGACACAAATGTATGAAACTCACTGGCAGAGCATATGTACAAATGATCAGGAGAAATGAATCAAATATCATTACAAAAACCAAACAAATTGTAAAAGCAAATATTAAAGAGTAATAAAAGAACAAAAGCTATACAAAACAAACAGAAAACAATTAATAAAATGACAGCAGTTAAGTCCTCACCTATCAGTAACAATCTTGAATGTAAATAGTTTAAATTCCCCAATTAAAAGATACAGTCTGGCTGAATGAATAAGAAAACAAGAACCCGACTATATGCTGCCTACAAGAAAGTCACTTCCCTTTTAAAGACACATTAGACCAAAAGTGAAGGAATAACAAAAATTGCACACCAATGGAAACCAAAAATATGCAAGAATAGCTATACCTATATCACAAAAAATAGCCTTTAAGGCAAAAAAAAGAAAAACACATAAAAAGAGACAAAGGGGAAGGGGAACCAAGATGGCCGAATAGGAACAGCTCTGGATTGCAGTTCCCAGCAAAAATGCAGAGGGTGAGTGATCACTACATTTCCAAATGAATTTTTACTGCCCACAGACCAGGAGATTCCCAGGCAGGAAAAGGCCATGAGTCCCCAGCACAGCTGTTTCAGCCAGCGCAGCAGGTCTCCAAATAAATGTGGGTAACCCCCCATATAGGCACTGAGGAATGAGAGCTAAGCAGAACCCTGGCGCAGTTAGGGTTTGAAGAGTATCTCACTTCATAGTGTTACTACTCAGCTATTTCCTTTTATATATCCTTTACATAATCATATATTAGTTTATAGAAATAGGGCTTGAAGAATCCCTTTATATAATCCTTAATATATAATCATATAATAGTTGATAATATGAGTGCCTAAAGAATATTTCCCTACATATATACCTATAATTATATCTTAGTTCATAATCAGAGGAATGCCTAGAGTGGACACAGTACAGAGCATGAATTAAGGAATAAGCAGCTTACAGTTGGAGGAATGCCTACAGCAGACACAGTGCAGAGCATGGTTTAAGGGAAGACAGTTATACCAGGACAAGAATCCATGGCCCAGGCAGCAGTGTTCAGTATCGTAAAGATACCCACTGTATGGCAGGTTTGGGGCGAGAGCCACTCCTCCTGATAAAGGAGTTGTAGGACCTTGCTCCAGTTCTTGTGGAAGGCTGCCCTCAGAACGGCAATCCACCTTGGTGACTCTGAACTTTATCAGCTCTTGCTACTGTGCTGCTTGAAAAGCATCTTTCCATAGAAGCCATTGGAAGCTGCCAGAAGGTGGCAGTAACCTTGATAGCTCTGTCACTGCAATGTGATTTAAGCATCCTCCTATAAATCTTCTTAGAAGTAGTTTCCCATAGATAGAAGTATCACACACTGCACCCTCTTCACTTCGCACGGCTCACTTTCAAGCCTCGGTGACCTAATGGGGGTGGACCCTTTACTGCACATGGCCCTTGCCTTCGTGGGAACAGGGCTGTTGCTTTCATGGGAATGGGCCCCTTGCTGCAAGCTGTCCACTTCCTGGCCTAGGTGACCTAATGGGGGTGGACCCTATGTTTTATTGCTCACAACCCTATCACTGTTTTTAAAGATGATTTCACTCACTGCCCTGCCCCCTAACCTATACACAATAAATACTAATGCTTCTGGACTTTCGGGGCTTGCCACCCTCACCAGCCTTGCCTCACCAGGCACCTCGCCAGCTGCTTGCCAGCCAGCCTCGCCTGACTCCACTTATAGGTGGCATGGCCCCCCGAGCCCAGCTGCATTTTCTTTGTACTTCTGTGTCCTGTCTCTTTATTTCTCGGATCCTGTGCCTCAGCACAGCAAAAGGCTCACCCCACGACCCTGTGGGGCAATCAGCCATACATCTGGCTCCCAACATGCCCTACAAAATGAACACAAATCTGGGCACCATTTCAACTGGTGACTGGAACGCCTGGGAGACAGAGTTGCCTATTCAACTGAAAAAAAAGGGGGTTGAAACAGGGAGCCAGGTGATCTGGCTTTGCTGGTCCCACCCCCACAAAGACCAGCAATCTGAAACACTCTGGATTGAGAGTTTCACAGCAAGCACAGCTGGACCCGGGACAGTCCAGCTTTGTGGGGTGAAGGGCGCCCGCCATTACTGAGGCAGTCCACCACTAAAGAGGGGGTCTGCCATTACTGAGGCAGTCCACCATTACCGAGGCAGTCCGCCATTACTGAGGCAGTCTGCCATTACCAAGGCAATCTGCTATTACTGAGGCAGTCCGCCGTTATAGAGACAGTCTGCCATTACTGAGGCAGACCACCACTACCGAGGCAGTTCTAACTATACCTCTATAAACAAAACTGCAAAGAAGTTGACACAGCAGCTGGGCAGAGCCCACGGCAGCTCAGCAATGCCTCTGCTTGCAGACTGTGACTAGACTACCTCCTCACTGGGCAGGGCATCTCTGAAAAAAGGCAGCAGCCCAACAGGAACTTATAAATAAAGCTCCACCTTCCTGGGACAGAGCACCTGTGGAAAAAAGATGGTTATGAGTTCCACTGCAACAGACTTAAACATACCTGCCCAGCAGCTCTGAACGGAACAACAGAGCTCACAGCTCAGCACCTGAGCTCCTGTAAGGGACAGACTATCTCCTCAAGCAGCTCCCTGACTCCCCTATATCCAAAGAGATACCTCATAAAGGAGAGCTCAGGCTAACATCTGGCGGGTATCCTTCTGGGACAAATATAACAGAAGGAGAAACTGGCATCAACCCTTACTGTTCTGCAGCCATGGCAGGTGATCCCCAGGCAAGCAGGGTCTGGAGTAGACCTCCAGCAATCCTACAGCAGAGGAGCCTGATTGTTGGAAGGAACATTAAGAAACAGAAAGAAATAAATTCATCGTCAACAAAAAGGATGTCCACTCAGAAACCCCATCTGAGTCACCAACTAAAAAGACCATAGGTAGATAAACTCACAGATATGGTAAGAAACTAGCACAAAAAGGATTAAAACACCCAAATCCAGAATGCCTCTCCTCCTCCAAGGGATCACAACTCTTCACCAGCATGGGAACAAGGCCAGATGGAGAATGATTGTGATGAATTGACAGAAAGAGGCTTCAGTAGGTGGGTAAAAACAAACTCCTCTGAGCTAAAAGAACATGTTCTAACACAATGCAAAGAAACTAAGAACCTTGAAAAAAGTTTTGACGAAATGCTAATGAGAATAAACAGCTTAGAGAGGAATACAAATGAATTGATGGAGCTGAAAAACACAACACGAGAACTTCACGAAGCATACACAAGTTTCAATAGCTGAATTGACCAAGCAGAAGAAAGGATATTGAAGATCAACTCAATGAAATAAAATGAGAAGGCAAGATTAGAGAAAAAAGAGTAGAAAGATATGAACAAAGCCTCCAAGAAAAATGGGATTATGAGAAAAGACCTAATCTATGTTTGATAGGTATACCTGAATGTGATGGAGAGACACATAATCGTCAGATTCACCAGGGTTGAAATGAGGGAAAAAATGCTAAGGGCAGCCAGAGAAAAAGGTCGGGTTACCACAAAGGAAAGCCCATCAGAGTCACAGTGGATCTCTTGGCAGAAACCCTACAAGCCAGAAGAGAGTGGGGCCAATATTCAACATCCTTAAAGAAAAGAACTTTCAAACTAGAATTTCATATCTAGCCAAACTAAGTTTCATAAGCGAAGGAGAAATAAAATCCTTCACGAAAAAGCAATTGCTTAGAGATTTCATCACCACAAGGCCTGCTTTACAACAGCTCCTGAAAGAAGCACTAAACATAGACAGGAACAACCAGTACCAGCCACTCCAAAACATACCAAATGGTAAAAAGCATCAAGACAATGAAGAAACTGCATCAACTAATGGGCAAAACAACCAGCTTAGCATCAAAATGGCAGGATCAAATTCACACATAACAATATTAACCTTAAATGTAAATGGGCTAAATGCCCCAGTCAAAAGTCAAAGACTGGCAAATTAGATAAAAAGCCAAAACCCATCAGTGTGCTGTATCCAGGAAACCCATCTGACATGCAAGGACACTCATAGGCTCAGAATAAAGGGATGGAGGAAGATTTACCAAGCAAATGGAGAGCAAAAAAGAAAAGCAGGAGTTGCAATCCTAGTCGTTGATAAAATAGACTTTAAAGCAACAAAGATCAAAAGAGACAAAGAAGGACATTACATAACGGTAAAAGGATCAATGCAACAAGGGCTAACGATCCTAAATATATATGCACCCAATACAGGAGCACCCAGATACATAAAGCAAGTTCTTAATGACTTACAAAGAGACTTAGACTCCCACACAATAATAGTGGATGATTTTAACACTCCACTGTCAATATTAGACCAATCAACAAGACAGAAAATTAACAAGAATATCCAGGATTTGAACTCAGATCTCAACCAAGCAAACCTAATAGACATTTACAGAACGCCCCACCCCAAGGCCACAGAATATACATTCTTCTCAGCATCACATCACACCTACTCTAAAATTGACCACATAATTGGAAGTAAATCACTCAGCACATACAAAAGAATGGAAATCACAACAAACATCTCTCAGGCCACAGGGAAATCAAGTTAGAACTCAGAATTCAGAAACTAATTCAGAACTGCACAACTTTAAGGAAACTGAACAACTGGCTCTTGAATGTTGACTGGATAACAATGAAATGAAGGCAGAAATAAAGATATTCTTCAAAACAAACAAAAACGAAGACACAACGTACCAGAATCGCTGGGACACATTTAAAGCAGTGTCTAGAGGGAAATTCATAGCAATAAATGCCCACATGAGAAGCAAGGAAAGATCTAAAATTGATACCTTATCATCAAAATTGAAAGAGCTAGAGGAGCAAGATCAAAAAAACTCAAAAGCTAGCAAAAGATAAGAAATAACTAAGATCAGAGGAGAACTGAATGAGAGACACACACTAAAAAAAAAAAAATCAAAAAATCAATAAATCCAGGAGCTAGTTTTTTGAAAAGATCAACAAAATAGACCACTAGTCAGATTAATAAAAAAGAAAAGAGAGAATAATCAAATAAATGCAATAAAAAGTGATAAAGGGGATATCACCACAGATTCCACAGAAATACAAACCACCGTCAGAGATTACTACAAACAACTCTTTGCATATAAACCAGTAAACCTGGAAGAAATGGATACATTCCTGGACACTTGCACCCTCCCATGCCTAAACTAGAAAGAAGTCGAAACCCTGAGTAGACCATTAATAAGGGCTGAAGTTGAGGCAGCAATGAATAGCCTACCAACCAATAAAAGCCCAGGTCTAGATGGGTTCACAGCCGAGTTCTACCAGACATACAAAGAGGAGCTGGTACCACTTCTTCTGAAACTATTTCAAACAATCTAAAAAGGGGGAATCCTTCCCAAATCATTTTATGAGACCAACATCATCCTGATACCAAAACCTCGTGGATACTCAACAAGAAAACAAAACTTCAGGCCAATATCCATGATAAACATAGATGCAAACATCTTCAATAAAATACTGGCAAACTTATTGCAACAGCACATCAAAAAGCTTATCCATCACAATCAAGTAGGCTTCATCCCAGGGATGCAAGGCTGGTTCAACATATGAAAGTCTATAAACATAATTCACCACATAAACAGAACCAAAGACAAAAACCACGTTTATCTCAATAGACACAGAGGCCTTTGACGAAATTCAACAGCCCTTTATGCTAAAAACCCCCAATAAACTAGGTATTGATGGAACATATCTCAAAATAATAAAAGCTATTTACAACAAACCTACAGCCAATATCATACTGAATGGGCAAAATCTGGAAGCATTCCCTTTGAAATCAGGCACTAGACAAGGATGTCCTCTGTCACCACTCCTATTCAATATAGTATTGGAAGTTCTAGCCAGAGCAATCAGGCAAGAAAAAGAAATAAAGGGTATTCAATTAGGAAAGAAGGAAGTCAAATTGTCTCTATTTGCAGATGACATGATTGTATATTTAGAAAATCCCATTGTCTCAGCTCAAAATCTCCTGAAACTGATAAGCAACTTCATCAACGTCTAAGGATATAAAATCAATATGCAAAAATCACAAGCATTCCTATACATCAATAACAGACTTAAAGAGAGCCAAATCAAGAACAAACTGCCATTCACAATTGCTACAAAGAGAATAAAATACCTAAGAATACAACTTACAAAGAACATAAAGGACCTCTTCAAGGAGAACTACAAGCCACTGCTCAAGGAAATAAGAGAGGACACAAACAGATGGAGAAACATTCCATGTTCATGGTTAGGAAGAATCAATATCGTGAAAATGGCCATACTGCCCAAAGTAAATTACAGATTCAATGCTATCCCCATCAAGCTACATATGACCTTCTTCATAGAACTGGAAAAACCGCCTTAAATTTCATATAGAATCAAAAGAGAGCCCACATAGCCAAGTCAATTCTAAGCAAAAAGAACAAAGCTGGAGGCATCACACTACTGCACTTCAAACTATACTACGAGGCTACAGTAATCAAAATGGTACCGGTACCAAAACAGAGATACAGACCAATGGGACAGAACAGAGACCTCAGAGGCAATGCCACACATCTACAACCATCTGATCTTTGACAAACTTCATAAAAACAAGCAATGGGGAAAGGATTTCCTGTTTAATAAATGGTGTTGGGAAAACTGGCTAGCCATGTGCAGAAAGCAGAAACTGGACCCCTTCCTGACACTTTCCAATAAAATTAACTCCAGATGGATTAAAGACTTAAACATAAGACCTAACACCATAAAAACCCTAGAAGAAAATCTAGGCAAAACCATTCAGGACATAGGCATAGGCAAGGACTTCATGACTAAAACACCAAAAGCAATGGCAACAAAAGCCAAAATAGATAAATGGGACCTAATTAAACTCCAGAGCTTCTGCACAGCAAAAGAAACAATCATTAGAGTGAAGCCTGCAACCAATAGAATGGGAAAAAAATTATTGCAATCTACCCATCTGACAAAGGACTTATATCCAGAATTTACAAAGAACTAAAACAGATTTACAAGAAAGAAAACACAAACCCATTCAAAAGTGGTAAAGGATATGAACAGACACTTTTCAAAAGAAGACATATATGAGGCCAACAAACATATGAAAAAATGCTCATCATCACTGGTCATTAGAGAAATGCAAATCAAAACTACATTGAGATACCATCTCACGCCAGTTAGAATGGCAATCATTAAAAAATCTGGAGGCAGCAGATGCTGGAAAGGATGTGCAGAAATAGGAACACTTTTACACTGTTGGTGGGAGTGTAAATTAGTTCAACCATTGTGGAAGACAGTGTGGCGATTCCCCAAGGACCTGGAAATAGAAATTACATTTGACCCAGCAGTCCCATTACTGGGTATATATCCAAAGGATTATAAACTGTTCTTTTATAAAGCCACATGTATACGTATGGTCATTGTGGCACTGTTTACAATAGCAAAGACTTGGAACCAACCCATATGCCCATCAATGATAGACTAGACAGGGAAAATGTGGCACATATACACCATGGAATACTATGCAGCCATAAAAAACGATGAGTTCATGTCCTTTGTAGGGACATGAACTCAGGAACCATCATTCTTAGCAAACTGACACAAGAACAGAAAATCAAACAGTGCATGTTCTCACTTATAGGCGGTGTTAAACAATGAGAACACATGGACACAGGGAGGGGAGCATCACAAACTGAGGTCTGTTGGGGGGGACTAGGGGAGGGACAGTGTGGGGGAGGGAGTGGGAGAGGGATAACATGGGGAGAAATGCCAGATATAGGTGATGGGGATGGAGGTAGCAAACCACATTGCCATGTATGTACCTATGCAACAATCCTGCATGTACTTCATATGTACCCCAGAACCTAAAGTGCAATAAAATATATATATATATAAAATATATATGAGACATATATACATATATATATTATATATATATGAGACAAAGATCATCATTAAACAATGATAAAGGGATCAATTCAGCAAGATGATATGACAATGGTAAATAATATGCACCCAACACTAGAGCACCAATATACATATAGCAAACATTATTAGAGCTAATGGGAGAAATAGACACCAACACAAAAATAGTTGGGAACTTCAACACTCCACTTTCAACACTGGACAGATCATCTAGATAGAAAATCAACAACAACAAAAATCTGGCTTAATCTGCACTATAAACCAAATAGATCTAACAGACATTTACAGAATATTATAATATTTATAGAATATTATACAGACATTTATAGAATATTTCATACAACAACTGTGGAATACCCCTTCTTCTCATCCACACATGGAACATTCTCTGGGATAAACCAAGTATTAGGCCACAAAAATAAGTCTCAACAAATTTAAAAATTAAAATCATACAGCAAATAACTTTTCAGGTCACAATTAAATACAACTAGAAATCAATATCAACAGGAGCTTTGGAAACTCTACAAATACATGGAAATTTAAAACATGCTCTTGGATAACCATTAGATCAAAAAATGAAATTAAGTAGAAAATTAAAAAAATTCTTAAAATATGTGAAAATCAAAACACAACATTCCAGAACCTATGGGATACAGCAAAAATAGTGTAATGGGGGAGTTTTTGGCAATAGACACCTACATCCAAAAAGTAGAAAGATTTCAAATAATCTAATGATACACTTCAAGAAATTAGAAAAGCAAGAATAAATCAATCTCAAAATCAGTAGAACAAAAGAAATAATACTGATTAGAGCTGAAATAAACAAAATAGAGACTAAAAAACAATACAAAGGATCAAAAGTATAAAAAGTTATTTTTCTGAAAAGATAAACAATATAAAAAAAACTGTGGCGTCACTTCCGGCTTCCCTTTAGCTGCCATCTTGCGTCCCCGCGTGTGTGCGCCTAATCTCAGCTGGTCCACCCGAGACCCCTTGAGCACCAACGCTAGTCCCCCGCGCGACTCCTTATCCGCTCGGACAAGATGAAAGAAACAATCATGAACCAGGAAAAACTCGCCAAACTGCAGGCACAAGTGCGCATTGGTGGGAAAGGAACTGCTCGCAGAAAGAAGAAGGTGGTTCATAGAACAGCCACAGCAGATGATAAAAAACTTCAGTTCTCCTTAAAAAAGTTAGGGGTAAACAATATCTCTGGTATTGAAGAGGTGAATATGTTTACAAACCAAGGAACAGTGATCCACTTTAACAACCCTAAAGTTCAGGCATCTCTGGCAGCAAACACTTTCACCATTACAGGCCATGCTGAGACAAAGGAGCTGACAGAAATGCTACCCAGCATCCTAAACCAGCTTGGGGCAGACAGTCTGACTAGTTTAAGGAGACTGGCTGAAGCTCTGCCCTAACAATCTGTGGATGGAAAAGCACCACTTGCTACTGGAGAGGAGGATGATGATGAAGTTCCAGATCTTGTGGAGAATTTTGATGAGGCTTCCAAGAATGGGGCAAACTGAATTGAGTCAACTTCTGAAGATAAAACTTGAAGAAGTTACTGGGAGCTGCTATTTTATATTATGACTGCTTTTTAAGAAATTTTTGTTTATGGATCTGATAAAATCTAGATCTCTAATATTTTTAAGCCCAAGCCCCTTGGACACTGCAGCTCTTTTCAGTTTTTTGCTTATACACAATTCATTCTTTGCAGCTAATTAAGCCGAAGAAGCCTGGGAATCAAGTTTGAAACCAAGGTTAATAAAGTTCTTTGCCTAGTAAAAAAAAAAAAAAAAAAAAAAAAAAAAAAAAAAAAAAAAAAAAAAAAAAAAAACTGCTAGCTAAAATAACCAAGAAAAAAAGAAGGCCTAAATAAATAAAATCAGACACAGAAAAGGAGACATAACAATTCATACCACAGAAATACAAGGAGATCATTAGAGGCTATTCTGTATAACTATGTACTAAGAAATTAGAAAACTTAGAGGAAATGAATAAATTTCTGGACACTGTAATTTACCAAAATTGAACCAGGAAGAAACAGAGAACCTGAACAGGACAATAATGAGTAATGAGATTGAGTCAGTAATAAAAAGTCTTCCCACAAAGAAAGGCTTAGGACCAGATGGCCTTACTACTGAATTCTACCAAATCTTTTAATAAGAGGTAATATCAATTCTTCTCAAATGATTCCAAAAGAATTGAAGAGAGGGGAATTCTTCCTGACTGATCCAATGAGGCCAGCATTACCCTGATACCAAAACCAAAGTCATAACAACAACCATAACAACAAAACTACAGCCAATATCCCTGATGAGGATAGATGCAAAAGTTCTCAATAAAATACTAGCAAAGCAAATCCAACACATCAAAAAGACAGCATGGTTCAACATACACAGATCAATAAATGTGATACACCACATCAACAGAATGAAAGACAAAAACCATATGATATCTGAAAGGAAACAGGAAAAGCATTTGATAAAATTTAGCATCCCTTCAGATAAAACTTCTTGAAAGTTAGGCATAGAAGGAACATACCTCAATAAAATAAAGACCATAAATGACAAATCTACTGCTGACATCATACTGATGGGAAAAAGCTGCAAGTCTTTCCTCTAAGAACTGGAATAAGACAAGGATGTCCCCTCTCACTACTCTTACTCAACACAGTACTAGAAGTCCTAGCCAGAGCTATAAGGCAATAAAAAGAAATAAAAAGCATCCAAAATGGAAAAGAGGAAGAAATTGTTTGCCTTTTCAGACAATATGATGTTATATGTAGAAATGTATTAGTCCGCTGGGCACAGTGGCTCACACCTATAATGCCAGCACTTTGGGAGGCTGAGGTGGGTGAATCATGAGGTCAGGAGTTTGATACCAGTCTGGCCAACATGGAAGAACCCCATCTCTACTAAAAATACAAAAAATTAGCTGGGCATAGTGGCAGATGCCTGTAATCCCAGCTACTCAGGAGGCTGAGGCAGAAGAATCACTTGAACCCGGGCGGCAGAAGTTGCAGTGAGCTGAGATTGCACGACTGCACTCCAGCCCGGGTGACAGAGTGAGAATTCATCTCAAAAAAAAAAAGAAAGAAAAAAAAGAAATGTATTAGTCCATTGCTATAAAGAACTACCTGAGACTAGGTAACTTGTAACGAAAAGATGATTAATTGGCTCACAATTCTGTAGGCTGTATAGGAAACATGGCTGGCGAGGCCACAGGAAACTTACACTCATGGCAGAAGGCAAAGAGGAGGGAGGCACATCTTACATGGCCAGAGCAGGAGGAAGAGGGCAAAGGAGAAGATGCCATACACTTTTAAACAACCAGGTCTTATGAGAACTCACTCACTATCACAAGAATAGCAAGGAGGAAATCCGCTCTCATGATCCAATCATCTACCACCAAGCCCCACCTCCAAAACTGGGGATTAAAATTTGACATGAATTTTAATTTTGGCAGAAACACAAATCCAAAGTATATCAAGATACATCTAAAGATTTCACCAAAACGCTCTTCACCACGTCAATAAAGTTGTAGAATACAAAATCAGGATATAAAAACAGTAGTATTTCTTAAGACCAATAATAAACTAGCTGAAAAATAAATCAAGAAAAAGCAATCTTATTTATAATAGCTACCAAAAAATAAAAATAAATCCTTCTAGGAATAAATTTAACCAAGGAGGTGAAAGACCTCTGGAACTAAAATTGCAAAACACTGATGAAAGAAATTGATGAAGACACTAAAAAATCAAAAGACATTCCAGGTTTATGGAAAAACAATCCTAAAATCTGTGTGGATTCACAAAAGGCCTGAATATCTAAAGCAATCCTGAGCAAACAGGACAAAGCTGAAAGTGTCACACTTCCTGACTCCAAAATATACTATGAAGCTATAGTAACCAAAACAGCATGATATTGGTATAAAAACAGACACAGACACAGAGGGAAATGAATAGAGAACTCAGAAATAAATCTATGTATTTATAACCACCTGATTTTTGACAAAGATGCCAAGAAAATACTTTGGGGAAATGACACCCTTTTTAATAAATGATGCTGGGGAGATTAGCCATATGCAAAAGAATGAACCTAGACTCCTATCTCTCACCATATTAAAAAAAAACTGAAATGGATTAAAGATTTTATAAGACCTAAAACTGTTACATAAAACTACTGCAAGAAAACATGAGAAATCCTTCAGGACATTGGTCTAGGTGAGGATTTTATGACTAAGAATTCAAAACCTCTGGCAACAAAACAAAAATAGATAAATGGGACTATATTAAACTGAAGATCCTTCTACACAGCAATGGAAATAATCAGCAGAGTTAAGAGAAAACCTGTAGAATGGGAGAAAATATTTGCAAACTATTCATTTGATAAGGAACAAACTTCCAGAATATACAAGAAATTCAAATATCCCAAGAAAGAGATAGAAAAAAGAGAAAAGAAAAAAATCCATTAAAAATCAGGAAATGGAACTCAATCCATTAAAAATCAAGAAATGGAGTTCTTAAAAGAAGACATACAAATGAGCAAAAAACATAAAAAATCCTTGACAACTCTAATTGCCAGAGAAATGCAAATCAAAACCAAAATATCATGTCACCCCAGTTAGAATATCTATTATCAAAAATAACAAATGCTGGTGAGGATGTAGGGGAAAGAGAATTCCTATACAATGGTGATGGAAATGTAAATTAATTAGCATAGCTATTATGGAAAATAGTATGGAGGTTTCTCAAAAAAACAAAAGTAGAACTACCATATGATCCAGCAATTTCACTACTGGGTATTTATCCAAAGGAAAGGCAATCAGTATAGCAAAGGGATTCCTGCACCTCCATGTTTATTGCAGCACCATTCGCAGTAGCTAAGAAATGAAACCAAATGTCAATCAGTAAAATGGATTTTTAAAATGCAGTATACATACACAATGCAGTATCATTCAGCCATAAGAAATAATGAAATCCCGTCATTTGCAGCAACATAGATGAGCCTGGAGGACATGTTAAGCAAAACAGGCCCAGGTAGGTAAATACTACATGTTCTCATTCATATGTGTGAGCGAAAACAAATTTTTAGCATATAGAAGTAGATGGTATAATTTGAATATTAAGGGTTGGGAATGAAAGAAGAAAGAAGAAGATGAGAGGTTGGTAACAAATTCAAAATTACAGACACGTAAGAGGAATTAGTTCTGGTGTTATACATCATTGTAGGGTAAATATGGTAACTATAATTTATTGTATATTTTTGAAAATCTAGAAGAGATAAATTTGAATATACACCATACAAAGAAATGATAAATATTTGAGGTGATAGATATGCTAATTACCCTGATTTGATTTTTACACATTGTATACATCAGTCTATACCCTATAAATATGTAAAATTATTACATGTCAACTGAAAAGAACAAAGAGCATTTCTGAGTAGAAGGGAAACAATCCTCAGCAACAAAATTTTGCAAATGGATAAAAGATAGATGTGTAGTATTTGATTTTGCAAAGCTAAGAAAGAAAAATTTCAGTACAGCAGCTAGGCAGGGGAATGGGACTAAGAACCAACTGTGATGTACACTGAAAAGTCCTCTGGAATAGGGAATGAAGAGTGTCGGGGTGAAGATTAACAAAGAAGAATTGGTTGAAAATTATTTTTAAAACATTTAAATTCCTTTATCCCTTCCCCCACTGCACACAGCTGTGAGAATAATCTGTTATCCACCCTAACAGAAAATGGAAAATTTATTCTTTGGAGAAAGTAAACAGTGATTTTGTTTACTTTCAAAAATAAGTAAACACTGGTAAATACCAGGTCTACTTGAAGGTATTAATAGTATGTGCAAAATAGAGAGATGAAAGAAACATACGCTTTTTGAGTGCTAAGATTTCCAGATCTCTTCTTTCATTTGAATTGCAGAATATTGGTAACCAGGTCCAACCATCCAGGTAAAGGACCAGAAGAGTCTTAACAGAAGAATCAGAGCAGTTCAAGAGGAAAGACCTAAATATATTTATATTAGGGCTTCTCAGTAAAAGAACCAGCCTGATTAACCAATAAAAAAGTTCAAAGTCGATAAGTCCCACCAAAGCACTCAGAATTCCAATTCATATTACAGTCTTCCACTCTGAATGTAAACAGACAACCAAGTATCACCAGACAAATGAGGAAAGCTTCCAGTATGAATGATAAAGACCAAACGAACAGGAAAAAAGCACCTTGGAGGAAACAGAGAGTATACAAAGAGAAGAAAACAAATGTCAAAACCAAAAGGTACTCAGAGAGATAAATTGCATCCACAAAACAAGTATAGTATACTATACAAATTACATTTACAAAACAAACAAAAAAGAGTTCTTAGAATTAACATAATGAAAGAAATGGAAATCTTGATAGAATAGTTGGAAAATAAATAATAGTTGGATATCTCCTAGGAAGTAAGAAAAAGAGCCAAAGAGACTATCATGTGGGAGGAAACCACCACCACAATACAGCCATGTGTTGCTTAACAATGGGATAAGTTTTGAGAAATGTGTCATTAGGTAATTTTGTCATTATGCAAATATCATAGAGTATACTTAAACAAATCTAGATGGTATAGCCTACTACACATCTAGGATAGATGGTATAGCCTATTGTTCCTAGGATATAAAACCATACATTATGTTACTTTACTGAATACTGTAGGCAACTGCAACACAATATTACACAATGGTAAGTTTTTGTATTGCATATCTAAACATATCTAAACACAGAAAAAGTAAGTAAAAATATTCTATTATAATCTTATGGGACCACTATTGTATATGCAGCCCATTTTTTACTGAAACATTATGTGGTAGATGAGTGTAATTTTTAAAATTTCTTAGAACTGAAGACCATGAATATTCACAATGAAGAACCCACAAAATGCTCAGTATAGAAAACAAAATAAAAATGCACCAAAGTACACCATTGTAAAATTACAGTACACTGGGACAAAGAAAAGATTCTATAAACTTCTGAATAGATAGAAAAATAGATAGAATAAGTAAAATAAAAAAGAAAGCAAAAATTGTTTTTTACTTCTCAAAAGTAACTCCAGAATCTATAAAACAATAGGTAAATACCAAAGAAAAATACTATTTCAAACCTAAAATAGTATACCCAGTTAGGCTAACAATCTAGCATGAAAGTAGAATAAAGACATTTTTAGACATGCAAGTTCTCACAAACATTTACCTCCCACGCACATTTCATCAGAAGATACCACAGGGTGAGTTACTCAAAAAAGAGAGACTAAATTAAGAAAAGAGAAAGATATGGGATGCATAAAACCAAAGATCCAATAAGAGAGAGAGGTGAAAGAAATCCCCAATGATGAAGTGAGATCCTAGGATAAGAACAGTGTTCCAAATTGGAAAAGTAGCAATTCAAAGGTCATATATATAAGAACTATCACCTTCATTTCCTTTGTCATTTTTATCTTTAAAAAGCTACTAGTAAATGTATTTCACCAAAAGAGACATGGTGTCCAGGAAAACAGGGATCCAAATTAGGAGAAAGACAAAGGGAATCCCTAGGATGACAGCAAAAAGCAAAAGCAAGTCCCAGGATCACAGCTGTGCAGCAGAACTAAAGAGCAACAGGGTGTAAAGAAAGTAGCAACTGCCTCTCTCTCTCTCTCTCTCTCTCTCTCTCTCTCTCTCACACACACACACACACACACACACACACACACACACACAAAATCTGGAGCCAACATATTAGCTGACAAAATTGCCCTCGTGTGAAATTGTACTGAGAAGTTATTGGAAGATGTGAGAAGAAATAGCAATTGTTAAAAAAAAAAAACTACATAAAATTATAAAAAGGCAAAGCAATTATTAACTTTAGGGAAAGAAGTATGAATATAATTATTGAATATTGTAATAATCTGATAGGAAGGGTTGAATGGAATATAATAAACGCTGAATATTGATTTAATCAAAAACTGTACTTTCACTCTACTGTATTGTTTCTACCAACCATAACAGGAGGTCAAAGGACAATGCCAAAAATAAATGAATCCAGAGTATATGTAAAGTGTTCTCACCACAAAAATGATAACCATGTGAGGTTAATGCATATGTTAACTAGCTAGACTTAGTCACTCCAGAATAAATATACTTCAAAACAGCATGTACACAGTAAACACATATAATTTTATCTACTAATTAAAAGAAAAAATACACAAAATAAAATAAGTGGATGAATCAGATATTTAGAAATTTGTAGATGGGGAAATGGAGGCATATAAAACCAGAGGAAATATCTAGAAAGGAATTCCTCTCTGGGGAAGAGGATTTGGAGAAGTGAGGAGGAAAGGGAAAGAGAGCCAGTATACTTACAATGTCTTTTTTTCTTCTTCTTTTTCTTTTTGAGACAGCATCTTGCTTTGTTGCCAGGCTGGAGTGCAGTGGCACAATCTCAGCTCACTTCAACCTCTGCCTCCTGGGTTCAAGTGATTCTCCTGCCTCAGCCTCCCAAGTGGCTGGGATTACAGGCATTTGCCACCACACCCCACTAAGTTTTTGTATTTTTAGCAGAGAAGGGTTTTGCCATGTTGGTCAGGCTGGTCTTGAACTCCTGACCTCAGGTGATCCAACTGCTTTGGCCTTTCAAAGTACTTACAACTTCTTTTAGTACTATTTGTCTTTATTCTTAGTACTTATATTCTGTTTATCAAGAGGCCATAATGCCTGATTTTGTCCTATATTTAAATTGGATATTCACTTTGACTATCCGGCTTGCTCTCCCCTTGTAAATGCTCACAGTTGACACCACCACCCACGCCCTCATTTCTTCCCAAAATGCACAATGAAATTTCATAGACTTAGAATAGGGGTGGGGAACTACAGCCGTTAACTCAGCCTACTGCCTATTTTTGACCTGTAAGATAAGAATAGTTTTACATTTTTTAATGGTTGATAAAATCAAAATAGTAATAACATTTTATGATATGTGAAATTCTCATTTCAATATCCCTGCTTATTTGTTTACATTTTGTCTCTGACTGTTTTTGTGCTACAATGGCTGGTTTGAGTAGTTGCGACAGTGACTAGGTAGCCAGCAAAGTAACGAATATTTACTAACCAGCCTTTTACAGAAAAAGTTTACTGTAAAACTTTTTCAGTGTGATGTTGACTTAGAAACTCAACATCACAGGATAGGTATATGTCTGAGCACATCTCTTTTAGCAGTCTTCTGAGATCATATTCCAGAAATAAATATTTACAAGCAAATATACACTCCAAACTGTCAGAAAATCACCTCCTATAGCCTCACACCACTAAAGCTTTTTGTCAAATTTTATCATGACATTTCATAGCAGTTCTCATTCTCCAGCCTTATGATTTCTGAATTATGAACTTATAGCCTATTTTTTTCAATAAAAACAAAGATAATTAAAATTCACTTAGGATTTGACTATAAGAAAATGCCATCTGGGGATGTCACCTTCCAGTCTCTAGAATTACTGTCAGTGGGAAGAGAGGAAAACTAGGAAGGTGGATGATCCAGGAAGGAAGAAAGTCACTAAAAACTAGTAATATCCTGATTTTCCTCATTGCTGTTCTATCTTCCCAAAGGTAGAACTACTAACGACCCTAGGAAAATAAAAGCTGAAAGGTACTTTTATATCATTAAGTTGAAATCTGGATCTATTTTCCATAAAATTTAATTTAGAAAGGTATTTTGCTTTGGAGAGCTTCTCTTGGTGGGCCTTGAGAACATCGAAACCTAAGGTTGTCCCAATCTGAATTTGCCTCAGAAGGTGAGATTAAGAAGTTTTAGGTGGATGCAGAGGAATAGAAGTGATAAACTACTCTCTTCCCCATTGTCTATATTGGGATTAACCTACTGAAATATTTCCCTTCATTTACCTGGGACATCTCTGTTCCTGCAATCTGGGATGTAGATTCTGTAACCCCTTTTTAGGGTTTTCCTTCAGGTTATGTATCAGTTTTCTCTACTGTGGCCTCAGTGATGCCAACCACACCACCAGAAGGACTTCCTGGTCCTGTTTCTAGATTGCGGCCAGAAGACCATTTCTTGTTACTATAGCATTCAGGGTTAAGACTTCTTGTTATACTGAGTTAAGTTTTACATAACCCTGAGAAACAAGAGGACTGGGAAGAGGGAAAAGTCCTGTTTTTAGGAGTTGTTAGTGACATTAAAGAAATTTCCAGGCTGAGCATGATGGTTTACACCTGTAATCCCAGCACTTTGGGAGGCCAAGGTGGGTGGATCACCTGAGGTCGGGAGTTCAAGACCAGCCTAATCAACATAGTGAAAGCCCCATCTCCACTAAAAATACAGAATTAGCCAGGCATGGTGGCGCATGCCTGTAATCCCAGCTATTTGGGAGGCTGACACAGGAGAATCGCTTGAACCCGGGAGGCAGAGGTTGTGGTGAGCCAAGATCGCACCATTGGACTCTAGCCTTGGCAACAAAAGTGAAATTCCATCTCACACACACACACACAAATAAAAAAAGAAAGAAAGAAAAAAAAAGGAAGAAATTTCCAAAAGATTCTGGCCTAAAGCCTGGGATCTATCGAGATACAGAGTATAGACAGTTAGCTGAAGGATCTGACAATCTCTACTCAACTTTGTTGCCCTAGCATCTTCCTCCAGTTTCATCCTTTACCATCATGACCTCTGTTATCCTACCATAGTTTATAACTTTAAGCAAAGAGGCAGATAAATACTGGGGGCTATGGGACTTCAAGAAAGAATCACTGTTCTCCCAAAGGATTAGGGGCCCAAAGGAAATATAAATTTTCTGAAGACAAACACTAGCCTCATCATACACTCCTTCCTCACTGCTCAGTTTTCTGGCAGATAATTCTCAAAAACCACTTACGAGTATTCTATATACTGAATTTGTGTGTGTTTCCTTAGAGACGGAGGCAGTGGGCCCCGTTCCTTCTCTCCAACTCTGCCCTTCTAAACTCCCTATCTCCCTCGTCACCCAAGTCCCTCCTCTCACCTACTTTGTGAACTTCCAAGACTCTTACAGGATCAAATTCTTGGAACTCCAAGATCTGTTTCTGAGTGTGGTTCTAGCCCCAACCCTTTAAGCCATAGCTTCTAGAATTGAGTCACACTTCATTCAAAAAAGCTATGGTAGAAAATCTTAGAGCCAAAAGAGTTTCCACAGGTTGAACTCCTGATTCCAGGGGGAATATTTCTGAGTTTCACCATAAGGTACTCTTTCGGCTCCAATGTCTGGCTCTGAAGGTATTATCTAGCTCAGATTACAATTGTAGGCCAGGAGAGAGCCAGCTTCTAAGAAAAGAGATACAGATTTTTAGACATACACCCTTGTACATACCAGAGCTCTGTGAAAATTAAATGCCGTCTCAGTTTAGGCGCTAGCGTTCCAAATTTCTATTATATACTCCTGCAAACCATCCTCTCAGGGAAAAAGATTTTGCCCAGAACTTCCTCTAAAAGTCTATTTGTGCCTCTTACTTTTCTAGCTTCTCAATTACAATTCAGGTACTCTTGAGGACCTGAGTAAACCACTGTCCCTTTCACCTTGCAGTAGGTGCTTAACTCCAGTAAAAATTACATTTGTGTTCTACCATAGTCTATGAAGTACGTACTATTACCCCTTTTAACAGATGGGAATACTTAGAGAAGTAATTTGATCATGTTAGTTTTAAGGCTAGAGATATTCCTAAGGCCAAGGCCTCTGCTCTTTCCATTTGCCATGTGGCTGGTCATCACTCAATTAGGAGTTCAATTTCTAAAGGGATCCAGGAAAGAAAGAATGAAATCGTCCAACTCCATCATTCCAGAGGCTACTTTAGATCTGATGATTATTATCATTAAGAGGAGGAGGGCTGCTCTTGCCTATAGAGTATCCATTCTTTTTTTCCTTTACTTTCTTAATAAACTTTCTATCACTTTATGCTATGGATTCACCTCAAAAAAATAAGAAGGAGGAGGAGGAGGAGGGGGGGGGAGGGGGAGAAGGAGGAGGAGGAGGTAAGACGGGAGGAATCATAAGGTTTAGGCTGGATTTTAGGATACAGTTGAATGTTTACTTTAAACTTCTTGGGTTCCCTGCTCCTTGTCATTGGCAATTCAAAAAGTTATTTGTTCCTTTCTGAGGCTCACAGGAAGGGTAAGCTCTCTTTGTTTACCCATCCTGCAGAACACATTACCTAAGAGCAGGAGACCTCAATCTGTCTTAGAAGAAAGGCCATATTCTGGCATCATCTTTCCCTGACACTGCCTCCCTAGCCTTTATGTACCCTCAGAGAGGTGAGAAGCTGATCTCCACACTTCATTGCCTGGTCTGGAGGCAAAGCATGGGAGGGGAGCCCTGGGTTCTACTTTCAATGCTGTTGCTGTGCAGTGGTGGACCCTGGGCAGGCAGGGCCCTTTTATCTGTTTCCTGTGAAATGAAGCAGCTGACCTAGATGTACCATGGAGAGTCAAGCCATGTCCCATGACCACAGGTCCTTTGACTCACGCCGTATATTCTCCCTCCCAAGTCCCTATCCCACAGTGGGCACTTCCCTCTTCAAAGCCTTTTAACTATTAAATTCAACAAACATCATATACCTCCTGGTTTTGTTATGCCGAGCATTGTTCTGGGCACCTTTACATATTTGGGCTTTCCAGTTCCCACTCTCAAGGAAACAAAAAGGCAGAAAGAAAAACATGACACGAATCCCCACCTCCACCCCCAAAATGCTTAGGTGAGCAGAATAAAATGCCCAGCCAGATTCTGGAACAGTTTTAAGGAAAGAGACTGAAGGAGAGTAGGGTCAGTTCTTCAGGAGGATGAAAATTAGTAGGCTAACCAATCCTACCCCAGATTGTCTATAGTCTCCCACCTATTTCTCATTAGTGTACGTCTCGGTAATAAAAAGCCCAACAGTCTTTTCCCTTAGCGGTCAATGACTGCGACAGCATTTTGAGGCAAAGCCTAGACGCCTTGAGACTACATTTCCCACAGGCCACAGCTCAACCTCCAGTCTCCTAACGGTCTGTCTAGAAAGGTGCGCATGCTCCAGGTCTGTCTAGAAAGGTGCGCATGCTCCAGGTCTGTCTGGAAAGGTGCGCATGCTCCACCATTAGCACAAGGTGGGCGTGCTGGGTGCTGGCTATCGGAGGGCAGGGCCAAGCCGACCCAGCCAGCCTTCAGGGTGCAGGAAAGGGATGCGCCACGAGATAGAAGCTTTCTGCTTCTACCCCCTCCAGGCTGCCAGTCCTTCTCCAGCACCTCTTAAACTAGCCCCATGGTCCTGTAAGGTCCCCGAGGACAGGAGTCGCTGCTAGCATCCCCTCAGCCTTAGGGCAAGAAGAAGGAGCCAGAATCCAGGAAAGGGCTTTGACGAAACTGCACGGAAATTATTCCTTCCATTTACGTAATTTTAGTTTGAAGTGTAGTAGCCGGGGAGAAAATTGTGAAGGGGAGTGAGACAAGCGTTCGATTTCTTAGCCAATCGTAGCATACAACTGACGTTGCAGACCTGAAGAACCCGCCGCATTGCCATGGCAACAGTGCCGGAACGGAATCTCGGGTTTATAGCAATTTCATATCTACCCAGTAGAGGCCCACCAAATAAGATCTAGTCCCTGCTCTCAAGGAGATGAAGTAAGGAGGACGATCAGTCGATACGTATTGATTAAACTCCTACTGTGCACACAACATAGACACGGAGATGCAACGATAACTAACACACTGCTTTTGGTCTAAGCAAACTATTCTATGATTGTTGCGATGTGTGCTGTGGGAATATAATGCAAGGACGCCTAACCCGGATTGTTGAGGTGGTGGGAGAGTCAAGGAAAGCCGTCCGAAGAAAGCGGTGGGTGTGGATTAAGTCCTGAAGTGTCCTAGATTTAGGAAAATCTTCGATCTTCGTTACCTACACAGAAAATTAAAGTTCTGATGGATTAAAGAGCTAAACATTTTTTTAATTGTAAAAATATTAAAAGAAAATATGGGATAATATATTTATAATCTAAGATAGGGAAACAAGTCACAAAGCTAAAGAAGCCACAAAGGAAAAGCTTGATAAAATTGACAACATAAAATTAGAAACCTATCAGTAACAGAAGATACCACAAAGTTAAAAGACAAAAGAAAGACCAGGAGACAATATCTGTGTCAAGCATCAGAGCAAAGGATTAACATCCAGAGGTCCAAAGATACCAGAAAACATACCTGTAGGCAAACAGAGTTGGGTCTATTACTTGCTGCAAAAAGAGAGATTGTGTGCCAGTGGAAACCTGTGAGATATATCAGTAAGAGGAAGATAAGAGGGGATTGTTTTGTGGTTTGGGCTTGTGTTAGATGTTGGGGTGTCAGAAAGTGAAGCAATTCCATGATGGCATATCTTAATTATTATCTAGGAGATGGGAGGTATCCAATGGAGCTAAAGTTGCAAAGAGGTAAAACAGCAGCAGGCCCTCATTTTTTGTGGTCATTTTTGTGATTTGCACAGTGTTCTTATTTTTATCTTTGCTCAGCCATAATTACAGAGTGGTCATATTTTTGCCTTACTTTATCACAGATACAGAATAACCTTCTCTGATGTTGGTGGTCTCTGTTACTGTTTATGTTAAGTAGAGAACAACTGGACCAGCTCCTATCTGACACTGTCATTTCTGTCTCCCAGAATATAAAGAGCTTCTACAAGTCAACAGACAACCCAGTGAAAAATTAGAGAAGGATAGAAAGAACAATTCACAAAAGAAGTAAAAATGAATAAACAGATGAAAAGATGCTCAGTTGCACCAATAAGGAAATGCAAATTAAAGCAACAAAACACAGCCAGGGATGGTGGCTCACACCTGTAATCCCACCACTCTGGGAGGCTGAGGTGGGAGGATCCCTTGAGGCCAGGAGTTCAAGACCAGCCTGGGCAACACAGCAAGATCCCATTGAGAAGACTGCTTGAGCCCAGGAGTTCCAGGTTACAGTGAGCTATGACTGTCCCACTACACTGTAGCCACGGCAACAGAATGAGACTCTGTCTCAAAACAAACAAACAATAAAACACCATTGATAGTTATTTAAATTAGCCCAGCCTTTTTGAAGGGCTTGGCAATATATACCAAAAATATAAATGCATATACCCTTCAGCTAGGAATTCCATTTCTAGAACTCTCCCAGAGAATTATATACACATGCACACAAAGAAGAATATAAAAGGATATCCAGTGAAGCATGTTTGCAGTATTAAAAATGAAAAAAAAACCTAAATTACTGTCAAAGGGCAAAAATTAAATAAACTCTGGAATACTATGCAATAGTTTAAGTTGGATCTTTTAAAAATTTCTTTAATTTTTTAAACACATAGAAGTTAATATTTATGTGTCTAACAACATAGTAAAATACTTTTAATGTTTAGTAAAAAATCCAGCATTCGTAATTATACATCAATATGATTTCAAGTGTTTTTTTAACTATGCAGAGTAAAACAAAATTTAGAAAATACTTCTAAATTTGCATAAGGTATTAGATGGTGAAGCTATGGGTTATTTTTTCTTCTTTCTAATTTCTGGTATTTCCTAAGTGATTAATAAGCATGCATTTCTTTTAAAAATGAACAAAAGCATGTTTTAAATGTAGCAGCCTGTATTACAACAGCAAGCACTAATCCAGACTAGCTGGCCTGGCTTATCAAAGAATAGTATCTATACAGAAAAGAGCTCACATTGGAAACAAGATTTTCCAAAACGACCTAGACTCTATGACCCACTTTAAAATTACACGAGGGCTTGCAACAGGAAGTCTGATTACTCGTGTGCACAAATGCAACCAGGCTCCAAACTGATTTAATGATCTTGGTAACACATTAACACTACTTTAAAAAGCCTTTATTGTTTTTAATTACCAAGCAATGTGAACATCAGGTGCCCTCTTATTTTATTTCTGAGACTTACCCCACTTGATCCTTATCTCAATTTTGATCTTCGCCAGGGAAGGTCAAGGATTGGGTGAGATTTCAGGAATGAGGTCGGGGAGGAATATATATTATATATAATCTATTCATTATCAAAATATTGAAAACTTTCCTATACTTAATTTTCATGTTTTCACTTTCTTCTGGTATATCTCATTTTATCAGCTCAAATGCAAAATTCTCAAAATCAAATATAATCATTTCCTCTCAGAATGAGCCATTATTTCCTAATTAATATAGAATTTTGAAACAAATATGATCAAACCATAAGTTTATACCATATCAGTGTACAATGAAGAAAGCCTCGCTGGCCTTTTAAAATGTTGACAAAAGTGTATCCCACAGATCTCATTTGACCTTATTCAAGTAACTATTTCTTTCATATGGTGACTATAAATTACCACAAAATTAAGAATGAGGAACAAGTTTTAACCCATATAAACTATTAATATGAAAACTACAGTAAAACTTATTTTAATCTATATAAATTAACATGAAAACTACTACCAAAACTTACTGGATTTGAACTACAATAAAACTTAGAGTAAAAATTCCCTGAATTTGTTTACTGTGAAAGAATGAAATAAAATCTGCTGGGAATGGGCTAATACATAAATAAATAGAAGTAGATAGAAAAGAATATTTATAATTACTTTTTAAACTATTGGGGAATATTCAGATTTAGTGTGGATTTCCAATTACAGCTGACTTTTGTTATGACAAATGTGTGCTAGCATATTTTATTAGTTGACTCTTCTGGAGTTCAGACAATGTTGTGAAAATTGGGTTCTAAAAATTCTATCACTTGAAATTTATGGAACGTTGTAAAAAAATCTCTGACTTAAAATATTAACTTGATTACATTTGTTGATATCCTTAATTGGGTTTATAAAAGTTGGACTATTGTAGCACTGAAATAATATCCATGTTATTGGATAATATCCATTTATTGGTTATATTATTGGTTAATATCCAAAGGCCTTTGCAATGACCTACATATTATGTATCCCTAAAATTCATATTTGAAAATCTAATCCACAATGTGATGATATTTGGAGGTGGGATTTTGGGGAGGTAATTAAGTAATGAGGTTGGAGCTCTCATGAATGGAATTCTTGCCCTTCTAAGAAGAGGCCAGAGAGCTAGCTCCCTCTCTTTCCCCCATGTGAGGGTACGATAAGAAGTTGGCAGTCTGCAATCTGGAAGAGGGCCCTTATCAGAACTCCACCATGCTGGCATTCTGATCTCAAACTTCCAGCCTCCATAACTGTGTTAAATAAATATCTGTTGTTTATAAGCCACCTAGGCTATGGTACTTTGCTTTAGTACCCAGACTGATTAATACAGTGACCTTGGAATCAGACCATCTGGATTTCTTTCCTGCTTGTTGGCTTTGTGATTTTTAGAAAGTTATTTAACTTGTCTGTTCCTGTTTCCTTATCTATAAAACAATTTTAATTATACTTATAAGACATTATTGGAAGGATTGTACATGATAATCCATGAAATCCACTAGAAAACATGCCAAGTAACAGCAGGAATCTTGTCTGACTTGTTAACTATCCTATTCTCATTAGAGCAATGCCTATTAACACAGACTTGGTGCTTAAGAAATATCAGTTCTTGTGACCAAGGAAGCCAAGGTCAGGGAACATCTATATCCGGAAATTTTTGTTGCACTAACAAGGAAGGTCACATAAGATTTCACCTCCTATGTGTTTCCCACCAGTAAATATTTCTTTGATTTAGCAATTTTCCTCTGTTGTTCTATTGAGGTAGGAAAACACGGTCTAGAGGCAGGGAACCTAAGGACTTCCTAGAACTAAATCAAATGGAAAAACCTCAACTTTCTATGCCCAAGTAAATAACTTTGTAACTTCACCTCAGCTATGACAGGAAACAACCTCTTAATTTGCATAGGATGTACATCAAGTAAATAACTTTGAAACTTTACTTCATCCTCTTCACTTGCATAGGGCATATACCAAGGAACCAGTGGGAAACCTCTAGAGTGTATTTAAACCTCAGAAGATTCTGTAACTAGTGCTCATGAGCTGCTTGCTCAAGTCTGTTCCCACTCTGTGGCACGTGCTTCCATTTCAATCAATCTGTGTTTTTCTTTTGTTGCCTTATTTGGGTATTTTGTCCAAGTCTTTGTTCAAAAACGCCAAGAACCTGGACACCCTCTGCAAGTAACACTTTTAGTAAAATTATTTATTGGATTTTTTTTTGGCTTAATATAATTTTTTCAGTACTTAAGAAAATTTTTAAAAAGAAATTTATTATAACATAGTCTAATAATAAATGGTATAATTAGATTTTGGTAAGAGTATGCCTCTAATTCTTTTGTTCAATCAATTAAAATAACAATCAGTAGCTGAATTAAGTTTGAGAATCCAAGTAAAGAGGCAGTCTCGAGAAGTGACTAATTATACTGCTGAATGATAAAATATATTCTTTTATTCAGAATGAAAGGTTTCTAGAAAATTAGCTGGTGTTTCGTCAGGTAAGGGTTAAGGAGAACGTGGTTCCAGGGACTCATGGAATACAAGAGGGAGCCAGGAAAAGGCTATAATCAAGGCCAGCCTGGGGATACTCAAAGTGAATCAATTAAGGATATTAAAAATGGTATCAGCAATACCAATTTGGCTACCTCCCTATTTATTCTACAACCTATGTATATTTTGCCTATGTTGCTCTGCAGATAATTAAGATTTCACTTAGTTTGTAAAAGTATTTGTATTTCATCTGTGAAAGTATTAGTTACCTGTCCATAGCACCAGTAATGGTATATCCTTTGCACATTGGACTCCCAAGAATATATAACTGTTATCTCAATAATTTTTTTGCATATCAATTAATAGTGATACTACACAAAAACACTCTGTTTTGTTGATGGCATTTTATGTCTGCTTGATAATCAAAAGAAGGTAGTCTGTTACATTAATAGTTAGAATAGAAAATTTCCAATAATGAGATGCATTGTATTCACACTTCTCATCCAGCACTTTCGAATGGTGTTAATTATCAAGGATGCTTGCTATATAGTCTGATCCCAAAAGGAACCAATGAGGGATTTTATAAATGGTTCCTGATTAGGATCGAGTCACTGGATTGGAGTTAGTGATATAATAGCACAGACCTCTCTGGGATGGAGGCCTCAATCTGTGAATAATGTTATTGAAAACAACTTATAAGGGCTCAATAACATGAGGTAATATTATCATTTGTAGTCTACTAGTCCTTTAAAGTCTTGAGGGAAAAAGAGGACAAATAGATGGTCCCTGCCCATGACTATTTTATAAGGGCCTAACATGGTTTTACTGTTTAATGCGACCATTAGGCTTATTTGGACAAATGGTTATCTCAAATATGTGATATGTAGTATAGTCAATTTCTACACATAGGCTCAAAATAAAGGGATGGAGGAAGATTTACCAAGCAAATAGAGAGCAAAAAAAAGGGGGTTGCAATCCTAGACTTTGATAAAACACACTTTAAACCAACAAAGATCAAAAGAGACAAAGAAGGGCATTACATAATGGTAAAGGGATCAATGCAACAAGAAGAGTTACTTATCCTAAATATATATGCACCAAAAACAGGAGCACCCAGATTCATAAAGCAAGTTCTTAATGACCTACAAAGAGACTTAGACTTCCACATAATAATAGTAGGAAACTTTAACATCCCACTGTCAATGAGACAGAAAATTAACAAGGATATCCAGGACTTGAACTCAGATCTGGACCAAGCAGACCTAATAGAAATCTACAGAACTCTCCACCCCAAATCCACAGAATATACATTCTTCTCAGCACATCACACTTATTCTAAAATTGACCACATAATTGGAGGTAAAACACTCCTGCAAAAGAATGGAAATTATAACAAACAGTCTCTCAGACTACAGTGCAATCAAATTAGAATTCAGAATTAAGAAACTCACCTAAAACCGCACAACTAGATAGAAACTAAACAACCTGCTCCTGAATAACTATTGGATGAATAATGAAATGAAGGCAGAAATAAAGATGTTCTTTGAAAGCAATGAGAATGAAGACATAATGTACCAGAATCTCTGGGACACATTTAAAGCAGTGTGTAAAGGGAAATTTACAGTACTAAATGCCCATATGAGAAAGGAGGAAAGATCTAAAATCGACACCCTAATGTCATGATTAAAAGAACTAGAGGAGCAAGATCAAATGAATTCAAAAGCTAGCAGAAGACAAGAAACAACTAAGATCAGAGCAGAACTGAAAGAGATAGAAGACACACACACACACACACACAAAAAAAAACCCTTCAAAAAATCAACAAATCCAGGAGCTGGTTTTTTAAAAGATCAACAAAATAGATAGACCACTAGCCAGACTAATAAGAAAAGAGAAGAATCAAATAGATGCAATAAAAAATGATAAAAGTGGTATGACCACTGATCTCACAGAAATACAAACTACCATTAGAAAATACTATAAATACCTCTATGCAAATAAATTAGCAAATGGTTAAGTTCCTGGACATTTACACCTTCCCAAGACTAAACCAGGAAGAAGTTCAATTCCTGAATAGACCAATAAGAAGGTCTGAAATTGAGGCAGAAATTAATAGCCTACCAAGCAAAAAAGTCCAGAACCAGACGAGTTCACAGCCGAATTCTATCAGAGGTACAAAGAGGAGCTAGTACAATTCCTTCTGAAACTATTCCAAACAATACAAAAGAGAGAATCCTCCCTAACTCATTTTATAAGACCAACATCATCCTGATACCAAAACCTGGCAGAGACACAACTAAAAAAGAAAATTTCAGGCCAATATCCATGATGAACATTGATGCAAAAATCCTCAATAAAATACTGGCAAACCTAATCCAACAGCACATCAAAAAGTTTACCCATCGGGATCAAGTCAGCTTCATCCTTGGGGTGCAAGACTGGTTCAACACATGCAAATCTATAAACACAATTCATCATATAAACAGAACCAAAGACAAAACCCACATAATTATCTCAACAGACACAGAGAAGGCCTTTGACAAAATTTAACAGTACTTTATGCTAAAAACTCTCAGTAAACTCAGTACTGATGTAGCATATCTCAAAATAATAAGAGCTACTTATGACAAACCCACAGCCAATTCTACTGAATGGGCAAAAACTGGAAGCATTCCCCTTGAAAACCAGCACAAGACAAGGATGCCCTCTCTCACCACTCCTATTCAACATAGTATTGGAAATTCTAGCCAGGGCAATAAGGCAAGAAAAAAAAATAAAGAGTATTTAATTAGGAAAAGAGGAAGTCAAATTGTCCCTATTTGCAGACAACATGATTGTATATTTAGAAGACCCCATCATCTCAGCCCAAACTCTCCTTAAGCTGATAAGGAACTTCAGCAAAGACTCAGGTTACAAAATCAATATTCAAAAATCATAAGCATTCCTATACACCAGTAACAGAAAGAGAGCAAAATCATGAGTGGACTCCCATTCACAATTGCTACAAAGAGAATAAAATGCCTAGGAATACAACTACCAAGGGATGTGAAGGACCTCTTCAAGGAGAACTACAAACCACTGCTCAAGGAAATAAGAGAGAACACAAACCAATGGAAAAACATTCCATGCTCATGGATAGGAAGAATCAATATCGTGAAAATGGTCATACAGCTCAAAGTAATTTATAGATTCAATGCTCTCCCTATCGAGCTACCACTGACTTTTTTCACAGAATTGGAAAAACTTTAAATTTCATATGGAACCAAAAAAGAGCCCACATAGCCAAGACAATCCTAAGCAAAAAAAAAAAAAAAAAAAAAAAAAAAAAAAAAAAAAAAAAACAAAGCTGGAGGCATCATGCTACCTAGCTTCAAACTATACTACAAGGCTACAGTAATCAAAACAGCATGGTACTGGTACCAAAAGAGAGAGGTAGACCAATGGAACAGAACAGAGGCCTCAGAAGTAACATCACAAATCCATAACCATCTGATCTTTGACAAACCTGACAAAAACAATCAATGCAGAAAGGATTCCCTGTTTAATAAACAGAGTTGGGAAAACTGGCTAGCCCAATGCAGAAAGCTGAAACTGTACCCCTTCCTTACACCTTATACAAAAATTAACTCCAGATGGATTAAAGGTTTAGACATGAGACCTAACATCATAAAAACCCTAGAAGAAAACCTAGGTAATACCATTCAGGACATAGGCATGGGCAACAACTTCATGACTAAAACACCAAAAGCAATGGCAATAAAAGCCAAAATAGACAAATGAGATATAATTAAACTAAAGAGCTTGTGCACAGCAAAAGAAACTATCATTAGAGTGAATCAGCAACCAACAAAATGGGAAAAAATTTTGCAATCTACCCATCTGACAAAGGGCTAATATCCAGAATCTACAAAAAAACTTAAACAAATTCACAAGAGAAAAAGAACAATGCCACCGAAAAGTGAGTGAAGGATATGAATGGACATTTCTCAAAAGGAGACATTTATGCAGCCAACAAACATATGAAAAAAAGTTCAACATCACTGGTCATTAAAGAAATGTAAATCAAAGCCACATTAAGATACCATGTCACACCAGTTAGAATGGCGATCATTAAAAAAAGCAGGAGACAACAGATGCTGGAGAGGATGTGGAGAAATAGGAACACTGTTGGTGGGACTGTAAATTAGTTCTACCATTGTGGAAGACAGTGTGGTGATTCCTCAAGGATCTAGAACTAGAAATACCATTTGACCCAGCAATCCCATTACTTGGTATATACCCAAAGGATTATAAATCATTCTGTTATAAAGACACACACACACGTATATTTATTGCAGCACTGTTCACAATAGCGAAGACTTAGAACCAACCCAAATACCCATCAGTGATAGAATGGATAAAGAAAATGTGGCACATATGCACCATGGAATACTATGCAGCCATAAAAAAGGATAAGGGGAAGTTCATGTCCTTCACAGGGACGTGGATGAAACTGAAAACCATTATTCCCAGCAAACTGACACAGGAACAGAAAAACAAACACCACATGTTCTCACTTATAAGTGGGTGTTGAACAGTGAGAACACATGGACACAGGGAGATGAACATCATATATTGGGGACCTGTTGGGGGGTGGAGCATTAGGGGAGGGATAGCAAGTGGTGGGGGGATTGGGGAGGGATAACATTAGGAGAAATATCTAATGTAGGTGACAGAGGGATGGATGCAGCAAAGCACCATGGCATGTGTATACCTATATAACAATCCTGCATGAGCTGCACAAATACCCCAGAACTTAAAGTATAATAATAATAAAAAAGTTAGGGCTCAATATTTTAGATGATAGAAAACCTCAGAAAATTTATCAAATTGCCACCTTCTTTGAAATTTCCTATTGGGAAGGTATCCTAGCAAGAAGCAAATAAATCAAGCAGGCTATATTTAACATTGGGGACTGTATGACCCAGAGTTTTGTTCATCTCCTCAGGATGCCCTGAAGCCTGACTACTCACTGCTATGGCCTGTTACAGATAAACTGTCAAGTGTCATTCTTGTTCGATTTCTCAGTCAAAAACAGTTTATTTGCATTTCTCCGGAGAAGGAGAGGGGACAGAAAGTGATGAAAGTAGGCTCTGACCTCCTGGCCAACCAATAATTTCATTTGTAACATGGAAGTTTGTATTACTTTTCAAAATATTTGCTAACCCTCCTGGGGAAGCATTATACTTTCTCCTCACCCCACTGATCTCAGGTTTCACCATGTGATCTCAACGTACCTCCCTGTACGAGGATGATTTATCTCTGTCCTGATTGACTCAAATGTGGCCATGTGACTTGCTTTGGCTAGTGAAATATAGGAGGAAAAAGTCACATGTATCACTTGTTGGAAAACAAGTGATAACAGTTTTAAAAACCAGTTTATAGTTCACCATTCTTTTCTCTTCATAAGTCCAAACACCAGTCATGTCCCAGTTTATGGGCTGCTGTCAGGCGTGGCTGCTCATGCCTGTAACTCCAGCACTTTGGGAGGCTGAGGTAGGTGGATCACCTGAGGTCAGGAGTTCAAGATCAGCCTGACCAACATGGAGAAATCTTGTCTCTACTAAAAATGCAAAATTAGCCTGGCATGGTGGTGCATGCCTGTAATCCCAGCTACTTGGGAGGCTGAGGTGAGAGAATCGCTTGAACCCAGGAGGTGGAGGTTGCTGTGAGCCGAGATCATGCCATTGCTCTCCAGCCTGGGCAACAAGAGTGAAACTCCATCAAATAAATAAATAAATAGATAGATAAATAAATACTGCTCTCTAAGCCCAGGTCCTGAAGTAAAGGCTATGTAGCAACAAAGCCACAGCTGTCTCAATGACATGTAGCATAAGAATTAAATCTTTATTGTTGTTAGTCATTGAAATTTTGTGTCACATGTTATCACAACATAACTTGGCCTAGGTTAACTGATATATTCAACTTAGACATTCAACTTATCCTTCTGTAAGCACAATAACCTCTCTTCAACTCTGAGCTGCTGCCACTTCTCCTTCATCCAACACAGATCTTATTGTCAACAGGTAATTTTTGTGAGATCACTTTCATTTATTGCTGTGTTCATTCATTTGCATGGCTATAAAGGAATATCTAAGACTGGGTAATTTATAAAGAAAAGAAGTTTATTTGGTTCATGGTTCTGCAGGCTGCACATGAAGCATGGTGTGGGCATCGGCTTCTAGGACAGCCTCAGAAGACTTACAATGATGGTGGAAGGTAAAGGGGAGTCAGTGTGTCACATGGTGAGAGTGAGCAAGAGAGAAAGAAAGGAGATGCCAGGCTCTTTTAAACAACCAGCTCTTCTGTGAACTCACAGAGTGAGAATTCACTCATTACCACTAGGACAGCAACAAGATATTCATAAAGAATCTGTCCCCATGACCCAAACAACTCCCTCTAGACACACCTCCAGTATTGAAAGTCACATTTCAACATGAGGTTTGGAGGAGACAAAACATCTAAATCATAACACAGGGACTCATAAAGTATCCCCAATCTTTTCTTCCTACTCCAAAATTGACTGGGGCATCTGCTTTTCCGAGGGCCAAGGCAAAGCCTTCACCTGAGTCCAGCAAAGCTCACCAATCAACCACAGCCTTTGTGTATCTCTTGGTGTTCTGAATATAGTAAGTGAATTGTCTCTGGGGGCGATCGAGATACTAGAGGAAAAGAGATGACAATGGACTGAGAAGTGAAGGAGGAGACTGTGGCATAGACTATCCTTCCAAAAAAAAAAAAAATGGTTATAAAGAAAAGGAAAGACAAGGAAGTAGTTGGGGGATCAAACAGCCTGGAGTTGGATAGGCTTTTATTTTTATTTTTATTGATTTTTTACACAGGGTCCCACTCTGTTGCTCAGGCTGAAGTGCAGTGGCACAATCTCGGCTCACTGCAACCTCCGCCTCCTGGGTTCAAGTGATTCTCCTGCCTCAGCCTCCTGAGTAGCTGGGATTACAGTGCCCGCCATCACGCCCAGCTAATTTTTGTATTTTTAGTAGAGATGAGGTTTCACCATGTTGGCCATGCTAGCCTTGAACTCCTGACCTCAGGTGATTCATCTGCCTCAGCCTCCCAAAGTGCTGGGATTACAGGCACGAGCCACCGTGCCTAGGCTTTCTGTTATACTCCAGATGGTTAGCTTCCCTTCAGCCCTGTTACAGAAGAGTAACTCCCAGTTTACAGAGGTAGGCCAAAGTTTTGGTTTCATCTTTCTTGTGTCTGTACTCACCATGTTTCTTTAGCACAGTTGGTCTTTCCCTGTCATTCCCAGGACAACCAAGTCTGGTCTTAGGGAAGCCAACTCTCTGCAGAGGAGGAAATGTTACTAATTGTGCCCACTTCATTTTCAAATAGGAAAAACTTGAGCAATAACCAGTGTTAAAGCCCAATATATGGAGGGAGATATAATAAAACTAAAGTAGAGAGAGGAACATTATCTCTGTGAAATAGAAGGCAAGAGCCCAAGCTGAGAGCTGGAGAAGCAAGAGTAGTAAAAAAGGTAAATGATGTCACAGGAGTAATGAAACTTTTCAACTGTATTTACCTAGGTATATGTGTGCATAGGTATGCACACACTCATGATCAGAATCAGAGCTGTCAGAGACAAGACAAATCCTTTCCAGAGCCTCTTGAGCCCCTGCTTCTTAATTAGTAGAATTTGTGACTGGGAGCTTTCTATACTCCTGTGCTCTTAGCCAGACCTCTCTTGGTAACAGCCATGTCAGTAGCCACTCTGTCCCAGGACAAGAGGCACCTTTGCTCTGGCTAATGCCACCTCTTCCATGAGCACTGAGCAACTCCTGACTCTCTGGGGCCCCTTCTCACCACCCCATACTAGGGTCTGCCTGGCACAAGATCCCAGGAATTTGATGAAAGAAGAAATAGAAGTCACACAAACTGATGAGGAGCTCTTCTCAGGACTGAGGGAATAAAAGGTGATAAAAGAAGAGGAAAAACCTAAGTCTTAAGAGAGCCATCTCCAAAAAGACTTATGCCTGTGAGAGTGGATACCTGAACACTTTGGCTTTAAGTCACTGCCTGTCTGAACCTGTCTCTGGTTATGTCACTGACTGGGAGGCAAAGTCCACTTTTCCTGGGGCCTGTCTGGAGGCCTCTCAACTCCAGCTGCAGGAGCTGAGTCTCCTTCCAATACCAGTGCCCTATGGCAGGCAGCCCAGCTCAGAAGTCAGAAGACGTGTCAGACCTAGAGCAGCCCTGCTCAGTAAGGTTGGTGAGAGAAAACCAGAGGTAGACAGCCATATGCAATGGGAGGAATCTGCAAAAATAACAGGTCCAAGTCCCATATCCTACACAGGAGGAAACTGGACACAGATTATCGCTGTGTGTTTCTCAAAGTCAAACATTGCCACCTCAGCCAGTCAAGTAATGGCTGAGCTAGAAGGTTTAACCTTCTGCCCTTTGTCCATCTGGAGTCTTTCAGTTCTGTTTCTTTATGAATCAAGATCTGAAACAAAAAAAAAAAAAAGTTAGCCTTTTATTTTAAAATGTGTTACTAGCTGCATAGCCAGATGAAGAGTAGGAGGGAGATTTCCTGGAGGAAATGAAGAGGGTGGGGAATAGGGATAGATATTTTTATTTCTTCTAGCCATTTAAGCTCTAGTTTCAGAAAGGGATTTAGTAATGGCATCCTCTGCTTCAGTGAAATCTTACTATGAAAACCAAGTATTATTAAACAGATAAAAGGAGAGATAAATTGATTGGACAGTGTTCTTGGATTCTAAGTCTGGGGCATTTCAAGAGGACATCTGGCCCAGTCACATGTACCCAACTGGAAACAAACTACTAAGATGTCCAATGATGATGGGGAGAAGAGACCACGAAACAAATTTTTCTTTAGAATTTCAGCTTCTTTTGACCTAGCACTTTTCTCTCACTTCAGTTCAGTTTTTCCTTTGCCTTTTCTCTCTGGAGAAAACAAAAGTAGGCTGGGTATTTCCTAAAAATCTCTAAGTCCTTTCTAATTCACACATGTACACAAATATATATTTTTTTCAATGAGAAAATAATTTTACATCAGAGTGCTCTTTCCACTTTGGTAGCATTTGACAGAGAACTACAGAGACCATTGGTTGGGTGTCAGAGCCAAGGAATACTGGAATATATTATAATTTAAGTGAACTCCCTACTAAGCCAGGCATGGTGGCTCATACCTGTAAATCCAGCACTTTGAGAGGCCAAGGAAGGTGGATGGCTTAAGCCCAAGATTTCAAGACTAGCCTGGGCAACATACTAAGACCCCCATCTCTACAAAAACCAAAAATTAAAAAAAAAATTATTTGGGCATGGTGGTACATACCTGTAGTCCCAGCTACTCAGGAGGCTGAGGCAGCAGGATCGCTCGAGCCCAGAAGGTTGAGGCTATAGCGAGCTGTGATTGTGCTGCTGCACTCCAGCCTGGGCAACATATTGGGACCCTCTCTAAAAAAAAGGCGGAGGTGGGGAGTAAACAGAGACAGAGCCCAGGACCCTTCTAAATCAGGATACTTTGCAGCTATACAGATGGGACATTCACGGAGCCAGACTTACCCTTTCAAAGTATCTCCTCACAAAATGTTTAGATGTGTGGGGAACTGAAAGAATCCAATTTCTAAGAAGCGAACTCCCTACTAGCAAAGTTGCATATAATCCCCTAAACACACAAAACACAGCTCTAACAATTCAAAACCACCAAGTATGGTGTACTCAATGCATACGAGACTAGTTGAAACACCTGGTTCTAGTCCCAACCTAGTCCTCACTTTGCTACGAGACCACAGGCAATGCATTCGCCTCATTTGTAAAATGAAGGGATTAAAGTATATTATGAAAATGTCCTCATACAGTGTAAGTCTATGATATTATCATTCTGAGAAGGAATAATTTTCCCATAGACTTCCCAAACCTTACCCAGAAAAGATTTTCTAGGCTTTGTCACTGGGGCTATTTGTCTCGTTTTGACTCCAGGACCTACCTGATTTGTGTACACTTGGTACATTTACTAAAGAGTGATGGAGAAATAGAGTCAAGGCATCAAGATCATGCAGAGACAGTGCATGATAGGAAAGAAGGTAGCAAAGAAGGGCAAGTGAGAAGATTATATTTGAGACGGCACTTCCTCATCCCGAGTTTTCCATTTTGGGCCATAGGTAAGGAGGCATACCTGTCTGTAAATAGAAAACTCCTGTTCAATGAGAATGACTGAGATGAATGCCCTGCCAAGCAGAGAACCATTCATTTCTTTTGAGGGACAGAATCTCTAAGCAATCATAATAAATGTCACTATTATCCTGAGTTTGTCCTGGGATTTTCCAGTGATGCCGAGATCCAGACCATGCTCTTTGTGCTAATCCTGGTGATTCATCTCTTGACTTTGATGGGGAACCTAGTGATGATCCTGGAGATCAAGGCTGATTCTCACCTGTATACACCCATGTACTCTTCCTCAGACATTTGTCCTTTCTGGATCTCAGCTACTCCTAGTCACTGTGGCCAAGATGCTACAAAATTTACTCTCAGAAGAAAAGCATCTCAATGTGGGGCTGCCTCACCAAGAGTTTCTTTTCCATTCTCTCTGGGGGAACAGAAGCCTGTCTGCTCTCTGCCATGGCCTATGATCACTATGCTACTGTCTGCCACCCTCTGGTCTATACCATGGTCATGAAAAGACCTCTCTGTATGGTGACTGTGAACATTGCTTGAGCAGCGGGTTTTCTGATTTCCTCCACAAGTTACATTTCTCTGGGTCTGACATCATCCCCATTTCAGCTATAAGATACCTCCCTTCTTCCTTCTGTCCTACATTGATCCCATTGTCAGTGAGATTATTCTAGCTGTATCACATGGATTCTGGGGGCTACTGACACTTTCCTTAATCTTCTTCTCTTACTCCAGAATTACATCTGTCATACTGAGCATCTGCTCTTTCTGAGGGCCAAGGCAAAGCCTTCTCTGCGTATTCTTCCCATCTCACTGTGGTTCTCTCATTCCATGGGACGACTTTTTTCAGATACCTAGGCTCTACTTCAGGCTCAGTGTTGGGAAAGTGGTCTCTGTTCAGTACAGTGTGATCATGTCCTTGGTGAACCCTCTCATCTATAGTATGAAGAACCAGGAAGTAAAAACAGCTTTGCAAAGGATGTTGAGAAAAAAAGAAGGAAAAAAAGTAAGTCTTAGGGTAAGAAAAGGATGTAATTCTGCTTGGGAAATAGAGAAATCATCTCTAAAGAAGAAAGACTTTTGCTCTGGAGGAAATGTATAGCCAGTCAAAAGCACAGGTCAAAATATGGGGCTTGCCATTGGCATCTGAAGTGGTCAGTCTTGTGGGACTGTGCCCTTAAGCTGTGGGATCTGATATTATCTCCTGAAAGACTGTGCCAACATTGCTAACACAAATTAGGGGATAACCACTGGTATACATTTGAGAAATGCTTGGTGTATAGGGAAAAAACTTGCAGATCTGGTGTCAGAAGTACTGCACTGAGTGACTGAGAGTAGAGAGTAGGAAAAAATCACTTTGGTTTTTCCTATCTCCACTAGAGAACATCTTAAAATTACTACCACAGCTATATAGGAAGAAAATAATCCTAAACAATTTGGAAAACAACCTTGAGACTATCATTCCAGCTATTGTATGTAATATGTATTTATAATCTCATAATTTTAACCCAGATTCTAACTCTTTCTGCCACTGCTAGGTATTTGTCTACAATGATTCAACAGTATGGCCTACTTAAAAATTTTTTAAGTCATAGATGACAGAATTAAGCAGTATATTTTCTGTAACATACTAAAATGTGGTGTTCAACAAAATGCTTATATGAAAATATAAGATGAAGCAAATAAGAAGTCTCTTAGAGTAATTTTTTGTACTATTTTTTAAAATGGCAGTTTGAAATTGCACCACTTAGAAGCTGTCCTAGTATAACATATTTCACAAGTGCTGTCTTGACCTAGTCTTGATGTCATGAACTCTGTTACTTTTGAGAACAGGGCGGCAAGCTCCTAGCCCAACTACTTCCCTTATCAGGCTCTAACACTCCTAAGTTAAAATATACAATACCCAGCTGTCAGAGGTCCTCAGATACTTAATACCCAAGGCCAGCTCCTTCTTTCTTTAAGCCACAAAAGTATTTAAAACATCCAATCCCTAGGAGACCCAAGAAATTTTGCTAATGCCATACTGTTTGCCATACGTAAGTAAGCCTTCTGCAGCTCCAGCATGCTGTTTATCTGTCCTTGGATGCAACCCTCTATGTAGCCCTGCATGGTAACCTTCTCTGCTCTGGAGCTATATGTAACAAAGAGATCTGCCTTTTATCCATCCAAATGTCTTTGTGTTGTGTCCCACCATCAAAAGAATCTTTAAATCTTATAAAACATCTAGTCTTACCCTGATTGCAACATCAGCTGTCACAGACAGCTGCCTAGGGTTCACTGTCTACACTGACTACAAATCATTTCTACCAAGTAATGGCCATTGCCAACATCTTGCATTTGAATTGGGCTTTATATATTTTTTTGTTTTGTTTTTAGAATTGGGCTTTATAAACTTGTATCACATGCCCATATATATATATATTTATACATTTTTTTGAGACAGAGTCTTGCTCTGTCACCCAGGCTGTAATGCAGTGACATCATCTCGGCTCACTGTAACATCTGCCTCCCAGGTTCAAGCAATTCTCCTGCCTCAGCTCCCCAGGTAGCTGAGATTACAGGTGCCCACCACCAAGCCCAGATAATTTTTGTATTTTTAGTAGAGATGGGGTTTCGCCACATTGGTCAGGCTGGTCTCAGTCTCCTGACCTCAGGTGATCTGCCTGTCTTGGCCTCCCAAAGTGCTGGGATCACAAGCGTGAGCCACCATACCTGACCTTTTTTTTTTTCTTAATTTAGTCATCACAACAGCTTTTAAGGAAAAGAAGAATGACATATCTCTTTGATACATGAGGTTAAGGATCTATCTGTCACCCAGATTAGATCCTTAACCTCAGGACCAAAAAGCAAAGCCTTTGGTTCTTAACTTAGTGCTATTTCTACCACAACCTCCTGCCCACTTCTTAATTTAGTGCTGGTTTTTTAATTAAAATTTTTCTACATAAAGAGTTCACAAGAAACTGTTAACCTCTAGTAAGGCCACTCATTCCCTCTCCCTCAGTATCAAGAATGGTAGCAATTAAAAGGGTAGGCCACAGAACTTTTTAAGCCTGATACCACTACCACTACCAACCTCATTGTCAAGTATGATGTAAGGTACCCTCAGAGCTCTGACACTTCTGGAAATATACCCCTCCTGTATCATTAACGCTGTCCACAACAGGACTGAAAGAGGGCCAACAGAGCTCAGCACACTTGTAGTGACACACCTTCATTCTATGACCCATACAACTTCTACTCAACCCAATCAGCCATTGTACCTCACCTCACCACTGATTAGCTGACTGGTCCCCAAAAGCAGTCTATAATTAGAACTGATTATCCACCTCCCTAGATGACTACTAATCCCATCATGCCCTAGATCCTTGCTTCCCATACTCACACAATAAGTCTTACCCTCCAGATCATTCCTCACCATAGAGATTCTTACCCTATTAGAGTCACCTACATTGCCTAACTTGAATCAGACTCCAACCCCAGCACAACCCCTAACTCCTTCTACTGTAATCTATGTAATTCTGGCTCTGTCATGAATAAAATCCCATATATCCTTCAACTTCTATGATGGATGTTTCTATTACTCTCTTTACCTAACCAAAACCTGGCTCTCCCTTAAGGAAAAGGCATGCTTCCCTTGCAGCCCTCGAAAGAGGTGGCAATTTTTAAATCCTATAGTCTACATACAAAGGCTTTTCAAATGGTGGATTGCAACCCACTAGTGAGTTGTGAAATCAATTTATTGGATAGTTAATAGAAAACTTTAAATCAAGTAACAATATAAAACATGAGCACATTATATATGTAGTTAAGGTAAACATTGTTTCACGAAAATTTTGTTTCAATTTTATAAATGATAGGTGTGCTGGATCACAATCTAAATGTATTTCTTGGCCGGGAGTGATGACTCACACCTGTAATCCCAGCACTTTAGGAGGCTGAGGCAGGTGGATCAACTGAGGCCAGGAGTTCAAGACTAGCCTGACCAATATGGTGAAACCCCATCTCTACTAAAAATACAAAATTAGCTGGGCATGGTGGCACATGCCTGTAATCCTAGCTACTTGAGAGGCTGAAGCAGGAGAATTACTTGAACCTGGGAAGTGGAGGTTGCAGTGAGCCAAGATCACGCCACTGCACTCCTGTCCAGCCTGGGCAACAAGAGCGGAACCCCGTCTCAAAAAAGTAAAATAAAATAAAAATAAGTGTATTTCTTGTTGTGTATCACAATATATATTTCAAACACACATATATAAACACATATGTTTGTGGGTTTAAAAAATTATTTATTTTTAGACATGAGGTCTTGCTCTACTGCTCAGGCTGGAATGCAATGGTGTGATCATAGCTCATTATAGCCTTAAACTCCTGAGCTCAAATGATCCTCCCACCTCAGCTGCCCAAGTAGCTAGGACTGCAGGTGCACACCACCAAGTCCAGCTAATTTGTTTTAGAGGTGGAGTCTCACAGTGTTGCTTAGGCTGGTCTCAAGCTCCTAGCCCCAAGCTATCCTCCTGCCTCAGCCTTCAAATAGTAGGATTTCAAGGCATGAACCAATGTGCCCAGCTATATACCTATATTTGAAAGCCACTGCTTTATACCACTGAGAGTTACAAGTGGAGTACGTGTTTTTTCTCCTTATTACCACCTCAAGTACCATTTTCATCCTTCCTCTTTAAGTAATGTCCAGCTGCACTGAAGCACATGTCATCAAATCATTCCACACACACTCTTCCTTATTATCACCTACCACACTCCTGGTTGCTCACCTTTCATTTAAGACTCCATCAACTGGCTTACTATTCCTCTCTCCATAACGCCATCACTATTCCCAGTGACTTCAACACCCATGTGGACAATGCATCTTATGCATACGAGTATGTGCAAGTATAATTGTATTCCTTGTTAAAATTCTGAAATATTTTCATAGCCACTGTCAATCCTCTTCAATGTCATGCCTCAGTGCTCTAGCCCACTCCCACCCCCCGCCCCACCAGGATTCAACAGATCTCTTCACAATTCAGAAACAAAAAGGAATCATCTAACACAACAAGGTGCCTGCAGGACCCTGCACCAGCACTATGGACTATGTCTATTTTGACAGGTCCATGCCATGCTAGTAGTAATAGCTAAGTATTTTGAATCCTATCCCTGCTATCACTCTAGGCTCTCAGTTCTTTTGACTTTGTTTCACCTGAAATGATCGTGTTCACCACTGCAGTCACTCACTCTCACAGTCACACCCTATATCTACTTATTACCAACAACCGCAGGAAGAATGCTGCTATGTCCCAGGGAACTCTATATTCCACACATTAGAATCCACCTGTGTGCCCGACTCATCCCAGGTACCAGAATTCCATCAACAGAGCAGCCCAGGACCAACAAATCTTCTTACAATGATACAATTAGCACCATCAGGGGTATTACTTCCTTTTAAACACAAATATAATGACTTCCTATCAATCACCTGACAAAGCAAATAAAAAATTCTTCATCCACTAACTTCATCCACTATTCTCTTAATTTCCCTGTTTCTTCTCTACTTTAGACTGACACCCCCAAATATGTGTCTTCTTCATTCCACAACATGCCACAGTGTGTACATTTCCGCCTTCTGATGCTATATGGGATGCCCTGCCTACATTTCACCTTCAAAGCTAATCTTGTAACTCCTCCACTTCAGAAAGCCTGAAAAAGATGGAATCATGTGCCTGCTACTCAATGCATATTTAATTAATCCCTGCTGCAACACTGCATAGGAGTTGTACTTATCCATAAAATTTCTGTGAAAGGTAAGGTACCACTCAGGTAAAAGATGCACCAGATGAGAAGTCAGATCAGGGCTCAATTTCTGATTGTGCCTCTTGGCTCACTTAATGTCCCTGAACCGACGCAGATCCACACCTTGCAGAGTTTAACTGATAGCTAAAGAGATGGCACACCAAAGCATAATATAAAGACATTCTGCACTTATTCCTTGTGATGTTTAAGACAAGGTTCTGTACAAGTAAAGGCAACCAAAGCAAAAATCGACAAATGGGGTCATATCAAGTTAAAAAAGCTTCTGCAAAGCAAAAGAAGCAATCAACAAAGTGAAGAGCCAACCCACAGAATGAGAGAAAATATTTGCAAACTACTCATCTGATAAGGGGTTACTAACCAGAATATATAAGGATCTCAAGAAACTCTACAGGAAAACATCTAATAACCTGATTAAAAATAGGCAAAAGATTTGGATAGACATTTCTCAAAATACATACAAATGGTAAAAGAATACATACAAATGGCAAACAGATATATGAGAAGGTGCTCAACATTACTGATGATCAGAGAAATGCAAATCAAAACACCAATGAGATACCATTTCATTCCAGTTAAAATGGCTCATATCTAAAAGACAGGCAATAACAAATGCCGGTAAGAATGTAGAGAAAAGGGAATCCTCGTACACTGCTGGTGGGAATGTAAATTAGCATAACTACTAGGGAGAACAGTTTGGAGGTTCCTTAAAAAACTAAAAATTGAGCTCCCATATGATCCAGCAATCCCACTGCTGGGTATATACACAAAAGAAAAGAAATCAGTAAGTATATCAAAGAAATATCTGCATTCCCATGTTTGTTGCAGTTCTATTCATGATAGCCAAGATTTGGAAGCAATCTAAGTATGCATCGACAGATAAATGAATAAAGAACAAGTGGTACTTATACACAATGGAGCACTATTCAGCCATAATAAAGAATGAGATTTAGTCGTTTGCAACAACATGGATGGAACTGGAAGTCATTATGTTAAGCGAAATAAGCCAGACACAGAAAGACAAACATCGCATGTTCTCACTTATTTGGAGAATCAAAACAATTGAACCCGTGGAGATAGTGAATAGATGGATGATTACCAGAGGCTAGGAAGAGTAATGGGGGAATAAGGGCAGTGAGAATGGTTAATGGGTACAAAAAAATAGTTTGAATGAATGAATAAGACCTGGTATTTAATAGCACAACAGGGTGACTACAGTCAATAATAATTGTACTATTTTTTATTTTTTTATTTTTTTTTTTTTTTGTCTGAGACAGAGTCTCACTCTGTCTCCCAGGCTGGAGTGCAGTGGCACTATCTTGGCTCACTGCAACCTCCACCACCTGGGTTCAAGCGATTCTCCTGCCTCAGCCTCCTGAGTAGCTGGGATTACAGGCACACACCACCACACCTGGCTAATTTTTATATTTTTAGTAGAAATGAGGTTTTACCATATTGGTCAGGCTGGTCTCGAACTCCTGACCTTGTGATCTGCCCATGTTGGGCTCCCAACGTGCTGGGATTACGGGCATGAACCACCGTGCTGGGCCAATAATTGTACATTTTAAAGAAATTAAAAGAGTATAATTGGATTGTTTTAACACAAAGGGTAAGTGCTTGAGGGGATGGATACCCCGATTTCCATGATATGGTTATTATGCATTGCATGCCTGCATCAGAATATCTCATGTACCCCATAAATATATACACCTACTATGTAACTACACAAATTTAAAATTACAAAAGCTATTTTTAAAAAGAAAAGGTTCTTGTATAAAGAAAATCATACCATTTTGCCCCCCCCCCTTTTTTTTTTTTTTTAAGACGAAGTCTTACTCTGTTGTCCAAGCTGGAGTGCAGTGGCTCGATCTTGGCCCACTGCAACCTCCACCTCCCAGGTACAAGCGATTCTCCTGCCTCAGCCTCCTGAGTGGCTGGAATTACAGGCATCCAACATCATGCCTGGCTAATTTTTATATTTCAATAGAGATGGGGATTCACTATCTTGGCCAAGCTGGTCTCGAAATTCTGATCTTGTGATCCATCTGCCTCAGTCTCCCAAAGTGCTGGGCTTACAGGCATGAGCCACCATGTCTAGTCTTTTCCTTTTTTTAAAGGAAACAATCTCACACTGCTTTGTTTCCCAAAAGAGTTGAGGAGAGTCTGAGCTATTATAATATCTATCAGTTCTTTCCAAACATTCCTTTCAGTTAAAGTCAGGTATAGGTACTTGATTATGTTCATTTAACACTGTAACAGAGGCAATGCTGTGTCCTTCAGACCCCATTCCTTTTCTACTAGGCACACATACTTTATACTTCCCAGCCACCGTTCTAGGTAGGGCCTTGTGACCACATGCATGAATTCTGGCTAAGGGCATGGGGTGAAAGTGACACACACCACTTCCAGGACTGTCCCTAATATCTCTGACAAGGTAACCACAGCTTGCCTCCCTTATCTGAGGGCCACAGATTTGACTACATTGCTAAGGCTTCAGGGCATGGTAGAACCACTAGATGCAAGAAGTCTGGTCCTTCAATGAATGCAAGAAGTAGAGACCCCACCCTCTGGCCCCAACCAACCTGTTACCACACTGTGACTTTGTATGAACATACGTCTTTGTGGAGTTAAGCCCCGAAATACTGGTTTTGCTAGCCTACCCCAATTAACACACCTTATATTTATCACCAGTGGTAACATATGTGGAAAGAACCCCTAGACTTAGTTCAAGGACCCAGGATAAAAATTCTAGAACTACTACTCCCACCACATACCCCATGATCTGCTCCTAGAATATGCTCTATACCCTCCCCAACTGTATGTCTACTGTGTTTTCCTCTTTTTCATTAGAGAACCCTCCCCACTCTTCTCTGCCTCACGACTTCTGTAGGAGGGAGGCCTTCTCTGACCTCCCTCCCATACATGGTCATTTCTCTTTGCTCCAAGTGCAGAGTACATTCCTCTGTTTTAGCATCTATTATGTTTTATTGCAAATATTTGTTGATACGTACTTCCCCAGACTGTGAATCCTTTCTTTAGTTCCCAGCATTTAGTTACAGTGTCTGGTGCATGTAGAAAATAAATATGTATTAAAGGAATGATTGTCATATATAACCTTACGTAAGTCCCTCTTTTTTTTTATTTTTTTGAGATGGAGTCTCGCTCTGTCTCTAGGGCTGGAGCGCAGTGGCAAAATCTGGGCTCACTGCAATCTCTGCCTCCCGGGTTCAAAGAATTCTCCAGCCTCAGCCTCCCAAGTAGCTGGGATTACAGGCGCCCACCACCATGCCTGGCTAATTATTTGTATTTTCAGTAGAGACCGGGTTTCACCAGGAGTTTGCTGGTCTCAAACTCCTGACCTCATGATTTGTCCGCCTCGGCCTCTCAAAGTGCTCTGAGATCACAGGCGTGAGCCACCGCACCCGGCCTAGTCACTTATTTTTTTAAGTCTACTAAACAAAGTTTTTCAAAATTGTTGTAATGATTAAATAAGGAATGTGAATGTGACTTGTAGGCTATAAATAGATTCTAACGGTAATGGGTTTACTCAGTTTGTAGGTCCTTCTCATCTTCTCCAGTCAAATCCATCTTAATGCAACAAGATAACACTATCCAATAGAAATATAATGCAAGCCATGTTTGTAGTTTTTAAACTATTAGTAGCCACATTTAGAAAGTTAAAACTAGGTGAAATTCATGTTAATATTTAACCCAGTATACCCAAAATATCACTCTTGAGCTACTTTACGTTTTTTAAATTAAATCTTCTAAATCTTAGAACACGTCTCTATTCAGACCAGCCACATTTCGAGAGCTCAGGTGTTACCTGCAGCTACGGCTTCTGCAGATGGGACAAAGCAGCTGCAAGGCCTACTTCAGATAGCAACCTGACTCCCCCTCGGGCAGAATCAGGGACTCCGCCTCAGTGTTGTCTCAAGCCCTTTATCCTATCGTGAAAACCAGAGGGTTGGCTCCTTGGGGAGTTCCAGACTCCTGTCTGGAGAAACAGCTATCTGCCTCTGTCTGGCTTCTAACGAGCCGTTTTGCAATTCCAGGTAACTGATGAACTCCTGAGGACACAACTCCCTGGGAGGCCCAGTAGCCAGGGCGGAAAACGGTCAGTCAGGCAAGAGTGCGGGCGAGTGGCCACGGCAGGCTGGGATCCCGGCGCCCGCTGCCCTCCAAGCTCCTCGGACCGTGCCCTCCCCACAGCAGCGGGCTCGGAGGTCCCCGGTATTGCTCCTTCTGGGGCTCCCGAGCTGCGGCCACGCCCCCTCCCCGCCCCTCCCTCCCACTCCCCCCTCCCCGCCCCTCCCCCCCACTCCCTCCCACTCCCCCCTCCCCGCCCCTCCCCCCCACTCCCCCCTCCCCGCCCCTCCCTCCCACTCCCCCCTCCCACTCCCCGCGCCGCCGCCGCCGCAGCCGAGCCCCGGAAGCGGGCGGGGATTTCCTGTGCCCGCCCCGCCCGCACCCGCCGGGCCGCTGTCTCCGCCTGTAGCTGGCTCCGCCGGCCGCCGGCTCCCAGACACCAGCGGAGGGCGGAGGGGAGGGGCAGGAGGCGCCCGGGAGGGAGGCACCGGGCCGCGGGCCAAGCCGACCGTGGGTGAGTGGGGCCGGGCAGGAGGGAGCCGGGGCTGGAGGGAGGGACGCCTGGCTTCCCGGGGCGGCCGGTGGGGGCTCGGTCACCCATGGGGGCGGGGAGGAGGATCGGCGCGGCTTCCGGGTTGCTGCCTTTCCCGGGGATCTGCCCCGCTGACATTCTGTGCCTGCCCGTCGCCCTGTCTCCCTGTGCCCATCGCAGCTGTCAAGCCCTGCGGGCTCCCGCCGCTGTCACTCGCGCACAGTTACCCCTTGGCTCCCTTTCTCCTCACTTGCTCCTGCCCCAGCTCGGGAAACCTGTTTTCTGACCTCACTTCCCCTGCTCCAGTTCTGCCTTACTCGGATTCTCTGAAATCTGACCCTTTCCAGAGGCACTGTGACAAGAAGGAGGGAAGAAGCAACCTTACCCCTGAGCAGGCTCCCGTCCTGCCCATGACCGTGCCCCACCAGTGGCAGGGGCCAGGGTTCTCTGATGGATGGAGCAGAACTCGTCCCTGTGCCCTTGGGCTACTCATTTTTATAGCATGGCCCTTTTTCTTTCTGTCAGCATTGGCTGCAAAAACTTCCTTTTGCAGGTCCTTTGCTACCCATATTTGTGAAGAAAGGGGGAAAATGAAAGCCCTAGAACCCAGGCTGCAGTGGGCGTGGGATCATTCTGGAATAAACGAGGTTAGGGCTACCACCTTATCCACCCAGGTGCTGGCTCTGCATGAACATCTTAGGAAATGCAGGCTGAGAACAGGTACCTCATCCTTTGCTGAGATTTTTGCTAGCATTTCCGCGGATTTCTGTCAATGGTATAGAAAGGCTCACAGCTGGCCCAGTGGGCTCTGCAGAAAGAGGCTTCCCATTAAGGGACTCCGCTATTTAGGGAGATGGAGAAAGGGTTTAAGACAAGTGTCCAGATATGTAGCTAGAGGTAAAGCCTTCAAGGAGGATTTGCACAGGAGCTAGAGAACCAGAAAGATGGGGTGAAGAGGGGGAATTAGTGCCCTGTGTGTTAAAAGTGGATACCGGGCTGGAATTCATAGCAGAGAGCTAAAATGGAAGTTTCCCTTTATTGCTTTAGCAAGAGTTTTCCTTTCTCATGAGAAATCTCTCTGAAGAGGAAACCTCCTAAGCTGGGAATCAGTCCAGGGTGCTCCCAGGAGGCCCGGAGCCATCCTTGGACTTCTGAGATGAAAGGGGAATTTGTTTTTCCTGTGCATTGGGCTTAGGGTTCCCACCTACCACTTTTGTCAAAGACCAATAGGCAAGAAAATAGATGACTTGACATATGTCATTACCTACCCTGGCCTTCAAGGTTCTTGCAAATGTTATTGAATGGATATAAGTGAGCCAGGATAGTCACCGAGTTTCTGACTGTTCTTGGAAGCCTTTCACTGGCTCTGACTGTTTGGGTATTGAATAAGAATACCCAAAATATGTTGCCAAACAGATTCTCAGAGTCTCATAATAGATTATTTCTCTGCCATAAGGCAGGGAGGCCCCTATCACAACAGAAGTGTGACCTATCCTGCTCTTAAGATGTCCAAAGAAGAGAAGAGCCCACTATCTGGTTTTGCACACTGCAGGATTATTAAGAATTTTTTAAAAAAAATATAACCTAAATCTCTTCTTTTGCAATCAAGACCCATTTTTTCTGTTTGACCTATATAGAGATAGAAGGCACCTCTGTTTTTATTCATTAGTATCGTCATTCATCAGCCTTCTCCAGACACAGAAAACTACATCTGACATTTTTAACTTTTCCAATGGCTGTGTTTCCCATCCCTTTCTTGACTTTCATGTCTTCTGATGAACACATACTGGCTTCTTCATATGCTTCTTTCAAACTGAGTATATTTTTTCTAATGAGATCTGACTGGTGCCTGCCAAATAAACAGGTTTGTTCTTCTGGGTCCTGTTAGCAGCACTTCTTGCCCCCTTTTCCAGCTCTGGTTCAAACTCTTTCTGTTCTTTTTTACTTTGCCTGATTAAACTTCAGCTCCTTACTGACCAACAATTTCTCTTATCTGTTAGGGTTACTTTGGAGTCCTACACCTGCTTTCCAAGTTATTGTTTTTTGTTTTTGTTTTTTTTTTAAGTATTTACTCTCAGTTCTCATTGGATAATAGACTTCGTGCTTTTTTTGTTGAGGCTTGTTCCAAGTGAGGTTCCTTTTGGCTCAGCCTCATGAAAGAGGTGTGTGCTCATGATACACATACACCCCTTGGTTGGGACTTCTACCTATAGTAATCATTTCATTCTATACCAGTGAGGCTATGATTTGCAGAAAATCTTATGTGTGATTATACCCATCTTGTTGAATACAGGTCTGTGTGTATTTCTTCCTGTATGTTTCCAAATTGCTTACTTTCCGGTACTTCATGTGCTTGAAGTTAAATGGATAGCCTTTCAATTTCCAGGACAGTCAAGTTTTTTTTAAATGAATGACTTCTAACCTTCAAGTATATTCTCTTTCTATCATGAGGGCCACAAAATACCAGTTAGTGGCTTTGCTGCATAGCACCTGCCAATTTCTTAGTTCCTCCGAGAAGCTTGGTGCAGGGTCAGTTGATTGGAACACATCAAGCTTTTAAAGTTCATCTTCCAGCAAGCTCCTCCTATTTCGTTTCATCCATTATCCCTGGGCCTGTTCTTCATAAGTCCCTTAGGAATATCACTCCTCTCCCATTTTCATGGGCTTTGCTGTTATGAATTTATTCCAGGTCACAATTTGGGTCTGCAGCAAAAATGCTTTCAGAACAGACAGCAGCTCTGGGGACAGGATGGGAATCAATGAATGTACAGCTGGATGGAACAGAACCCCAGGTGGAAAGGGGAAGTCAGGAAGAGGGACCATGGAGAACAGCCCCAGGTCCTCTGGAGCACCTGTGCTGTGACCTTGAAGAGGAGCCACAGTCCCTTCAGGAGAAGGGTGAGAGCCTATGGAGTGTGTGGGAAGCACAGTGCATAGTCTCCTAATATTTGTTCCAAAAGTAGGGTTAAAAATCCTCAGATTGCCATGGACTAAATAGCACAGCCTGGAACAGGACCAGCCCGTTCTTTCTGGGCCCTGCACCGGTACAGAATAGGCTCCTGAATTGATCCAACCACGCAACTGGGCTTCTCTTGTGTCTTCATAACTACTCCCTCCACATGCAAATGCATAATTAGTGATACTGAATGAGGGAGATGAAGGAAGCGACAGCAACACTGATTACCGAGAACTCACTCATAAGATGCACTTTACTAGATGACAATGACATTCAAGTACTGTAAATTCAAACTATAGCTAGTCTAACTAAAAGCCATCTGATACCCTCTTAGAACATTTTGAGTAATAGCCTTCTCATCTACATTTATGCATTTGAGTTTTACCAATGGGCATAGATACAGAAGATGTGACCCTTAAGCTTCTCCAAAATAGGGCCCAGACCCTATTGAGAAAGGCTAGATAGTTAATGTCTAATGTTTCTTCCCTCTCCTCATCAGCTCAGTCTGCTCCCTGGGTTCCTGCAATTCCCCAGGAAGGGAACACTGGAGACTGGGAGATGGCAGCTGCACTTCTCGCAGCTGGATCACAGGTGAGCTCTGCTTTCCTTGGCCTCTCCTGTGGTCCCATCACTGCTGCCTTTCTATTGCTTTAGCATCATCCCATTGATGAGTTGGCTCACATGATCATCAATGGTATGTTCATCTTATAACTGAATAGATTCTTATCCCTTTCCAAGGGGCTCATAAAACCCTTGAAAAAGTAAATGGAGCCACAAGAAGACAGGGAATTCCTTGTGGTTAGGGTTTTTGGGTTTTTTTTTTTTTTTTTTTTTTTTTTTTTGAGACAGTCTCACTGTGTTGCCCAGGCTGGAGTAGAGTGGTATGATCTTGGCTCACTGCAAACTCCACCTCCTGAGTTCAAGCAATTTTCCTGCCTCAGTCTTCCAAGTAGCTGGGACTACAGGCATGCACCACCACACCCAGCTAATTTCTGTGTTTCGGGCAGAGACAAGGGTTTGCCATGTTAGACAGGCTGGTCTCGAACTGCTGACCTCAGGTGATCTGCCCACATTGGCCTCCCCAAGTGCTGAGATCACAGGCGTAAGCCATCGTGCCTGGCCAAGGTTAGGGTTTTTAATGATGGCTGATGGCTGTGTTATCCACAGGAGGATTTTAGGAATAATTAATTACCTTTAAGAAATACATCTGGAAAGATTAGAAAAAGAGGACCCGAAGAAAGCTTCGAAGAACCTAAAGTGGAAGGATTGGGTAGATGATGGAGCGTTTATGGAAAAGAAGAGGAAGAAGGATGTAAAGAGGGGCAAAGCCAGGAAGGAAAATAGGTTTAGAGTCAGAAGGCAAAGGAGAGCTGTGGAAAGCTAATAATAATAGTATTAGTGCTAATAGTACACCCCCAGAGGACTTAACACGTATGCCATTTTCTGACTGCTTTATATATATTAACTCATTTAATTCTGAAAACAACTCAGTTTTCCGATTTTACAGATGAGAAAATGGGGCAGGGAGAAATTAAGGCACTGTGTAGGGTCTTGCTGCCAGAAAGTGAGAAAGCTGAGTCACTTGGCTCCAGATTCTGAGTTCCTAACCACCAAACTGTGCTGCCTAAAAAAATAAAGATATGGCTGGGCGCAGTGGCTCACGCCTATAATTCCAGCAGTTTGGGAGGCCGAGGTGAGAGAATCATGAGGTCAGGAGTTCAAGATCAGCCTGGCCAACATGGTGAAACCCCATCTCTACTAAAAATACAAGATATTAGGTGGGCGTAGTGGTGGGTCCCTTTAATCCCAGCTACTCAGGAGGCTGAGGGCAAGAGAATCACTTGAACCCAGTAAGTAGAGGTTGTAGTGAATTGAGATTGCACCACTGCACTCCAGCCTGGGTGACAGAGTGAGACTCTGTCTCAAAAAAAAAAAAAAAAAAAAAAGATATATTGTGGTGAGAAAGCTAAGAAAGAATGTTTTATCTGTAGCATTTTGTGCTGATAGAACAGGCAAGGTCCAGTGGAGGAAGGAGGAGATGATATGTAATTTCTTCATAAAAAGAGTAAGGCCAGGGAGAAGTGACTGAATAAACACCTGTAGCTCAGCAGAGGGTGTGATGAGTTTGTGGTGCCTCCAGCTTCTCTCCTGCTAACATTATCCTCACTCACTTCTTGACCATCTAATCTTCACTCCTCTCCTCATTTCCTCTTTACCAAAACTATGTGCCCTACCCAGGGGCTTCTGGGCAGCTCTTTTCTCAGATCATTTCTCACCCTTTCTCCTCTACTAACTTAGCCTTTCATGCTGAATCACATTTTCCTTTAAAAAAAAAAAAAAAAAAAAAAACAGCTGCTGACAGAAGATGCTACATTTTGTTTCAGGGCCTGGTAACCATCAAGGATGTGTCACTGTGCTTCTCTCAGGAGGAGTGGCGGAGCCTGGACCCCTCTCAGACAGACTTTTATGGAGAATATGTCATGCAGGAAAACTGTGGGATAGTAGTCTCTCTGAGTAAGCATGACCTTCCCCAACCACTAGAAGATTGTGCTCTGGGAGGACGGAGTCATCTGCTTCAGGGATCTTGAATAATGTCTGTAGGACTCTTTCTATGGCAGGGAATCTATCTATGCTTCCATCAAAGAAAGAACACTAGGGCCAATCCCAAGAGAATGAGAGTAAAGCATTTAAAAAAAAAAAAAAAAAAAAAAAAAGCAAATGATGCTGAATTGTGGAGTAAAAAACTTGTTTTTCTTGATTGGGAATTAGGAGGTTCTTACAAAGCAGAGAGAACTGGAACTGGGTCCTTGTAAACTTGGAAACCATATAGAGGAAGACAGGGATGCAGGGGGTAGGACTAAAGTGAAGTTATGACCAGAAAGGCCAGTTGGGCTGGAAGTATCTGAGTTCATGGGGAAGGAGAGTGATTTTCTAGGCAGAGAAGAGGGACTTAACAGAAATCAGTGGAAAAGAGGCTGAGGGAGGGAGATGTTTCTTTCTTGATCTTCTTTTGTCTAGAGTTCCAAACAATCATCTAGGAGACAGCTTTTTTTCTTTTTTTTTTTCTTTTTTTTTTTTTTTCCAGAAATCTAGAATTGCTGTTGAACTAATTGACAGCTATATTTTCCTTTCCCATGAGCAGGATTTCCAATTCCTAAACTGGACCTGCTTTCTCAACTAGAAGGAGGAGAAGAACAATGGGTCCCTGACCCCCAGGACTTAGAGGAGAGGGACATTCTGAGGGTCACATATACAGGTAAGAACCTAGAACCGGCTTTCAGCCACTGCCGTCACAGTTCAGGGCATCATAATCCCATGTTCCTCTAATCCCTCCTCTGCCTCAGAGAGTTCCAGAGACAACAGGTTTAGAGATTCTTTTCTTCAAGGGAGTGTAACAGAATGGCGTAGTGGGCACTTTGTGGATTTGAATTCTGGACTGTACCTGTGGGACCTTGGAAGAGTCCCTTTGGTTTCTTCATCTGTAAATTATTGTGAAAATTAAATCTACGAATATATTAGAATGTTAGACCAGTAGAACAGTGGCAAGCACATCATAAGCACTCAATAAACGTGAATTGTGGTTGTTCCTGTTGCTGTTGTCGTCAACCTCCCACCCATTTCAGGAATGCCTTCCACAGCGTCTTAAGGATTGCTGACAGGTGTCCCTCAGCCAGTGACAATTGTAGCACATTCTAGAACTCTCCCCATCTATGCTTGGATAGAAAGATAGTGATTAATAGTAATATATAGTAGTAAATAAACAATGACATATACATTTACTAAGTACTTACTATGTGCAGGCCCTGTGCTAGCTGTCTTATAACCACCTGAGAGAGGTATTACTCCCATTTTACAGAAGAAATTAAGGCTCAGAGAAGTTACGTGGATAATTGAGATCTGAGATTCCATCTTGGGTAATCTGCCTCCTAAGGCTAGGCTTTTAACCTGTATGTCTATTGCACTATCTTATATGACATTAGACTATGTTCTCTCAACCCTTCTGGGGTCAGGTCTGGGCCCTGGCAGGCATCAGACAACCTCATTTGTGACTTAGGCCTCAAGTACGCTTTTGTGACTCTTGGGGTTGGTATTTCCCCTTCTCCGCAGGAGATGGAAGTGAACATGAGGTGGATACCCCTGAACTAGAAGCAGAACCTCCCAGAATGTTATCCAGCGTGTCTGAAGATACCATTCTCTGGAACCCGGAGCATGAAGAGAACTGGGATTCTATGCCCAGGAGCTCCAGAGGAATGCTCCTGGGGCCCCCTTTTCTTCAGGAAGATAGCTTCTCAAACCTGCTGTGTAGCACAGAGATGGATTCCCTGTTAAGACCCCACACATGCCCCCAGTGTGGGAAACAGTTTGTGTGGGGTTCCCACCTTGCTAGGCATCAACAAACACACACTGGGGAGAGGCCCTACAGCTGCCTCAAGTGTGAAAAGAGCTTTGGGCGAAGACATCACCTTATCAGGCACCAGAAAACCCACTTACATGACAAGCCCAGCAGGTGCTCTGAGTGTGGTAAGAATTTCCGATGCAACTCCCATCTGGCCAGCCACCAGAGGGTGCATGCAGAAGGCAAATCCTGCAAGGGCCAAGAGGTTGGCGAGAGCCCTGGTACAAGGAAACGGCAGCGTGCCCCACCAGTGCCAAAGTGTCACGTGTGCACTGAATGTGGGAAGAGCTTTGGCCGAAGGCACCACCTTGTGAGACACTGGCTGACCCACACTGGGGAGAAGCCCTTCCAGTGCCCTCGCTGTGAGAAGAGCTTTGGCCGAAAACATCACCTGGACAGGCACCTGCTGACCCACCAGGGACAAAGTCCCCGGAACAGCTGGGACAGAGGAACATCTGCCTTTTGAAATCTGTTTCCACTAAAGCTGTGGTCAAATCTATCAGCCGGTGCTACTAGGAGTCACTGCCAGGGCTGCCATTCTCCTGAACCCCAGTGGCCAGAATCATGAGCCCTGACCCCATCCCTAGAAAGATGAGGTTCCAGCAATGGCCAGAGCATTTCTCACCAGTTCTGTGAGATGGCACATAAAAATAGAGTTCTTTGGGCAACACTTTTGGGAAGCAGTGCATACTATGTGGGCTGATATTCAGCCTGAGCCATTCTCAACAGGAGCGTGGTACTAGCAGTTTATGGCTGAAATCCATTCTGATTGGTTGGAGTCTATGCTATACCAGTTGTTAAATATTTTGAGTATCACTCTTGCATACTGTTACTATTGTATTTTCTATATATAGAGAGAGAAAGGCCATTTTAGCATATTAAAGGCTCTGAAAATTTCTGCAGTAGAGCATACTGAAGTTTCTATTAATGCAGTGTTTCCTAAATGCATTCGACCTCAGTATCTTTTCTATTTACATCCCACAGAACTGGTGACTCCATGAAACACACTCTGGCGAACACTGGGTTAGAGAATAATGAGGAAACGACATAGTGATCAGGCATCCAGAGCCCCCTTTTTGATCCATATGAAAGCTGGGGGGGTCAGTCCTTGTTGCTGTGTGGGTCTGTCTTCCTTATCCCAAGCAGCAGTATATACATCTATACCTCTCACCCTCAACCTGCTGAAAAACATAATAATCTTTTTAGTCCTTATTCCTACTTCCTTCATCCTGCACATACATATATCCAGCTGAGAGTGATGCTACAAGGCTAAGAGATGACCCAATACCCCCAAATAATCCAGGCCCACACAGAAAAAAAAACTATCCCCTTGAACAGACCCCTCTCTCCTCTTAACTGTCTTTATGTGTCTGTGTGTATTTGTGTGCAGGGTCTTTGAAGAGAGCATGCTATGTGCAAACTGTACAAGCTAGGTTTTCCAGGGGTTATGTTCTGGGGATGAGGGTAGTGGGGATTATATGGGGTTTTTTCTTCATTTTGTTTCAAGACAAAAAGCAGTCTGCTTAAGGGAGCACTACTGGAAAGGGTTAAATGACAGGTTAAGTTGTGGGAGTTGAGTACAAAGCTTTCCTGGTATTGCTGAGATCAAAGCAATTGTGGATGTGTATGTCTAGGTCTGAATCTCTGGGCTGCAGATTGCTTTTACCTGGGCAGAGAAAGAAAAGTCTTTGGGGAGGTGACCTGTTTCTTGTTGATTTCAAGCAAGAGGCACATAGAAACTTCATATTGAGTGGGGATTTTGTTTTAAGTGCTGGAAAATTAGGGCAGGAATTACTGTGTTTGCAAGTTGTTGCCATCACTCTTGTTTGAGTTTGATTGCTTCATCGAGGGGGAAGAATTATTCTTGAGGATCTCATTCTCTCAGAAACAGAGCTTTAGGGGAAATGGCTGTGGCTTAGCTTTTCATCTGATGCAGGGTAATGAGCTTTCTGGTTGGTTTTCCTTCAATTCTAGCAAGGTGTCTACACTAAGACCCTTAACTCTAGGGTTTGCATAAGTATTCTAGCATCCATTATTTGATGAGTTGGTCATTGTTTCTCTTTATCAATGATTGTGTTAATACCAGTCTTATAATTAAAAATTATCTTGTATGTAAGAGCAGTTTGGGGTTCGGGAGGAAGAGCAGCAAAGTGGGATATTTTCTCTATAATGCTTAGATACTCTTTCTTCCCTAAGATGTATTTCTCAGCCACAATTGGTAGAGTGAACCAGAGAGGCAAGAGGAAGTGAGCTGCAACAGTTTAGTGACTCTCCCTTTTGTGTAGGAAAAACTGGGTGAATCACAGCTCCTCAGAGTCTTGGACTCAACTAGAATTGAAAACAGACTTATTTTGCTGACTGGGCTTCTTAGAGTGTATGTGACTTGAGCAGCTTGGCCCCTACCTCCCTTCTGCTACTCACAGCAGCCTGCCTTCTTCATTCTTCCTGGAATGCACTTCTCTTGCTTATTTCCTGTGAATAAAGCAAAATGGCAGGCCTTTGTATGGCTGGACTTGCCCTAGGTCCTCAGAAACAGGAGCATTTTAGTATCAGTATTAGGAGATGCCCCAGGGAGAATCAGTTTAATTGATAAATCTGGACTCTGCTGCTTATTTTACTCTCCCTCTTTAATACTAAAAGCTCTGTGTAAGCATTGGTTCAGAACCTGTCTTGGGTACAGACTTGTTGAATCTGGGAGGAAACAGAAGTGCACTTTTTTTGAAAAATAGACATCTGTAATTCACTCAGTTTTCCATACACATTTAGCAGGTTCAGGGCCCATCTGTGAAATCCCTAAACTACCTTCAAAGAAAGGGAGTTCCACAGACAAATGGTTATTATATATTTGTGTCAGAATTAGAAGGCAAAGGTCACTAAATGTTTTAAGGTCTAAGATACCAGAGGCATTAGCATATAAGGATAGAGTATTGCTTGCATTCTGCTCTATGGTTTTCAGAAATATGCAGACAAATCAGGTCCTCATAAATCTTGTTTGAAGGACTTGTGGGAAAGTGATATCCCTTACTATTAGATCATGCCTCTTAAGAACTACATGTTAACATCTGGCCTTTTATCTGTTTTAGTAACTGTAGGGATAGAAAGTGAAGCCCCCAGAGTTAGGTACAACTATAGCACCCAGTTGAAAGGCACCATGGGTCTAAGGGCCTTCTGCAGAAGGGGCAATCCTTTGGTTTGTTTTTGGTGTACCACTGTCTTTTCTACCTCGGTCCAACACCACCTCCCTTGGACAAAAAATAAAACAAGCAACAGCCATCAGATGAGTGAATAGATTTGACTGATTTTTCCCATAGGGAATCAGCCTCAAACTTTCATGTTCCACCCTGTCTTCTTTAAATAAAAAGAGTCTCTATGTTCTTGTTGGGCAAAATGTAAAACGGACATCCATCTTCAGGAACTTGTGACATTTTTCCATCTGTGGTGCCTCCGCCCTATTCTGAGTGTCCTCGCCTTTCCACCCCAACATATTAGCTCTCAAAGAACCCCTTACATAGGAGAATGTAACCCAAAGTGTTAGCTTTTCACAAGGCTATTTGCACTTTAAGCCTTAGTTCTAACTGTGGAAGGAAAATCTCTTCCCTTGTCAAAGTATTGTTATGCCTTCAGAGAACTAAAAAAGTGATAATTTGGGACAAAATTCCTCCCTTTCCAACATTCCTGCAATCAAACCATGGTTTCCTCTTTCTATCAAGGGCAGGTCCTGACTCAGACCTAGAGGGGCCAGAAAGCCAGTTCTTTCCATCTCTCTGTTAGGATGACTGCATTGACTGGGAGTGGGTGGGGCTGGGCAATAACAGAAAAGTGAAATCCATTCCTTTAGATCCCTTAGAGAGCCGACCCTAGCAAAATTTTCTTCCATTCCCTTGTGTGTAATACCAAACAATGGCCCTCAAAATGTGGTCTTTGGGCCAGCAGCATAAATACCACCTGGATACTTGTTTGAAATGCAAATTCTTAGCCCCCACCCTAGGAACTACTGAATCAGAAACTTGGGAAGGAGCTGAACATTCAGTCTTTTAACATGCCCTCCAAGATGTGTTATGTAAGCTAAATGTAAGCTAAAGTTTGAGAACCACTGGCTAGGGGATTCATATTTCAGGCATTGGTACCTCACTCTTCAAATGGATCTTCACACTTCTGTTTCAGGTTTATTCTCTGCCTCACTAGGGTAGGCCACAGTTTTGTTCCCCTTAATTGCAAGGTCTTCTTCCACTCTTTTTTTTTTTTTGAGATGGAATCTCACTCTGTGGCCCAGGCTGGAGTGCAGTGGCACGATCTCGGCTCACTGCAACCTCCGCCTCCCAGTTTCAAGTGATTCCCCTGCCTCAGCTTCTGAGTAGCTGGGACTACAGGCATGAGCACCACATCTGGCTAATGTTTTGTATTTCAGTAGAGATGGGGTTTCACCATGTTGGCCAAGATGGTCTCGATCTCCCGACCTCATGATCTGCCTACTTCAGTCTACCAAAGTGCTGGTATTACAGGCATGAGCCACCACCCAGCTGGTCTTCTTCCACTCTTAACTCAGTGAAAGAACTGGGGCTAGTCACCAATAGCAGAAACTATGGTGGGGCAACTACCAAGTTCCTATGATTGATTGGGGCTGGGGCTTCCCATATGGGCACTGAATATAATTGGGTTCAGAAATCTGAAAGGACAGAAAGGAACAAACAACTCAAAGATGGAAAATCCAGTGCAAAACTGAAAAACTGACATCCAAGGAAATGATTCTCCTTTGTCCTTTTCACTGGCTCTTCTAATACGAGGCACGTGTAGTGGGCATCTAGCACAAAGGTAGAATAAGGCCTGTCATGCCAAGCCCTTAAGAACCCATGTTTTCCAACATAATTGCATTAGAGACCAACGAGGGGCCATGGAAGGGATTTCTAACCATAATCTGGCACACCCCATGGGCAAGGGCAACAGGAGCATCACAGAGTCCCCAGGGCACAAGAGGGAACTAGGCTTTTCTAGTAAGATGTGACACAAGCAAGATTTAAATCCAAACTCTGCTTATTAGGTAGAGGTTGTAACCAATTAAGCCATGGTGCCCAAAATGCATTCTGCTGCTTAGAAGGTTCTCTCTGATTCAGGCTGTGGGGAGGAATCTGCCTTAGAGGCTCTGGCCCCGCTACCTCCTCCATTTCCTCTCCCAGGAGCGCCTATGAGGATCAGAGTGAATGACAGTTACAAATCTGCCCACAGGGCTTCTCCAAGATCAAAAGCTTAGAGTAGACCTGAAGCTTTCTTCAACCGCAGGCCTCATGCTCTCTCCCTCTTTCTGCCACCACCTCCATTTTCCCAACAGGCAGAATTCTTCCTCTACACTTTGTCCCTACTTCTCTTTTTAAATTTTTTTTTTTTTTTTTTTTTTTTTTTGGTTTGAGTTTTGCTTTGTTCTGCCTGAGCAATCACAGACCTTTTGTTCTCTCCAACTCCCACCCTTCTTCCATTCTAGTTTATCTCTTCAAGCTTCTGGCCAATTCTATTCCATCATGAGCCCACTTACTACCTATTCCTCGCCTGCTGTCCAGTTTCTTTTCTATCGGCTTTAAGCCTACTAAGCAGTGGCCAGTCCATACTTCCCACTCTCCTCCTACAAAGTTCTTGGCTTGGCTACAGCAATTCATCTGCCACCTCACCACTTTGCCCCTTTCTCACACATCCTCTCCCACAAGACACCAAATCTGGCCCCTCTACTCCATTCCCTAGAGGCTCTTCTTCCCTTCATGTAACTTCCAAAGTTGTTTTCCACTTTTCACCATTTTTAATGTTCTCCCTTCCAGTCTCCTGTGACTCCTGAAAATCAAACTCAATTCTACAAGCAATTCTTTGTGTGCTTATTATGTGCCAGGCGCTGGCAATTTCAAGCCTGGGAGATCAAATGTGATCCTTGCTCCTGCTCTCAGTGTGTTCTTCAGCTAAGCCCTCCCCACCCCCCACTTTCCTGCCATGTCTCTTGCCATCAGGCACCTCGGCATCCTCTTCCAGGAAACTTTGGGGATGAATGCTCACTTGCCATGTACCCCAACTGCTCCATGCCTGCCAGATTTTTCGCTATTATCTGAATTGGTTCCTTCTGATGAACCGTGAACTTCCTTGGGTTACCCAACTGGGGACTTACAGTCCCCGTCAGTTGAATAAAAGATGTGTTAGCTGTGTCACTTATTTCTTCTCTAGGTCTTCTCTTTCACCTTTCCCTACATTCCTGCTCTGCTGTTGATAAAAAAGACTGCCACAGAATGGGGGAAGATAAGTCACAGAATCTTCGGAGAACCACCTCATCTCACTGCCAGATACATAAGCCTCCAGACGCAACAGGTTGGGTCTCACCTCCCTCTGGCATCCTGGCCCCCATATGATGCTTCTGAGTCAGCCAGGGACTTGATCCAACCTAGAGATGCTGGAGGATTGGGCTGGTGATCTGTTCCCAGAGAGGACTTCCAACAGCAGACTGCTGAGCAGGGCCAGGACTAGGGAGATTGCCCAGCATGTGAGTTTAAGGAGGCCCTCAGTTCCAGGGGCCCGCAAGTGCTGACCTTGCTCTTGAAGATCTGAGTGTTGAGCTCAAGTATGGAGCCACCCAGTGGTGGTGGTAGTGACTGTGACTTGACCCCCTAGGCATGTTTGCAATAACTGGATACTCTTGTGATTAAGAGGATAGGTTAGGAAATGGTTGTGGGAGAAAACATGGAAAAGCAGGTGTGCAGATAGGGTTGGAAGACACTGTCCATTAACCAGTGACAAAGCCCCTCCACTTGGGCAGGCAGGGCCTGTGTTGAATGCAACTCAAAGGCATGGCTCTTCCTCTACAGGAGTTGCCTTAAACAGCCTCAAGCCTATTGCTTAGGGGATGATGCTGAGATGCCTTGCAGCTTTCCTTACCTCAGCCAGATTGTTTTGTTACCCCTGGGCCTCATAAAGTTTCCTTATTTTCTTGTGTTCACTCTCACTTTCCCTCAGCCACTTGGAGTCTGGTCTTTTCCATCAACAAAAAGGGAAGGAGGTAAAGGAACTGAGAAAGGGAAAAGAGAAACACAGCCACCATGACTGTCCACTAGCTAGAAATCTGGCAGGCACAGGGATGGTAAAACTCCCACCAGCACAGTATGTGAGTGCCTGTTTCCCCATAGCCTTACCATTTGCCCATCTGATTAAAAATACCACCATCTTTTTAGTATTAATGTTTAGTATGGTTTAAATATGCATTTCTAAATTGAACCTTTTCATATTTTTTAAAGAACATTTTTGTTTCTGTTAAGTGTTTTTCAAACAACTATTGAATATTTGTTCCAGAGGACATCGAACATTCGTTACAACTCAAGCCCAACAATGATGTGATCAGCATTACACTGGGCAGTTGAGGTAAAAGGAAAGCAAAGCACTGAGGTCAGGGTCCTTCCATTTGCTCTGACTAAAGTTAAACGCCCAAATGTGCCACTCAAATGTGAGCTCAGAAAAGTGGAGATGTTTTATCCATTTTAATATTCCCAGCACAGGGCCTAGAATCTTGCAGGCACTTAGTCATCAATGAATGAATGCTAGGGATGAGATGAGCTATTTTTGGGAATGCCTCTGGCAGAGTACCCAGCCATCATTAAGATCTTGATAATCTGGATAGCTTGCTAATGAGATTGGGTCATTTCTTATATTTCATTGAAGTATAGCCACCCTAAAGCTTATCAGTGAAAAATAATCTGAAATGACCATTGTTAGCTATATAAAGTTAAGGGTCTGGGTCTCTCCTGTCTACTACTGTTCCTGCATATGGTAGGCACTTAATAAATCGGATACATTTTGCCAAATGAATGAAAGTTTGAAATGAAGAAAACATCATAAAACAAATATGTGTGACTTTTTTTATTTTTTTTTAGGAAATCTAGAAAACAAATTGCCAGTATCATTCCCATCCTATCTTGGAGGAAAAAGCCTAATTCTAGACCACCTAGTATTGCAGTCTTCTTACTCCTTAGTTTACCAAGGTCTGAGTTCTTGTCCCATGACCAAGAAGTAGGAGGCAAGCAGACACCAGAGAGTAAGGCAGAGTACATTTACTATGTGACAGAAAAGCTCTTATCAGCAAGAGGGGACTCAAAAGTGGGTTGCCAGAAATGGAGTTGAGTTCTGGGATTTTTACGTGCCAAGTCTTCTGTGGGTTCTGTCATAATGGGAGGGGTAAAGTTCTCCCTAGGGGTGTTGCATCTGTGCATGCCTGAGGTTGGCCATAGTGACTCCATCTTGGTTATTACCCAAGTGCCTTGGCGAAACCCACTGTGGGGGTGGGGGGCAAATTGCAGTGCTCATGATATTACAATTAGCTCTGGGTCATGTTCAGGATATTTAGTTGATGTCGTGCCTGTGCCTAAGTTGGGACAGTCCCTTCTGAGCAAACATCCTGGTATAAGAGGAAATTCTTTTTTTTTTTTTTTTTTTTTTTTTTTTTGAGACGGAGTTTCGCCCTTGTTACCCAGGCTGGAGTGCAATGGCGCGATCTCCGCTCATCGCAACCTCCGCCTCCTGGGTTGAGGCAATTCTCCCACCTCAGCCTCCTCAGTAGCTGGGATTACAGGCACGCGCCACCATGCCCAGCTAATTTTTTGTATTTTTAGTAAAGACGGGGTTTCACCACGTTGACCAGGATGGTCTCGATCTGTCGACCTCGTGACCCACCCGCCTCAGCCTCCCAAAGTGCTGGGATTACAGGCTTGAGCCACTGCGCCTGGCCGAGAGGAAATTCTTAACCACATTTCCATCTGCTAGCTACACCACAGGGGCAGTACAGGTGTGGTCCCATGGGTGCTCTCTCTTTTGAGACTCTCCCTATCTACCTAGTCAGCCTCTAATTGTCTCCTCTCTCACTAGTTATTTAGGTGAAAACATCCTAAGACTATAAAGAGGGTAACACATCTGGCTATCATCAGGGCACTTGATTAACTTTATTCTAATTGTGTTCAATAGGCAATGTTTGATTTTCTCATTGCCTCTTTGCAGAGGCATTCTTCCACTCACATTCACGTGCATAATAAACTTAATTACAACATGGCGAAATAATCAAGTTCTGATCATCTATCGATGACATAAACCGGCAAGCATTCTACAGTTACTAGGTCTGCATAGGCTCAAAGCAGTGATTCTCAAGGGTGTAAAAGGGTAAATATTAGCATCACTTAACGGTGTTTTGTTGTTGTTGTCTTTTAAATACACATGCCCTGGTGCCCCTTGTAGGAGATATCAGACTCTCCTGAGGAAAAGACTTGTCAGGTATACCTGGAGAAAGCTCCCAAGAGGTTCTAATACCTTCCCACTGCCACTCTTACCTCTTAAAGAACAAAAAGCACTTGCCAGCTGCTTTCATGTCCCCATTCCTTTGACTTCAGCTGAAAACAGCTAGTCCTTTCCTTGAATCAGCAACTTTGATGTTTTACTTCCCTAGGAACCATTTCTGTATCCTGTCAGCTACGGCAGGAGAACTGCTCCCGCACTGTTCTGAACCCCTGCATTCAGAACTAAAATCATACATTTGTTCTGTACTTGGTACACAGTGCTCAATACATGTTATTGCTAAGAAAAGCGAAACACTATTATCTGGCCTTCTCCATCTCCTTGTATTTCTGCTATGCATTCTGTAAACCTTCATAATTTCCTCTCTAGGCGCTGGCACTTTCTCAGAAGATAATTTCCTTATTGCTGAATTTTGTCAAGCAAACCACATGCCATGACGTTTAAGTCCCCTTTTCATTTTACTGACATTTAAATCACCTAAAAATCATCTTCACCCAATCCCAACATTTTACTGAGAGGGAAACCAAGACCATGAATGGCTGAGAAATAACTCCGCAAAGGTCAGACTAGCAGAACTTTGACTAGAATCCTGGTCTTATTACATACTGGTCCAGTAGTTCTCTGCTATAGCACATTGCCATTCCACTGGGAAATAATTAAACACATATTTAACCCTCAGTGACGAGCACCTACCCTATGCCAGGCCCTGTGCTGGATGCTTTCCACACATTTATTTAACTGAGGATTAACATAAGAATTTTTAAAAATTAAAATAGGCTATCAATTCAAGGCAAAAACTGTACAAACTCATTATAATCAATTCTGGGAAGACTTTGTCCTAAAAAGAATTTCAGTTAACACTTCGAATCAGTGGGACCGCTCAACTTGAAGACTGTCCACTCCCTTCCCAACATGCCCTTCTCCCCAGAACTCAATTTGGATTTGCTAGAGTAACTAACACGTGTTAAGCCGCGGGTTTTCCTCTGTTTTCCTCTACTTCTAAGACATTTCTCCGAGTCCTGCGGCAGGAACAGAATCTCAGTTCTTTACTCTCTTCACTGCACGTTACCATCACCCGCCCCTTCCCTTCCAGGTGCGGCAAAGAGGAAATAGACACAGGGTGGTCGAGAGGTCTATTTCATTTCAATTAGTTTGAGAGACGCTCTTCTTGGGATCTATGGGGGAAACGCATGGGTTCTGGGTCGGAGAGAAGCTGCTCCCACTAGAGGCATTCTTGACTGCATTCCGAAGACCTTCAGATCTAGAGCTGGTCTTTGAGGAAGTCTTTAGTGGAGTCTTCCCCTGCCCGCTAGATGTCCGGTCGGTTTTAGCCGGCGTTGGCTTCTGGATGGTCTGCTGTGTGGGCTTCCTGGGCTCCTGCTTCTCTTCCCCGGGCTTGGAGCTTCGCCTCTTGCCCTGCCCTGACCTCAGCCTAGGGCGTTCCCTCGCGGCCCGTCCTCGCCCGCCTGCCGCTGTGCTCCCCGCTTCCTCCTTGGCCCTGGCACCCTGCCGCTCCTTGGCTCTCAGCGTCGCCCTCCTGGCTCTCCTCGCCCTGGCCCTGGCCCTGGCTTTCGCCCTCGCGAGCCGTCTCCACACTTCTCTGGCCTTCCTGGCAGCCTTGCGAAGGCGCGTGCGGCGCCGCCTCCGGGGTCTCCGGGGCGCGGCTGGGGTCCTCCGGGGACCGCGCGCGCCCTCCTCCGGCCTCGCCCGCCCCGGCTTTCTTTTAGGCTTCGGAACCTTCCAGACCCTGAAGTAACCCGCGGCGTCGCTGCCGCTGACCCGGAGGAGCGTGCCCGTGGCCTCCCGCCTGGGCGCCTCGTGGCGGCCACTCTTCCTGCGCACCTCGTAGCCGGCGTTTCCGAACTCCTTCCTGAGGGTGGCCAGAGTCAGCCCTTTGTGAGCGGCGATGGCCCGGAGCACCAGCTGGGACACTCTGAGCACGGAGCGCCGGCCGCAGCTCGGTGGTCCCCCGACAGTTTTTTCCGCTGGCGGCTGAGTGGCTGAGTGGCCTTGAGATTCGCCGCTGGTTCCAGGTGCCTCAGCCATGGCCCCTCTCCCGCCTCCGCGGGGCCACCGTCTTTTGGCCTCGCCCACTCAGGCCTGTTCTATAGCTGAGGTGGACTGAGCCACGTCACAAAGGCGAGCTGGGCAGAGATTTTCAGGTCCTAATTATGGGCTGGCAGGGGCTCTTTTTACTTCTAATAACCAATCAAATGCCATTTCCTTCTAGGATCCATCCAAGTCTTCTGCGCCTGCCCACCTGCAGCAGTCACCTACACAGTCTCCGGGGTTTTGTTGCCGAATCAAACTTGACTGATCTCGATCTCCCCCGCTTTCTTTAGTCGGCTGGTGTGTGTGGCCGGTGTGTGTTTTGTGTGTGTGTGTGTGGTCCTGCACACCATCTACCTTCACAGTTCCTTAAGAAACAAGCAATACAGTGCTTGTAGAAAATACGCCGGGTAGTCCATGCAACACGACCCAGCCTAGAAAGTCCCACCTTTAATTCCCAGGTAACTGAAGTCATATCTCCCTAATTCTACACAGTGGATTCTGTGCAAGAGCATGAAGCAAAAGAAGGAACCAGCTGTGGTCCCTCTACCCTAAACACTGATTCCCACACCTGGGAAGTTTAGATGCCACATTCAATTGCAGATCTCACATCGCCTGAGGACACTGGTCTAATCATTATTCTTCGAACATACTATGTTTTTCTCCCTCTTATCCCCTCTCTTGGATTGTTCATCCTTTTTCTCTGCCCAGATAAGTCCTGCTCATCTTTCAAGATACTGCTAAATTATCTTTTTTCACTGAAGACTTCCCAAGCTCTTTCAGATGATTTCTTGCCTCTTAACTACCACAACCACCAAAATTGCTTATGCCATATTATATGGCTTTTTATTTTAAACTAATTTGGCATTACAGAGTATGATGTGGCACATTTTTAAAAAAGAAAAAAAAGTGGCTGGGCGCTGTGGCTCACGCCTGTAATCCCAGCACTTTGCAGGCCAAGGCGGGTGGATCACGAGGTCAAGAGATCGAGACCATCCTGGCCAACATGGTGAAACCCAGTCTCTATTAAAACTACAAAAAGTAGCAGGGTGTGGTGGCACACACCTGTAGTCCCAGCTACTCGAGAGGCTGAGGCAGAAGAATCTCTTGAACCCAGGAGGCAGAGGTTGCACTGAGCCAAGATCACACCACTGTACTCCAGCCTGGTGACAAAGTGAGACTCCATCTCAAAAAACAAACAAACAAGACACTTGTACTTCGATTTGGAAGATATGGATGCATATCCCAGCTCTTTAGGAGCCATATGACATTAACAAATCCCTTAATATCAGCAGTGTTGCTGTGGGATGGATGTGCCAGCCATCTGACTTCTCATCTAACATCACGTTCCCTTCCTACCAACGTCACAGAATTATTGCAAAGTTTCAGAAGAGGTAGATGAGCAAGGGCTACCTAAATACAAGGAATAAAGTTACTTTACTTTGAATGTTTCTGTCCTGTCTTTCCAACTAAATAAAAATATCCCTAAGAGCTATAGTCTTCGAACTTCTATGTCCCATGCTGCACCTAACAATATCCTTCACTGTACAGAGTAGGCATTTAATGGAGCCTGCTTACATCATTCCTCTCTGGTGAGGAGAGTTTCTCTGCATTCAGAAAGAAACTTCCAGAAGATCAGGACAAAGGAGCAGAGTGAATTTCAAAGGGTTAGAAATGAAGGGGGCCAAGTAAAGACTAGCTTCTTAAGGACCTATTTTGGAAACAGTTTAGTTGGGAATCATTCAAAAAATTATTCTAAGAATACGCCAAATTGCCAAGTATATCCTACTTTTCCAGAGGGCAATCACACACATCAGCAGTCACAGGCTAGACAGGCTAGAATGTGCCAATTTCTTTTAAAAATCAAAGCTTCAGGAAGTTACTTAGATCTCACTCAGCCCAGGCTGGAGTACAATAACACTATCTTGGCTCACATGCAACCTCCACTTCCCCGGTTCAAGCAATTCTCGTGTCTCAGCCTCCCAAGAAGCTGGGATTACATGCATGTGCCACCACATCCAGCTAATTTTTGTATTTTTTTTTTAATAGAGGCAAGGTTTTGCCATGTTGGCCAGGCTGGTCTTGAACTCCTGGCCTCAAGCAATCCATCCACCTCGGCTTCACAAAGTGCTAGGATTAGAGGCATGAGCCATTGCGCCCAGCTAGACCAGTACTTCTGAAACTTGAATGTGAATATTTAGTACCCTAGGATACTCATAAAGTGCAGATTCCAATTCATTAGGTCTGAAGACAAGGCTAGAGGTTTTTCCTTCTAAGAAGCTTCCAGGTAGTTCTATCTGGTTAAAGCACAGGTGTGTGTTGAGGGGTGAAGAGAGGGTAGACAATCAGAAGAGAATTACCTGGAGATGGAACTAAAAAGGTAGGTAAAGGACGTTGTGAAGGACAACCAGTGACAATGACAGAACTGTAAGTGGTGACACAGTAGCAAGTGGTAGAGTTTGGAACCAAACCTGTCTGCTTAATCCTAAGGCCTAAGTTCTTAAGTACTGTGCTAGGTTTCCTTTTCTCTAAGGTTGACCCTCTCCACGTATCTCCACTATAGAGCAGGGAATAGTTTATCTCCATAATCACAGTTCAGAGCTGCTCAGATCCAAGAGTATTTAAAAGCATTCACTGTGCCTTTTCCCATGTTTAAAATCAGGGTACCATAATGTGACCCTGTGGATATCCATGGGGGGGGGACTACTGCATCAGTACAGGGACAGTGCACCCAGGAAGGACTGCCAGATGGAGAGGCAGAACCACATGACACAGGATTTTTCCCATTTGTATAGTCTCTTGGTTTGGCTACCCTTCCTGATTGCAGAGGCCAGTGGCCACAGGATGGGGCAAACACCAGATTAAAAAAAAGGCGTAACCGTTTGCTTAGAGAATAAGGAAGAAAATGAATGAAATGGGACACCTGAAGTCAGCTGATCCAGAAAAAAAATTGACTGACTGGACATTATGGTATAATCATGAAAGCAGGAATAAAATCAACCAACCATGTTTATTGATGCCCCTGTGATCAGAAGGGAGACCAAGCAGAAACCTTTGGGAGAGGCCAAAATCAAAGGAAAACAAATATATGAAAAAAAATCAAAACGATCGGCAGCAAACAATTTCATCTGTATATATAACCATTCATTTCTGTATAGATCTCTGTACAAATATGCTGTAAGTAGTAGAGGAATAATTTTTTTAAATGAGAGCAGGAAACAAATGCCCCACTTGCCACTCAGCTGGTTCAGAGGGCAGGAAAGCTAGCTGACAGATATTTTCCATATCACCAATCCCTTAAGAGTTCTTTTCTTCCTCTTTGGAAGAAATCTACTTGCCAGCTTTCTTCTTCTGACATCCCAAAAGGAAAAAATACTTCATAAAAGTGATTTCTTTAGGAAAAAAAGTCAGTATAAACCAGAACAACACCATTAATCCAGAAATACCAACTCCAGTTCCACAAAGACAAGCCTGAAGTATCCCTTTGAATTTTTTTTAATTGCATTTTAGGTTTTGGGGTACATGTGAAGAACATGGAAGATTGTTGCATAGGTATACACATGGCAGTGTGATTTGCTGCCCTTTGAATTTTAATGGTCTATGATTATAAATCAGAAGTTATCACTTAAAGAGGACAGCACCACTCTTTTGTGAGAAAGAACACTAGCTTTTAATTTCATGAAGCTTTGTGGGTCAGGGGTAAGAGGGCTGTGCGGAGGAAGAAGGATAATTGGGAATGATGTCTCACATATATCCTTTTGCTTTGAGTTCCAGAGCAAGATAGTTTTTGTTCTTGGAGGTCTCTACAGGAACTTGGTTGATTTCAAGAGTAAGCAATCTTTACATACTAAATTCCAAGAACATCAGAGTTTTCATTCATCTCACTCCCTCCTACAGAGTTATACTGATTTAACTTCACCAAGGATAACTCCATGCTAGAGCATAGCAAAATTCGGTAGCATATTGATCTAACCTCAGTCTATCTCACTGCCCCTCCCTGGACCCAGAGGCCCAGGATTCCAAGGTCCCATGCCTTTCTGACTCTTGCATTTATTTAATTTATCTCATCCCAAGCTGAATGACAGAAACCTGGTCAGCAGTGTACTAAGACTCCCCCACTGACCTGAACCCGCTACTACATTTTTTCCCCAAAAGTCACTTTCTTACTCATTTTGTTTTGTATTCTAAGACCCTATCTTCCCCTAAACTACTATGTGCCTTCTACTTTAATACAAATGACCCCACAACAGTCATTTGAACAAACAATCCCATCAGTCCCAGGCATGGCTTTGGAGAGGACTAAAGTGGCTTACAAAAAGAAATGCCAAAATAAAATAGCTATGTTCCTTAAAAGCATGGAGATAGTCTGGCAACTGTGCATTCATCCTTTTAATCCTCGGAACAATTGTTTGGAAGTGAGTTCCGGGAGCCTAGACCCAAGTGATCTCACTAGAGGACCAGGAAAATCCCTCGGCAATTAGACTGAAAATATGAAGATCCGGTCTCCCTGGCCCTTTCCATTGAAGAATACTAAGGATCTCTAAATAACCCACATAACGCATAAAAATCAATACCTGCACCTCCACCCCCAAATGACAGCAAGGGAGAAATGTTTGCTTTTAGTGTTATTAAAACGTTTGCTTTTAGTGTTATTAAATTCCTACCCAAGTTCTTTTTCTTATCCAAAACAGGTGTGCTACATAAATTAAGCCCCTCATCCAAGCATTACTAATAGTTAAGTTTTTTGCACCAGCCCACAGTAGGAGGTCTCTAAGGACCATTTTACTGTGGTCAGTTAAATCTCAAACTAAAAACTCATTTCTCCGAGGATTCATACTTTCGATATGAGGTTTGAGGCATCCCAAGGCACAGTCAAGCTGCAACCCCACAATAATACTATATTCTGGGCATCATTCAATTCTGTTATAGTAATCCCCAGACATCCACCCTTGTCAAAACCCCAGAATACTGCACAAACGAAGCCAAAGCAGAAACACAGAAAATCATTTACCATATATATGCAACTGCTGTTGTAGTTTGAGAATTAAAACATCTCAAACCTACATGTCTAATTTCATGCTGTATGATAATATATCCCCCGCTCAGAGATCCTTATTTCTATCCAATCTCTAAAAACCTAAAATTCCACAAAATCCAAATTCATTAATTAAAACTCGTTCTCCAACAAATTAAGTAACCATGAAAATAAATGTTCATGCTAAAAAATATAACCAATAACAAGCCTTATTTTCATTCCTATTTCACAATGCTTTCCATAATTATACTGTATCATAGCATAATTTCCTCCATTTTTCCTTAAAAATTCCAATTCTAAATTTTCAATTCAAAAAACACTAAATTCTCAATTTTCTATGGAAATCATACCTGATTTTCTATTTTAACCCAACTCCTGCTTGTATGGCTTTTTCTCTGTTTTTGATTCATGTAGGGAAGAATAGCTACCATATACTGAAGCCCTGGATTCATCAGGCATTGTGTTTAAATTATCACTACTTCTTTCCACACCACTGGCAGGTGACTAGTGTTATTCATATTGTACAGGAGAATGTAAACACCTCACCTAAGGAAAAGCTCAGAATAAGAATTATCACACCTCATAGGTAAACCCAACAAGGATACTCCTTCTCGATCTTCCACCCAGAAAACAAAAGTTGCCACACCAGCTCTTTTCTCACATCTTCTCATTAATCAAAGCTTTGCTTAAACCACAGTCCTTCCCCTACCATAATTTCTACCACACCAGCTATGCTACTCGTTTTCAGTGTTTTACCTCTCAGCATTGTTGCCTGATATGTGGAAATAAATGTGGACCTTTTAAATATTTTACATTTTCTAGCTGGCAAGCTTTGTCAGTAGAGCCCATTGAAGAGATCCTGCAGGAAAAAGGGGTTTTCCTCTCCCGTCTCTCCATCACCAGGTTCCTAGAACAGAGAGTGAAAAACTGTGGCCTACAGGCTAAATCCAGCCTGCCACCTGTTTTTGTATGGCTTGAGGGAATCCCTCAAGTGGTTTAGGACTTTGAGCCGCAGAGAACAAGCAGAACGTCCTGCTTCTATTTCCCCCCTCCACGCTCAGCAAATGCCTCTCTGGCCCAGGTTGCTGTTCCCCACCCCTTTTCCCAGTTTTGAGTACACACCCACCAGGGTCATTACAGGGCTTGCTGCTCTGCCTTTGTTCCACATAGCTGCTTTTAGACATCCTGGCCCAAGTTGTACACAAAAATACGCTAGATTCCCGAAAGAGTGGTCTCCTGAGCTCCTGGTTCCAGGAATGCCTGCAGTAGCACATCTGACACCCTCTCCATGCCCACTTATCAGCCTGTTTTGTCAGCACCCCAGAAGGTTATTCCTGCCTGTTCAGTGAATAGGGATCAGCTCTAGCCTAGGCAAACCTGCAAACCTCTCTTTCACCCAGTGTGCTGCAACTATATATTCTTCAACAAGGCCTGAACTCCCATCCCAGCTTTGTACTTGCTTGTTACTCTTCTATTGTTGCTTAAAAATTCTTTTTATTAACTTTCTTTATTTAAAGTTACTGTGTGGTTTCTGTTTCCTGGGGGCCAGACTGAAAAAGTAGCCCTATTACCCTGATTTGATCATCACACATATACACATATCAAAATATCATATTGTACCTCATAAATATGGTTATTATATGTCCGTTAAAAATAAAAATAAAGGCAAAAAAGTAGCCCTCTTATAGGTGTTGCAGAAGTGGGCTGTTTACTAAATTCAATCTAAAAAGCAAATGTACATCTTTAAATTGAAGCCCAATTTTTAAAACCACTTTCTGTTTTTTAAAAAGACCATGAAGCTTGTATCAGTTTGTTATTAGAACTTTCAACATGTTAAGAATAACTTGTAATGAGAAATATATAGTTTACAACTTGAAAAATGGCAGAAGTCAGAGGAACATTTAAAAATGAGGCCAGAAGTCAGAGGAACATTAGAAAATCAATAGTAATTTATCTACATGGCTTGTAAAATCTCTTCCATGGGATGTAATTTGAATATGGTATTTCCATATAACTGGATAAGCGATTGTACACATACAAAAAAGGAGATACTGAATAATTCACTAAAGCTTAATGCCGTCTCTGCATGAAAAAGATTAGAAAGCAAAAGAAAAGATCTTACTATTCTCTAGAGCAGCAATTCTCAAAATACAGTCCTTATACTCCTAAGGAAACCAAACACTTTGGAGGAAATAACACAAAGTCAAAGCTATTTCCATAATAATTCCAAGCCATTCCTCACCTGTAGTGATTGCATAATGGGTCTCTTTCTGCCTCTTCCATTTTTGAAAACGTTTGTCTTCAGGAAACCTCCTTTCCTGGTTCTTCTGAAAACAAAAATTAAGAGTAAGAATTATTTAAAAGATAAAGAGTTTTCAAAAATTCTTAATCTTTCCCACCCTAGACGTGTAGGCTCACAGCAGGAAGACCTCACAATGACATGGGCAGAAGGCTCCAGGGGAGCTGGAGGGGCCCTAAGGAGGCCAGGGTAGTCCCAAATTCACATGGTGGCTCACGGGACTAGGGAATCTCCTTTTCAGAGATGGCTGAGCCGCCCTTCCGCTCTCCCAGAGCTGCGGGACAGAGAAAGGTAGGGGATGGGCCTTGAGTTCCGTGAAACCACATGCTCAGTGGCAGAGTAGGCAAGGAGTTAGGGTGCTGCTTCCACCCAAGAAGGAAAATAAAACAAAACAAAACCCAAAGACAAAAAACTGAAATTCTCCTCCCAGGAGTCTCCGCGATATGGGAAAGGCAGCCATTGGCCTTGAGATCTTGAGAGCCACTGTTCCCCTTGCCCCGCCATGGCGGTCTGCTCTTATTTCCAGAGGCGGGAGGGAAATGGCTCCTGAGAGCCTTGCTAGGATAGCAAGGGTATGATGAAATTACCCTTTCATTTAAAAAGGTAACGTATACCTTTTGATAAGTTACATTTCTTCAGCATCCTGTGCATAATGTTATATAAATAATAATCATATTATTTTCGGGAAAAAAGGTAAGCAAAGATATGGCAAACATATGGGTAAACCTAAACAAAAGCCAACTGTATAACTAAAATCCTAATAAAAATGTTAATGTGTGGAGGAAGAGGAAAGAACTAAAATACTGGATTGAAATAGCATATAAATGGATGTTTTGATTTCAAGTGTCTTATGGTCTTTATCTTGATTTGGAAGAGGATGAAGATGCTAACTTTAGACTTTGTTAGGTGAAGTTAGTATGATAAAAAGATAGGGTAGCCAGCAAAAAAATAGACAAGGAGAAAGAAAAATGGAATAGGAAAAAGAGCCAGAAAGAAAAGGAAGATGAAGATGTGGGAAAAATAAAAATGGATCTGAATACACCAATAATAATAATTATTATTATTATTTGAGATTGAGTCTCACTCTGTCACCCAGGCTGGAGTGCAGTGGTGCAATCTCAGCTGACGACACCCTCCGCCTCTCAGGTTCAAGCAATTCTCCTGCCTCAGCCTCCCAAGTAGGTGGGATTATGGGCGCATGCCACCATGCCTGGCTAAATTTTATATTTTAAGTAGAGATGGGGTTTTATCATGTTGGCCAGGCTGGTCTCGAACTCCTGACCTCAGGTGATCCACCTGCCTTTGCCTCCCAAAGTGCTGGGATTACAAGTGAGCCACCGTGCCTGGACTGAATACATTAATAATTATTATAATGATTATTGATGAAATTTCCTGTAAAAGAAAATAATTTTAGGCTGGGCGCAGTGGCTCACATCTGTAATCTCAGCACTTTGGGAGGCAGAGGTGGGCAGATCACCTGAGGTCAGGAGTTCAAGGCCAGCCTGACCAACATGGAGAAATCCCATCTGTAAAAAAAATTCAAAATAAATAAAAATAAAAATAAATTTAAAAAAAGAAAATAATTTTAGGACTGAATAACATGATCAAAATGCAGCATATGTTGCTTACAAAGACATATCTCAAAACACGAGAAGAAATACTCTTCAGTAAAAGAAGCGAGTCATAGAAGAAAACACACAGTATAATTCTAGCTATATGAATTTCAAAAATAGGCAAAGCTCGACAATCTGATTTAGGGATAATGAATCAGTGATAAACTATAAATAAAAGCAAAGAAATGAGTACTGTGCAATTTGGAACAATGGTCACCTCTGCAGAGAGGGAGACAGCAATAAAATGGAGGCCACACACAGGGCTTCTAAGGCTCTGGAAGTAAGCTGTTGCTTCAGTCAGGGGATGACTACACAGTTGATTGATATATTTTTATTCTTTACACTGTACACACAATTTTGTAAATTGTAACATATGATATCATTTATAGTTAAAAATAAAAGATTGAGAGAGGCCTGGAGTCCTCAAAAAAAAAAAAAAAAAAAAAAAAAAAAAAACGACAAAAAAAAGAAGGAAAAATAGTCATGTGGCAAAATGTATAGAAGCAAGAAGTCACCTTCCAGAGCTCCTGACAGCACAGTGCAGGCCACCAGGTCAGGAAGCAGATAATTTTCAGTGAAAATCACCTGCACATGAAGCCCCATCTCATGTGCACTCTTGCATCTGCCATCGCCTCAGGCTGTCCTTGCTGTCAGGAACAGGATTACATGCTTTGGCCATTAAGAGTATGAAACCAAACAGGAAGTCTCAGATGAAACATTTCAGACATTTAGTTGCAAGCCTTGAACTGAGGTTTGGGCCTTAAAGTCAAGAACTATAGAGTTCACCATCTTGTCCTAGACATTCTGAGTTTAGCAAAAATGTAGAAAAGGGGCTTGAATGATGCTATGGGGCTTTCCAGCGTCACCAATCATCAACCACAATGAGATATCATCTTACTTCCATTAGAATGACTATTATTAAGAAGACCAAAAAAATGCTGGTGAGGATGCAGAGTAAAGTGAACTCACACATTTTCTGATGTGAATGTCAATTAGTGCAGCCATTATGGAGGCACCTCAAAAAACAAAAATAACTCTACCATACAATCCAACAATCCTACCAATGGGGATTTATATAAAGCAATATATTAAAGGGATACCTGTACCCCTATGTTTATTGCAGCACTAACTACAATAGTCAAGACATGGAATTAACCTAAGTGTCCACCAGTGAATGAACAGATAAGAAAATGTGACATGCACACACAATGGAGTACTATTCAGCCATAAAAAAGAATGAAATCCTGTCATTTGCAGCAACATGGATGGAACTGGAGATCATTAAGTGTAATAAGCCACCCACAGAAAGACAAATATCACATGTTCTCATTCAAATGTGGGAGCTTAAAAAGTTGATCTCATGGAGATAGAGAGTAAAATAATGGTTACTCAGAGGCATAATAGAGGCTAGGAGGGTTGGGTGGCAGGGTGAAGATAGACTGGCAAATGGGTGCAAAGATTCAGTTAGATAGAAGGAATAAGTTCTAATATTCTATGCCAGCATAGGGTGACTAAAGTTAAAAACAATGTGTATATATGTCAAAATAGCTAGAAGTAGAATAGACTTGAAATGTTTTCATTACACAGAAATGATAAATACTCAAGACAATGAATATTCTAAATACCCTGACTTGATCATTGCACATTCTATGCATGTAACAAAATATCACATGTACTCCATAAATGTACAAATATTATGTATCAATAAAAAATATGTAAATAGGGGATTGCTGGCAAGAGGGCCAAATAGGAACAGCTCCAGTGTGCAGCTCCCAGCGAGATCAACGCAGAAGTCAGGTGATTTCTGCATTTGCAACTGAGGTAACTGGTTCATCTCATTCAGACTGATTGGACAGTGAGTGCAGCCCAAAGAGGGCAAGCTGAAGCAGAGTAGAGCATTGCCTCACCTGGGAAACACAAGGGGTCAGGAACTCCTTCTCCTAGCCAAAGGAAATCATTAGGGTCTGTACCATGCACTCCAATCCAGATACTGTGCTTTTCCTGTGGTCTTAGCAACCTGCAGACCAGGAGATTCCCTCTGGTACCTACACCACCACCAGAGCCCTGGGTTTCCAGCACAAAACTGGGCAGCCATTTGGGCAGACACTGAGCTAGCTGCAACAGTTTTTTGTTTCCTTACCCCAGTGCACCTAAAATGCCAGCCAGAGAAAAATGTTTACGCTGCTGAAAAGGGGGCTGAAGCCAGGGAGCCAAGTCGTCTGGCTCAGCATGTCCTACCCTCATATAGACCAACAAGCTAAGATCCACGGCTTGAAATTCCCACAGCCAGCAGAGCAGTCTGAGCATGACCTGGGACATGTGAGGCTGAGACTCGAGTACTCGTACTTGAGTAGGCAGTTTTAAACTCACAGTGTAAACAAAGTTGCTGAGAAGTTTAAACTGGGCAGAGCCCAACACAGCTCAGCAAGGCTGTTGCAGGCAGACTGTCTCACTAGATTCCCTCCTCACTGGGCAGACTATCTCTGAAAAAAGACAGAAGCCCGTCAGGGACTTATAAAATAAAGCCCCCACCTTCCTGAGACAGAGCATCTGGGAAAAGGGGCAGTTGTGGGCATAGCTTCAGCAGACTTAAACGTCCCTGTCTGGCAGCTCCGAAGAGAACAGCAAATCTCCTAGCATAGTGTTCAAGCTCCAGTAAGGGACAGACTGCCTCCTCAAGTGGCTCCCTGACCCTCATGTAGGGACTGACACCTCTCAGTAGGAGCTGACAGACACCTCATACAGGAGAGCTCTGGTGGGTACCCCTCTGGGATGAAGATAACAGAGGAAGGAACAGGCAACAATATTTGCTGTTCTATAGCCTCCTCTGGTGATAACCAGGCAAGCAGGGTCTGGGATGGACCTCCAGAAAACTCCAGCAGACCTGCAGCAGAGGGGCCTGACTGTAAGGAAAACTAACAAATAGAAAGGAATAGTTTCAACATCAACAAAAGGATGTCCACTCAGAGACCCATTCCAAAGGTCACTGACTTCAAAGACCAAACATAGATAAATCCACAAAGATGGGGAGAAAACTACACAAAAAACCTGAAAATTCCAAAAAACAGAATGCCTCTTCTCCTATGAGGGATCACAACTCCTCATTTGCAAAGGAACAAAACTGGATGGAGAATGAGTTTGACAAATTGACAGAAGCAGGCTTCAGAAAGTGGATAATGACAAACTCCTCCAAGCTAAAGGAGAATGTTTTAACCCAATGCAAGGAAGCTAAGAACCTTGAAAAAAGGTTAGATGAATTGCTAACTAGAATAACCAGTTTAGAGAACAACATAAGTGACCTGATGAAGCTGAAAAACACAGCACGAGAACTTTGTGAAGCATACAGAAGTTTCAATAGCTGAATTGATCAGGCAGAAGAAAAGATATCAGAGATTGAAGATCAACTCAATGAAATAAAATGAGAAGAAAAGATTAGAGAAAAAAAGTGAAAAGAATTGAACAAACCCTCCAAGAAATATGGGATTATGTTAATAGACCAAATCTACATTTGATCGGTGTACCTGAAAGTGATAGGGAGAAAGAAACCAAGTTGGAAAACACTCTTCAGGATATTATCCAAGAGAACTTCCCCAACCTAGCAAGACAGACCAACATTCAAATTCAAGAAATACACCACAAAGATACTCCTCAAGAAGAGCAACCCCAAGACACATAAGTATCAGATTCACCAAGATTGAAATGAAGGAAAAAATGCTAAGGGCAGCAAGAGAGAAAGGCCAGGTCACCCACAAAGGGAAGCCCATCAGACTCACAGTGGATCTCTCGGCAGAAACCCTACATGCCAGAAGAGAGTGGGGGCCAATATTCAACATTGGGGGCCAATATTCAACATTCTTAAAGAGAAGAATTTTCAACCCAGAATTTCACATCCAGCCAAACTAAGCTTCATAAGTGAAGGAGAAATAAAATCCTTTACAGACAAGAAATGCTGAGAGATTTTGTCACCACCAGGCCTGCCATACAAGAGCTCCTGAAGGAAGCACTAAACATGGAAAAGAACAACTAGTACCAGCCACTGCAAAAACCTACCAAATTGTAAAAACCATAGACACTATGAAGAAACTGCATCAACTAAAGTGCAAAATAACCAGCTAGCATCATAATGGCCCATCAAATTCACACATAACAGTATCAACCTTAAATGTAAATGGGCTAAATGCCCCAATCAAAAGACACAGACTGGCAAACTGGATAAGGAGTCAAGACCCATCGGCGTGCTGTATTCAGGAGACCCATCTCACATGCAAAGACACACATTGGCTCAAAATAAAGGGATGGAGGAAGATTTACCAAGCAAATGGAAAGCAAAAAAAAAAAAAAAACCTGGGGCTGCAATCCTAGCCTCTGATAAAACGGACTTTAAACCAACAAACATCAAAAGAGACAAAGAGGGACATTACATAATGGTAACAGGATCAATGCAACAAGAAGAGCTAACTATCCTAAATATAATAAACCCAATACAAAAGCACCCAGGTTCATAAAGCAAGTACTTAGAGACCTACAAAGAGACTTAGACTCCCACACACAATAATAGTGGGAGACTTTGACACTCCACTGTCAATATTAGACAGATCAATGAGACAGTAAATTAACAAGGATATTCAGGATTTGAACTCAGATCTGAACCAAGTGGACCTAATAGACATCTACAGGACTTTCCACTCTAAATCAACAGAATATACATTCTTCTCAGCACTTCATTGCACTTATTCTAAAATTGACCACATAATTGGAAATAAAACACTCCTCAGCAAATGCAAAAGAACAGAAATCGTAACAAACAGTCTCTCAAGCTGGGCACAATGGCTCACGCCTGTAATCCCAGCACTCTGGGAGGCTGAGGTGGGTAGATCACAAGGTCAGGAGATCGAGACCAGCCTGATCAACACAGTGAAACCTCGTCTCTACTAAAAATGCAGAAATTAGCTGGGTGTGGTGGCGCACAACTGTAGTCCCAGCTACTCAGAAGGCTGGGACTACTCAGAATTGCCTGAACCTGGGAGGTGGAGGTTGCAGTGAGCCAAGATCACATCATTGCATTCCAGCCTGGGCAACAGAGTGAGACTTTGTCTGAAAACAACAACCACCACCACCACCAAAAAAAAGTCATACCACAGCGCAATCAAATTAGAACTCAGGATTACGAAACTCACTCAAACCACACAGCTACATGGAAACTGAACAATCTGCTCCTGAATGACTACTGGATAAATAACGAAATGAAGGCAGAAATAAAGATGTTCTTCAAAACCAGTGAGAATGAAGACACAACATACCAGAATCTCTGGAACACATTTAAAGCAGTGTCTAGAGGGAAATTTATAGCACTAAACGCCCTCAAGAGAAAGCAGGAAAGATCTAAAATCAGCACCCTACCATCACAATTAAAAGAACTAGAGGAGCAAGAGAAAACAAAATGCTAGCAGAAGACAAGAAATAACTAAGATCATTTAGTTAGAAATAACTAAGAACAGAAATGAGGAGATGGAGACGTGAAAACCCCTTCAAAGACACCAATGAATCCAGGAGCTGGTTTTTTAAAAAGATCAACAAAATAGATAGACTACTGGCCAGACTAATGAAGAAGAAAAGAGAGAAGAATCAAATAGATGCAATAAGAAATGATAAAGGCAATTTCACCACCAATCCTACAAAAATACAGACTACCATCAGAGAATACTATAAACACATCTATGCAAAAAAAAAACACAAAATCTAGAAGAAATGGATAAATTACTGGACACTTACACCCTCCAAGACTAAGGAGTCTATTCCCTGAATAGAACAATAAAAAGTTCTGAAATTGAGGAAGTAATTAATAGCCTACCAACCAAAAAAAGTCCAGGACCAGACAGTTTCACAGCCGAATTCTACCAGAGACACAAAGAGAAGCTGGTACCATTCCTTCTGAAACTATTCTAAACAATAGAAAAAGAGGGAATCCTCCCTAACTCATTTTATGAGGCCAACATCATTCTGATACCAAAACCTGGCAAAGACACAACAAAAAAAGAAAATTTCAGGCCAATGTCCCTGATGAACATCAAAGTGAAAATCCTTAGTAAAATACTGGCAAACTGAATCCAATAGCACATCAAAAAGCTTATCCATCACAATCAAGTTGGCTTCATCCCTGGGATGCAAGCCTGGTTCAACATACACGAATACATAAACATAATCCATCACATAAACAGAACCGAAGACAAAGGCCACAAGATTTTCTAAATAGATGCAGAAAAGGCCTTCGACAAAATTCAACAGCACTTCATGCCAAAAACTCTCAATAAACTAGGTTTTGATGCAACGTATCTCAAAGTAATAGTACCTATTTATGACAAACCACAGACAATATTATACTGAATGGGCAAAAACTGGAAGCGTTCCCTTTGAAAACCAGTACAAGATAAGGATGTCCCCTCTCACCACTCCTATTCAACATAGTATTGGAAATTCTGGCCAGGGCAATCAGGCAAGAAAAAAAAATAAAAAGTATTCAATTAGGAAAAGAGGAAGTCAAATTGTCTCTCTTTACAGATGACATGGTCATATATTTAGAAGACCCCATTGTCTCAACCCCTTAAGCTGATATGTAACTTCAGCAAAGTCTCAGGATGCAAAATCAATGTGCAAAAATCACAAGTATTCCTATACACTAATAACAGACAAACAGCCAAATCATGAGTGAACTCCCATTCACAATTGCTACAAAGAGAATAAAATGCCTAGGAATGCAAATTACAAGGCATGTGAAGGACCTCTTCAAGAAGTACAAACCACTGCTCAAGGAAATAAGAGAGGATACAAACCAACAGAAAAACATTCCATGCTCATGGTTAGGAAGATATTGTGAAAATGGTCATACTGCCCAAAGTAATTTATAGATTCACTCCTATTCCCATCAAGCTACCACTGACTTTCTTCACAGAATTGGAAATAACTGCTTTAAATTTTATATGAAGTCAAAAAAGAGCCCAGCATAGCCAAGACAATCCTAAGAAGAAGAATTAAATTAAATAAAAAAAACACCAAAGCTGGGGGCATCACTCTGCCTGACTTCAAGGTATACTACCAGGCTACAGTAACAAAAACAGCATGTTACTGGTACCAAAACAGATATATAGACCAATGGAACAGAACAGAGTCCTCAGAAATAGTGCCACACATCTACAGCCATCTGATCTTTGACAAACTTGACAAAAACAAGCAATGGGGAAAGGATTCCCTATTTAATAAATAGTGTTGGGAAAACTGGTTAGCCATGTGCAGAAAGCTGAAACTGGATCCCTTCCTTACACCCTATAGGAAAAAATCAAATCAAGATGGATTAAAGACTTAAAGATAAGAGAGATCCAAGATGGCTGATCACCAGCAGCTCGGGATTGTAGCTCCCAGTGAAAGCGCAGAGAACGAGAGGACGCCACACCTTCACATAAATTCTTGTTGCTCACGCACCAGGAGATTCCCAGCGGAGGAGCCCCACGGGTCGCCAGCACAACTTTTGTAACCAGTGAGGCAGTTTTGCCGGTGCCTTGGAGCATCAGTTCTTGGTGCAGAATCAGAAAAGCACCATCAATCTTAACGCCGCTGTTTTAGTTGGCGCAGTGGGTTGCTCAGATTTCAGCGCTGAAAATCAATAAGTTGGACGTCCACTCAGAAACCCAATTACAAAGGCGGTAATTATAAAGACCACAGATGGATAAATCTACAATGAAGGGAAGAAAACAGCCAAAAAAGGCTGAGAATACCCAAGATCAGAATGCCTCTCCCTCAGCAGCAGATCACAGTTCCTCATCAGCAATGGAACAAGGCTTGATGGAGAACGAGTGTGTTCCAATTACAGAAGCAGGCTTCAAAATGTGGATAAGAAACTTCTGTGAATTAAAAGAACTTGTTCTAACCCAATCCAAAGAAACTAAGAACTTTGAAAAAAGGTTTGACAAAATGTTAACAAGAATACACAATTTAGAGAGGAAAATAACTGAATTGATGGAGCTGAAAAACACAATACGAGAACTTCGTGAAGTATGCACAAGTTTTAACAGCCGAATTGATCAAGCAGAAGAAAGGATATCAGAGGTTGAAGACCAACTCAATGAAATAAAACGAGAAGACAAGATTAGAGAAAAAGGAATAAAAAGGAACGAGCAAAGTCTCCAAGAAATATGGGACTATGTGAAAATACCTAATCTACACTTGATAGGTGTACCTGAATGTGACGAAGAGAATGAATCCAAACTGGAAAATACGGTTCAGGATATTATTCAGGAAAATTTTCCCAACCTAGTAAGGCAGGATAATATTCAACTCCAGGTAATACAGAGAACACCACAAAGATACTCCTTAAGAAGAGCAACTCCAAAACACATAATCGTCAGATTCACCAGGGTTGAAATGAAGGAGAAAATACTAAGGGCAGCCAGAGAGAAAGGTCAGGTTACCCACAAAGGGAAGCCTATCAGACTTACAGCAGATCTCTCAGCAGAAACCCTGCAAGCCAGAAGAGAGTGGGGACCAATATTCAACATCCTTAAAGAAAAGAACTTTCAACCAAGAATTTCATATCCAGCCAAACTCAGCTTCATAAGTGAAGGAAAAATAAAGTTTTTTGTGAACAAGCACTCAGAGATTTCATCACCACCAGGCCTGCTTTACAAGAGCTTCTGAAAGAACCACTACACATAGAAATAACCACTACACATAGAAAGAACCACTACACATAGTATCAGCCTTTCTAAAAAATACCAACAAGTAAAGAGCATCAATATAATGAAGAATTTACATCAACTAATGGGCAAAACAGCCAGCTAATATTAAATGGCAGTATTAAACTCACATATATCATTATTAATTCTAAATTTAAATTGACTAAATCCCCCAATCCAAAGACAGACAGGCAATTCGGATAAAAAACTAAAACCCATTGGTATGCTGCACCCAGACCCATCTCACATTCAGGATATACAAAGACTCAAAACAAAGGGATGGAGAAAGATTTACCAACCAAACGGAGAGCAAAAATAAATAAATAAAAAGCAGAAGTTATAATTTTTGCCTCTGATAAAATAGTCGTTAAAGCAATAAAGACCAAAAGAAGCAAAGAAGGACATTATATAATGATAAAACGATCAATGCAACAACAAGAAGAGCTAAAGATCCTAAATATATACACACCCAATACAGGAATGCCCAGACATACAAGACTTATAAAGAGACTTAGACTCCCACACAATAATAGTGGGAGACTTCAACATTAACATTAGACAGATCAATGCGACAGAAAATTAACAATGATATCCAGGACTTGAACTCAGATCTGGAACAAGTAAACTTAATTAACATTTATAGAACTCTCCACTTCAAATACACAAAATATACACTCTTATCAGTACCACATCATATCAACATAGAAGTTTAAACGAAATATTGGTTGGCTCCTTTTTTATTATTCTCTTCCCTCATTTTCTTTCATGTCTCTATTATTAAGCACAATTATAGGCATACCCATATTTAGACTGCATTCTAGCCCGGGCAATAAACAATACCCCCATTCTCTCTCCCTCTTCCTCTTTCTCTTTCTTCCTCTTCTTTATTCTTTTTCTTATTATTGTTTTTTTCTTTCTCTCTTTAAAAAGAAAAAATTTAAAAAAAAAATAGTGCTCGTGCCGCCTTTGCCGAGAAGCCTGCTTTGGCTTACATTAAGCTGCCAGCATCTTCTGGGAAAAAACTTGGCAATGTGCTCAGCTAGAGGCAGTGCTGATATTTTCCCTTGACTCTGTTTCTCATTCATTTACTTGTGCCTCCATTAGCAATTTATTTTTAATTCCACACTCTATGGAAAAAAACATATTGCTGGAAAACAAGCACATCTTACATGCATATGCCTGACATTTAAAAAAATGAACGTAACACACTCCGTGCTCAAAATAAACAAGCTGCTTTTCCCTTTCCCCACACAATATTTATGAACCTCCAGGAGATTGCTAATGCATTTGCCACCACCAGTACACTAGTCCTTGCCATATAACTCCTTTGTTCCTTTGAAAGAACTGTGCCCCTGGCTCTCAGAATCCCACCCTGATTGCCCAGGTTCAGGAGTCACTGGCCATCAGGTAGGAGACCCTCTCCTGGTGACCTGCTGGATTCAGAACAGCAATATTTCAGTTAACCCAAGAAAGTTCTTGGAGCTTGCATATTTCTAATGAACAGTTGTGTTTACTTTGTTTGATAGTATTAATCTGCTTCCTCTGTGTTCTGCCCATTGAAGAATAGTTAAAATCACCAGGCATATCTGAGATGAGTGCCTATTCCATTATTCTCTGAAACCCTTGGCAAGAAACTTTTCTGAGTCTTAGCTTACTCATCCATATTTAAAATTTCTACCAAAATATATACATACACACACACCTATATTAAAAGATTATTGTAGGGATTAATGAGAAAATACTTGCAGAGTGCTTAGCTCGGGGCTAGACTTGCTAATAATTATTATTTGCTAAACCAATGATTAGATAATATTATTGATGTTTATAAATAGCTTTGCATTTTACAAAGCTGCTATCCTGAACAGCATCGGAAAAGCAATTGGTGTCCACATTAATATTGTTTTTCTTTAAATATCATTTTGATACTACAAATGAATTACCTGGGCAAAAAAAAAAGACTTAAAAATAAGCCCTAACACCGTAAAACCCCTAGAAGAAAACCTAGGCAATACCATTCAAGACATAGGCATGGGCATAGACTTCATGACTAAAACACCAAAAGCAATGGCAACAAAAGCCAAAATTGAAAAATGGGATCTAATTACCTAAAGAGCTTCTGCACAGCAAAAGAAACAATCATCAGAGTGAACAGGCCACATACACAATGAGTGACAATTTTGGCAATCTATCCATCTGACAAATGGCTAATATCCAGAATCTACAAAGAACTTAAACAAATTTACAAGAAAAAAATCAATAACACCATCCAAAAGTGGGCAAAGGATATGAACAGACACTTCTCAAAAGAAGACATTTATGCAGCCAACAAATATATTTTTTAAAAAACTCATCGTCACTGGTCATTAGAGAAATGCAAAACAAAACCACAGTGAGATACCATCTCACACCAGTTAGAATGGTGATCATTAAAAAGTCAGGAAACAACAGATGCTGGAGAGGATGTAGAGAAATAGGAATGCTTTTACACTGTTGGTGGGAGTGTAAATTAGTTCAACCATTGTGGAAGACAGTGTGGCAATTCCTCAAGGATCTAGAGCTAGAAACACCATTTGACCTAGCAATCCCATTACTTGGTATATACCCAAAGGAGTATAAGTCATTCTGTTATAAAGACACACACACACATATTGCAGCACTGTTCACAATAACAAATACTTGAAACCATCCCAAATGTTCATCAATGATAGAGTGGATAAAGAAAATGTGGCACATAAGCACCATGAAATACTATGCAGCCATAAAAAAGGATGAGTTCACGTCATTTGCAGGGACATGGATGAAGCAAGAAACCATAATTCTCAGCAAACTAGCATAAGAATGGAAGAGCAAACACCACATATTCTTACTCATAAGTGAGAGTTGAACAACGAGAACACATGAATACAGGGAGGGGAACATCACACACTGGGGTCTGTTGGGGGGTGGGCAGCTAGGGGAGGGATAGTATTAGGAGAAATACCTAATGTAGATGATCAGATGATGGATGTAGCAACCACTATGGCACACCTATGTAACAAACCTACATGTTCTGCTCATGTACCCCAGAACATAAAGTATATTTTTTGAAAAGTTTTAAAAAATAGGTAAATAAGTAAAAGCCTCATACAAATAAAAAATTTATAGTATGCATTCAGTAGGAAAATAGAAAAGTGGTATGCTAATGATAAAACAGGAAATACTAATGTTTAATAAACATTTCAGAAAATACTAAATATTATTTATGGGCCGGATGTAGTGGCTCATGCCTATAATCCCAGCACTTTGGGAGGCTGAGGCGGGCAGATCATGAGGTCAGAAGATTGGGGCCAACATAGTGAAACCCTGTCTCCACTAAAAATACAAAAATTAGCTGGGTGTGGTAGCACATGCCTCAAACCCCAGTTACTCTGGAGGCTGAGGGAGGAGAATCACTTGAACCTGGGAGGTGGAGATTGCAGTGAGCCAAGATGCTGCCACTGCACTCCAGCCTAGCAACAGAGCAAGACTCTCTCTCAAAAAAAAAAAAAAAAAAAAATATATATATATATATATATATATATATATATATATATATACATATATATAATTTATTATGAAAAATAAATGCAAACAAATGAAAGAATTAGATCTAATCCCTATCACATTGAAAAACATTAAAAAATGATTTTAAAACAATTCTTAGGCCTGACAAGTAGCATTTCTAGACTCTTTAATATTCTCCTGGCTGGACTGTAATTTAATACAAATATTTGTGCAAACTTATGGACACTATAAATCAAGATCATAAAATGCTAATAACAGGGAAACAGAAGAGAAAATGAGAAAGAGAAGATGAGGGGTTGCAGTTTCAATGTAAGCCATGCTTCACCAACAAAATTCATACATTCGGGGTATATGTGGAAGGCTGGAGGGACAGCCCGCCAGGGATAATTACTGCATGAGGTTCTGTGGTAGGTGACAAGCATGTATGCCACTTTATGCCAGTAACTTCCTTAGTCTCCTAAGGGAGGAGAAATTGTGTCTAGATTGGTTTTTGGATCCATCCCTCAAGGATGCAGATGAAGAAGGTAGTGTTTGCAAGACGCAGATGACATATTGTTAGCAACAATTTATATGACTTCATTTCTACCCCCTATTAGAGTTTGGTGTGGGGAAGAGGACCCTTTCCACTAGCCCATAATCTAGATTTAAATAGATCCACTTTAGAGAGTAACTTAAAAATACGAAAAAAGGGGGAAAGGTTGTAATGATGTTATTATTAACTCTTCCTTTATTTAAAAAAGTCAATTAAGTCCTGTTAGTCCTAACTATATCTCGAATTTGGATCACCTAGGAGAGAACCAAGATGCTCCACCTTAGGAATATGATTGACTACACTCTTGACTAAAACCTGTCTTTCCCTTGAAAAAAAATCAGATGACTTGTCAATTTTTAGAATAACTGACCTAAATGGTAATTTCTATTGATCATAATCATTACACATATTGTAGAAATACACTTGAAGACCAAGTATACTTTTTTCTGAGAAAAGTGAGTGTTTTAGACTCACATCTTTAAAAAGTGTAAAATATTTCTATTGTTCATCTGCTACCCATTTACCCTACTAATTCTACAGAATTTATTATATACTTAAGATTAAAAATTTATAATAAAAATATAAAACAAAGCAATAATGTAATTACTTCAAGTTTTAATAAATTAAGAAAATGTCAAATAAAAAGAAAATTTTGCTTTTGTTTAATACTTAAGAGTAGAAACACAACGGTGCCTGGTAAGTATTTCATTAAAGGGAACACGTGGGCCAGGCTCCACATTGGGTTTTGAGCTTATTGTTCCCCCACAATATATATCTTCTGTGACAAGAAATAAATGTCTTTGATTAAATGTATGTGCACACCACTCTAAGAAAGAAGGGCCAATACATAGTTCCAGCACACAAAAGAACAATGACGTCATTAGAAACAGTGTGTGTGTCAAAGTCCACTTGGACAGGGAGTTCAGGAAAGGCTCGGCTAAATGGGCCTGGCAGATGCTGAGTGTACTCATTGACTTGGCATTTCCAAGGTTGAGTGAAACATCGTTCTGAGATAGCACAGACATTTGTCACCTTGTATCCTAAGGAGGTCCCCATTCTAGTCACCAAGCAACCAGATTCTATGCAAGACATTCACAATGAGATCATCAGCACACCTGAAATTGTTCTTTTTCCTCTGAACAGGTTAGGGCAACTTCTTGACAATCTGTGTCTTTCCTCCTGACAACCAGAAAGTTAGTCAACTCTAATCAGACACATCAACGTTTTAGGGGCCCCCAAGTCAGGTGGATGAAGCAATCTTCCTTCAGTACCATCTTCAATCAGTAACTAGTTTACGCTTGGAAGAGTATTTCACATTCCCATTTTTTTTTTAAACCTTGGTAGTTCTATACTTTCAAAACTCTTACACAAAACAAGCAGGTTTGGACTCTATCTCCTCACATGACTCCATTCCAATGCCTATTTCTCAGTCTTTATTTTCTTGCCAAATATAATGTAATAAGGCATTTCACACTTGAATCTTCTATTACTCATACCCAAGAGGTTATGTTCATCAAATGGCAATTTTCTTAAGTGATGGAGTTAGCCATTAATATACTTCATCCTCTTGAGTATTTTTTCCTCATTGCCTTCACACCAAATGTAACATGAATCTTCCATACAGGGAAGGGCACGTTTACTGCTTCAACATTTCACATGGAGCTGCCTTCACCTCCTGGTTCTTGAGGCTGCAGATGAGGGCTTCAGCGAGGATGTGATCACACTGTACTGAATGCAGACCACTTGCTCCAAGATGGAACCCAAGAGAGGGGTCACATACCTAAATAAAACCTTGCCATAGTACAAAAGCACCACAGTGAGGTGGGAGGAGCAAGTGGAGAAGGCTTTGTCTCGACCCTCAGAAAAACAAATGGCTAGAAGGCAGAGACGGTGTTAGAGTAAGGAGAGAGGACCAGCAAAAAGTCACAAATCCTATCAACGTACATGATCCAACAAGAACGGCCTCATTGGCAGCAGGGAAGAGTGAAGGCAGCTCACAGCAGAAGTGAGGGATGACAGTGGGGCCACAGAAGTGTAAGTGGTAAATGAAAAGATTCTTTGTCAAGAAGTTCAGGAATCCCACTGCCCATGCTGTAGCATCTTGGACATGGGGACTGAAGGAAGGCAGAGATCTGGTAATGACAGGTGACCTAGGAAGAAGTACATGGGTGTTTTAAGGTGCAAATTGGTCCTGATTACCAGGATCACCATCAGGTTATTTGTCAGTGACAACAGGTAAAGCACCAGGAACACACAGGGCATGGTCTGCGTCTGAGGATTTCTAGATGATTCCATAAGGACAAACTCAGTAGTGATGGTGAGATTTTTCATCATTAGAGATACTGGCCCTAAGAAGAAATATAACACAGTTGAGTCATTCCAGATGCACATGAGTGCCACTTTTGTAAAAGGTAAATAAATAAATAAATAATGTTACTTTCAGTTTAAAGATACAAATGAAGAACTATTAAGCCAAGGAGTTTCTTTCTGGGTCATACCCATCAACCTCATCATTACTTCAATTCTGGAGGAATGCTGCATCCCAAAGTCCCTCCTCCTAGACTGCTTCCCTAATACCCATTTATTTATTCAACGGATTTTTAAAAAGCATCCAAATGCTGGACACTGTACCAGACTCTGAGGATACAAATCTTAAGATTAAGACATGATTCCCGCCCTCCAGGAACTTAGAATTTAATTGAGGTGCATAGACATGTAAAGAAACAAAATAAAGGCTATAATAACCTAACACACATGATACAGTGGTAGCACAAATGTGAATCAGTTATCTCTGTATGACCTGGTAAACCTTCAGAGAAGAGACGATGGTTAGGCTAATTTTGACTGATAATTACTCTCCCTGGGGAAGACAGCACCCCAGGAAGAAGAAACTGTGTGATCAAATATAGGAAGGCATGAAATCATAGGATCTCACTCAGAAACTTCATTAGCCTGGCGTAGATGGCTGCAAGGGGATGCAAGGTAGCATATTATGCTAAGCACGGGGTCACATGACAAGATCAGTAGTTTAGCCTGGACATGTGGAAGACAGGCTGGAGCAAATAGGTAGGGCAGTATCATTCATTCATTCATTCATTCATTCAGTAGATAATTGTCGAGTACCTACTATGTGCCAGGCACAGGTCTAGACTCCTAGTATACACCATTGAACACGACAGACAAAAATGCTTGTCATCAGATAGCTTACATTCTAATTGAGAAAGACAGAAAAGAAATAATGACATAATAAATAAATATCATGTGTTAGAAAGTGCTATGGAAAATAACAGATGAGGGAAAGGGAGATTCTGAATGGGGACAGGGTAGAAGAAGGCAGTTGAGGTTTGCAGTGTAAAGTACAGTGGTCAGGAAAGGATGAAATGAGACAGCATCCCTTGAACCAAGATTTGAAGGAGGTGAGATCACAATACATGAGAACATCTCATCTGTGGAAGGAGAACTTGGAGAGTATAGCAGAACCCTGGTCAGAGGTAGGCTAACAGAGGCTGTAGCACTGAAGGCAAACTAGAAGAGACGGATTTGAGCAATGTTACTGATTTGGATGCTAAAGGATGTCATCCTCCAATTAGATATTTAAGGTAAAGGGAAATGAACACAAAATGATTCTCAGGTTTCTGGTTTTGGTAATGGAGGGGCCCCATTTACCAAAATAGATGGCCCAGGAAAATGAACGTTTGTGGGGAAGATGATAACCTCAGTTTTGAAAATGTTGTCTCTGATGAGCCTGCAGATAAGGAGGGGATATCCAGGAGACACTTGGATGTAGGGTCCTGAAGTTCAGAAGAGATATTTGGGCTGAATATATGAGTTAAACTGTCATTGACAAGCTTACTCAGAGAAAACCCACTCAAGAGAGAAGATACTTTAGGATAGAGTTCCATATGACAGAAACATTGAACAGGAAAGAGAGGAAGAGAGACTCACAAAGGATCCCTGCACTCATTCAGCCTGTCAATCATGGACCCGAGTCTTTCTGATCTGAAGGATGCCTTGGAGGTCATGGAGTCCAATGCCCTCTCTTCCTAGGTGGGGAGACTGAGGCCCAAAGAGGAGAAGTGTCCGGTGACCCTTCCTGCCAGCTCCATCACTCACCAGCCCACCCACTCCAGCCCCATTCCTCTTTTATGTCTATCCTCTTAAGAAACTTCAGGTCTCAGCCCAGGGGACTTTTTCCCCAGGGAAGCCTTTACATCCTGTACACTATAATTCCATTTTGCTATACTTGTTTTTCTTCTATGATGTTTATTACCATTGTAACAAAAACAAAACAAAATATTTTGGGTATGTAAGAAAGGTCTCCCCATCCTCCCTCAGCCTGTCTCCATTCCCTGCTATCAATCTCTTATTGCCCTGCTTTGGTTCCATAGCACTTACCACCTGGCATTTTATAATATATTTATAATTGTCTCTTACATTGAAATGCAAGCTCAAAAACTTCATCTGCTTTTATTAACTTTTTTCTTTTTTTTATTTTTGTGGGTACATGGTGTCTATATTTATGGGGTACATGAGATGTTTTGACAGAGGCATGCAATGTGAAATAAACACATCATGGAGAACGAGGTATCCAGACTTTATGTTTTAATCATTGCTGTATCCCTAGCACTTATTAGAACAGTGCCTAGAATGTAGAAAGGGCTCAGAGTAAATATTTGTTGAATGGCTAAATGACCGAATGAATTGGTTTCATATCCTTCTATGTTTTAAGTAAGTCCCATGAGGATAGGGACTCTGTCAGTATTTTTCAACATTTTATCTTCAGAGCTAAGCATGGTGCCTGGCATTTAGTAGGAATTTAGTAAAGGTTTATAGAGTGAATGAATAAAAACATCACAAAGCTAGTTCTTGCACAAGTTTATTCTATTTTAACGCATTCTAGAGATCACAAATACATATATATATATATATATGGAGAGAGAGAGAGAGAGAGAGAGAGAGAGAGAGAGAGAGAGAATTGCTCCGTTGCCCAGGCTGGAATTCAGTGGTGTGATCTCAGCTCACTGCAACCTCCACCTTCATGATTCAAGCGATTCTCCTGCCTCAGCCTCCGGATTACAGGCACCCACCACCACACCCAGCTAATTTTTGTATTTTTACTGGAGACAGGGTTTCACCCTGTTGGCCAAGCTGACCTCAAACTCCTGACCCTCAGGTGATCCACCCACCTCCCAAAGTGCTGGGATTACAGGCATGAGCCACCGAACCCGGTCTACAAAAATATTTTGATTATTGAATAAATAAAAGAACAAATATATAAATGAATGTATTATTCATTAGCAACCCCATTAGTGAGACTGTAAGCTCTCTTGGGAGTCTAACGTCATATATGCTGTAATGTCTATGGCCTTCTTCCATGGAAAGGGACAGTTTGAAGCCACTGTGGCTCTCTTGAATGGATGGTGACGGGGCCGTATAGTCAGAGGACCTTGACATGAATCTCAGCTCTGCTACTGGTCAGGCATCTGACTTTGGGCAAACAAGCAAATTTAAATTGTCATTTTCTAATCAAATACATCTCTCAAGGTTTACATAACACACTATATAAAAATGAATTATTTTAAACAATAAATTCTGGTTTGTGATCCTAGTTCCAACACTAATTGGATTTGCTTGAAAACCTTGGACTAATTAGTTCACCACAGAAAGGCTGTGTTATGTTGTTGGAGAAAAAAAAATAGGGATAATAACATGTCTTTAACAGAGTGTAATTTATTGCAAAACAAATGCAACTTATTAGTGTATTAACTTCCTATTTCTGAGAGGAACTAGCTTAACTAGCGCTCAGTTGATTCTTCTTGGTTTAGTCTAAACACACTGCTAGGCACAAGGTAGTCTTCCCATTTCTGCCTAACAAATGTATTACTCTTTTATTTGTCTCCTCAGTATTTTTAAATTTTCCTCTTTCAATACTACTCTACCACATTTGCCTTATGAGATTGATCACCTAGGACTGAATGACTTGTGGCCCCTTTGCCTTCAGGGTCTCTCCTTCCCTGATGGTTTCTAGTTTCTGCAATTTCTGGGGCAAAACTAAAAAGGTAATATAAATAGCCTGAAACCCTATGCATATACTATCAATATAATGAAATATTTCCATTCTATTTATAAGCAAAGACTTGGGCATTGAAGCCAGATGGTAACACCAGGCCTAAATCTATTTATATAAAAACTATTTTAAATTACAATACCCGGTGCTAGGAAGATTTGGTGAGACTGATATGTCATTCCATGTTGTTGGAAGCATTATGTGTTGATACAATACTTCTGACAAGATGAAATCTCAAATTTCTTTTGAAAATGTATCCTAAGCAAATGATTGAAAAGAAGAGAAAAATAGTCTGTGTGTGAAAAATGTATATGTCAATATTTTTTTCAAGACAGTTTCACTAGGATCAACTTAGGTCTAATAAGTGAGGAATAGCTACTACATTTTAATAGAAACACATAATGGAATATTTTCTAACGATTAAAATAATAATTACAGAGAAGAGGCAGAAACAGAAAATATTGTTGACATGCTATCTAGTAAAAAGATCAGAAAACAGTTTAAATTCATTTGATTACATAAAATTGTGCACACCATAGAGGATTTTATGGAACTTAAAATGGAAAAATTAACAACTGAGTTGTTAGGGTCGTAACAGAGTAGACAATGCTTTTGATTTTATTTATTTATTTATTTGTTTGTTTATTATTTTGAGACAAAGTTTTGTTTTTGTTGCCCAGGCTGGAGTAAAATGGCGCAATCTCGGCCTACTGCAACCTCTGCCTCCTGGGTTCAAGCAATCTCCTGCCTCAGTCTCCCAAGTAGCCGGGATTACAGGTGCGTGCTACCATGCCTGGCTAATTTATGTATTTTAGTAAAGAGGTCACACCATGTTAGCCTGGCTAGTCTCAAACTCCTGACTTCAGGCAATCCATCCACCTTGGCCTCCCAAAGTGCTGGGATTACAGGCATGAGTCACCATGCTCGGCCTGATTTTACTTTTTCAAAAACATGTTTTTTATACTTTTAATGAAAAATATCTTTTTGGGTGGAGTAATATAAATTCACATTCTACCTTTTTGCTTCAAATTCAGCAATTAACTAAGCCTAATTCCAATAAGGAATATGCACATCTTCCTTTTACCATTCTATTTTTGCCCTACATACCCTCTAATAAAATTGAATTTGGCTGAGAAACCATTTCTGTAAGACGAAGGCTTGGTCGCTCAATTGGAGCATAAAAATGGCTCAAGCAGTTGGATTTTTCCATTAGTTTTTCTGCCTTTTGCCTGCCCTCTGTCTAGCACTCTTCAATCCCAAATCTGTGGTCTAGGAAGCTTGTCTGAACAAGAGGACAGTCCTGAGGCCACTGAGGAGGTTGAAGGCTGGGGCTTCTCTGCACTGAAAGCTCCCTGGTAGAGAAGGCAAAAGAAAAGCCTTTGAAGAGAAGAGAGTGTTAGAAGTGAAGCATGCTGTGCCCCTGTGGAGTCAGACAAGTGGTATCAAAGATGTTCTTCTCTTCCTTCATCTCACTCTCTAGTTACAGACTGTGGTCTCCATGAGTAAATCTTTGTAGACACATGTTATTTTGGCTTTTATGGAATGAAACTTTTGAATTTTTTATGACAAGAATGTGAATGGGGATTATAGAGTTTGCTTTATCCTGAAAAATTCTATGAAACTGCCCAATTAGTCTGTGCTTCCTACCTATTTTGTGTTGCCTGAGGATGGGACCCTGAGCTAAATGACCTCTCAAATTAATTTCAACCAAAGCTCTTGACATTTAGCGAGGAAATCCCCCACCAGAGAAATACTCCAAACTCACTGTTACCCATAATTCGGGATTGCTCCTCGGTGGCTTCCATCCAGCTCCCCACCTACCAGCTATGACCCTGCACCCCCACTAATTTATTCCAAAGGAATCTTAGCCTTTTGTCCAAAATCTGATAAATGAAGGAAAAGGACAAACAATTACAGATTGATAAAGCGACAAACTGTTCAACTTCCTAAAATATCTTATTCCAGCTCCGTTCATGACCTATTTTTGTGATTTTGGCAAGGCATTTTCTGCTTCCTCTTTCTGAGCCAGTTCTCTGTGCTGTGCAATGAAAAGTGTGGAACAATTGCTTATTAAGATTCTTCACATCTGGTGGTATGGGAAGGGCTGACAAGGACTGTTGACTCCAGTTCTTCCTGGAGACCTGAGCTCCTGCCTACCGCCTTGAGAAACAAATGATGTGGGGCACTCAAAGCACTCAGGCAGTTCTCTGGAAAATCTGATTTTCTTTTCCAACCAGTTGACAACTGTATGATTATTGCATTTAAGCAATATTCGATATGTGTTTAGTTTGGGATAAAGGCTAGTGTTGGCAGGCGTGGGCTCTGGTTTGAGTCAGTACCTCTAAGAGGCTTGGGCCATCCTCTCTTTCTTCCTCCTCATTAACCTCCTTTACCACTCCTGGTTCGGAGGATGGCTCCTAGCCAGTTGTGTGACTTTTTTCACTTTTTTCTAGTATTTTCCTATTGGTATCCATGTGCCAGGCTGGCCCTTGGAGAAGGAGAGAGAGTCATCCGGACCCCAAGTTGCTGGGGACTAATTCATACACATAGAGAAAGTATTAGTATCCAGTGATCTGGGCCCCCGAGATGGGCATCCACTCCTGCCACTTTTGTGATCTAGGGAAAGACCATAGAGTAAGGCACTGAAGGCTTTCTAACCCTTCTGCTAGCCAGGGACCAGCCTGGGGCCTCCTCAGATTTGGCAGGACCTGGTCTTTACTCTACACCTGCACGCACACATACTTAACCCACATTCTCTCACACAAACGCAAACAGACAACCCTTTTTCTAGAATCACAGGAGTCTATGGAGCATAAAAGATCACATGGATCACTTTATTTCTATCTCTAACCTAATACATCAGCCCCATTCAGCATCTCCAATAAGTGTTCATCCAGCCTCCATTCAACACCATCAAGAACTCATTTCCATTAGTGGTTGTAGAAGTGATTCAAAGTTTGTTTACCTCCATCCTACCTAAAATCCTGATATTACATTACCTTGACAGTATCCATGAACACCCAAACTTCAGTATTTTAAAAAATACTAAAAACAAACAAAAACCAAAGCAAAAAAATAAACAAAAACAAAAAGAACTCCCTTGACTTCATATCCTCTAAACATACTGCTTTATTTTCTCAATCTCCTTCACAGGAATACTTCTCAATAAATTTAACTGTGGTTGATTTCTCTATTTTTTCACCTACCATTCTGTTTTCATCTTACCCTAGCCAGCTGAAACTTCTCCCATCAATATTATCAACTACTTTCAAACCCAATGTTATAAAACCCAATGGAAACTTTTCTGTTCTTTCCTTACTTGAATTTGCAGTGGCACTCAACACAGCTGACCTCTCTATTCTTGAAGCAGTCTCTTTTCTTCACTTTTGTGATACAAAAACTTTATGATTTTCCTCTTGAGGCACACAATGGCTGCTGTGCCTCAGTTTCTTTTGCTGGATCATCCTCAGCTTGAACTAGAAATGCTGGCATGCTGTAGGGCTTCTTTCCAGGATTTGTGCTTCTTTTTCCTTAGATGCTCTATGCCAGTCTTACAGCTCAGAATACTACATATTCCCCAAATATTAGCCCTGACCATTTCCTAGAGCTTCAAAATAATATACGCAACTGGATACTTGACATTCCACTCTGATAACCAATACATATTTGGGCATTTTATTCACAATGCAACCAACCAGCCAAACTAACAGAAAACAAATCCTCAATTTTTGCCCTCCTAATGTGCATTTCCCCAATTATCCTGACTTCCGTAAATGATGTACCATCATCTACCCAGTTGCCCAAAAGAAAATTTAAACTTACCTCGAGTCCTCTCTTTCTTTTCTGGTCTATATCTAACGTAGCAGCAAGCTCTATAACTGTACTTTCAAAACAAATCCCAAATTTCTCTTCTCTTTATCTCTGAGCAATCTTAGTAAAAAAAAATGCCATCATACGTCACATAGAGTCTTGCAATAGCTCCTAATCATCATCCCTGATTCTACTCTTGTCCTTCCATAATTAGTGCTCCATAGAGAAGCCAGAGTAATCTTTCAAAACTCTCCCATATCACTGAGAATCAAACACTAATTCCTGACATCATGGTCTAAAAGTGACTATGGGATCTGACTGTGGACAGCCTTTTATACCCATCACTTGCTGAGCTTCAGTCATGCAGACTTCTTTCTGTCTACAATAACTCAAGTTTCTTCTGTGCCAAGGCCTCTGCATTAGCTCTTTCTTCTGACTGGAATGTCCTTCCTTCTGAGGACAGTGAGCTTCTCAATATTCAATATTGGCTCAAACAACACCTATTCCTCTAAAGTTCATGTCGAAGTTTAATTGCCATTGTATCAGCATTAAGAGGTGGAGCCTTTAAGAGGAAATTTGTCCTTAAGAGATGGCTAAGCATAGTGACTCATGCCTCTACTCTTAGTGCTTTGGAGCCAAGACGGGTGGATCACCTGAGGTCAGGAGTTTGAGACCAGCCTGGCCAACATGATGAAACCCCATCTCTACTAAAAATATAAAAATTAGCCAGGCAGAGTGGTGGGCACCTGTAATCCCAACTACTTGGGAGGCTGAGGCAGGAGAGTTGCTTGAACACAGGAGGCGGAGGTTGCAGTGAACTGAGACCATGCCACTGCACTCCAGCCAGAGCAACAGGGGGAGACTCCGTCGAGAGAGAAAGGGGGGGGAGAGAGAGAGAGAGAGAGAGAGAGAGAGAGAGAGAGAGATGATTAGGCTCCACCTCATGATTAATGCTGTTATCGTGGAATGGGTTTCTGATAAAAAAGGATGAGTTTGGTATGATTTCCCCTCTGTCTCATGTGTATGCTTGCCCTTCCACCATGTTATATGACACAGCAAGAAGGCCGTCACCAGATGCAACTCCTCAATATTGGACTTCCCAGCCTCCACATTCATGAGTCAAATACATTTCTTTTCTTCATAAATTACCCAATCTATGGTTTTCTGTGACAGCAGAAAAATGACCTAAGACATTTCAGAAAGAAGCACATGGGTATGCAGAGGTGGAATCAGCTCTGATCGCCAATGGCACTACCAAATTCTCTTTCAGGACCAGGAAGTAAACTACCAGAAACAGCAGAAAGAGCAGAGCCTGAATGTGAGCATCAGAGGCATCTCAAGAAGGATGAACTCAGAGATAATGCTGTGGTTCCTCACCCTCAAACAGAAAAATTCCACTTGGAAAAAAATAAATGTTTTAAAACTTCATTTTCTGCTCCCCTATTTCCTCCAAGTCTTAAATCCTTTTGCACATTATTTCTTGACCTTGGAATCAAGGTTCAAATTCTGAACCATCTTCACTAATTCTTTAGACACAATTACATCTTGATTTTGTTATATTCTATACCCTCAACCTTAGTCCAGTCTGATGCCATTAGATTTTTTTTTTTAAATCTTGTAATTTCAGCTTTTGTTTTAGATTCAGAGGGTAAATGTGCAGATTTCTTACATGGGTAGATTGTGTGATGTTAAGGTTTGGGGTACAATTAATCCCATCACCAAGGTAGTGAGCCTAACACCCAACAGTTAATTTTTCAACCCTTGGCCTCCTTCCTCTTTCTAGTAGTCCTCACTGTCTATTGTTGCCATCTTTATGTATATGAACACCCAATGTTTAGCTGCCACTTATAAGTGAGAACACGAGGTATTTAGTTTTCTGGTCCTGTACTAATTTGCTCAGAGCAATGGCCTCCAGCTGCATTCATGTTGCTACAAATAACATAATCTCATTCTATTTTATGGCTGCACAGTATTCTATGGTGTGTATGTGGCACATTTTCTGTGCCCAATCCAGCACTGATGGACACCTAGGTTTGCTAGAAAAAAAAAATATTCAGATGGAAAACAGACCATAGCATTTGCCAATGCAGGGAGAAATTGCTAATACATCAGCAAAGGGGATGAGTCAAGGTGTGAATTTATTGCAAATGAGAATTCCAAAATGATCCAGAGAATAGTGGAGACCACCTCAGGAATAAAGATTCCTTACCTACTGCAAAACGAAGGAAAGCAAAATATGTATAAAGCAGTACAGGGAAGGTAGGAATTTTAGAGTCTGGAAGGGAAGGGCATTCTCTGTGTATTGCTTCTGTGCTGTCAACACAGTGCAAGGTAAGTCATCAATAAGAGTGTGCTAGACAGGCTAGTGTTGGATTGATGGTAGTGTGGAAGGTCTATTCAATATTTTTATTATAAATTTGAATCCAGTGGTCATTTTTGTGTGATTTTTCTCCAGTTTGGTATGTGGGAAGAGTAAGTTGCCTTTATGTCAGACATGTGAGGGATTAGAGGGACAGACGACTTAACAAGTGAATTTAGTCTGAGTAAGAAGACAAGTGATGCTATGAGTGGCATGAGAATGAAAATGTGGCAGACACAAGGATCAGCATTCTCAATGCATGTGAGGAATGGCTGGCATGGGAACACCAAATCATATTAATTAGAAAAGGATGTGACTATGTTAGAATAATGTGGTTGAAATTGAGGTTTTTGAAGGTAATGGCTGAGTATGTAAAGGAAACAGGGACACAAGGAATTCCATTGTTGTTATTTTTATTAAGATGAAGATTTTTCTGTTGTTTAATTTTTTTCTCTTTTAGAAAAGAAGCCATATGATGTTTTAAAAAATTTAATATGTTACAGTTTTAAAATTTAAAAAGTAGAGCCCAGGCCAGGCACGGTGGCTCATGCCTATAATCCTAGCACTTTGGGAGGTCAAGGCAGGCAGATCACAAGGTCAGGAGTTCGAGACCAGCCTGACCAACGTGGTGAATCTCATCTCTACTAAAAAAAATACAAAATTAGCTGGGTGTGGTGGTGCATGCCTGTAATCCCAGCCACTCGGGAGGCTGGGGCAAGAGAATCATTTGAACCTGGGAGGCAGAAGTTGCAGTGAGCCAAGATCGCACCACTGCACTCCAGTCTGGGTGACGGAGCGAGACTCCATCTCAAAAAAAAAAGTAGACCCCAAGTAACATAGCCCAGAGATAGCATCCTTTTCATTTTCTGATAGGTGGACAGAATTAGAGATCATTATAAGAGCAGAAAAATCAATGCTCTGGCATCCACGAAAGTGGCATGTTGGTTGAGATGATCTGTTGAGCCACAGGAAACTCAATATACCTCTTAATGTCCTCTCTTCTATCTTTTCTAGACTGGGCAGTGCCAGAACTCTAATTTCAGCTTCGCTGAAGTTTTGTTACCCTAAAGAAATGCAGACTCTTTGCCCCAAAGACCAGAGAAGGCAGCAGGATATATGAAAATAAAAACGGCCTTGAAGACATACTTGGGATGGGGCCATAAATTCCTAGTTCTGTTTCTTACCAGCTCTATGAACTTTGAAAGGATTTTACGCCTCTCTTATCTCAATTTTTTTCCAGCCATAAAATGGCATGTAACTTCTCTGGCAATGGTTTTAAGAATTTATTTTGATAACATGTGCAGTGCTCAGCACAATTAGTCAATTTGTTATTATTAGAATTTGATGCTATCCACTGCCTTAATTTTAATCCTTCCATGTTCCCAAGCAAAAGAAAAGTCAACTCTGAGAGCAGATAAGAACATGTTGGTGAATAGATAAATAAAAACAAAATCAAAGAGGGATGGTGGAAATGGGGGATAGGAGAGAATGACCCCACTAAGAGAGCAGAGCTGCAGGAGAGCTCAATGACAAAGAAAGTACAGAAGAGAGGAGACATGGAGGAGAAGAAGGGATGAAAAGAAGTGATAAGTGCTGGAGGAGCTGGTCAGAGATATCAAGGAAGAGCTAACTCTTGTCATCCCAGTGGAGAGAGGCTCCAGGTACTCAGACCCATTAACAAATGCCCCAGTAAACCTTCACACAGATGGAAAAGAACAACAACTATGTTTCTCTAGGAACAGACTTCTTTCATCTATCTAGATTTCAATACTAGAAAAAAAATGTGCCAGGAGTCTTCCAGGTAAAGAGCTCAAAACCCTTTTCTAGATTCTTCTAATCTTGTGCTGAATCCAAAGAAAAGAGAAATATAATTTTGAGAAGTTCTGATTCTTCACAAATAGATATGTGAGCAATTGCTCAGACTATTTCAAACACGATTCTACAGTTGGTTTTTTTTTTCACTACTTTCTCTTGTCGTTCTAAATGTTATTCCCAAAATGTGATGCAAATAGACTTCTAAAATCCAGCCATTCAGAAAAGCAGCTAGCTGATATTACTCAGTGGGTGGGCAGCTAAGCCTGCAGCCCAGGAGGGAGCTGAGTTGATGCCTGCATTCCTTGGGGTTCAGCCAGAAGCAAATTTTTGACCTCATTATCTTAGAAATTTGTTTGTATGTATGTAGGTATTGACCAAGACAGCCTTAGCATTCACCTCCGTTTGACTAAACTTTAGACAGGTCTCTTTCTAAGTATAAGCCTTAGTTATCCTTTTCTTAGAGCATTTACTTTAGAAAACTTGAAATTGCAAATTCTGTCTCTGCTTCTTTGAAATATATGTAAATATTCTCCAATCCTCTTGCCAGTTTTACAACCCAGGGAATAATCTTTCTTAAGGACCTGGGAACCATCTCTTTGAAATGCAAACACTGAAGGAGAAAGCATCTCTTATCTCCCAGTCACTGTGGGAGGATAGAAGCATAACTTAGATGCCAATTCGTAAACACAGATGGCCTAATCACAGAGAAAAATGTAGCAAACTCAGGAATAACTTAATGTGATGGACGCATTCCATTGACCAACTTCCCTGCTAATGTCGTCCAGTGCTTTTCTAAACGATTACCCCAGTGCTGAAAAACTCCCGTCTTTGATTTCAGAAGAGTTGAGTTTAATCTCTCTCTCTGCTATTGCAGTAGTCTTGAATAAAGTCTTCCTTGCCTGTTTAATATGTCTGGTGCCATATATAGTGTAGTATGTACTGACGGATGGATTTAATTTTAACTCATGCACAGAAGATCAAGTTAAACATTTCTTAGTTCATAGCACTTCATCAACATTGTTCATTTAAAGGCTTTACTCTTCACCAATTTCCTTTTAAACTCATATTCTATTTCTATTCCTCTCCTCCCCTCAGGCACCTTTTCTAAGATGTTTAATTCTTATCCTTTGTCTATATGCCATATTAGTCCATTCTTGCACTGCTATAAAGAAATACCTGAGCCTGGATAATTTATATTTTTAAAAAAAGAGGTTTAATTGGCTCACAGTTCTGCAGGGTGACAATGCTGATCATCTACTTGGCTTCTGGGAAGGCCTCAGAAAGCTTACAATCATGGCAGAAGGCAACGTGGGAACAGGCGTCTTAATGGAAGAAGCAGGAGAAGAGAGAGAGCAGGGAGGTGCCACCCATTTTTCAACAACAAGATAGCAATGACAGCTCCAAGAGGGGTGGAGTGAAACCATGAGAAACTGCCCCCAGGATCAAATTACCTCCCACTAGGCCTCACCTCCAACATTGAGAATTACAGTTGAACATGAGATTTGGGTAGGGACACAGATGCAAACCATATGATATGCATTCTTTTTCTTTTGTTTTTTAAGATGGAGTTTCACTCTGTCCCCCAGACTGGAGTGCAATTGTACAATCTCTGCTCACTGCAACCTTCGTCTCCCAGGTTCAAGCGATTTTCCTGCCTCAGCCTCCCTAGTAGCTACGGCTACAGGTGCACACCACCATTCCTGGCTAACTTTTGTATTTTTAGTAGAGACAGAGTTTCATCATATTGGCCAGGCTGGTCTTGAACACCTGACCTCAGGTGATCCGCCCACCTTGGCCTCCCAAAGTGCTGGGATTACAGGCATGAGCCACCATGCCCAGCTAGCATTCTTGAATTAATGTTGTGAGTGGTTGCTTTTTTTAAAAATGCAAAAATGAAACCATTATATGAACACTAGAAAATGAGTAAATCATATATATTTGGTGTTGATATGTTAATTTGCCAAGAACAATCCAAGAGACTCTAAAAACAAAACTAAGAGAACTAATAAGAATTAAAAAGAGAGTTTTGTAACGTGGATAGTGCATCTATTAATGGTTAATTAGCAGAAAATAGAATCCACTCTAAGAAAAAAAAGATTTAAAAGTGTAAATGTTGTATTAAATAATAATTGTGAGAAGGGTTAAAAGAGGGGACTCTATTCTCAGATTCTCTAATGAATATCCTTGCACTGAGAATAGCTTCGCTTCTGTTGAAAAAAATACTGATAACAGCAGTGCAGGAAGTTGATGAATCAGGGAGCTGCTATTGCTACTGCTGACTGCAGGACTTCTAGACATCTGTCACCATTGTAACAACACCTGCTGGATGGAGATGCCAAATGCTGAATTTGGACATATTTGCTACGGTTTCTGCTTAAGAACTATTTCTTTTCATCAGGATTTATATGAGCAAAATGCACCTGACTAATTGGAACTAAATTATAATGGGAGGCCATGCTTTTTAGCTTTCTACACTTTGAACTCTAGAGGGTAGTGGAATAAACTTGAATGACTCAATCTAGTATATTCTACACCAGGTACAAGATGAGTACACAAAACTTGACAGTTTTTCCTGTGCTAGAAATTGTCATATCATGGAAACAGGAAAACATACTCATTCAGAATGGCAAAAAAAAAAAAAACTCAAGTTCTTAGAGGAAACTTTTACATGAAAAGTTAATATTTCTTTAAATGACATAAAACAATATATGAAGAGACTGAGAAGCAATGTTTATGATTGGAAAGACAGTGAAAATATCAATTTTCTTCAAATAAGTATGTGCAACTGATAAAGAATTTAATTAGAATCCTATTTTTCATGATTTGATAAGAAGATTTTGATATTCACTTGTAAGAATAAATTCTTGAGAATAGACAAGAAAGGGATGAAAAGGATCACTATTTAAAGCATTTTGAGAAGACTTCTTTTACCAGGTATTAGAACAACTAATACATTTTGTAAAGAAAAGCCTGAATTAATACAAAATAGTAAACCCAGACAGAGTTGCCAAACTATGTCATGAAGATTTGATTTTTCTTCTGTGAGGAAGGAACAACTTTCTTGCAAATGCATCTGTCACAGGTGGTCATATATTCGTAACATAGAATAGTTTACATCCATCTCATGCAGTTTGCAATAATTTGAGTTGTTTTAGTTTTATCTGAGAAGGTATTAGAAGAGAACATGTAGACAATGCACACTTATGACGTGAGGAAGAACTTCTCAGCCAGGCTAGGAGTTTTACATAGGAAATGCTATAATAAAAAGTGTATTTGACTACATAAAATAAAAATTTTGAATGACAGAAATTCCACAAGAAAAGTTAATAGAGAAATAACAGAGCTGGAAAAATATTTTCAACATATATCACAGGAAAGAGATAAGATATTTGACATTCCAAGAATACTTACATGTAGATAAGCATAATACAAATGCTCCAAAGAAGAAGTAGAAGATGAGTATAGGCAAACCACAGGAGCGTAACATCAAATGGTTCACAAAAGATGAAAATATGCAGAAATTCAGTAGCAGTCATAGAAATAAAAATTATCATTGATTTGTACCCATCTGGATGCCCCCAAATGTAAAAAGAATAAAGTCATTCAGTCTAAGCTAAATAGCACTCTAGCTTCATCTATTAAAATCAAACATAGTGATGAGGTAATGTACTTTGTTTTCTTGCTAGTATATAGAAATACAATTGATTTTTAATATCTTGTACTTTCTACCTTGTGACTGCTACTAGTTCTATTAACTTTTTGTAAATGTCTTAAATTTTTTCCATTAATTTATTAATAGAGTGTTACTGTTTTCATTTCAATCTATGTATCTTTTTTTCTCTTGCCTTACTATACTGGCCAGAGTATAGTACCAGACTATTCTACAGTACAGTCTTGGATAGAAGTGGTGAAAACAGGCATCCTTGCCTTGTTCTCTAAGAGAGAAAACACTCAGTGTTTTTTCCTTTAAATATAATGGTAATTCTCAAATTTTTAAATAAATGTCCCTTTACAAGTTAAGGGTGTTCTCATCTATTCTTAGTTTGATGAGTTCTTTTCTTTTTAATTATAAGTGGAAGATAAACATTATCAAAGGCTTTTTCTGCATCTGTTTAGATGATCATATGCTTTTCTTTTGTGATCTAATAATGCAGTGAATTACATTGTGTGATTTTAGAATGCTAAGAGCAACCTTGCATTCTTGGGGTAAATCCCATCTTGTTATGAAATGTTACTGATTTAAATATTGCTGGATTTCACTTGATGATGTTGAGATAATAAGTTTTGCATGTATATTCATGAGGATATTTGTTCAATTTGTTCAGAGTTTTCTATTCATGTATGTTTTTGTCTGGTTTGGGTATCAGAATCTCACGAAGTGAATTAGGAAATATATCTCTGCCTCTATGTTTTGGAAAATTTGGTTTATAATTAGTATTCTTTCTTTCTATTAATGTTTGTTAAAATTAACCACGAGGCCATCTAGACCCGGAGTTTTCTTCATGAGAAATTTTTAAGTAAAAATTCAACTTTTTTATGCTCACTAGAATGGTTTTAAATGAAAAATATCTTCAATACCAAATATTGGCAAGGATTTGGAGAACAATTGAAATCCTCATATATTGCCAATTGGAATACAGAATAGTACAGATACTTTGGAAAGTAGTTAGGCAGTTTCTTATAGAGTTAAGCACATATGTACGATGTGGCGCAACAATTTCACTCATAGGTATTTACCAAGACAGATGATCACATATGTCTTCACAAAGACTCCTACTCATATATGTGTATGGTGGAATGAATAAATATACCAACATCACTATGCTAAGGGATAGAACCCAGACACAAATGACTACCTTATTATTATTCCATTTATGTGGAATAGTAGGAAAATAAAAGCTATAGTCATAGGAAGTTGATCTGTGGTTGCCCAGAGCCAAGCAGTGGGAGAAGGAAACAATCTCTTGTAATGGAGATGTTTAGTATTACAATTGTCATGGTGATTAATACATATATGCATTTGTCAAAATGATCAAATTTAGTGATCAACGATCACTAAAAATTGGTGAATCATATGTAGGTTATATCTCAATGAAGCTTATTTAAAATAAAAACAAAAGCAATTTTTTTAACTTTTAGGTTCAGGGGTACATATGCAGGTTTGTTATATAGGTATGCTTGTGTCACAGGGATTTGTTATACAGATTATTTCATCACCCAGGTAATAAGCCTAGTACCCAATAGTTATTTTTCTGATTCTCTCCCTCCACCCATCCTCCATCCTCAAGTAGGCCCCAGTGTGTGCTGTGCCCCTTTGTGTCCGTGTGTTCTCGCCATTTAGCTCCCATTTATAAGCAAAAACACGCAGTATTTGGCTTTCTGTGTTAGTTTGTTAAGGATAATGGCCTCCAACTCCACTCATGTTCCCATAAAGGATATAATCTTGCTCTTTCTTATGATTCCATAGTATTCCCTGGTAAATATGTACCACATTTTCTTTATCCAGTCTGTCATTGATGGACATTTATGTTGATTCTGTCTTTGCTGTTGTGAATAGTGACAATATAAGAACTTCTTCAGATGTATAGTGTGCACATGTCTTTATGGTAGAATAATTTCAATTCCTCTGGATACATACCCAGTAATAGATTTCTAGTTCAAATTGTAGTTCTATTTTTAGCTATCTGAGGAATCACCACACTGGTTTTCACAACAGTTGAACTAGCTTACACTCCTACCAGCAGTGTATATTAGCGTTCCCTTTTCTCTGCAACCTCACCAGCATCTGTTATTTTCTTACATTTTAGCAGTAGTCATTTTGACTAGTGTGAGATAGTATCTCATTGTGGTTTTGATTTTCAATTCTCTAATGATCAGTAATACTGAGCTTTTTCTCATATACTTGTTGGCCACATGTATGTCATGAAAAGTATTGGTTCATATCTTTTGCCCATTTTTTAATGCGGTTATTTTTTTCTTGTAAATTTGTTTAAGTTCCTTATAGATGCTGAATATTAGAACTTTGTCAGATGTACAGTTTGCAATTATTTTCTCCCATTCTATAGGTTATCTGTTTACTTGGTTGATATGTTATTTTGCTGTGCAGAGGTTCTCAAGTGTAATTAGATCCCATTTGTCCATTTTTGCTTTTGTTGCAATTGGTTTTGGCATCTTTATCATGAAATCTTTGCCAGTTCCTATGTCCAGAATGGTATTGCCTATGTTGTCTTCCAAGGTTTTTTTTTTTTTTTTTTTTTTTTTTTAACTTTAAGTTCTGGGCTACATGTCCAGATCTTGCAGGGTTGTTACATAAGTATACACATGCCATGGTGGTTTGCTACATCCAACCCCCCATCACCTACATTAGGTATTTCTCCTAATGTTATCCCTCCCCAATCTCCTCACTCCCTGCTATTCCTCCCCAAGCCCCCCACACCCCCCAAAAGACCCTAGTGTGTGATGTTCCCCTCCCTGTGTCCATGTGTTCTCATTGTTCAACACCCACATATGAGTGAGAACATGCAGTGTTTGGTTTTCTGTTCTTGTGTCAGTTTGCTGAGAATGACGGTTTCTAGCTTCATTCATGTCCCTGGAAACGACATGAACTCGTCCTTTTTTATGGCTGCATGGTATTCCATGGTATATATGTGCCACATTTTCTTTATCCAGTCTACCATTGATGGGTATTTGGGTTGGTTCCAGGTCTTTGCTATTGTAAACAGTGCCGCAATGAACATACGTGTGCATGTGTCTTTATAACAGAACGATTTATAATCCTTTGGGTATATACCCAGTAATGGGACTGCTGGGTCAAATGGTGTTTCTACTTCTAGATCCTTGAGGAATCGCTACACTGTCTTCCACAATGGTTGAACTAGTTTATACTCCCACCAACAGTGTAAAAGTGTTCCTGTTTCTCCACATCCTCTCCAGCATCTGTTGTCTCCTAATTTTTTAATGATTGCCATTCTAACTGGTATGAAATGGTATCTCAATGTGGTTTTGATTTGCATTTCTCTAATAATCAGTGATGATGAGCATTTTTTCATATGTTTGTTGGTCTCCTGTATGTCTTCTTTTGTAAGTGTCTGTTCATATCCTTCACCCACTTTTGAATGGGCTTGTTTGTTTTTTTTCTTGTATATTTGTTTTAGTTCTTTGTAGATTCTGGATATAAGTCCTTTGTCAGATGGGTAGATTGCAAACATTTTTTCCCATTCTGTTGGTTGCCAGTTCACTCTAATGATTGTTTCTTTTGCTGTGCAGAAGCTCTTAAGTTTAATTAGATCCCATTTGTCAGTTTTGGCTTTTGTTGCCATTGCTTTTGGTGTTTTAGTCATGAAGTGGTTGTCTATGCCTATGTCCTGAATGGTATTGCCTAGGTTTTCTTCTATGGTTTTTATGGTGTTAGGTCTTATGTTTAAATCTTTAATCCACGTCCTTAAGATGATAAGCCACTTCAGCAAAGTCTCAGGATACAAAATCAATGTACAAAAATTACGAGCATCCCTATATGCCAATAACAGACAAACAGAGAGCCAAATCATGAGCGAACTCCATCCATAATTGCTACAAAGAGAATAAAATACCTAGGAATACAACTAACAGAGGAAGTGAAGGACCTCTTCAAGGAGAACTACAAACCACTGCTCAATGAAATAAGAAAGAACACAAACCAATGGAAAAACACTCCATGCTCATGGTTAGGAAGAATCAATGCCATGAAAATGGTCCTAACTGCCCAAAGTAATTTATAAATTCAATGCTATCCTCATCAAGCTACCATTGACCCTCTTCACAGAACTGGGAAAAAAAACACCTTAAACTTCATATGGAACCAAAAAAGAGCCTGCACAGCCAAGACAATACTAAGCAAAAAGAACAAAGCTGGAGGCATCTAGCTACCTGGGCTTCAAACTATACAACAAGGGTACAGTAATCAAAACAGCATGGTATTGGTACCAAAACAGAGATATAAACCAATGGAACAGAACAGAGGCCTCGGAAGAAATGCCACACACCTACAACCATCTGATCTTTGGCAAACTTGACAAAAACAAGCAATGGGGAAAGGATTCCCTGTTTAATAAATGGTGTTGGGGAAACTGGCTAGTTATGTGCAGAAAGCTGAAACTGGACCCCTTCCTTACACCTTATACAAAAATTAACTTCAAGGTTTTTATAGCTTTGAGTTTTACATTTAACTCTTTAATCTGTCTTGCATTGTTTTTGTTTGTAGTACAAGAAAAGGGTCCCACTTCAGTCATCTGCCTATGGCTAGCCAATTACCCCAGCACCATTTATTGAATAGGAAATCCTTTCTCCATTGCTTCTTTTTGTCATCTTGTCAAAGATCAGATAGTTGTAGGTTTGAGGCCTTCCTCCTAGGTTCTCTATTCTGTTCCATTGGTCTTGTGTCTGTATTTTATAACAATACCATATTGTATTGGTGACTGTAGCCCTGTAGTATGGTTTGAGGTCAAACCATGGCTCCAACTTTGTTCTTTTTGCTTTTAAGATTGTCTTGGCTATTTGGGCTCCTTTTTGGTTCCCTGTGAATTTTTAAATAGTTGCTTCTAGTTCTGTAAAGAATGTCATTGGTAGTTTTATGGAAATAGCATTGAATTTGTAAATTCCTTTAAGCAAAGTAGTCATTGTAATGATATTTATTCTTCCTATCCATAAGCATGGAATGTTTTTCCATTTGTTTCTGTCATCTCTGATTTCTGTGAGCAGTGTTTTGTAATTCTCATCGTAGAGACCTTTCACCTCCATGGCTAGTTATATTCCTAGGTATTTTGTTCTTTGTGGTAACCGTGAGTAGGATTGCATTGCTGATATGGCTCTCAGCTTGGCTGTTGTGGGTGGATAGGAACTTCGACTCCTTGAAGTTAATAACAACAACTTTACCAATACAAATATCCATCCATATGTTAGTTTCATCTGAAGACATCTTACACTCAAGAACTATTCCTTCATTAGGCCTCAAAACAGATGCAATCCCCAGATGCTTAAACCAAACTACCTTAGCTGCTATATGACCAGGCCTATGCTATGGGCAATGTTCAGAAAGTTGTGGGTCCAACCACAGTTTCATGCCTATTGTCCTAAAATTAATTCCCTTAAAACATTTCAAAACTTGATCCACATCCACACTTTAATATCACTATAAGCTACCCAGCATTAACCTTTTAAGTTAAAGATTGAAAGGATCTGTACCTTTCTGCAGTGAATGTCCCAACTAGATACTTCCTCATTATTCATTGTGATTCTGTCAATAGTCGTAACTTTATTCTCCATTATTCAATTAAAATTATTAAAGTTTATTTATTATACATCCCCTACACCAAAAATAGTCAAAACACAAAAACATAAAAAACTCTGAGAATTAAAATGAACGAAAACCTATTCACTTCTTTTATTACCCCAACAATTCTAGGTCTGCCTGTAGTAGTATTAATCATTTTGTTTCCTACCACACTAATTTCAACCTCTAGTCATTTAATTATTAATCAATTAATTTCCATTCAACAATGATTAATTCAACTTATACTAAAACAAATAATCATTACCCATAATATTAAAGGATGAACCTGATCCCTTATACTGATACCTCTAATTCTCTTTATTTCCTCAACCAATTTCCTTTGGCTTCTACCCTATTCATTTACACCAACTACTCAACTATCAATAAATTCAGGTATAGCAATCCCCTTATGAGCAGGCACAGTAATCACAGGATTCCACTTTAAAACAAAAATAACCCTAGCTCATTTTTTGCCACAAGGCACACTATAGTTTGTACACTGATTTTGTGTCCTGAAACTTCTCTAAAGTTGTTTCTCAGCTGAAAGAGCTTTTGAGCCATGCCAATGGGGTTTTCTAGATACATAATCATGTAACCTACAAACAGCAATAGTTTGTCTGCTTTTCTTCCTGCTTAGATGCCCTTTATTTCTTTCTCTTGCCTGGTTTCTTTGGCCCATACTATGTTGAATAGGAGTGGTGAGAGAGGGCATTGTTGTCTTGTGCCAGCTTTCAAAAGGGATCTTTCAAGCTTTTGCCCATTCGGTATGATGTTGGCTGTGGGTTTGTCATAGATAGCTCTATTTATTTTGAGGTATGTTCCCTTGATACCTAGTTTATTAAGGGCTTTTAACATGAAGAAATGTTGATATGTATCAAAAGCCTTTCCTGTATCTATTGAGATAATCATACGATTTTTGTCTTTAGTTCTGTTTATGTGATGAATCACATTTATTGATTTGCATATGTTGAACCAACTTTGCATCCAGGAATAAAGCCCACTCAGTCATAGTGGATTAGCTCTTTAATGTACTACTGGATTCAGTTTGCTAGTATTTTGTTGAAGCTTTTTGCATCAGTATTCATCAAGAATATTGGCCTGAAGCTTTTTCTGTTTGTTGAGTCTCTGCCAGGTTAAAAAAGACAAAGAGGGACGTGATATAATGGTAAGTAGCCTTGTCCAACAGGAAAATATTACAATCCTAAACATATATGCACCTAACAAGGGAGTTCCCAAATTTACAAACAGTTGCTACTAGACCTAAGAAATGAGATAGTAACACAGTAATAGTGGGGGACTTCAATACTCCACTGACAGCACTAGACAGGTCATCAAGACAGAAAGTCAACAAAGAAATAATGGATTTAAACCATACCTTGGAACAAATGGACTTAACTGATATATACAGAACATTCCATCCAAGAACCACAGAATACACATTCTATTCAACAGTGCATGGAACTTTCTCCAAGATAGACCATATGATAGGTCACAAAACGAGCCTCAATAAATTTAAGAAAATTGAAATTATATCAAGCAGTCTCTCAGACCACAGTGGAATAAAACTGGAAATCAACTCCAAAAGGAACCTTCAAAACCATGCAAATACATTGAAATTAAATAACCTTCTCCTGAGTGATCATTGGGTCAAAAATGAAATCAAGATGGAAATTTAAACATTTTTCAAAGTGAACAACAATAGAATAGTGACACAACCTATCGAAACCTCTGGGATACAGCAAAGGCAGTCCTAAGAGGAAAGTTCATAGCCCCAAACACCTAGATCAAAAAGACTGCAAGAGCACAAACTGACAATATAAGGTCACACCTCAAGGAACTAGAGAAACAAGAACAGACCAAACCCAAACCCAGCAAAAGAAAAGAAATAACCAAGATCAGAGCAGAACTAAATGAAATTGAAACAAAAAAATACAGAAGATAAATGAAATGAAAAGCTGGTTCTTTGAAAAGATAAAATTGATAGACCATTAGCAAGATTAACCAAGAAAAGAGAGAAAATCCAAATAACCTCAATAAGAAATGAAACAGGAGATGTTACCACTGACACCACAGAAATACAAAAATCATTTAAGGTTACTGTGAACACCCTTACACACATAAACCTGACAACCTAGAATAAATGGATAAATTCCTGGAAAAACAACACTCTCCTAGCTTAAATCTGGAAGAATCAGATACCTCAAGCAGACCAATAACAAGCAATGAGATTGAAATTGTAATTTAAAAATTACCAACAAAAAGCTTATCCACCATGATCAAGTGGGATTCATCCCAGGGATGCAAGGCTGGTTCAACATACGCAAGTCTATAAATGTAATTCACCACATAAACAGAACAAAAGACAAAAACCACATGATTATCTCAATTGATGCAGAGAAGGCCTTTGACAAAATTCAACAGCCCTTTATGCTAAAAGCCCTCAATAAACTAGGTATTGACGGAACGTATCTCAAAACAATAAAAGCTATTTATGACAAACCAACAGCCAATATCATACCAAATAGGCAAAAACTGGAAGCATTCCCTTTGAAATCTGGCACTAGACAAGGATGCCCTCTCTCACCACTCCTATTCGATATAGTACTGGAAGTTCTAGCCAGAGCAATCAGGCAAGAAAAAGAAATAAAGGGTATTCAAATAGGAAAGGAGGAAGTCAAATTGTCTCTATTTGCAGATGACATGATTGTATAAGTAGAAGACCCCATTGTCTCAGCCCAAAATCTCCTGAAACTGATAAGCAACTTCAGCAAAGTCTTGGGATACAAGATCAATGTGCAAAAATCACAAGCATTCCTATACACCAATAACAGACTTAAAGAGAGCCAAATCAAGAACGAACTGCCATTAAGAATTGCTACAAAGAAGGCCGGGCGCGGTGGCTCAAGCCTGTAATCCCAGCACTTTGGGAGGCCAAGGCGGGTGGATCACGAGGTCAAGAGATCGAGACCATCCTGGTCAACATGGTGAAACCCCGTCTCTACTAAAAAAATACAAAAAACTAGCTGGGTGTGGTGGCGTGTGCCTGTAATCCCAGCTACTTAGGAGGCTGAGGCAGGAGAATTGCCTGCGTCCAGGAGGCGGAGGTTGCGGTGAGCCGAGATCGCGCCATTGCACTCCAGCCTGGGTAACAAGAGCGAAACTCCATCTCAAAAAAAAAAAAAAAAAAGAATTGCTACAAAGAGAATAAAATATCTAGGAATACAACTAACAAGAAACATAAAGGACCTCTTCAAAGAGAACTACAAGCCACTGCTCAACGAAATAAGAGAGAACACAAACAGATGGAGAAACATTCCATGTTCATGGTTAGGAAGAATCAATATCATGAAAATGGCCATACTGCCCAAAGTAAATTACAGATTCAATGCTATCCCCATCAAGCTACAAATGACCTTCTTCACAGAACTGGAAAGAAAAAACACCTTAAGCTTCAGATGGAACCAAAAGAGAGCACGCATAGTCAAGTCAATTATAAGCAAAAAGAACAAAGTGGGAGGCATTACACTACCAGACTTCGAACTATGCTATAAGGCTACAGTAATCAAAACAGCATGGTACTGGTACCAAAAAAGAGATAGACCAATGGAACAGAACAGAGGCCTCAGAGGCAACACAACATATCTACAACCATCCAATCTTCAACAAACCTCACAAAAACAAGCAATGGGGAAAGGATTTCCTGTTTAATAAATGGTGTTGGGAAAACTGGCTAGCCATGTGCAGAAAGCAGAAACTGGACCCCTTCTTGACATCTTACACTAAAATTAACTCCAGATGGATTAAAGACTTAAACATAAGACCTAACACCATAAAAACCCTAGAAGAAAATCTAGGCAAAACCATTCAGGACATAGGCGTAGGCAAGGACTTCATGACCAAAACAGCAAAAGCATTGGCAACAAAAGCCAAAACAGACAAATGGGACCTAATCAAGTTCCACAGCTTCTGCATGGCAAAAGAAACAGTCATTAGAGTAAATTGGCAACCAACAGAATAGGAAAAAAAAATTTGCAGTCTACCCATCTGACAAAGGGCTGATATCCAGAATTTACAAAGAACTAAAACAGATTTATAAGAAAAAAAACAAGCCCATTCAAAAGTGGGCGAAGGATATGAACAGACACTTTACAAAAGAAGACATACATGAGACCAACAAACATATGAAAAAAATGCTCAGCATCGCCGGTCATTAGAGAAATGCATATCAAAACTACATTGAGATACCATTTCACACCAGTGAGAATGGCGATCATTAAAAAATCTGGAGACAACAGATGCTGGGGAGGATGTGGAGAAATAGGAACACTTTTACAGCATTGGTGGGCATGTAAATTAGTTCAACCATTGTGGAAGACAGTGTAGCGATTCCTCAAGGACCTAGAAATAGAAATTCCATTTGACCCAGCAGTCCCATTACTGGGTATATATCCAAAGGATTATAAATCCTTCTACTATAAGGACACACACGCACAAATGTTCATTGCAGCACTGTTTACAATAGCAAAGACCTGGAACCAACCCAAATGCCCATCAATGGACTGGACAGGGAAAATGTGGCACATATACACCATGGAATACTATGCAGCCATCAAAAATGATGGGTTTGCATCCTTTGTAGCGACATAGATGAACCTGGAAACTATCATTCTCAGCAAACTGACACAAGAACAGAAAATCAAACACCGCATGTTCTCACTCATAGGTGGGTGTTGAACAATGAGAACACATGGACACAGGGAGGGGAGCATCACACACTGGGGTCTGTTGGGGGGGAACAGGAGGGAAAGTGGGGGGTGGGGAGTTGGGGAGAGATAGTATGGGGAGAAATGCCAGGTACAGGTGAAGGGGAGGAAGGCAGCAAATCACACTGCCATGTGTGTACCTATGCAACAATCTTGCATGTTCTTCACATGTACCCCAAAACCTAAAATGCAATAAAATAAAAAATTTTTTTAATTAAAATAAATTTCTTGAAAAATAAAATAAAATAAAAAGAGAGAGAAACAAAATGCAGTATCTGTAAAGTACAATACAGGTATTGATCGACTTACGACCTATGCAACTTACAACCATTCAACTTTACGACGACGATCACTAGCCACGACTGCTCCGCATCTGGCAGCACAAACGTTGCCCAACTGGGCGTACAACAGTGCGGATCAGCTTCCGGCAGCACTACCATCTCCGTGTGCACCATTTCAACTGTTATCCCAGACTCGGTACAGCAATTTGTGTTTTGTACATGTTTATATATTTTGATATGTTTTGCAATTGGGAAAATGTTTCCTATGGTACTTTTTACACCTGTATTTTGTATTTTTGTATGCACCTGTATTTTGTAATTTTGTATGTTTTGCAAATATTAAACCAGTTGTACTGGTAATGCAGTGTTTTACTTAAACCTGACGAATGTAAAAATAAGAAACAAAATGGTGTAGAGATGATACAAATGGCATAAAATGAACAAAGAAAATTATGATATATAATAATAATGAAAGAAAAGTATGATAAAATATGACTTAAAGATTTTTATAACATCATTTCACAGTACTGTACATATAGCCTACTCAGCTTACGACCAAATTGTGTTACAACCGATCTGTCGGAACCAATCATGGTTCTAAGTAGAACGCTAGCTGTAAATCAAAACATGAAATGAAAAAAAAAAAATTACCAACAAAAAAAAGTCCAGGACCAGACATATTCACAGTGGAATTCTACCAGACATTCAAAGAAGAATTGGTACCAATCCTATTGTCACTATTCCACAAGATAGAGAAAGAGGAAACCCTCCCTAATTCATTCTATGAACCCAGCATCACCCTACCAAAACCAGAAAAGGACATAACCAAAAAAGAAAACTACAGACCGATATCCTTGATAAACATAGATGCAAAAATCCTTAACAAAATACTAGCTAACTGAGTCCTACAACATATCAAAAAGATAATCCACCATGATCAAGTGGGTTTCATACTAGGGATGCAGGGACGGTTTAGCATATGGAAGTCAATAAATGTGATACACCACATAAACAGAATTAAAAACAAGAATCACATGATCATCTCAATAGAGGCAGAAAAAGCTTTCAACAAAAATCCAGCATCCTTAATGATTAAAACTCTCAGCCAAAGAGGTATACAAGGGATAGACCTCAATGTAATAAAAGCCATTTATGACCAACCAACAGCCAATATAATACTGAATGGGGAAAAGTCGAAAGCATTCCCTCTGAGAACTGCAACCAGACAAGAATGTCTACTCTCACCACTCCTCCTCAATGTAGTTTTGGAGGTCCTAGCCAGAGCAATCAGACAAGAGAAAGAAATAAAGGGTTGGGGGCCAGGCACAGTGGCTCACACCTGTAATCCCAACACTTTGGGAGGCCAAGGCAGATGGATCAGGAGGTCAGGATTTCGAGACCAGCCTGATCAACATGGTGAAACACTGTCTCTACTAAAAATACAAAAATTAGCCAGGCATGGTAGTGCACACCTGTAATCCGAGCTACTCAGGAGGCTGAGGCAGGAGAATAGCTTGAACCTGGGAGGCAGAGGTTGCAGTGAGCCGAGATTGAAATTACTAAGGAATGGAAAACCAACATCGTACATTCTTACCGATATGTGGGAGCTAAGCTATGAGGATGCAAAGGCATAAGAACGATACAAAATAACTTTGGGGACTTTGGGAGAAAGGGTAGAGGGGGAGGGATAAAAGACTACAAACAGGGAGCAGTCTATACTGCTGAGGTGATGGGTACACCAAAATCTCACAAATCACCACTAAAGAACCTACTCACGTAGCCAAGCACCACCTCGTATCCCCATAACCTATGGAAAAATAAAAAGTAAAAAGGTATGTGTTTTAAAATGTTAATCATAAAATGTAGATGTGATTATATGGGTGTTCATTGTAAAATTTCTTTAACTTTGCTATATGTTGGAAACTTTTCATTTTTAAATGAAATGAATGCTGAATAAATGAATAATATTGAAAAATTGTAAGAGTATTATAAGAAACAAAATGCCAATGAAACTAGATGAATAATAGTGATGAAAATTACAAATCACCAACATTGATTAACAAAATATAAAATACAAATGTACCAAAATCACCAAAGGAATTAAATTAGAAATAAAAAAATTCTCAACAACAAGACAAGAAGTTCTTAAAATGTCAAAGATGAGTTTTTTTAAAAACCTTCAAGAAAGTGATCAACTCTTCTTTACACAAATATTTTAAGAAAATACAAAGATGAGAGAAAGCATATTATTGATACGCATTCAATGTCTAGAACAGACAAATTTATATAGATAAAAAGTAGTTCAGTGGCTTTCTAGGGCCAAGAATGGGAGTGGGATTGGAGAGTGACTACCCATAGGTGTGAGATTTCTTTGGGGATACTGAAAATGTTCTGAGATTGGTGGCACTGATGGTTGCACAACTCTGTAAATATGTTAGAAACCATTGAATTGTATACTCTGAATGGGTGAATATTGTGATATATGAATTATAATCTCAGTAAAGTTCTTAAAAAGAAAAGATGGGGTGAATGTGAGAAAAAATTATGCTATCTCACTTGCAAACATAAATAGGAAATTCCTAAATTAAATATTGGCAAAAGTTAATTAAGTTTTTAATACTTTACCTAAGTAGGGTGATTCCAGGAATGCAACAATTCTTCAAAAACAGAACATGTACTGATACAGTTTATTATTAACAAATTAAATAACAAAAATCATATAACCATTTCAATGAATTTATTTTTTTCCAAAATATTTCTATAGCATGCCTATTGTGTGACAGACACTATACAGTAGTAAACAAAAGAGAAACAATCCTAGTCCTCAATAGAAGCAGAAAAAGCATGTGATAAAATATCACACCAATTCTTAGCAAAACATGTTTAGAAAAGAATTCTCCTTTCAATATAATCCATAGGTTCAGAAAACACTAACAAACAAACAAAAGAACTATCTTAATAAGTTAAAGATATTCATCAAAAATCGAACATCATCCTTACTGCTGATACATGAGAAGCTTTCTCAGTGATTCCAACAGAAAGATGTCTATACTGGAGGTCCTGGCTGCTGCATTAACTTTAAAAATGAGATATATAAAAATTGCATACAAAAAAACTTTCCCTAATTTAAGATAAAATAATTAAAATGTAATGTTAAAATCCAATAGTATCTATAAACAAGACACTAGTACTAGAAAGATAGTCCAACAAAATTGACAGATACAAGATCAATGTATAAAATACCACAACACTCCTATACGTTAGAAACAGACAAGTAGTAAATGTATCTGAATTTTTAATTCACAATAGGAACAAAAAATAGGCAGTATCTGGTAATATATCTGGCAAAATGTATGTGTGATGTATATCAAAATACCTTTCACCAACAGCAACAGCAGATCAGCCTTGGTGAATGAAAGAAAATTTTGCTGTTTATGTAACCACCACCTTGCTCAGCCACAGCTAAGGTGCTTGTGCATTCATGGACCAGAACTAGGCTGACCAGGAAGGAAAGACTGGCATTTGCATGATAAGTGATTCTATACAAAAAAAAAAACTGTTTTGAACTGCTTTAGCAGTGGGATCCCTCTGGTGAGAATAATCCAAAATGGACTATTCGTTTCTTGTCCCATAACTTAAACATTCAAAATATAGTTATTGTGCAACAAGCATGTTAGAAGCTTTTAAAAATATTCTTGAGAAGGTAGTAAAAATGGCAGAAAAATGTCCTTGTTCTCTTAGAGTTTATACTCTTTGATGCTGAGGAGTACAAGGTGAAGGGAAGGGTGACAGTTGCCAGCTTGTAAATAAATAAAAACTAAAAAGTAACTTCAGACAGAATAACTAATTTTGGACCATGATAATTTTAGTCCACACGCCTCTCTCAAATCCACTTCTCACTAATCCTCCGATTGCGTTTCATGATCTAAGCGGTCTTTTGCTTAAATATTTCTGGTTTCTTTTTGACGTTTGCCACAGGCTCTGCCCAGTCCTTCCTCTGCCATTGGGCTCTCTCATGGCTGCCATTTCTACAGCATCATTAGGACCAAGAGGAAGAGCTACTTGTCTAGCAATGTGCATGGGCTGGAAAATCATCTCTTGTCACACACAGGTCCCCTCACAGCTACAGATGGTTGGCCACTGGACGAAAGTTTGAAGCAGAATAAACAAATATGTTATTTATAGTCTCTATGGGACATGCCTAGGTCCAAAAACACAATTTCAAATATCCCAATTGTCCTTGGATGTCTATACTTGCAATTCTATTGTGGTACCAATATTTATCTTTTAGGTCCTTTCCTTGCGAATGACAGAATCTAATTCTGACTTAAGCAAAATAAAATAAGACAACAATAACAAATCATTAAAAGGATAATTCATGTATGGAGTCTAGTGTAGCTCATAACCTCAATGGGATAGTCAGTGTATCAAGGTGGTGGTAAAGAAAACAGGCCTTGGTGCAAGTCCCTTTGGTTCCAAATTCCAACACCATGATTTATCTCCCTGAACCAGTTTCTTCTTTTCTGAAATAGGAATAACTTAAGCATTTGCCTAATGTATGTGTTGTGGCATTCAAATGGAATGAAGTATATAAATTGCTTAACACAGTGCCTGATATGATACAAATATCTAAGAATGGGCTCTTATTATGATTCATGTTTATAAATCTGGCCTTGAAAGGACAGAATCCAGGATAACTCTAGTGATCTTATCAGCAGAGGCACTTGCATAGGCTGTCAGAGTGCTGCATACAGCAAGGCTGATCTCTGACTCTCTCCTCAAGATTAAAATTCCTAAGACAGTAGTCCCAGCCACTCGGGAGGCTGAGGCAGGAGAATCGTTTGAAGCTGGGAGGCGGAGGTTGCAGTGAGCTGAGACCTTGCCACTGTACTCTAGCCTGGGCAACCGAGGGAGGCTTTCTCAAAGGAAAGAAACAATCCTAAGAAGAGTAAATGATCTGGCATTGACTATGTGCCCTTTTCTGGACCAGCCACTGTGCCAGCAAGAATGAGTGAATAATGACGGGGGGTGGGGGGTGGAGAGGTGAGGGTGGAGAGGATTTGGGGATTCCATGATTAACAACGTCTCCTGGAAGCATATTGAACTGTGGAGTTCAGTTATTAGAGGAATGGTAGAGATAAGCTGAGCGGATGGTAACAATGTTTACCGTACTGTGGATCATACATACATCTTTGTAAGAAAAAATTGCTAAGCAAGAGATTTATCTTATCCATCTCCCTCTGACTAGGACTAAACTGGTATCATCCCATGAAAATAATTTTCCACCTTTTCTTAAATATTTTTCAGAAAAGGTAAATTTTCCACCTTTTCTTAAGTATTTTTCAGAAAAGGACCTTGAAGATCTTGAATCAATGAATTCTCTTAGAATCCAGGCACTGCTTACTGCAGGTCCATCCCGTTCCCTTGTCATTCCGACTTCACAAGTCTATTGAAACACTAGAAATATTTTCTCAATGTTCTTCTCATAGCTGCCTTCACTTCCCTGTTCTTCAGGCTGTAGATGAGGGGATTCAGCATGGGAGTGATCACACTGTACTGCAAGGAGAAGATCAACTCTTGAATGGACCCTGAATTTGGCATGAGATAGCGGAGTAATCCGGAGCCATAAAAGAAAATCACTGCAGTGAGGTGGGAGGAGCAGGTGGAGAAGGCTTTGCTTCTGCCTGTGGTGGAGCTGATCCTCAGGATGGTGGACAAAATGCAAACATAAGACAAGAATATCATGAGAAAATTTCCAAAGAAATGCAGGAAGCTGGAGCAGAGCAGGGTGGTAAAACTCACAGACACATCAGAGCAAGACAAAGGGTAGAGAGAGGGTAGCTCACAGCTGAAGTGGTGGATATTTTGAGCCTCGCAGAAGTCTAAATCAAGAGCTACAAGGATATTGATGAGGGCATCCAGAAAAGCCAAGCCCCATGAGCCCCCCACCAGCCCTGCACACAGCTCTCTGTTCATCACTTGGCCATAGAGCAGAGGAGAGCTGACGGCAACATAGCGGTCATAGGCCATGACAGCAAGCAGGCAGGACTCAGTACCCCCGGTGGCAAACACGAAGAAGACCTGAGCCATGCAGCCCTCTACTGAGATGGTTTTCTTCTCAGACAGGAGATTCTCCAACATTTTAGGTACAGTCACAGAGGAATGGCAGAGATCCAAGAAGGACAATTGTCCCAGGAAGAAGTACATGGGTGTGTGGAGGCAAGAATCAGCACCGATCACCAGCACCAGCAGCAGGTTCCCTATGACGGTCAGGAGGTAAATCACCAGGAACAGCGCAAAGAGCAGAGCCTGAGTCTGGGGGCCAGCAGACAGCCCAAGAAGGACAAACTCGAGGACAACACTGTGGTTTCTCATTGCCTTCAGTAGTGTCTTTGGAATGAGATAAACAAATTGAGTGAAACCTTTTCTTATGCCTAACAAATACGTCAGTGTTTTAACCCTCTTTTCTATTCACAGTTTCCTGCTTACCCAAACAGTCCTGTGCAGAAATGATAAATTACTCTGCCCCTAGATTTCCTAAACCTATGATAATCTTTCCTGCAGGAGCCAAACCTTAGATCCACTCTCTTTCCACCTTTATGTTCGTTCTTTTATGTTTCAGAGCTTGTTGTTGCTGTTGTTTTATTATTAAGGCTACTAGGGAGCGTTTGTAAACTATTGATAATGATCTAAGAGAGAGGGAGAGACTGAAGGAAAAATAAGATAAAAATTGTAGAAATGGTGTCTCTGAGAGTGTGAGAGCAGAAGTAGAGCACAGCCTTAGGTGGGAGCGTGTTGACGTCATCCTCAGACATCAGGAAGCTAGCGGATTTGGTGCTGGGGAGGAAGCAATTTCCATCCAACGACTTTTACTTTTTAAATAAATTCTTAAGTGAGGTCAGTCATGGAAAGTGAAAAGGGACCATGACTGGAGAACTGCAGAGTATAGAGAAAGGGAAATAATCAGAGAGAAGGCAGCACAGAGAGACCTCCGATGCTCTGTAACTGATCATGAGAAACTGTTGGTCAATATGGGAACATACTCCAGTCATAATCTCCATGCCCCATTTAAACGTAATTTATATGTGAACTGTTCAGATTCAGATCTTGTCTATATCTTCACGCATTTGTAAACATAAACTACCTGCTAACTCTAAAGCATGATCTTCTTTTTTTCCTACTCTGCACTGACAGCCCAGTTTAATATCACAGACTCAGGAGAATTCTTCAGCACTACCGACCACACCATTTTGGCCCTTCCTATTCTGCTGTCTTTTGTGTTCATACTGCGAAACAGGCACATTCAATTCTCAAAGGACTTATGGTTTCTCTCTCATTGTTTATCCAAACACCACCCAGCAATAATGCCATTCTTACGAACCAAGTCCACACTACTTGCATTTCTTACCCAGTTTAACGATAAGCAGCACAGAATTAAAGAAAAGCTTTTTCAAATCCAGGGGTCCAGACTAGTAAGTCTGAATGTCAATGTGAGAATTAAGAAGTTGGGAGTTTGAAAATTCCTGTTGTTTATAGACCTCTTCCTTGATTCCTAAAAGAGGAAAATAAAAAGTTAAATAGTGTGTATTATTTCTAAAAACCTAAATACTTCTGTCATGTGGGGAATGCATTTTCCATGTAATTTTATTGTTTTTCTTTTACTCACCAGTGTAGCTCTAACTAGAGCAACCTGGATTCTTTCTGAGAACATCACGTCATTGGCAGAAGATGCTGGAAAGGCAGGGAATCAAACCAAGAAATGCAGACAGAACCACATCACTCATTATGATTTGGAGGGCAGCAAAAAGAAAGGTCTCCCCTTTTCCACTCGTCTCCAGATGGAGCCCCATTCGCCAGTACTAGAAACTTCTTAAATTGTGGGGGGAATCTCTCCTTTTGAAATAAAGGCCAAAGAGTGAAAATCTTACAAAGACGTTTTCACAAAGGACAAATTTGGAAATTGTACCCTGTCAGAGCCAGACTTCCTCACAGAAAAATGTACACTGTGTTAGCATTATTCAAGGGGCCACAGGAATAAATAAAGTCATCGCTTGTTTTTTTTTAACCTGGTGCTGCAATTTCACTATTCTCAATGCTTCATCCATTCAGACTCTGAATCCAAATTTAGAATGGAAACAGCTCTGAGAATGCCACCACTCTGTTTAGTTATTGGCATAATCAGTTGGAGTCAGCTGACCAGATCTTTCCCAAAAAGGCCTGTCTGAGAGGAACTTTTTTTAAGAATGAGACATACAAAAGTATCTAGCAAAGTTGCTCTCAAGCAATTCCTAGATTAAAATAAAATAAAATAAAATAAAAAAAGAAAGACAGTCACAAAAGTTGCTCCAAATATATTATTTTAAAATACAAAGGAATACATTGATGAAGGATGAGTATGTGAATGAATGCGGCTCAGGAAGAGAATAGTTTAGGGCTTTCGGCTCTCAGAGAACAGACTGACTGGGGGCCTGTAAGGGATTTTAGACACCCCGGGCTTGCATTAATCCAGATATAGCAAAGGTAAGAGAGCAGAATTTCACCAGTTGGAAAGGTTTGCCCCAAAGCAGTGTGTCTTGTTCTATTCTGTACTTCCACATACATCAGAGTATATAATTATAGGGGATATCTATAATTAAAGATATGGTTAGTTTCAGAATCTAATATGGTTGGCGTTCTGGGAGACAGTTCTTTCTGAGTCACAAAGTGCCCAGAGTCTATCGCTGATGTCTTCATCTCCTCCCACCCCTCGTAGTGAGCTCTCAAGTATTAGCCTCCCCAGACTTCCAGGTTTCTGGCATAATGTGGGCTTTCAGCACTAGAAACAAGAAATAGGAAAGAGATCTTGTCTCAATTGTGTCGTTTGTACAATGGAATCAAACAATAACTACCCTGCAAAGTGGTGAGGTCTTAATTGCTAACTTGAGTACAGTGCTGAAGACAATCAAATTCTCTTTTCTTCACCCCTCAATCCAAGTGTTTCATGTTCCCAAAAGGAACAAGAGTAGTGATGTTGAGCAGCAGACCAAAACATCTTAGGTAACCGAAATGAGCACTGTATCGAGAGAGCGGGGAGAGGACTCAGACACCTCCAGTGCAGGAGAACAAAGAGGACTGAGAGGGAAAGGAAGTACCAGATGGAGGAATGACGGCAAGTGGTGGAAACAGAGGGGGACAAAGTAGCAGGGAAAATCCTAGAAGGACAGAGAGAAAACATTACCATGCTTCTGTCTTTTCCCGGTACACAATGTATCCTGTTTTTCTGAGTTGGTGGGTGTGCCTCTGAACTTGGGAGAAAGTCACAGAAGAGAAAATGTACCGTAACTCTCTACTCTTGTGCGCTGACATTATTTTTTAAGACCTTTTTTGCATAAAGAGAAATACGTAAGTTCATTCCTCAAAAGCTCCTGCAAGCAAAGACTTTAAAAAGCTTTTCTGAAGTTTGACGTGTTTGCTGTTTTCCTGTAACAACCCCAAAACTACAAAGAAAGGAAAACTAGAAATCTTCAAATTCTTAACAGCAACTTCTTTCATACTTCCCCAAGCAATAATTACACAATCATTTCTCTATGCCTGTTAATATAGTGCCAAGCACCACGCTAACAAAGGAGGGTCAGGTCTAGCCATTCAGAAAGGCTGCTGGGGTAAGGTGGCCAAAGAGATGGCAGAGTATGACCGGAAAACCCTGGGGGCAGCTAGGCCCATCCTGATTAGAAAGTAAACACTAGGCTCATTAGCTAAAAATGGTTACTAGCTGATTCCACTGGGAATTCCCATTGAAGCTAAGCAACTCACGGCTTATTTTTAGATCACCTTGCCAATATTGTCATGTATTTAATTAGTAGATGTATTAAAAAGAGTGACTATTATATATATGATGTTATTATTAGGCAATCCATAATAATTCAAATCTACCCACATATTTGCCTTTTGGCTTTTTGCTCAACTTTTCTGTGTCTAGGACTGAAAATCTTGATAGCTGAAACTGAGATTTCATTGGATACATTTGACAAAAAACAGACAAAGCGGAAGAAATGTTAGTGACTCAAAAGATAGGTAAGAAGAAAATAAGAACATCCAACTATGAGCATTTTCTTTCTCCTTGAAGGCCTCCTTTTAAATTTTCCCTATTTCTTATAGTGATACATATATATATATGTATATATATATATATATATATATATATATATATATATATATACGTGTCCCTGCCCCATGATGACACTGTGAGGAGGTGACCATCTATAAGCCAGGAGGTGGCATGCTTTGATCTTGGACTTCCCAGCCTCCAGAACACTGAGCATATAGATTTATGTTGCTTAAGGCACTCAGACTATGGTGTTTTGCTATAGCAGTCCAAGTGACTAATACAATAGAAAAGACATCTCTTCTCAATTCAAAATAAATGCCTCTATCTGTGCTTTAGATAGATTATTCTGCTTCCTCAGAAACCTTGCTCTTCCAGACTTGCCCTTCCTCCTCTCAGGATTCCAATTTTCAAAAGTAGGAAATTATAGAACGGAAGTCTTTTTTATGCCATTCTCTAATCTGTTCCTCCCTACCCATAGATAACCACTATCCTCAAGTCAGAATGTCGCTTCTCGTGTAGCTTCTTTGTCTACTTGTGGTAGCAGAATTGCCTTCTAAAGATGTCCATGCCCTAATCCCTGGAACCTATGACCATGCTACCTTACCTGGCAAAAGAGATTTTGCAGATGTCGTTAAAGTTATAGACCTTAAAATAGAGAGATTATCCTGGATTGTCCAGGTGGATCTAATCTAATCACATGAGTTTCAGAAAACTTTCTCCCAGTGGTGTGAGAGAGATGTGATGCAAGCGGAAGTCAAAGAGATTTAAAGCATCAGAGGACCTGACCTATTGTTTGTTGTTCAATGAGGGACACACAGAAAGCATGAGAAGTAATGTGGGTAGCCTCTAGGTGCAAAGACCAGCCCCCAGCTGGCAGCCAGCACAAAAAACGGAGACCTCAGTCCCACAACTGAAAGAAAAAAAATCAGCCATCAGTCTAAGCTTGGAAGTAGAGTCATTCCTAGAACCTCAGGAAGGGAATGCAGCCCTGATGACACTTTGGTATAGGCTTGGTGAGACTAAGCAGAGAAACCATGTGAGCTACTCTGTACCCGGACTCCTGACCATAAAGCCATGAGATAATCAATAGGTATTGTTTTAGGTTGCTATATTTGTGGTAATTTGATTTGTTACACAGCAATAGAAAATGAATATATTTCCCCATGTATGCTTTTATATTTTTATTACACATGTCTGTTTTTAAAAACTTTACATAAATGTCTCCTGTTATATGTGACATTCTGAAATTACCTCTTTTTCTTTTTTTTTTTAATTGTACTTTAAATTCCGCAGTACATGTGCAGACCTTGCAGGATTGTTGCATAGGTACACACATGCCATTGTGGTTTGCTGTCTCCATCCTCCCATCACCTACATCAAGTATTTCTCCCAGTGTTATCCCTCCCCAACTTCCCTGCCCCCACTGTCCCTCCCCTGGCTCCTCACCCTGCAACAGACCCCAGTGTGTGATGCTCCCCCTCCCTGTGTCCATGTGTTCTCATTGTTCATTGTTCAACACCCGCCTATGAGTGAAAACATGCAGTGCTTGGTTTTCTGTTCTTATGTCAGTTTGCTGAGAATGATGGTTTCCAGATTCATTCATGTCCCTACAAAGGACACGAACTCATCATTTTTTATGGCTGCATAGTATTCTATGGCATATATGTGCCACATTTTCTTTATCCAGTCTATCATTGATGGGCATTTGAGTTGGTTCCAGGTCTTTGCTATTGTAAACAGTGCCACAATGAACATGAATCAATGAATCCAGGAACTATTTTTTTTTTTAGAAAAATAATGAAATAGACTGTTAGCTAGACTAATAAAGAAGAAAAGAAAGATTCAAATAAACACAATCAGAAATGATAAGGGGGATAGTGCCACTGACTCCAGAGAAATACAAACAACCATCAGAGAATATTATGAACACCTCTATGCACATAAACTAGAACATCTAGAAGAAATGGATACATTCCTGGACACACACGCCCTCCCAACACTGAACAAGGAAGAAATTGAATCCCAGAACAGACCAACAATAAGTTCTGAAATTGAGACAGTAATAAATATCCTGCAAACAAAAAAAAAAGCCCAGGCCCAGATGAATTCACAGCTAAACTCTACCAGAGGTACACAGAAGGGCTGGTACCATTCCTCCTAAAAAACGATAAAGGAGGAAACTCCTCCCTACCTCATTCTATGAGGTCAGCATCATCTTGATACCAAAGCCTGACAGAGATACCAAAAAAACAGAGAGAAGCTTCAGACCAATATCTCTGATGAACATCAAGGAAAAAAATCCTCAATAAAATGCTAGCAAACCAAATCCAGCAGCACATCAAAAAGTTTATCCACCACGATCATGTTGGCTTCATCCCCAACATGGAAGGTTGGTTCAACATGCACGAATCGGTAAATGTGAATCATCACATAAACAGAACTAAAGGCAAAGACAAAAACAACATGATTATCTCAGCAGATCCAGAAAAAGCCTTTGATAAGATTCAACATCCCTTTATATTTTAAAAAAATCTCAACAAAGTAGGAAGCATTCTCCCCTTGAAAACCAGCATGAGACAAGCTTGACTTCCCTCACCACTCCTATTCAAAATATTATTAGAAGTTCTGGCTAGGGCAATCAGGCAAAAGAAATAAATAAATGATATTCAAATAAAAAAGAGGAAGTCAAACTGTCTTTGTTTGCAGATGACATAATCCTATATCTAGAAAACCCAGTCAACTCAGCCCAAAAGCCTCTTAAGCTGATAAGCAACTTCAGCAAAGTCTCAGGATGCAAAATTAATGTGCAAAAATCACTAGGATTCCTATACACCAACAACAGGCAAGCCAACAGCCAAATCACAAATAACATCCCATTCATAATTGCCATAAAAAGAATAAAATATCTAACAATACAGGCCCTTGTAGGACCTCTTCAAGGACAGCTGTAAACCACTGCTCAAATGAATCAGAAATGATACAAATAGAAAAACATTCCATGCTCATGAATAGGAAGAACCAATATTGTGAAAATGGCCATACTGTCCAAAATAATTTATAGAGTCAGTGCTATTCCCATTAAACTACCATTGATATTCTTGACAGAATTAGAAAAAAAAAAACTATTTTAAAATTCATGTGGAACCAAAAAAGAGCGCAAGTGGCTAAGACAATTCTAAGCAAAAAGAACAAAGCTGGAAGCATCATGCTACCCAAATTCAAACTATACTACAGGGCTATAGTAACCCAAACAGCATGGTACTGGTACAAGAACAGACACATAGACCAATGGAACAGAATAGAGAACCCAGAAATAAGACCACACACCTACAACCATCTGATCTTCAACAAACCTAAGAAAAACAAGCAATGGGGAAAGGATTTCCTATTTAATAAATGGTGCTGGGAGAACTGGCTAGCCATATGCAGATAGCTGAAACTAGACCCCTTCCTTAACCCACACAAAAATCAACTCAAGATGGATTAAAGACTTAAATGTAAAACCCAAAACTATAAGAAAAACTCTACAAGAAAACTTAGGCAATACCTTCAGGACATAGGCACAGGCAAAGATTTCATGACAAAGATGCTAAAAGCAATTGCAACAAAAGCAAACTTGAAAAATGAGATCTAATTAAACTAAAGAGCCCTTGCATAGGAAAACACACACACACACACACACACAATAACAAAAAAAAAAAAAAAAACTATCAACAGAGTAAACAGACAATCTACAGAATGGAGAAAATTTTTGCAATCTATGCATCTGACAAAGATCTACTATCCAGCATCTTCAAGGAACTTAAACAGATTTACAAGAAAAAAAAAAAAACTCCATTAAAAAGTGGGCAAAGGACATAATCAGAAGAAAATATACATACAGTGAACATAGGAAAAACAGCCCAATATCACTGATCATTAGAGAAATGCAAATCAAAACCACGATGAGACACCATCTCATACCAGAATGGCTATTATTAAAAAGTTACAAAATAACAGATGCTAGCAAGATTATGGAGGAAAAAACACTTTTACACTGTTGGTGAGAGTATAAATTAGTTCAACCATTGTGGAAGACAGTGTGATGATTTCTCAAAGACCTAAAGACAGAAATACCATTCAACCTAGCAATCCCATTACTGGGTATATACCCAAAGGGATATAAATCATTCTGCCACAAAGGCACATGTGTTCACAGCAGCACTATTCACAATAACAAAGACATGGAATCAACCCATATGCCCATCAATAATAGACTGGATAAAGAATATATATATATATATATATACACCATGGAATACTATGCAGCCATAAAAAGGAATGAGATTATTTCCTTTGCAGGGACATAGTTGAAGCTGGAGGCCTTTATCCTTAGCAAACTAACACAGGAACAGAAAACCAAACACCACATGTTCTCACCTATAAGTGGGAGCTGAATGATGAGAACACATGGATACACAGTGGGCAACAAACAGCACACACTGGGGCCTGTTGGAGGGTGGGGCATGGGAAGAGGGAGAGGATCAGGAAGAATAGCTAGTGGATGCTGAGCTTAATACCTGGGTGATGAGATGATCTGTGCAGGAAACCACCATAGCACATGTTTGCCTGTGCAACAAACCTGCACATGCACCCCTGAACTTAAAATAAAAGTTGGAAATAGAAGGCCGGGCAGCCCAGCTGAAGGAAGTATGCTGGGCTCGCCGCTGCTGCAGAGTTCTGGGCAAGCCGGGCCAAGGGGCGTGAGAAGGCCCCAAGGCGAAGTCGAAGAGAAGCAAATGCTTCCCGAAGAGAAGTTCGCCCATCCCCGGCTGGGAGCCAGCTTTCAGTGAAGACAGAAGGCCAGAACTGTTGCTCAGCTCCAACATCCGCCTCTAGGTGGTCCTACCCATCGTAATTATCACTTTCTTCATAGTCATGATCCACCACTACGCGTCCGTCCTGCTGCAGAGCGATAAGAAGCTCACCTAGGAACGAGTGTCTGACAGTCAAGTCCTAATTCGAAGCAGAGTCCTCAGGGAAAATGGAAAATACATTCCCAAACAGTCTTTCCTGACACGAAAATATGACTTCAACAACCCAGAGGATGGATTTTTCAAAAAAATAAATAAATAAAACTAAAAGGAAGATAGTGCCACCTTCTCTTGTGACTGATCCTACTATGCTGACGGGCATGATGAAAGGGAATGTAACAAATGTTCTTCCTATGATTCTTATGGGTGGATGGATCAACATGACATTCTCAGGCTTTGCCACAACCAAGGTCCCATTTCCCCTGACCCTCCGTTTTCAGCCTATGTTACAGCAAGGAATCGAACTACTCGCATTACATGCATCCTGGGTGAGTTCTGCATCCAGGTACTTCCTCAATGTATTTGGGCTTCCGAGCATTTACTCTCTGATTCTAGGCCAAGATAATGCCTCTGACCAATCACGAATGATGCAGGAGCAGCCATGGCCATGCCGGCAGACACCAACGAAGCTTTCAAGACAGAGTAGGAAGCTTTGGAGCTGATGGATCACCAGTGGGCACTAGATGATGTCAAAGAAGAGCTCATGGCCAAAGACCTTCACTTCGAAGGCATGTTCAAAGAGGAATTACAGACCTCTATTTCTTATAATATTCTTACAATTTTTCAATATTTATTCATTTATTCAGCATGCATTTCATTTGAAAATGAAGTTTCCAACATACAACAAAGTTAAAAGAATTTTACACAATGAACACCCATATAATCACGTCTACATTTTATGATTACCATTTAATACACATGCCTTTTTACTTTTTATTTTTCCATAGGTTATCGGGATACAAGGTGGTGCTTGATTACATGAGTAAGCTCAAGCTACTGGTAATATATAAAAATCTTGGCAGAAATCCAGTCTTTGGAGGAAGCATTGTTAATTATAACTAGGTATTATGTGCAGTCAGCCTGACATCTAATCACAGGAAACTCCTGCTTTCTTGGGATCCAAACACCCTGTGTTTTACGATTAGTTTTGTTAGTATTGTTAACTTTCGTTACACAAGTAAACCATTTCCACTACCAAAGGTTTAGAAACTATAGATGAACAAAATGAATCTCCCTGTATTGTTCATTTTGAGCCTACATAGACATAGAGAGCAAATATGTCAAAACCTTACTCAAACAAACTCTCTTCAAAGTGAATACCCAGGGCCAGGACAGACTCAGCAAACCTTCTATATCCCTTAATTCTGTCCAGTGAAAATCAGTGACCCTGAGGCACTACCAGATTCTAAAGTGCCTTTGGGATCATCAGAGACAGGTAATAAATCATACAAATTTTGATCTGCGTGTCAGTATATCAAATCTATCAAACTCATTGACAAATCAGTGGTGCTATACTGGAAATGGCTACTTCCTTGGATGAAAGACCTGATTTCCCAGTTGCTCAGAGCAAAAGAGAATTTACATATTGCTGTAAGAAGGGAGAAATAGCAGTTGTTGGTAGACACGTAGATAAGGGTGCCCAAGAATAATTTTGTCTGGATTAAAGGTCCCAGGGAAGTGAGAAGATGCCATTTCTGTACCAAGAGGTGAATATAACTTGCATGTTGAGTGCGGTAATTAAGAACAAATGACTCTTGACTCCACAAATTAAACCATCCTGTTTTCTCTTAAAAAAAAAAAGTTGGAAATAAAGAAATGCAAATATGTATTCATATTCTGATGTTCAAAGAAGCTAATTTGCCCAGAGCCACACAGCTAGAAATTTAGAGATAATGAAGAGCCAGAATGTATCCTCAAGTTTATTTAAATCTGAAGTATTTTTAAAGAATAAAACAGGCTGAGGGCAGTGGCTTATGCCTGTAGTCTCAGCACTCCGGGAGACCAAGGTGGGCAGATCACGAGGTCAGGAGTTCAAGACCAGCCTGACCAACAAGGTGAAACTCTGTCTCTACTAAAAATACAAAAATTAGCCAGGCATGGTGGCATGTGCCTGTAATCTCAGCTACTCTGGGAGGCTGAGGCCAGTAGAATCACTGGAACCCAGGAGGCGGAGGTTACAGGGAGCTGACATCCTGCCACTGCACTCCAGCCTGGGTGACAGAGCAAGATTCCATCTCAAAAAAAAAAAAGAAAGAATAAAACAAAATACTTTGCACATTGCCTGTTTCAAACACACACACATTATATATATGAAACACATAAGCATAATATCATATATCTATATCCATCTATCTACCTATCTATCCATATCCATATATATCATATAATCCATATATCCATATAATCATTCACAGTTCATTTATCCTGACCTTGTGAAAACAAAGAAGGTGATATTTTACTTCTCAACAGAACTGAAAAAAGAAATTCCTTCTTTTGATTTAGACTCATTGTACTTGAAGCCTTCTGTAACTTTGGACCATCAGGACACCATGAAGTCAGGGAACTCCTTTTATTGTTGAGAAATAAATCAGAGTCTCTAAATTACGGGAAACAAAATCAAGACAGTTCTTTAATTTGATTAATCCGATTGGACAGGTTGCATAGTCACTTTTACTGACATAGAAACAAGATGAAGACTATCACAAACTGCAGGCAGATGAGGAAGGCCTAGGAGATGTGGAGTTTGCCTGAGCAGGTCTGAATGCTAAGAATAAAGCTTGGGCCTGCTTTCCCCCTTCCTGCCCCTTCTTCTCCATCTCTTTCTATCTTTCTTTAATGCAGCCTAAGAGGAAAGTTATTTAGAATAAGTGTTAAAAGAAACATGCAAAATTATACTTCGACTTTCTTTTTAAGATTGAAATTATTTCTTTGTAATATAAATCCCAAATATCATATTTTTAAAATACCATTGGGTAACTATAGTAACTTGGTAAATGAAATACGCAAAGCTCAAGGTTGTAAGTCTAGAGAAGGCATTGGCATAAATATGCCAGCCTCTTCAGACCTTATGGCTAGGACACCACTGCCTCCTTGTGGCTCAACTTTAGAATGACAAGTTTTAACTATTCCATGTTTCTTCAAATCATAGGGGCTTCTTTTTGGGGTTGTTTTTCCTTCCAACTTTGATTCTAGGTTCAGAGGGGACATGTGCAGGTTTGTTACCTGGGTAAATTGCGTGTCACTGGAGTTTGGTGTACGAATGATTTCATCATCCAGGTAGTGAGCATAGTACCAGACAGGCAGTTTTTCAATCCCATCCTCCAGCTTCAAGTAGGTCCCAGTGTCTATTGTTCTCTTTGGGTCCATGTGTCCTCAATGTTTACCTCTCACTTATAAATGAGAACACGCAGGATTTAGTTTTCTGTTCCTGCATTAAACCGCTTAGGATAATGGCCACCAGCTGCATCCATGTTCCTGCAGAAGCCGTGATTTCATTCTTTTTCATGGCAGCACAGCATCCTACGGTGTATATGTACCACGTTTTCTTTTTCCAGTCCACTGTTAACAGGCATCTAGGTTGATTCCCTGTGTTTGTTATTGTGAAAAGTGCTGCGACAAACATACGCATGTGTGTGTCTTAATGGTTGAATCAGAGTTTTGATAGTCAATTCTAAGCAGCTCACCAAAGCTGTGGCTTGGGATACAGAGAGAGCTGTTAGCAGAACCACAGCCTTGGACAGAGACACAACTGTAGTCAGCCAGGTTTTTCTTTCAGGCCTCCCAGGTTTTGGAGCAGAGAGGCTGAAGAAAAGATTGAAGTAACAAGAAAACCTGGAGTAGAGCAGCACCTACAGATCAGTGAGCAACTCCAGCATGATTGTACAGAAGAACTCACAGGCACTGGAGTCAAGCCTAGAGAACAGGCACAGATTTCTCATGTGATGTGTAGAATTATTAAAAATGTATCCATGAGGTAAGATTTGATGCATAACACATAAATGATCAAAATCTGTCATTCATTGTTTGACAGGGAATAAGTTACTTCTCCACCCGTTAGTTGCCTTATTTTTAGAATAGTGACAATCACAGTAAGTACTTCAGTGAATTTTCCCCATGGTTAAATAGTGATAACAATAAAAATAATAACCTGATTGAGTCCTTACCATGTGCCATATGCTATTTTAAGTGCTTTACACTGATTATCTCATTTCTTCCCACAAAAAGAATAAGAGCATATAAAGCTCTTAGCTATTACTATGTCATTAGTTTGTACTCAATAAATGATCATTTGTAAGTCTGTAAAGCTTTCTCTGTATCTGAACCAAGTAGGGAAAACACATTTTTTAAGCAGCTCAGCCAATAACAATTGTTTTCCACTCACTGTACTGGGCCCTGGGTATACAGAGAAGAGTAGGAGAGAGTCTCTGCCTTTAAGACACTCACACTGTAATGAGGAATAGTTATTCCTTATTCAGCTGAGTAATGAGGAATAACTTTATTCCTCATCACAGTGTGACATTAGAGTTGAAAGCTGTCATGCAATATAGTAAATTATATTCTACCAGTGTGACAAGATTGCTATGGGAGTTCAGAGGAGGAAAAATTCAAGCTGTATCAAGTGGTCAGGGAAACAGTTACAGGAAAGATACCATTTGACCCTGCCTTATCTAGATAAGCAAGCCCTTTTTTTTTTTTTTTTTTTTTTTTTTTTTGAGATGGAGTTTTACTGTCATTGCCCATGCTGGAGTGCAATGGTGCAATCTCAGCTCACTGTAACCCCTGCTTCCCAGGTTTAAGCGATTGTCCTACCTCAGCCTCCTGAGTCACTGGGATTACAGGCATGTGTCACCTTGCTGGCTAATTTTTTGTATTTTTAGTAGAGATGAGGTTTCTCCATGTTGGTCAGGCTGATCTCAAACTCCCAACCTCAGGTGATCTGCCCACCTCGGCCTCCCAAAGTTCTGGGATTACAGGCGGGAGCCACAGGGCCCGTCAATAAGCAAGTCTTAGAACAAAGAGTGGCAGAAGTCTTCGAGGCAGAGAAAACAGTTTAGCAAAGGAAGAGAGATGTGAACAGGTAGCACCTGAGATTAAGATCATGAACTCAGGAGCCAGAGTTGAATTTGAATCCTAACTCTGCTCCTCGCCTGCTGTGACCTTGGTGACCTTGGAAAAGCTATTTCTCTTTGTTTCCTTGCCTGGAAAAATGGCTTTGATAATTGTTCTCTATGTTAGGTTGGTTGTGAGGATTAAATGAGATGTTCACATAACGTTTAGCATATTGCCTAGCGCATTGGTGCTGTGTTATTATTAATACATTTCCCTCTGTCTAGGTTGCCATCAGTTGAAAAAACTGAACTATCTGTTAATTGTCAGCTTTCTTCTTTTTTGGCAAGCAGAATAAACAGCATTAAATGTACACATTCAATTGTAAGATGCAGCTGAATCTCAGAAACACCAAAGTATGATAAATGTGCTCTTCAAATCAAGGAAAGTATATTATCATCATTATGAGGACCAGTCTGCAAAGAATCTTTCATATGATGGTGAATATTTAGTTGTGATCCTACTGTTAAAGTCTTTCCTTTCTTGGTGGTTTCTAGATACGCTGTAGCTCTTAAATCATGCATTAAGTTTAGTGTGTAGTTAGTTGTATCTGTCTCCCCTGTTAATATGTGGTCTCTGTGGAATGTGTCCCAGCACATCGCCGGCAATTTGTAGACTATGAAATTAGATGGACTTGGGCAAAGTTGGGGGTGGTATGGGCTGAGAGGTGATCATAGGGCCACAGGCCAGAACTCAGAGGAATGGGCCATAAGCTTGGTGCCAAATGAATGCAACAAGCAGTTTTTTTCTTTTTTTTATTATTATACTTTAAGTTCTGGGATGCATGAGCAGAACATGCAGGTTTGTTACATAGGTATACATGTGCCATGGTGGTTCACTGCACCCATCCACCTGTCATCTACATTAAGTATTTCTCCTAATGCTCTCCCTCCCCTAGCCCCCACCCCCAACAGGTGGCAGTGTGTGATGTTCCCCTCCCTGTGTCCACGTGTTCTCATTGTTCAACTCCCACTTATGAGTGAGAACATAAAGTGTTTGGTTTTCTATTCTTGTGTTAGTTTGCTGAGAATGATGATTCCCAACTTCATCCATGTCCCAGCAAAGGATATTAACTCATTCTTTTTATGGCTGCATAGTATTCCATGGTGTATATATGCCACATTTTCTTTATCCAGTCTATCACTGATGGGCATTTTGGTTGGTTCCAAGTCTTTGTTATTGTAAACTGTGCCATAATAAACGTATGTGTGCATGTGTCTTTATCATAGAATGATTTATATTCCTTTGGGTATATACCCAGTAATGGGATTGCTGGGTCAAATGGTATTTCTAGTTCTAGATCCTTGAGGAATCGCCACACTGTCTTCCACAATGGTTGAACTAATTTACACTCCCACCAACAGTGTAGAAGTGTTTCTATTTCTTCACATCCTCTCTAGCATCTGTTGTTTCCTGACTTTTTAATGATCACCATTCTAACTAGCATGAGATGGTATCTTACTGTGGTTTTGATTTGCATTTCTCTAATGACGAGTGATGATGAGCTTTGTTTCATGTTTGTTGGCTGCATAAATGTCTTCTTTTAAGAAGTATCTGTTCATATCCTTTGCCCACTTTTTGATGGGGTTGTTGGGTTTTTTCTTGTAAATTTGTTTCAGTTCTTTGTAGATTCTGGATATTAGCCCTTTGTCAGATGGGTAGATTGCAAAAATGTTTTCCCATTCTGTAGGTTGCCTGTACTCTGATGGTAGTTTCTTTTGCTGTGCAGAAGCTCTTTAGTTTAATTAGATCCCATTTGTTTATTTTGGCTTTTGTTGCCATTGCTTTTTGTGTTTTAGTCGTGAAGTCTATGCCCATGCCTATGTCTTGAGTGGTATTGCCTAGGTTTTCTTCTAGGGTTTTTATGGTGTTAGGTCTTACGTTTAAGTCTTTAATCCATCTTAAGTTGAATTTTTATATATGGTGTAAGAAAGGGGTCCAGTTTCAGTTTTCTGCACATGGCTAGCCAGTTTTCTCAGCACCATTTATTAAATAGGGAATCCTTTCCCCATTGCTTGTTTTTGTCAGGTTTGTCAAGGGTCAGATGGTCGTAGATGTGAACAAACAATTTCTTGTTCGTCTCCCCACTCTGTGTGTTTGATCATCTTAAGAAAGAAAGAAATACAGCACCGAAAGCATTAGCACCACCCAGAAAGTTATTAGAAAGGCAAAATTTTAGGCTGCACCCGGGACCTTCTGAATCAGAAACTTAGGATGCCTTTCTAACAACCTCCTAGGTGGCTCTGGTGCTTCTGGTTCAGACCAGCACTGCACTTTGAGAAGCACTGCACTAGGGTAAGTTGGACTTCCTCTAGTCCCAGGCTTCAGCCAGGGACAATTGTTCTGATGGCGCTTGGCCCCTCCTAGCCTGTCTCTAATGGAACGGGGAAGTCAGCCTTGGTGCCCAGAAGCTGTGAGCCTCTCCAGTCTGCTGCCTCCTCGGCTGCAGTTCCTCTTTCTGTGTGGCATTCTCCACGCCCACAATGACACTGAAATTGTGTCCGGGGCAGAAGCAGCTGTGAGCCCACTGAGCATCATTAGCCAGAGGACAGGATGACTGGGGAGTGACGTTCTGTCTGGCCTTTCGGGGTCTCCTGCAAGTCAGTGCCTGTCTCTTCAGGCTCCAAAAGCTTCTCCCTCCTTGGACAGATCACACAAAGCTTAGCTGACGGAGGTTTTCGGCAATAGCTCCCCAGTGTCTGAGCCCAGGAAAAACTGCTGAAGGCAAGGATGTCCTGTACTTTACCCTCTGTCACCTACAGACTTTTGAAGAAACTGGTCAGGTGTCCACCTTGTTTTCAGTTTCTTCTCAGCAGAAATATCAGAAATGCAAAAAAGGAAGCAAATGCCCTTGAGGTTTTTATTAGTGAGCTCCAGCCTGACCTGCCAGAGTCAATTAAACGCACAAACTGCCCTTGGCCTCACTGACTGCAACTGTTCCATAGCTAGTGGGAAGAATACTCTAAATTTATAGAATATTTGTTTACTCATATGGAAGAGGGATCTAAACAGTCAAAACTCTGAGCTATAAGCATTGAATGAAAACACATCTCAATATTTGAGATAAACATGCATGGAATTTGATTGTTGGGGTGTTTGGACAGAATAGGCTCCTGTTTCCTGTAATTGCTCTTACCACCTTTCTACTGCTATATTGTTGTAACGGAGACCTCTCTGTCGACCTCCATCCCTGATTCATACAGTTGTTTACTGCGTGGCTAACCCAAACGTTACTGTTAACTGCAAAGCAGCTTCGCAAGGACAGGGACCAGTCACCTCCAGTTATTGTTACATGGGTATATTACATCCAGGTAGTGAGCTTAGTATCCAACAGATAGCTTTTCAACCCAAGCCCTGCTCTGTCCCTTCCCACTCTAGTAGTCCCCACCTAGCGTCTATTGTTCCCATGTTTATGTTCATGAGTGTCCAATGTTTCACTCACACCAATAAGAACATGCAGTATTTGGTTTTCTGTTCCTGCATTAATTTCCTTAGGATTATGGCCTCCTTCTTCATCCATTTTGCTGCAAAGAACATGACTTCATTTATATTTATGGCTACCTACTATTCCATGGTGTATATGTACCATATTTTCTTTATCCAGTCCATCATTGATGAGCATCTAGGTTGATTCCACGTCTTTACTATTGTGAATAGTACAGCAGTGAACATAGGCATGCATGTTTCTTTTTGGTAGAATGATTTATTTTCCTTTGGGTAGATACCCAAAAATGGAACTGCTGGATCAAATAATAGCTCTTTTTAAGTTCTTTGAGAAATCTCCAAACTGCTTTCCACAATGGCTGAACTAATTTACATTCCCATCAACAATGTAGAAGTGTTCTGTTATCTAGCAATCATGTTATTAGTGGAGTTTAAAAAAAAAAAGAAGAAATGCTCTCTTTTCTCCACAGCCTTGCCAGCATCTGTTTTTATTATTATTATTTAGATGGAGTCTCGCTCTGTCACCCAGGCTGGAGTGCAGTGGCACAATCTTGGCTCACTGCAACCTCCACCTCTTGGGTTCAAGCAATTATCTTTTCTCAGCCTCACAAGTAGCTGGAATTACAGGCACCTACCACCATGTCCAGCTAATTTTTGTATTTTTAGTAGAGATAGGATTTCACCATGTTGGCCAGGCTGGTCTTGAACCCCTGACCTCAGGTGATCTGCCTGCCTCAGCCTCCCAAAATGCTGGGGATTACAAGCATGAACCACCTCTCCGTTTATTTTACTTTTTGGTGATAGCCATTCCAATGGGTGTGAGATGGTGTCTCATTGCGATTTTGATACACATTTCTCTGATGATGAACATTCTTTAAATATGTTTGCTTGTGTGTGGTCTTTCAAGAAGTGTCTGTTCATGTCCTTTGTCCATTTTTCATGAGTTTTGTTTTGCTTTGTGTTGCTTGCTTGCCAATTTAAGTTTCTTATAGAGTCCTGGTGTTAGACCTTCGTCAGGTGCATAGTTTGCAAATATTTTCTCCCATTCTGTAGGTAATCTGTTTACTGACAGTTTCTTTTGCTGTGCAGAATCTCTTTAGTTTAATTAGTCCCACTGGTCCATTTTTGTTTTTGTTGCAATTGCTTTTGGGGACTTAGTCAAAAATTCTTTGTCAAGGTTGATGTCAAGAAGGGTATTTCCTAGGTTTTATTCTAGAATTTTTTTTCAATTTTTATGTTTATTTATTCTTTTTTAATTTTTAAAAATTTTTGTGGGTGCATATTAAATATATATACTTATGAACATACATGAGATGTTTTGATACAGGTATGCAATGTGAAATAAGCTCATCATGGATAATGGGGTATCCATTCCCAGAAGCATTTATCCTTTAAGTTACAAACAATGGAATTACACTCTTTAAATTATTTTAAAATGTACAATTATTTTTTATTATAGTCACCCTATTATGCCATCAAATAGTATATCTTATTCATTCTTTCTATTTTTTATATCCAGTAACGATCCTCACCTCCCAAACAGCCCCTACTATCCTTCCCAGCCTCTCCTCCGTGAGTTCTGTTGTTTTGATTTTTAGATCCCACAAATAAGAGAGAACATGCAGTGTTTGTCTTTCTGTGCCTGGCTTATTTCACTTAACATAATAATCTCCAGTGCCATTCATGTTGTTGCAAATGACTGGATCTCATTATTTTTATGGCTGAGTAGTACTCCATTGCGTATATGTACCACATTTTCTCTATCCATCCATCTGCTGATGGACATTTAGGTTGCTTCCAAATCTTAGTAAACAGTGCTGGAACCAATGTAGGAGTGCAGATATCTCTTCTATGTACTGGTTTCCTTTCTTTAGGGTGTATCTTCTAGGATTTTTATAGGTTGAAGTCTTGAATTTAAAACTTTAATTCATCTTCAGTTAATTTTTTTATATAGGGAAAGGTAAGGATCTGGTTTAATTCTCCTGCATATGGTTAGCCAGTTATCCCAGTACCATTTATTGAATAGAGTTCTTTTACCATTGCTTGGTTTTGTTGGTCTTATCAAAGATCAGATGGTTTTAAGTGTAAGGCTTTATTTCAGAATTTTCTATTCTGTTCCATTTGTCTATGTGTCTGTTTTTGTACTGATACCATGCTGTTTTGGTTACTATAGCTTTATAGTTAAGTCAGGTAGTGTGATGTCTCTGGCTTTGTTCTTTTTGCTGGGGGTTGGTTTTGCTATTCAGGCTATTTTTGTTGTTGTTGTTCCATATGAATTCAGAACAGTTTTTGCTAATTCTTGATTTTGTATCCTGAAACCTTACTAAAACTGTTTTTGTCAGTTCTAATAACCTTTTGGCAGAGTCTTTAGGGTTTTCTGCATTTTAAAATGAGTGTTCTGGATGCTGCGGAAGATGAGAATGTGCCAGTTAGGAGGCTTTGGCAATAGTCCATGAGATATATAGTATGGCTTGCCTTAGAGATGATGGGAAGTGATCAGATTTATGATACTCTGTAAAGGTACAGCCAATACATCTATCTAATGTAAGATAAAAAAAAATGGAGGAAGTAATCATTATTCTAAGGTTTTGGAGCAACTGGAAAAGTGGTAGCACAATTTAATGTGATGGGAGGTAATAGATTTTGGGTGTGGGTGGAATTAAGAATTTACTTTTGAGAAATGTCTGTTTATGTTCTTTGCCCAATTTTTAATCGAGTTGTTTTTTTTCTTGTTTATTTATTTAAGTTTCTTACAGATTCTGGATATTAGTCCTTTGTCAGATGCATAGTTTGCAAATATTTTCTCCCATTCTATAGGCTATCTGCTTACTCTGTTGAGGATTTTTGCTGTGCAAAAACTCTTTAATTAAGCCAACAAACATATGAAAAAATGTGCAACGTCACTAATCATCAGAGAGATTCAAATCAAAACCATAATGAGACATCTCATCTCACACCAGTCAGAATGGCCATTATTAAGTCAAAAGATATCAGATGCTGGCTTATACACTGCTGGTGGGGATGCAAATTAGGTCAGCCCCTATAGAAACCAGTTTGAAGATTTCTCAAAGAACTAAAAATAGAACGTTCATTTGACCCAGCAATCTCATTACTTTGTATATACCCAAAGGAAAATAAATTATTCTAACAAAAAGACACATGTATTTGTATGTTCATCACAGAACTATTCACAATAGCAAAGACATGAAATCAACCTAGATGCCCAGCAATAGTGAATGGGTAGAGAAAGTATGATACATTTCTCTTCAAGAAATACATCACAAAACACTATGCAGCCATAAAAAAGAATGAAATTATGTTCTTTGCAGCAACATGGTTGTACATGGAAGCCATTATCCCAAGCAAACTAACACAGAAACAAAAAACCAAATGCCACATGTTCTCACCTATAAGCTATGTTCACACATAAAGATGGGAACAATAGACTCCAAAAGAAGGGAGGGAGGGGACAAAGGATGAAAACCTTCCTATTGGGTACTATGTTACCATCTGGGTGACAGGATCAATAGGAGCCCAAACCTCAGCACCATGCAATATATCCTTGTGACAAACCTACATGTGTACCCTCTGAATCTAAAATAAAAATAGAAATTATGTTTAAGCATTACTTTTGGATAGCAAAAAACTTGGGGTGGTCTGAGAGAGATAAGAATTGAGTTGGATTATGAGATGCATCTGGCCATAAAAGGGTGAAAGTCCCTGCAATGAGAGATGATAAATGGAAGAGTTGAGACTCCTTACAGAAACTAGGGGAAATAAAAAGGTAGGTTATGATGGCAATGGCCCCAGTGGTCTCCTAGAGGGAGGGAGAGAGTCATCTCTAATCAGAGTCTAATTTGAAGCAGTTCATGACAGCAAGAAGGTGATGTTCAGGGAGGGTTCATGGTGGTCTCACTAGTAGCACCTGGAGCTCTAAAATCAAAACAAGGGATAGGACAGTGTGCCTTTCCCTTAAATCCTGCTGAAGATGGGTAGGGGGCCAAGCCAATGTTGACACCTCTATCTGTTGTACATACACTGGCATTTTTTCACCAGGTTGAATGATTTGCGAGTCCTCTTTAGATTTCAGCTGCCTCTTCTCCACTCTGCATTTCTGCATGAGGCATTTTCCCACTATCACCTGGGCAGGCTATGGGACCCGGAAGGTACTATCTCAGGTCCTGTCTGCCTAAGCACGCTATACCACAATTCCCACTTCACCACAACCTCCCATGTAGGCTCAGTGCTCTCTCTGAGGCTGCTCCTCCAGAGGTCTAGTTTCAGGGGAGAAGCTGGCCCTTGGTTCCTTCTGTTCTTAGATTTCTAGACTTATTGGGGTATTTTATATGCACCATCACCAAAAAGAAGCAGGTCTCGGAGTTGCACACTTACACCTAACGCCTATTCCCTAATAATCACTCCCTGCCTCCATATTACACCCCTCTACTTTCTTCAGAAAAACCATTTTCATCCCCTCTAAGGTTTGAAATCCATGATCATTCACCAAAATCAAATACTTTGGGAATTCACAACAAAACCATTTCTCTCTTAGGGATCTAGAGAAAGAACAGAAGGAACCAAGGGGCAGCTTCTCCCTTGAAACTAGACACCAAAGAAAGGAAATCAGTATACAGAAGGGAAATCTGCACACCTACATTGGTTCCAGCACTGTTTACTAAGATTTGAAGCAAGTTAAGTGTCCATCAACAGATGGATGGATAAAGAAACTGCAGTACAGGAGGATCCAAGATGGTCATATAGGAACAGGTCTGGAGTGCAGTTCCCAGCAAGAACAACACAGGGGGTGAGTGCTCACTGCATTTCCAAACAAGTTTTCACTGCCCACAGACCAGGAGATTCCCTGGGCCAAAAAGCACCACGAGTTGTCAGCACGGCTGAGGCAGCAGATTGGCGCACAGAAACCAAAAATTCTATAATAAAACCTAGGAAATGCCCTTCTTGACATCAACCTTGACAAAGAATTTTTGCCTAAGTCCCCAAAAGTAATTGCAACAAAAACAAAAATGGACCAGTGGGACTAATAATAATAGTGGGAAACTTTAACACTCCACTGTCAATATTAGACAGATCAACGAGACAGAAAATTAACAAGGATATCCAGGACTTGAACTCAGATCTGGACCAAGTGGACCTAATAGACATCTACAGAACTCTCCACCCCAAATCCATAGAATATACATTCTTCTCAACACCACATTGCACCTACTCTAAAATCGACCATATAATTGGAAGTAATCACTCCTAAGCAAATGTAAACGAATGGAAATCATAACAAACAGTCTCTCAGGCCACAGGGCAATCAAATTAGAACTCAGAATTAAGAAACTAATTCAGAACCACACAACTTCATGGAAACTGAACAACTGGCTCCTGAATGTTGACTGGATAAACAATGAAATGAAGGCAGAAAGACAGATGTTCTTTGAAACCAATGATAATGAAGACACAACATACCAGAATCTCTGGGACACATTTAAAGCAGTGCCTAGAGGGAAATTTATAGCAATAAATGCCCACCAGAGAAGAGAGGAAAGATCTAAAATCAACACCCTATCATCAAAACTGAAAGAGCTAGAGGAGCAAGATCAAAACAACTCAAAAGCTAGCAGAAGACAAGAAATAACTAAGATCAGAGCAGAACTGAAGGAGATAAAGACACAAAAAAACCCTTCAAAAAAATCAATAAATCCAGGAGGTGATTTTTTGAAAAGATCAACAAAATAGACAGACTGCTAGCTAGATTAATAAAAAGAAAAGGGAGAAGAATCAAATAGATGCAATAAAAAACAAAAAGGGGGATATTACCTCTGATTCCACAGAAATACAAACTACCATCAGAGATTACTATAAACAACTCTATGCACATAAACCAATAAACCTGGAAGAAATGGATAAATTCCTGGATACTTGCACCCTCCCAAGACTAAACCAGGAAGAATTTGAAACCTTGAACAGATCAATAACAAGGGATGAAGTTGAGGCAGCAATTAAAAGCCTACCAACCTTAAAAAGTCCAGGTCCAGAAAGGTTCACAGCTGAATTCTACTAGACATACAAAGAGGAGCTGATACCATTCCTTCTGAAACTTTCCCAAACAATCCAAAAAGAGGGAATCCTTCCCAAATCATTTTATGAGACCAACATCATCCTGATAGCAAAATGTGGCAGAGACTCAACCAAAAAAGAAAACTTCAGGCCAATATCCATGATGAACATAGATGCAAAAATACTGGCAAACCAATTGCAACAGCACTTCAAAAAGCTTATCCATCACAGTCAAGTAGGCTTCATCTCAGGGATGCAAGGCTGGTTCAACATATGCAAGTCTATAAATGTAATCCACCACATAAATAGAACCAAAGACAAAAACCGCATGATTATCTCAATAGATCCAGAGAAGGCCTTCAACACAATTCAACAGCCCTTCATGCTAAGAACTCTCAATAAACTAGATATTAAAGGAACATATCTCAAAATAATAAAAGCTATTTACAACAAACCTACAGCCAATATCATACTGAATGCACAAAAACTGGAAGTATTCCCTTTGAAATCTGGTGCTAGACAAGGATGCCCTCTCTTACCACTCCTATTCAATATAGTATTGGAAGTTCTAGCCAGAGCAATTAGGCAAGAAAAAAAAATAAAGGGTATTCAATTAGGAAAGGAGGAAGTCAAATTGTCCATATTTGCAGATGACATGATTGTATATTTAGAAGACCCAATCATCCCAGCCTAAAATCTCCTTAAACTGATAAGCAACTTCAGCAAAGTCTCAAGATACAAAATCAACGTGCAGAAATCACATGCATTTCTATACACCAACAACAGACTAACAGAGAGCCAAATCATGAGTGAAATCCCATTCACAATTGCTACAAAGAGAATAAAATACCTGGGAATACAACTAACAAAGGATGTAAAGGACCTCTTCAAGGAGAACTACAAACCACTGCTCAAGGAAATAAGAAAGAACACAAACAGATGGAGAAACATTCCATGCTCATGGTTAGGAGAATCAATATCATGAAAAATGGCCATACTGCCCAAAGCAATTTATAGATTCAGCGCTATCCCCATCAAGCTACCTTCTTTACAGAACTGGTAAAAAAAAAAAAAAAAAAAAAAAAAAACCACCTTAAACTTCAAATGGAACCAAAAGAGAGCCCACATAGCCAAGACAATCCTAAGCAAAAAGAACAAAGCTGGAAGCATCATGCTACCTGACTTCAAACTATTCTACAAGCCTACAGTAATCAAAACAGCATGGTACTGGTACCAAAACAGAGATATAGACCAATGGAACAGAACAGAGGCCTCGGAGGAAAACACCACAAATCTATAACCATCTGATCTTTGACAAACCTGACAAAAACAAGCAATGGGGAAAGGATTTCCTGTTTAAAAAATGGTGTTGGAAAAACTGGCTAGCAGTGTGCAGCAAGCAGAAACTGGACCCCTTCCTGACACCTTACACTAAAATTAACTCCAAATGGATTAAAGACTTAAACATGAGACCTAACACCATAAAAACCCTAGAAGAAAACCTAGGCAAAACCATTCAGGACAGAGGCATAGGCAAGGACTTTACAACTAAAACACCAAAAGCATTGGCAACAAAAGCCAAAATAGACAAATGGGACCTAACTAAACTCTAGAGCTTCTGTACAGCAAAAGAAACAATCATTAGAGTGAACCGGCAACCAACAGAATGGGAAAAAAAATTTTTGCAATCTACCCCTCTGACAAAGGGCTAATATCCAGAATCTACAAAGAACTAAAACAGATTTACAAGAAAAAACAAACAAACAAACAAATCCATTCAAAATTGGGAGAAGGATATGAACAGACACTTTTCTTTTTTTTTTTTTCCAAAGCCTTTTTCATTTGGAGCCCTTGCAGAAAAGCACAGTATAAATGAGTGACAAACCTAAATTAGATAATTTTTAAAAGAATGGTAGCTTCATTATTTTCAAGTAAAAAGAGTAACTTAAACTCAGTCATGAGGTGTTCCTTTGTAGAAGCCCTTAGAGACTTTCCTTAATGAGTAGATTATAATATTGGTAATCAGCATAACGTTTCTCTGCAATGCATGCTTTGAAAGCAATTGAGCATATTAAGTGATTTTGATGTTCCACAGGGCAATTTTGTTTATAGCATTTATCTGCTCAGTATATACCCTTTATAACTATAACCCTCTGGTTGAAACAAAAAGAGTTCTGAAGTCTGTCCTTCAGGCAACGTTTGATTACTAGTATGGGAGACAGAGAGATACTTAGTAGGACTTGGATTTTTTGGCCATGGTGCCTGATAGAATTATGGGAATAAGTTCTTTTTTTTTTTTTTTTTTTTCTTTTAACGTTTGATGGTTGTGCTATATGTAATTCTTGAACACACAACAATTATTTACTGGGCTTTTGCTTTTGACTCTCATTTAGTCTTAATTTTTCTAGTAACTGTTTTGTAGCTAGACCTTATAATAGTACCTCTTTAATCATTTTGACTTTCTGAAGCTTGTTTTCTAATAATTCTTCAGAATGAGCTCATGGGAAAAATATACCCTGAGTTCTTACAAATTTAATCCTTTGTGTTTGCCTTTTATACATGCAAGTCTGTCTTTCTGGATACAAAACCCTTGGCTTACATTTCTTGAGTATCATAAATATGATACCCGATTTTCTTTTGACATAAAGCATTGCTGTCAAAAATTTGATGTTGGTCAGATTTCTTTTTTTTTTTTTTCTTTCTCATTCTGAAGCACTCTTTAGAACTTCATTTCTTTCTTTCTTTTTTTTTAATAAGAAAAAGAATAAAGAAGAGGAAGAAAGAGAAAGAGGGAGAGAGGATGGGGGTATTGCTTTATTGCCTGCGCTAGAATGCAATCTAAATATGGGTACGCCTATAATTGTCCTTAATAATGGAGATATAAAAGAAAATGAGGGAAGAGAATAACAAACAAGGAGGCAACCAACATTTTGTTTAAACTTCTAAGTTGATATGATGTGGTACTGATAAGAGTGTATATTTTGTATATTTAAAGTGGAGAGTTCTATAAATGTTAATTACATTTACTTGTTCCAGATCTGAGTTCAAGTCCTGGATATCATTGTTAATTTTCTATTATTATGTGGGAGTCTAAGTCTCTTTATAAGTCTTGTATGTCTGCGTATTCCTGTATTGGGTGCGTATATATTTAGGATCTTTAGCTCACTTTTCAAAAGTGAACAGACACTTTTCAAAAGAAGACATATATGAGGCCAACAAACATATGAAAAAATGCTCATCATCACTGATTATTAGAGAAATGCAAATCAAAACCACATTGAGATACCACTTCACACCTGTTAGAATGGCAATCCTTAAAAAAATCTGGAGACAACAGATGCTGGAGAGGATGTGGAGAAATAGGAACGCTTTTACACTGTTTACACTGTTGGTGGGAGTGTAAACTAGTTCAACCATTGTGGAAGTCAGTGTGGTGCTTCCCCAAGGACCTGGAAATAGAAATCCCATTTGACCCAGCAATCTCATTACTGGGTATATACCCAAAGGATTATAAACCATTCTGTTATAAAGACAGATGCACATATATGTTCATAGTGGCACTGTTTACAATAGCAAAGACCTGGAACCAACTCAAATACCCATCAACGATAGACTGAACAAGGAAAATGTGGCACATATACACCATGGAATACTATGCAGCCATAAAAAATTATGAGTTCATGTCCTTTGTACAGACATGGATGAATCTGGAAACCATCATTCTCAGCAAACTGACACAAGAACAGAAAATCAAACAGCGCATGTACTCACTCATAGGCAGGTGTTGAACAATGAGAACACAAGGACACAGGGAGGGGAGCATCACACACTGGGGTCTGTTGGGGGATGCCAAGGGATAGACAGTGGGGGATAGGGAGGTCAGGGAGGGATAACATGGGGAGAAATGCCAAATGTAGGTGACTAGGGGATGGAGGCAGCAAACCACATTGCCATGTGTGTACCTATGCAACAATCCTGCATGATCTGTACATGTACCCCAGAACCTAAAGTACAATAAAAAAGGGGAAAAAATGGAATTGTCAAAAGTAAACTGAAAAAAAAAAAAGAATCTGTGGTATAAATACACAATGGAGTACTATTCAGCCATAAAAACAATGAGATCCAGCCATTTGCAACAACATGAATGGAACATTATTATGTTAAGTGAAATAAGCCAGGCACAAAAAGACAAACATTGCATGTTCTCACTTATTTGTAGGATCTAAAAATCAACTACATCTAAGAACAGAAGGAACCAAGGGTCAGCTTCTCCCTTGAAACTAGACCCCTGGAGGAGCAGCCTCAGAGAGGGCACTGAGTCTGCATGGGGAGGTCATAGCGAAGTGGAAATTGTGGTATAGCATGTTTAGGCAGACAGGACCTGAGATAGAACCTTCCAGGTCCCATAGCTCTTGAAATTGAAAGCCAGATTTCTCAGACCTGATTTTGAAATTCAAAGTAAAAACTGGATTCTTCTGGCTTCATTCCTGTCATCTCTCAGAATCAGTGGATTTCTAATGCAATGGGTAGAAAGCAATGAAGAAGCATTAAATTGCCAGAAATTAAAACTAAAATCCCACAACATTATTCCTCCATTTTACCATTATTATTTGGATTGACTGGAGCCTAGGGTGTGGCTGGGAGGCAGAGCAAGTTGTCCCACCTCTATGAGGTCACAGCTGAAGTCACAAAGCGTTGAAAAAGGCAAGGTTGATATGGGAACAGAAGGCTGTTGTAAGATGGGGCTCAAAGAGGAAAAAGTCTAGCAGCGAAGGAGTGGGGCGAAGTGTGATTTGGGGAACAAAGCAAGGTAAGTTCCTAGACATAACTGACCCGGTTCTTGATGGTGGCTTGGAGGTCAAGAAGGGTGGGAGTGGGAAAAGTGGGAGGGAAACTTATCAAAGGAGGATCTGTCTCCTGTCTAGGTCACTGCTTATGATCCCTCCTTCTCTACAAAGCACTTGAAGGCTAGAGATGATGGCCCTGCATCCTGAAACTCTATCCTTAGTTAACCATGAAAATTCTGACTGAGGCAGGAGCGGGTAGGGTATTTGCCAATCTTGCATTCACTCTACACTATTTGCTGTCCTTGCCATTGAGTCCACCCCAAACTCAAAGATCCTTTGGCCAATGCCCCATCCACAGTCTCAGGTAACTGTTATTTTTCACCAACTTTCTCACTGCAATTTCTGTTGTTACTGACAAAGACTATAGGAAGATTTTTCCAGGGGCAAATACTTCCTTCCTCTTACTCTCCTCTTACCCTCATCTTTCTTTACACATTTATACACACATACATGTACATATATGCATGTGCACATGCACACACGTGCACAAGCACACTCACCCATTCAAAACACAGATGTTTCATTAACTGCTGAGACATCTGTCCTGGTAGTTCTCCAGTGAATAAGCTCTTTTCTTCTCACCATGTGCCTACCTTCTCCCCAGATTCATTTATGACTCCCCAGGGCCTGGAGCTATCTCCATCTTCAGCCCCAGAGTCCTTGGTTTCTGTCTGAGAACAAATGGCACAGCATCCCTGGCAGGATCAACAACGAAAGGCAGAAATGGCCTCCAAGCAGCAGAGAAGGTAATGGGGCTAATGATGACCCTCAAGCATCCTTAGATTGCTATACTCCATGGGGGAAGAACCAGGGCCTCCTGTCTCCATCGCTCTTCGTTTAGCTTCACTTGCTTCCTTGCTGGATAAGATGTGGACTTTCGTGTGTCCTCCCCCTTCTCCATCTCCTCAGTGAAAGGAACAATAGCAAATCTTTGCCATTCTAATTCAGAAAGCAGGCATCATTGCCATTCCTCTAGGAATTGGGGGCGTATACAAGCTAGAGACATTCGTTTACTCCAGGACTGATTTTCCTTAAGTCCTTTATGTCCCCTATAGTGTGAATCAAGGCCAACCATCAAAAATCAAGCTTCTCTTGGCCTAGCATGGAAAAGAGAATTAGAATCTGCTGCTTGAGGCTAAATATGAGACCCAGGTGAGGGTATCCATAAAGTCAGAAAAAAAGGAGGGTTTACTGTGAACTTATGGGTCACAAAAGCTTCATAAAGGAATCAGAAGTTGGCTGGAGCCTTTGACTTGCAGCAGATGTCTCGAGATAAGAGTTTGTAGAAATTTGGGAAGAGAAAGTTTCTAAGCTGCCTACCTATGAAAGTGCTCAGAAAGGTTACCTGGGCCTCAAGCCTGAGAGCCAGTAAGGAACGGAGAAGCCTGAATCTGGGGGAAGTTGGGAGTCTGCTCTATCTAAGAGTATGAATTCTCCTCCGGACAGCTGCAGGACCTTGCGGAGAAAATACTGAGCAGATAGTGGAGTCTCCTAGACTTCTATATGAGGAAGCATATAAACCACACCAGAGCCCGGCTTTTCTGCTGATGAACAGATGCTTTTTGATGGTGGAAGTGGACAGGACATAAAAATAACACACAATAACTATAATGCCTGAAGAAAAACTTAACAATTACAAAGGTTTGCATATGATCATCCCCGAAATCCTTGACAGAAAGATTACTCCTCTTGTTTGATAGGTGAGGAAACAGGCTTAGGGTTGGGGTTTGATAGCACAATAGGGTGACTATAATGAACAACAATTCATTATGTATTTCAAAATAGTTGGATGAGAAGAGCTGAAATGTTTCTAGCACAAAGAACCCATCAATGTTTGAGGTGATGGATATCCTAAATACTCTTGATTTGATCATTACATATTGTATGCATTATCAAGCTATCACATGTATCTCATAAATATGTACAATTATTACATATCAATAAATAGATTAAAAGGATGTTTTCAGAATTAGGGGCATGGCCTGGATACTCATTGCAGTGAGTAATAGCTCTGCCAGGTTCTACGGAGAACTAGCACTCCAACTGGCAGAATTGTGTCCCTGAGCCATCTGATATGGTGGCTCCCAAGGAGATTTCCCCATGCTATCAATATTCATCAAAAGTATCCTCTTAGCTAGAGATCTGTTAGGCTTAATGTCTTTTTATTTATTTATTTATTTATTTATTTATTTATTTATTTAAATGACAGGGACTTTCTCTGTTGCCTAGGCTGGAGAATATATACATATATATACAGCGCAATCATAGCTCACTGCAGCCTCAAACTCCTAGGCTTAAACGATACTCCTGCCTCAGCCTCCTGAGTAAGCTAGAACTACAAGAGCCTGCCACCACACCTGGCTGGGCCTTTGTCGCTGTTGTTGTTGTTTGATTTGGTTGTTGTTGGGTTGTTTTGTTTTTTGTTTTTTGTTTTTTGTTTTTTTATAGAGACGAGGTCTCACCATGTTGTTTAAGCTGGTCTTGAACTTCAGTGTCATCTAGGGCCCAGTTTTTACTCTATTCTGGGTCCCCAGACCCCCTGTGATCATTGGCCTCCCTACCCTTGTTTAGAAAAACTTATTTTTTTTTTTAATGGCAGAACTGTATTAGCAGGAACTCCAGGCCAGAGATGTAAGGATCATTGGTTTCCGAAACATCTTCCCTCTATCGCATTTTCCTCTTTTTTTAAGGTCCCTTTTCAGGTTTCTTCCCCAGAGCTCCTGAAACAATTCTAGAAGGTAATTAACCTACCCTTCCTTCCTCTAGTTCATTACCTATGTCCTGGCTTCCTTTGTCCTAGTCAAGTGTGCACAGGGCCAGGAGATGAGGCTGAGTCTGCTCAGGATCCACGAGCATAGGAGAGCAGACGGGTTCCCCAGATTCCACTCGCTTTCACCCTTCTTCCTCCTTCAGTTACCTGTCTATCTGTATACGCCGCCTCCCAGGTGACTTTGGTACTGATTTAGGACTTAGGTGGTATTTAGGAATGAGAGCTTCAGTTGTGCTGCCAAGAATAAGCAAAATCTTTCCACTTCTTCCTCAGCCTCTCATCCCCATTTTCACCCCGTCATCCGTCATGAAGGAAAAGAACACCTTTGGGGAAGCAGTTTGCTAACTGAGTGTACTTTCCAAAGAGGAACCTGGGAAGTTTGACAGGTTAGGTGGGATGAAGGGTGGAGAGTGGACATAAATTAGGCAGGCAGGAGAATGACAGTGACCATCGCCTTCACTTCCATTGTTCTATGGTTTAGAGTTCTCAGAGGGCTTCCACAACAGTCAAGATGCTTGGAAGATGAGGCAAGGGTCCCACCTCTCCCTATACCTCCCATAAGAAATGTGAGAGGCAGGATCCTGGCTATCCTTCCTGAATTTTTAGTACAGAAACTTCGAGAATTCCTGATAGGAGTGATAGAATAGTTAGGAGAAGCCTTTAGCCCACGTTCTCTGCTCCTCATCAGTTATATTTCATTCTTTCTTTCCAGCACATCCATAGAAGAGACAATGAGACCACAGGTGGGTAAGGTATCCAAATTCTCTGGATCCTCTGGGGCTCCTAATTCCTAGGGAGAGGGGAGGAAAAGAGGTTGTAGACAGGAGGCCAAAAAAAAAAAAAAAAAGACTACCTGACAAGGGACAAGGTGCTCTTGACTGGCTGGTGGGGTGGGTCATTGTCTACCAAACCAGGTAACATCTCCAGTGTCACCATGTCACCAGACGACTCCAGGGGCAAGCAGGCTGAACAGACATTGACACGGTGGTACACAGATGGGTCTACTTGTACTTGTCACCCACCAGCTAGATCCAGAGCAAAGCAGGACGTATGGGATGAAAATGACTCAGCAGGGCTGCAGGAAACTTTTGGCTGCCTGAGAAATGGAGTGATTTGGGGTCCCCAGCTCAATTCCAAGAAATATCTTCTCTTCCACCAGTTTCATAATGTGTCCCTTCAGATTCTGGGAGAGTTGGGATATTGTTTCCAACATTTGTTCCTTATTTCTACAGGAAAGACAGGTAACCATTACTGAAACCTTGTGGGACCAGGTGAGTATAGAGGAATCATTTTTGACAGCGCGGCGAGAGGTGGGAGGCGGGGGAGGGCTTCAGGAAAGTGCACATTTCTTTCTCTTTCCTTGAGCAGTTTGTTGATTGGTGGTGAAGGATCAACACACTCCCTCCCACCTTATTCTGTTGCTCTGAGGACACCGTCTCATATCCTCAGAGCTCCTTGTGTCTGTGCATGTCAGTGCCCCTTCCCGACCCCACTTGTTTGAAGCTGTCACAGGTCCTGTTTGTTTTAAGGGGGTTTAATCCCCAGTTCTCAGTGACTGCCATGGACTTGAAAGCACAGGCTTGGCCTTTCACAAACATGAAAATGTCAGTTTCAATTCAGAAACATAAAAATGCCAAGTTTCACTTTATAGTTGAAGGGTACAGGTGCGCAGAAGCTAGTAATGCCCACAAGATAGCCACAGCAAACTGTAGTGAACTTTCCTAGAACACAGACATTTTCTTGGAGTTTCTAAGAGGCCTTCACACAAATACCAGCTACATCAACATCCCAATCTTACCATATTCGTTGCTTGTAAAGCCTTGAATACGGATGAGAATTAAAAGATAATTGATCACTTTTGAATGTATAATGTTGGAAACTGAGCAGGAAAAGACTTAATTAAATCAATGACCATGGCTTTCTGATTAAAAATGAGTAAAATTCTCCAGCGACTCTTGTGCCAGCCCCCACTGTACAATATTATATAAAATGAATAATGTGTCCAACGTGTTTTATTCTCTGTGATATTCAATGACTCTTTACATAAGGAAATAATCTTAATTATAATGCTATACAGTATCATAACTATTTCATGTTCTTACAGTTGTTGTATTAGCTAAAGAGTAAGTTGTTTGTGTAAGGGTCAGAAGACCACCCTGTTGAGAACAAGTGAACAATCAGATACTTATAACAAAGGGTCAACAAAGGGAAATGAATTGATCATTGAGAGGCAACGAATTGATCCTGAGCACGCTCTACCCCTTTGACCATTCATTCATCTTCCATATGTACCCTTATACACAAATGGAAACTCCTGAACATCTACACTATATTTCCACCAAACAAGATACAACTATCTAAAAGTTCTCACACTTTCTCCCAAGGGAGAAAAGCCACAGTTCCAACAGTCACTGGATCCATACACAGCTAGGTAGTACAGTAGGTGGACAGCCGAGGCGGACGGATCATGAGGTCAGGAGATTGAGACCATCCTGACCAACAAGAGGAAACCCCATCTCTACTGAAAATGCAAAAATTAGCTGGGTGTGGTGGCGTATACCTGTAGTCCCAGCTACTCAGGAGGCTGAGACAGGAGAATCACCTGAATCTGGGAGGCAGAAGTTGCAGTGAACCAAGATCATGCCACTACACTCCAGCCTGGTGACAGAGTGAGATGAAAGAAAAGAAAAGAAAAGAAGAAAGAAAGGAAGGAAAAAAATAAAGAAAGGAAGGAAGATGGAGGCAGGGAGAGAAAGAAAGAAAGAGAGGGAGAAAGAGAGAAAGAAAGAGAGAGAGGAAGGAAGCAAGGAGGGAGGGAGGGAGGGAGGGAGGGAGGGAGGGAAGGAACTGCCAGCCCCAGCCCCAGCCCCAGACCCTACAGCCACCCAAGTGTTGATGCCTAAGAAGAACTGGATTGCCATTTATGAACTCCTTTTTAAAGAGGGAGTCCTGGTGGCCAGGAAGGATGTCCAGATGGCTAACACCAGGAGCTGGCAGACGAGCTGGCAGTCATGAAGGCCATACTGTCTCTCAAGTTCCGAGGCTATGTGAAGGAACAGTTTGCCTTGGAGACATTTCTACTGGTACCTTATCAAGGAGGGTATCCGGTATCTCCGTGATTACCTTCATCTGCCCCCAGAGATTGTGCCTGTCACTCTATGCCACAGCCATCCAGAGACTGGCAGGCCTCGGTCTAAAGGTCTGGAGGCTGAGCGACCTGCAAGACTCACAAGAGGGGAAGCCAACAGAGACACCTACGGAGTGCTGCGCCCCCTGGTGGCGACAAGAAAGCTGACGCTGGGGCTGGATCAGCAACTGGCAGATTCGGGAGACATGGTCAGCCACCTCAGGAAAACTAGGGAGGATTCTTTTGCATTGAATAAACTTACAGCCAAAAAAGAAAATGAAAACAAAGAAAGAAAGTGCCAGGACTTTTTCCAAAGTGAGCATATGATTTTACACTCCCTCCAACGATGCGCAAGAGTTTCAGCTATTCCACAACCTCATGAACATCCAGTGCATTATAACCTAAATGCCTGTTGATTTTAATACCTATACTAAGCTTCAGAATAAGAACCAATTAGACAGAAAAGAAATATAGCAGTAGGTTTCATTATACATTCCATGCACAGCCCAGTCCTCTTTAAATACTTTACTGTAGTTTGCCCATTTACCATATGGAGAAACGGCGGCCCACTCTACTTCTGTAGAGTGGAAATCAGTGAGGATTTATTGCTAGAGCTACAAAGCCACAGTCTCTTGGCATTTACATTCTACAGCCTAGTGGCTAGGAGACTAGGTAACTAAATTCCTCTGTAATACAGTGATCATCTATATTAATGTTTCTTTATCTTTGTCTTCTGTCAGGTGCTGACAGCTTTTAAGAATATACAAAAGGAGGTGAGATTAGATTTTGACTCTCGGAGTTCCCCAGCCCCGTCATGTGCCCTGATCCCAATTTTTCCTTACCCTACTGAGATGTTGCCTCTGACCAAGGTTTCAGCTTTATTTATTTTTCTAGTGATTTCTCCCTTAAAGAGTACCGCTGACTTATCAGTCCGGGCAGCTAAGGCAAGAAGATGCCTAACAGTCCCCTTGAGGAAATGTAGTCATATAGACAGGAAATCGTATCTGCTAGAACTTCTCTCAGCAAAGATACTCTTTGTGGTTGTATGAAATGCTGATAAGTGATAGTTGGGAAGAATCCCCTAGTGATATAATAAACTGCCTTATTAGGTGAGTATGTCTGTTAACTTCAGGGAAGTGTGAATTAGAGACCAGGGCTAACCTTCTTGGGTAAATAGAAATAAAACCTCTTCCTCTGCTCTCCTTCTATAGATTTCAGTGTCTCTCTCTTTGTCTCTCTTTGTCTCTTTGTCTCTCTGTTGCCCAGGGTGATCTCAAATTCCTGGACTCAAGCCATCTGCCAGCCTCGGCCTCCCAAAGTGCTGAGATTACAGGCATGAGGCACTGTGCCCTTCCTAAGAAGGATTTTTTTTTTTTGAGACAGCGTCTTGTTCTGTTGTCCAGTCTAGAGTGCAGTAGCACAGTCTCGGCTCACCACAACCTCCGCCTCCTGAGTTCTAGTGATTCTCCTGCCTCAGCCTCCCGAGTAGCTGGGATTATAGGCATGTGTCACCACTCTGCTAATTTTTGCATTTTTAGTAGAGATGGCATTTCACCATGTTGATCAGGCTGGTTTCGAACTCCTGACCTCAGGTGATCCACCCGCCTCAGCCTCCCAAAGTGCTGGAATTAGACGTGAGCCACTGCACACAGCCAAGAAAGAATTTTTTTAAAATCCTTTACACATACTTAAAGCTTCTCTACAGAGAAGCACTGGAGACTCAATGGGGAGTGTAAAAAGGCCCAGAAAAGACACAGCAGGAGGGTCAGAAAGAATAAAGATGTGAGGTCTTGGTATGAGTAGTTATGACTGTATCGAATTGTGTGTCTCCCACCCCTAAAGAGACACTGCTCGCTCCTATTTATTTATGCATTCATTATTCAAAAGACATTTATTGAGCATATGCTATATGAAGTGTGAGATACAAAAACAATACAAATTGTGCTTTCAGAAACCTTGAGATTTTGGCTGGGCACGGTGGCCAAAGTGCCTGGGTAGCAATCCCAGCATTTTGGGAGACCGAGGTAGCCAGATGAAACCTGGTGAAACCCCATCTCGACTAAAAATACAAAAATTAGCCCTGTATGCTAGTGCATACCTGTAATCCCAGCTACTGGGGAGGCTGAGGCAGAAGAGTCCCTTGAACCTGGGAGGTGGAGGTTGCAGTGAGCCGAGATCACGCCACTGCACTCAAGCCTAGATGGCAGAGTGAGACTCCATCTCAAGAAAAGAAAGAAAGAAATCCTGGAGTTTCGCGTCCAAGAAGCCCATATTCTCCCAAACAGACATCCCTGCATTTGACCAAGTCTATAGCGAGGACACTACAGGTCCGCAGGAGACCAGCCCCCACCATCTGATTCTGTGTTCTCGTTATTTTTCAGCTGCAGGAAGATGCTCGGATTCGAGGTAAAAGAGCACCATTCCAAGGTTTGGGTAAGGAAACAAGGGAGAGGATTTGGAATTCAAGTCTCATTGCGTCCATTTTCCACAGCAAGAAAAATGGCGCTAAGAAGTGAGATGTGGAGTTCATCCCAAAGTCTCACCCTAGGATCTTCCATTTCGCTTCCAGCCCGAGTTCAGGCCCTCCTTTTCCTTCCCCCTCCCCTCTTCAACCAAGCTAGGGATTGGCTTTCCTAAAGCGTTCATTTCATAAGCAATGCAAGTCTCTCCTCTGTCCAGCTCAATTACCTCGTGTCTGAGCCTTTTAGGCTGCTAGAACAGAATACCATAGACTGGGTCGTTTATAAACAACAGAAACATTCCTCACAGTTCTGGAGGCTGGGATCTCCAAGATCAAGGTGCCAGCAGCGTTGGTGTCTGTTGAGCCCCTGCTTCCCAGTTAATAGAGAGCCAACTTTTTCACTGTGTCCTCTCATGGAGGAAGCAGTAAAGGAATTCTCCATATTCTCTTTCAAATGGACACTAATCTCATTCATAAGGGCTCTACCCTCATAATCAAATTACCTCCCAAAGGTTCCACACCTTAATATCATTGTTTTGGGGGATTAGGTTTCAATATATGAATTTGGAGGGGACGTAGGCTTTCAGTCTACAGCACGTGGACAGGGATGGAAGAATCTTTTTCTCCCTTGGAATGGCTGTTGAGGGCCTGAGAGCACTCTCAGCCCTCGGCTAGATATGGTTCTTGGCAGTAAAGACAGCAAGCACAGCAAAGGGGAACAGCTTTCCAAGGCTGGCACAGGGATGGAGTGGCAGGGAGGCTAGAGTGGTCAGGTTACAGTTTTCAAACGCCCAGATGCTAATTCTAGCACTTCAAGAAAATACTCAAAATACCTAGGAGCCTAGAATTACAGCAGAAAAGACATAGCTGGAACTCCTTCCTTCACCCCTCCAAGAAAGAACCTATAAATTGAGGCTTTTCAAACTTTTGTGTATATACAGATCACCTGGGTCCCTTGTTAAAAAGCAAATTCTTATTCAGCGGGTCTAGGGTAGGCTTGAATTCTGAAATTCTGTATCTCTTGGAGACTCCCGTATGGTGCCAAAGCTCCCAGCTCTCAAATCCCACTGATTATCAAGGATATATATGACTGAGCCCAAAGAGAGAGCCTCCAAAGTCAGAAGTAAATAAGATTGAACTCAAGGATTTTTATAGCCCACGGAAGGGGTGAGAAGCCTTCAGTTGTGGATATAAGAGTCAGGGAGAGGAGGAAATCTGAAGGAGATACTGACTTCTCTTGGGGTCTCTCTGGCATTGGAACCACTCTATGCTTTTTCAGCCCTGCCACAAAACTGAGTTCCTTAAGAGTACAAATCTTCTTGGAGATCTTTAAATACAGACAGTTCCAGAGAAGACTCCCTCTGATCTTTCCCCAAACCTGGCCCATCACCTCCACTCCAGAACAAGGAACTATGGCCTCCACTGTGAGATCCAGAGGCTCGTGAAACACTTTTCTTAGATGCTGATCCAGAGGTTTGTGAAATACTTTTGTCAAAAGGTCAAAAAAGCCCAGCTTACCTCAGCTTGGAGAGTGCTCTCCTTCATCCTTAGAAGGCTGATTTCCAAATAGTTCACAGCAGGGCCCTGGGAACTCCCGCCTGATTACCTGGGATATAAAAATGTGGATTTAGCATTCTAGTATAAAGACACATGCAAACGTATGTTTATTGCGGCACTGTTGCAATAGCAAACACTTGGAACCAACCCAAATGCCCACCAATGATAGACTGGATAAAGAAAATGTGGCACATATACACCATGGAATACTATGCAGCCGTAAAAAAGGATGCATTCATGTCCTTTGGAGAGACTTGGATGAAGCTGGAAACCATCATTCTCAGCAAACTGATACAATAACAGAAAACCAAACACCACATGTTCACTCATAAGTAGGTGTTGAACAGTGAGAACACATGGACACAGGAAGGGGAACGTCACACACTGGAGCCTGTTGGGGGGTGGGGGCCTAGGGGAGGGATAGCAGGGGGTGGGGGGATAGGGAGGGATAGCATTAGGAGAAATACCTAATGTAGATGACGGGGTGATGGATGCAGCAAACCACCATGGCACATGTATACCTATGCACAAACCTGCATGTTCAGCACATGTACCCAGAACTTAAAGTATAATTTTTTTTTAATGTGGATTTAGGATCTAACTGCTGCTATTGCCTTTCCACTTCCTGAAAGATGGGAGGGTGAAATCCAGGGTGAGATGAGGAGAATTCAAGTCTCATTGTATCAATTTTTCATACAAAATAAATGGAGATAAGAGGTGAGCTACCAGGGACTTGCTCCAGTAGCAAGGGGACAGAAGCACTCTGTTCCCAGCCCTGGATGAACAGAGCTTCAGTGGCCATGATTCCCTCTGCTTCACAGGGGGCCAGATTTCTGGTGCCACATTCTGCAACTGCCTCTCTATCGGGCTTGTTAGGACCTCAGTGTCCCTTCAAGTCTGGCCCCTCCCACTTTGGCTACACTTCAAACCAGGAATGTGAGCTGGGCAGCTGGGGAGACATGTCCAGGACTCTGTAACAGAAGGACTTTTTTCTGTGTCCACTTCAGGGATGAGCAACTGCTCCATGACACCCATGACATCCGCACCCAGAACTGGGTAAGTGTCCATATTCTGACAAGGTCCAAGGGAGATGGCACCCGCCTGGATGTGGGTACGCTTAGCCGTGAGTATAGCTAGCTCTGAGCCTTGAGACTTCTTCAGAAGCCTGTGCTTCCAATACACATTAAGGGCAAGAAGTTCCCCCCTCCCCAACCTGACTATCTCTACTTGTGATGAACTACAGAGCCTGGGCTTCCTCCTCTATCCTCAGCCCCATCAGAAATCTCTGGGATCTCAGGATCAGCCCTGAACCTCACCATAAGAGATTTTAAGAAATTATCTCAACTCAGTTGAGGGAACAAGGGAACACAGAATGACAGCTAGGAAAGGAAAGCTGCAAAGAAGGAATAAAGAATCAGAGATGTAGGCTGGGCATGGGGTGGCTCACACCTGTAATCCCAGTACTTTTGGAGGCCAAGGTGGTTGGATTGCTTGAGCCCAGGAGTTCGACACCGTGAGACCTGTCTCCACAAAAAAATATGAAATTAGCCAGGTGTGGTGGTGCACGCCTGTAGTCCCAGCTACTCTGGAGCTGAGGTGGGAGGATAATCTGAGTCTGGGGAAGTCAGGACTGCAGTGAGCCATAATCGTGCCACTGCCCTCCAGCCTGGGCAACAGAGTAAGACCCTATCTCAAAAAAAAAAAAAAAAAAAAAAAAACGGGGACTTAGAAGAAAGTTATAAAGAAAATTAACAAAAGTTTGAGACCCCAGTGCCCTAATATTGGGAGATGTCGCTTTCTCTTCCATAACAAGATGAGGAGAAAAAAGATCAGGCTACTGCAACACAGATTTACATTAGACATTGGGAGGAAAGACTTTTCAATAGTGCAACTGAGAGATAGAACTAGGTAGTCAAGAAAGACAGCAGCACTATGTTCCTCAGAGAACATAGTGTTTAAAAAAAAAATTAACTTGACATGTTACGGTTTTTCCCAAACCAGTAAATGGAAAAGGTGAACTCCTTAGATTCCTGTTTGAACAGAATTTGTCTCTATATCAGAAAATTAACTCTCATGAAATAAAGCCATTCGTTTTAAAGAAATGGATTGCTAAAAAAAAAAAAAGAACGGAAAAGAAAAAGAAAAAAGAAATGGATTGCTATGCTTTAACTTGCTCAGTGCTGAAACCATGGAAGGAATACATGAAAAGTGATTTCATATTTACAAAATTCTAAATGTAACTATTATAAATCTTTGCATATGAGGAGCGCTTTTGATTGGTCAAAATCCTTTCAGATATATGATATTATTTAATTTTATTATTCCTCTGAGTAAAGCAGGAGGAACTGTCCTGATAAAAACATAGGCTGGAATAGGTTCATCTCCTAAAGCCCACCCAACAAGGGCATTTTCCTGTGAGCCATGCATCCAACAGGAAATTGCAACTCCCAGAGCCAGAGATGCCCATTCTCAGTAGAGTATAATAATAGGATCCCTAGGGTAGTGGAGGCCAGGGAGGGGGCTGAAAGGGCAAGATATCTTTCCCTCATGTGTCCACAACTTCCTCTTATTTGGCACAGAAGCATAAAGCTTCCAGATTCCTGCATGACCCCAAAGTTGAGAAGATTGCAGTTCAGCACTAGAGAGCAGCCATCAGGAGATCGTGTCCACCACGTGAAGATGCAGCTCTCCAGTCAGTCAGCTTACTACCCTGGACCCTAACTGTAGAATCAAGGAAGAAGGACATCTCTGCTTCAGCCAGGTGTTTTACCCAGGCGGCTTTTCCCCTGAGCTCCACCCTGCCCGTCTGTGGCAGTCGGGAACCCAGGCCTCATAGGTCCTCATCTATGGCAGGGCAGCACCCCATGGAGCAGGTGCAGTCATACAAGGGGCTATGGGGTGAGGGGGTGGACAAGTGAAGGCAGGGCTAGGCCAGGTTCTTTTGGTCTCTGTGATCAAGACAAAGATCCAAACAGTGCATCAGGTGTGGATAGTGTTCAGGAATCAGGAACAAACAGTTGTGGGATAAAAAGATGGAAAGGTGGAAAGTTTTAAAACACACTAATGGATGTGAGGCCCATCATTCCTTCTGGAAAGTGCTCTAGAAACTTACACTACTTTGGGGGCTTAATTCAGTACCAAGAATCAAACACAGTCTGTCCTTTATAGGCTCCCTCGTCCGGGTTTTCTTTCACAAAGCACTTGAGTATGCTTTCCCCAAAGGCACTGTTTAAGTGGCAGGCCATTTCCCTAAGCCCTTTCACTCTCCTGCTCCATAGGCTCATCTGACACCAAACTCACCTGGAGAAGACTGTCTCAGGCGCTCACCCTGTGGCATAAACTATACTAGCCATGCCCTCTATATGGCCTTCTCTAGGGCTCATTAGCTGTTCCTTTTAAGAAATAATCTGGGTTATAGGTGATGGAGAAAATGGGTTTCGTCTGCCTGTGTCTAAGTACAGTGATTCTGCATCTTCTTGAATAGCCCCCTTTGAAATATTTTATCCTGTTTCAGTATTTTAGCATTAAGATTATATTTTGCTGAATGTAATACACACACGCACAAAACCTCGATCAAAACCCAGTTTGGCTTCAGATTGTAGGCAGGAAGGTCCTAGTGTGACATGGACAGCAAGTGTAGGATAGCAAAGATGCTGAAGTGGAAAGTACACAGAGAGAATGTGGTCTTCACCTTAGTTCCTGTCGGATGTCTTGGGAGGGGGTCACAAGGGTAGAAGCATCGCCACGAGGACTGCCTTTTCTCAGGGTCACCTGCCTAGTAAATTGTCTAGCAGGGAGGAGAATAAATTTCTTTTATTCCCATCCATGTGACCGTGACATCTACAGCACAGCTTCAGTTGCTGGAAAAGGGGAAGATATTAGGCAGACATCATCACTGAACCTAGAAGAGAGTGTGGTGCCCATAAGTGGAGATGCCAGGGTCTACGGCTAAAACTGGAAACTGAGAAATCACATGAGACCCAATCACATTCCAACCACCAAAGCAAAGAAACCAGCATGCAAACAGCTGATGAAATAAATGTGACGTAAAAGACCTGCCCTCCTGGTTCTTCCTGGGCTGTGGAATGAGTAGTGACAGAATTTCCAAGTGTGATACTGCATTTGTTTCAAAGAACAGCACTGTAGCATGGGAGAACCTGCATTATTAGGTCATAAACTCATTCTGACTTTGTCTAAGCTTTCCTTCTTTGTGGGCCTGTTTCCTCTCCCATAAAATAAGCAGCTATTACTAGAAAATCCTGAAGGTGCCTTTCATTTCCAGTATCCTGTGATGTGGATGATCTCACAGTCTACCATTTAAAGACAGTTCTTCTCCCAGCCTGTGAAAAGACCTGCTAGTCCAATAGTATTTCCTACAAGAAAGGATTATTCAGGATATTTGTCAAAGATGGCAATCTTTTCGTATATAAATGCACACATTACATGACAGGGAAAGTCTCATTTTTATTTCTTTCCTTTTAAACAAATCTGAACAAACGAATATAACATATTAAATATTATACAACATAAAATTTGACCCCAGGAATGGGAATTGGTCACAACACCCGCAAAATAATAATCAGAACAGCATGGGGAGAAATACCAGATATAGGTGAAGGGGAGGAAGGCAGCACATCACACTGCCATGTGTGTACTTATGCAACAATCATGCATGTTCTTCACATGTGCCCCAAAACATAAAATGCAATTTAAAAAATCCTGTTTGCCATAGTGTCTGATAAATACCTTACAACTTAAAAATAATAATAATAATAATAATCAGAACACATTACGGCAAAAAGGTAACTTTTTTAAAATCTTCACCTTACAGATGTTGACTTGGCATTTGTTAAAATACAAATTATAATTATTTAACACTTTAAAAATTAAATTACCTAAAAAGGAGCACCATAATTATTGGATTATATTGAAAACAAAAACCAGACAAGTGTGCCCTCAATTTTCATGCTAGCTCAATAGTATTAAAAGTGTTGTCAGTGTTTTCCATTTCTTTATTTTATTTTATTTATTTATTTTTGAATCAGAGTTTTGCCCCTGTCACCCAGGCTGGAATGCAGTGGCACGATCTCAGCTCACTGCAGCATCCGACTCCCAGGTTCAAGTGATTCTCCTGCCTCGGCCTCCTGAGTAGCTGGAATTACAGGTGCCTGCCAGCATGCCCAACTAATTTTTGTATTTTTAGTGGAGATGGGGTTTCGCCATATTGGCCAGGCTGGTCTCAAACTCCTGACCTCATCATCCACCCACCTCAGTCTCCCAAAGTGCTTGGATTACAGGTGTGACCCACCCCACCTGGCCCCCCAAATCTAATTTTTAAAGGGAAGTCAGAAATGTTGGTTTTACATAAAATGTCTGGATTTTTAGATGTTGGTCTAAATTTTTTTGTAAAAAGCTCTCTGCAAGCTGAGCAAGTCATCAGGCTACATCTGGGTCCCAGGCCAGCAGCTTAGGACTTCTGTTCTATTGTACTGCCCCTTTATTTTCTCCCCTGCTCTTGGCACAATTTATACCTTGTTTATTTATTTACTTGTTTTATTGTCTGTGTTGTATCACTGTTGTATTTCCAGTGTCTTACACAGTGGCTGGCACAGTCAATTCCCAATAAATAAATACTTGATGTTGGATTAGACAGGGAATCTGGCTTGGTGCTTTACTTAGAAGCTTTTTATATATTCTAAATATTATTGCATACATGATTTATACATATGAATATATCAGTATGTATGGGTTTATATATGTTTGTGTATATATACACCCATCTATGTATGGCAAATATTTTCACCCAGTCTCTGTCTTGATTTTAACTTTCATGGTGTGTTGGCCAGACTGGTCTGGAACTCCTGACTTCAGGCAATCTGCCCGCCTCGGCCTCCCAAAGTGCTGGGATTACAGGCATGAGCCACCTCATCCAACCCAGTGTTTTCCATTTCTAAAAACACTTAAATGTAAAATCTCAGCAAGATATTTTATACAAATGGGTAACAAAATTCATCCAGAAGCATAAGACAAAATGTCCAAAAACAAATCAAGGTATTAATGGAGTTACCTTCAAGTATTAATGGAGTTACCTTCAAATTTTTAATTCTCAAAGTTGCGGCCACTGAAATTATATTCTATTATATTAAAAGGCAGAGTTAACTAGTAGACTAGAAATGCAATTCATGATCCAGGCATGTTTCAGCCTGTGATAGCCAAAAATTCCTAATCAAGAAGGATTGGAAGGGCTCATTAATAAATGATATTAAGGCTGGGCACTGTGGATCCCAGCACTTTGGGGGGCTGAGGCAGGTGGATCACCTGAGTCAGGAGCTTGAGGCCAGCCTGACCCATATACTGAAACCCCATATCTACTAAAAATACAAAAATTAGTTAGGCTTGGTGGTGGGCACCTGTAGTCCCAGCTACTTGGGAGGCTGAGGCAGGAGAATTGCTTGAACCCAGGAGGTCAGGTTTGTAGTGAGCTGAGATCATGCCATTGCACTCCAGCCTGAGCAACAGAGCAAGACTCTGTCTCAAAAATAAATAGATAGATAGATAGATAGATAGATAGATAGATAGATAGATAGATAGATAAATGATATTGAGGAACTTCATTCATTTACAAAGAAAATATTGTCTATTGTGAGTCAGACATGGAGCTTAAAAAACATAGAGATAAAGAGATAAAGAAATAACAACTGCCACAATATCTCCAGTATGAATGGCATTAAGTAAGAGAGCACTAATGTCACAGGATCATCGATGGTGATCCAGGGCACCAACTGGAGCAACTGGGTGAAAGGAAGCAACACATTACTAGCAACTGAGACGACTGAGAGGAAGAGACTTTGGAGATGAAAACAAAAGTTTACTTTGGAAATATGTTTGAGAGTCTATAAGACATCAGAGCAGAGACTTCAAACACATTGTTAGTTAGATGAATTTGCACTGCAAAGCAAAGATTTAGGAGCTTTTCAACCACCTAGTCAATTATACTTATTTGCTTTTGTTACCATGCCATCATTCCTGGGCTAAGAGGTGGGGAGGATCTTCATGAGTTTTACTTCCTAAATTTTAAGGGAAAAGAAAGTAGCCCCTAGAGAGTATTAAGGACTTTTGGGGAGAAGACCCATGGGAAAAGTAGGACTTTGAAGGAGCCAGGACAATGGAGGAGAGCGGGTTTTATAAATCAATACTCAGCATAAGACCGAATTGGCATGGGAGGCTTCCTGCTTTAGAGTGTGTATAGAAGTGTGCCCTTGGTGCACATCCTTATTGCCTAGCTCACCTGTCTGCAATCCCAAGTTGATTAGCCTAGAATAAGCCTGAAAAAAGTAGCTTTCCACCTGTTTCCTTAAGTGTCAATGACAGTGACAAGGGAATCAGTATATCAGAAGTAACACATTCAAAATGTCATTAAGAGAAAAGACTGATTTCTAATAGCATTGCTATATTTCAACATAGTTCTGAATGTTCTAGACAACACAATATCAAAAAAGGGAAGAGAAAAAATAAGTGGAGGTCTAAGCATTGGAGAGGACAGGATGATATGTAGGAAAGCGTGAAGGTGGCCCGCTTGTCTACTTGGATGCACTCTCCATGCTCCTGTCTCTGCGGACGTCCTCTCCTTGTGTGCTAGGTCCATAAAGGATCAAGCCTTCTCAAGAGCATTGCTCCCACAATTCTCCCCTTTTTCCCTCACATCACTTTTTCTTTTTTGTTGTTCCAATTATTTCAGTATCATCTATACATGCCATCATTTCTCCCATTTCTCACCACTTTGACTCTTTTCCCCTTAACAGAACTCCTCTCGCTTATGATTAGAGCTTTGGGTGATATGTATTTTTCTATCCTTTTAATCTATGTGTTTTATATTTAAATCATATTTGTATTTAAAACTTACATTTGAGTCTTGCTTTTTTATTTACTCTGTAATTTCTACCTTCAGTTGGAGTTTTTAGACCACTTATGTATAATGTACACATCAGTAGTTGGATATAAAATGACCATCATGCGATTTTCTCTTTTTCCATTTTGTAATTTATTCTTTTTTTGCCTGTTTTCCTACCTTGTTTTGGGCTAACTGAATATATTTTAGCCCTTCATTTTATTTCCACTACTGGATTCTTAGCTACAAATTCTAGGTTTTTTTAGTACTTTCTCAGTTTATAATATGAATTTTAACTTATCTACTTATAACTTTAACTTACCTCCTTTTTGAATTCAACTTTCAAATAGTATGATACCATCTCATAAGGTAAAATATAAAAACCTTAAAACAATATACTTCTATTTTTCCACTCCCATTGTTTTTTTCTATTTATGTCATACATTTTACATCCGTGTACATTAAAGTTTATTATCTTTTTAACATCTTTATTTAATAATTTACATTGGGGAGCACTACACACTGGGGTCCGTTGGGGGGAAATGGGGGAGGGACGGGGGGTGGGGAGGTGGGAAGAGATAGCATGCGGAGAAATGACAGATACAGGCGAGGGGACGGAAGGCAGAAAACCACACTGCCATGTGTGTACCTATGCAACAATCTTGCATGTTCTTCACATGTACCCCAAAACCTAAAATGCAATAAAAAGAAAAATAAAATAAATAAATAAATAAAAAATAAAAATAAAAAAATCAACTCATTTTAAGCATACAATTTGATGAGCTTTGGCAAATCTAGGCAGCCATGTAATCACCACCAAAATCAACATACAGAATGATTTCCATTCAACTAAGTTCCTTCATATACCCTCACCATCAGTCTCTGTTCCCAGCCTGCCAAGCCTCCTGTCCTCCTTGGTGACCATGGATCTGATTTAGGTCACTGTAGTTTTGCATTTTCTAGAAGTTCAGATAAGTTAAATCATACTGCCTGTGGTATTTTTATCTTCTTTCCTTAACATAATGCTTTGGCAATTCATCCTTATTCTTCCATGTCTGAGTGGTTTCCTTCTTTTTAATGCTGAATGTGTTACCTTATATACATATACCACCAGATTTTTATTCAAGAGTTAATAGATATTTGGTGTTTTCCCCACAGGCTTTGACTATAAATAAAGATGACATGAACTTTATGCACAGGTGTGCAGTGGATAATATGACAAGGGTAACTTTATAAGAAACTGACAGGCCAGGTGCAGTGGCTCACACCTATAATCCCAGAACTTTGGGAGGCTGAGGAGGGTGGATTACCTGAGGTCAGGAGTTCGAGATCAACGTGGTGAAACCCAGTCTGTACTAAAAATACAAAATTAGCCAGGTGTGGTGGCGCATGCCTGTAATCCCAGCTACTTGGGAGGCTGAGAAAGGAGAATCACTTGAACTGGGAGACAGAGGTTGCAGTGAGCCAAGATCATGCCATTGCACTCCATCCTGGGCAACAAGAATGAGATTGACTCAAAAAAAAAAAGAAAAAGAAAAGAAAAAGAAACTGTCCAATTATTTTCCAAATTGGATATACCATTTTTTACATTCCTACCAATAAATGAGAGATCCAGTTACTACACATCTTCATCAGTACTTGGTATTGTGAGTCTTTTTAATTTTTAGCCACTCTGGAGTATGTAATATATTTTTCTAATGACTAATGAGGTTAAGTACTATTTCAAATGCTTACTTGTGAATCACCTATTTTCTAAAATTAATTTGTAACCCCAAAATCAATACTCATGATACTTTGTGGTCATTCAAAGACATTCAGAGAGTAGTGAAAAATTTGAGTCACCCAAAGTGTACATTCCCAACTGAGGTTGAACAAGACAAAGCTCTGCCTTCCTGTTTCAATTCTCATATTGTAAACAAGTATGTTTTTTGCAGCTATTTAGCAACACTTTTTTTGTGCTTTTATGTTTTTTGTTGGTGATTTCACTGTTTAAAATGGTCCCAAGCATAGTGCTGAAGTGCTGTCTAGTATTTCTAAGTATAAGAAGCCTGTGATGAGACTTACAAAGAAAATACCTATGTTAGATAGGTCTGATTCGGCAAAAGTTATAGTGTAGTTGGCCATGAATTCAATGTTGGTAAATAAACATATGGTACATCCAGACAAAGGAATAGGAAATTCACTGATCTGTATGTGAGGCCCTATGGAAAGTGCTAAAATAACAGGAGAAAGCTATGGAAAAGACAGAAAAGCAGCTAAATTTGTAGATTTATGAAATGATTAGCAATATTTAAAATGCATAGTGCCTTCTCACCACTCCTTTTCCACAACATTCTGGAAGTCCTAATGCAGTAAGTTACGGTGTAACTTACTCCATATATATATATATATATATATATATATATATATATATATATGTACATGGAGAAAATAAAACTGTCTTTGTTCACAGATGATGCAATCATCTATGTAAAAAATCCAGAATATTGACGTAAAGACTCCTGGAACTAACCAGCAATTATTGCAAGGTTGCAGGATGCAAGATTAATATACAAAAATCAATCACTTTCCTATATATCATCAATGTAAAAATTGAATTTCAAATTAAAAACACAATACCTCTTACACTAGTGCCCCAAAAAAAGAGATACTTAGGTATAAATCTAGCACACTGTGTACAAGATCTATACAAACAAAACTACAAAACTGGTGAAAGACATTGAACTGTAAATGGAGAGATATACCATGTTCATGAATAGAAAGATTCAATATTGTCAAGAAGTCAGTCTTCTCAAATTGATCTATAGATTCAACCTTTGTCTACTGATTGATTTATAGATTGAATCTATAGATTCGATGCAATCCCAACCAAATCCCAGTAAGTTATTTTGTGACTATCAACAAACTGACTGTCTAGTTTATATGTAGATGCAAAATACCCAAGATAACCAGGATAACCAACAATATTGAGGGAGAAAAATGTATCAGAGGACTAACAGTACCTGACTTCAAGACTTACTATAAAGCTTTAAATATCCAGATAGTGTGGTATTGGACAAACAGACAAATAAATTAATGGAATAGAATACATATATAGCCCAGACATAAGTCCACACAAATATGGTCAACTGGTCTTTGACAAAGGAGCAAAGGCAATGCAATGGAGAAAACATAGTCTTTTCAACAAATGATTTTGGAGCAACTGAACATCTACATGCAAGGAAATGAATCTAGACATAGACTTCACATTAACCTAAAAATGAATCAAATGCCTAAATGTTAAACACAAAACTATAAAACTAGAATATAACACAGGAGAAAATCTAAATGATTTGGGGTGCGGAGATCACTTTTTAGATGCAACATCAAAGGCAAGATCCATGGAATTAATCATTGATAAGCTAGACTTCATTAAAATTCAAACCTTCTCCTTTGAGAAAAATTCTGTCAAGAGAATGAGAAGACAAACCGCAGACTGGGAGAAAATATTTGCAAAAGACATAGTCCATAAAGGACTATTATCCAAAATATACAAAGAACAATAAGAAAATGAACAATACCATTTAAACGTGGGCAAAAGGACAGACACCTCAGTAAAAAATATATACAGATGGAAAATAATCATCTAAAAAGGCTGAGCACAGTGGCTCACACCTGTAATCCCAGCACTTTGGGAGGCCAAGGTGAGCGGATCACCTGAGGTCAGGAGTTTGACACCAACCTGGCCAACATGGTGAAACACTGTCTCTAATAATAATACAAAATCAGATGGGTGTGGTGGTGGGTGCATGTAACCCCAGCTACTCAGGAGGCTGAGGCAGGAGAATCACTTGAGCCTGGGAGGTAGAGGTTGCAGTGAGCCGAGACTGTTCCACTGCACTCCAACCTGGGTGACAAACAAGACTCTATATTTAAAAAAAAAAAAAAAAAAAGATGCCTCCATATAAAGGTAATTAGGTAATTGCAAATTAAAACAATAATGAGATGCCACTACACACCTATTAGAATAGCCAAAATCCAAAATACTGACACCACCAAATTCTTGTGAGGACGTGGAGCAACAGAAATTCTCATTCATCGCTGGTGAGGATGGTCACTTTGGAAGATAGTTTGGCAGTTTCTTAAAAAAGTAAACATACCCTTACCAAATAATCATTTTGATATTTACTCAAATGAGTCAAAAATGTATATCCACACAAAATCTTGCACATGGATGTTTACGGCCACTTTATTCACAGTTGCCAAAAATTGGAAGCAAACAAGATGTCCTTCAGTAGGGGAATAGGTAAACAGTTGTACATCCAGACCCCAGAATATTACTCAGCCCCAACACTAAAAAAACATGAGCGATCAAGACATAAAAACACAGGAAGGAAGCTTAAATGCATATTACCAAGCAAAAGAAGCTACTCTGAAAAGGCTTCATACAGGATGGTTCCAACTATGTGACACTCTAGGAAAGACAAAACTACAGAGACAGTGAAAAGATCAGTGGTTGCCAGGGATTGTGGGGTGGGAGGGATGAGTAGGCAGAGCACAGAGGATTTTTAGGGCAGTGACATTTTGTATGATGTTATAATGGCAGATACATGTCATTATACATTTGTCAAAACCCATAGAATGTACACCAAGAGCGAACTTTCATGTAAACTATAGACCTTGGGTGATAATGTATTAATGTAGGTTCATTAATTATAACAAATGGACCACTCTAGTGTGGAATATTGATAGTTGGAGAGACTGTGCATGTTTAGGGGCAGAGGTACACAGAAACTTTATACAGTTTCAGCTCAATTTTGCTGTAAGCCTAAAACTGTTCTAGAGTATAAAACTTATTTTAAAAATAGTGGACCACATTGCTGTGAAGCTGAAAGCCAAATAAATTTATAGTCACATTACTCAGGGTGAGGAAAACGCTAAACCTTTTTGGTTAGTGCTGGCTAGCTCACTTGTTTTGAAAGGCAATATAGTATGAAAAGTGTTAGGCCAGGTGCGGTGGCTCATGCCTGTAATCCCAACACTTTGGGAGGCCAAGGGGGGGTGGATCACCTGATGTCAGGAGTTCGAGACCACCCTGGCCAACATGGTGAAACCCCATCTCCACTAAAAATATTTAAAAAAAAAAAAAAATAGCCAGGCTTGGTGGTGCATGCCTGTAATCCTAGCTACTCGAGAGACTGAAGCATGAGAATCTCTTGAACCTGGGAGACAGAGGTTGCTGTGAACTGAGACCGTGCCACTGCACTCCAGCCTTGGCTACAGAGCAAGACTGCCTTCTGTTTCAAAATATAATGTTATTTATAAGCGTGAAAGTCCAACTTCACTATTCTAAACAATGTAAGGAAGTAAATTATAAAAATGTAACAATGATCATTTATTTGGTATTTGAAATCATACCTGAAATGCAACCACTGGGTTAATAGGTAAAAATATTGGTAAGATTCCTGTCACACATTGACAGATTGCTTTCCAGAAGGGTTGGCCAGTTTACTATGATACCAGAACTGAGGTAAATGACTGTTTCTACCCTGCATTAAATACCACTGCCTTAAAAAATATGGTACTTCTGGGTGCAGTGGTGTGGGCCTGTAGTCCCAGCTACTCAGGAGGCTGAGGCTGGAGGATCGCTTGGGTCCAGGAGTTCTGGGCTGTAGTGCGCTGTGTGGATCAGGTGTCCGCACTGAGTTCAGCATCAATGTGGTGACCTCCCAGGAGCAGGGGACCACCAGGTTGCCTAAGGAGGTGTAAACTGGCCAAGGTAGGAAACAGAGCAGGTCAAAACTCCCATGCTAATCAGTAGTGGGATCATGCCTGTGAATAGCCACTGCCCTCCAGCCTGGGCAACATAGAGAGACCTGGTCTCTTAAAAAAATATAAATAAATAAAAATTAAAATAAAAGAAAAAATATGATACTAGTTTGAAAAGTATGAAATGATGTTAATTACTGTAAAATTTTATTTCATTTGTTATTAGTGATAATAAAATATTTACTATGGAAAAATTCTTATAAAACTCAGCAGGCAAAGCTAGACACAATTGTGCAGAGTGGATGACGGTTATAGTCAAAATGCAGAATATCATAAAGGACATTGATTTGTACTTATCCTGTTGTGCTCGATTTTATAATAGGGCTCACAGAGAAACAGATGTAAAAATGTCTGTATTTTAAAAGCTGTCGCCAACAATCGTGGCCAGTTGCCTTTTCCCTGGACTTATTAATAGATGTTAGAACAGAACTGTTATCATTAACCACCACATCACACCTACATTCCCATGTGTACAGGAAATCTAGAAAGAAGACAGGGAGTCTACGATGTCCTCATTCTGTGGGAAAGTGCAACATTCAACTCTGCCACAGACTTGTTCCCCAAATGTTCCTTTCCATGCCTGAATTAAAGAAATCCTGAAAGTCAGGTAGAATAAAACAGCATTCCTCTATTTGTGGACATTTGATAATTTTCACATATTTTTTATTGGAAAATGAAGAACCTTGCTAGTATTGTAGAATCTAGTGATTATTACATTTTAAATAGAGAAAATTAAATTAAATGGACCTGCAGTTGACCCTAGAACAACACAGGTTTGAACTATGTGGGTCCATTCCTGCCATGCCTGAGAAAGCCAGACCAACCCCTCCTCTTTCTCCTCCTCCTTAGCCTACTCAACCTGAAGACTACGAGGCTGAAGACCTTTGGAATGGTCCACTTCCACTTAGTGACTTGTAAATATATTTTTTTTCCTTATGATTTTCTTAATACATTTTCTTTTCTCCAGCTTACTTCATTGTAAGAATACAGTATATATAATACATGTAACATACAGAATATATGTTAGTCAACTGTTTAGTTATTGGTAATGCTTCTGGTCAACAGTAGGCTATTGGTAAAGTTTTTGCACCGTCATAAGTTATTCACAGTGGCTGGGCACAGTGGCTCACACCTGTAATCCTAACACTTTGGGAGGCCGAGGCAGGCAGATCACCTGAGGTCAGGTGTTCGAGATTAGCCTGGCAACATGGTGAAACCCATTTCCACTAAAAAGACAAACATTAGCCAGGTGTAGTGGTGGGCACCTGTAATCCCAACTACTCAGGAGGCTGAGGCAGGAGAATCGCTGGAACCTGGGAGGCGGAGGTTGCTGTGAGCCGAGATCCTGCCACTGCACTCCAGCTTGGGCAAGAACAAGACCCTGTCTCAAAAAAAAAAGTTATTCATGGATCTTTGACTGTGTGGTGGGCTGGCACTCCTAACTCCTGTGTTGTTTAATGATCAATTGTACAAAATTTTGATATAAACATTCTAATTCCACTGTCAACAGAGTAATACCTCGTTACACAGAAACAGATACATGGTAGTCGCTATAATTGATAAGGTCCTATCAAATAAAATACAACTAAATATGAATAAAAATAGCTTAAAAGGAACAAATTACTTTAAAAACCATTCTTAATATATATCAATGTCTGCTTGTTGATAAGCACTTTTTAGAATATGACGTCTAGGAGAAAATGCCTCTGGAACAAGTGGTTAATAATAACAATCTGAAATTAACAAGTTACACAAAGGAGAACTATATACCAAGGTATTACAAGAAACAGTATGTTTCTTTTTTGTTTTTTTTTTTTTTTTTTTTTTTGAGACGTAGATTTGCTCTTGATGCAGCATGATCTCGGCTCACTGCAACCTCTACCTCCTGGGCTCAAGCGATTATCCTGCCTCAGCCTCCCAAGTAGCTGGGACTACACACGTGCAACACCACGCCTAGCTAATTTTTGTATTTTTAGTAGAGACGGGGTTTAACCATGTTGATCAGGATAGTCTCCATCTCTTGACCTAGTGATCCACCCACCTTGGCCTCTCAAAGTGGTGGGATTACAGGCGTGAGCCACTGTGCCTGGTCAAGAAAGTATGTTTCTATGCAGAATTTGTGTTATGACTGCATAAATGTATCATAAGAGAAATTTTCTATCAGCAAAAAGGACATTTATTTATTTATTTTAGAGTTAGCATTCTTGCTATGTTGCCCAGGCTGGAGTGCAGGGGTGCAATTGTGGCTCACTGCAGCCTAGGAGGTAGCCTGTAATCCCAGCACTTTGGGAGGCTGAGGCAGGTGGATCACCTGAGGTCAGTTTGAGACCAGCCTGGCCAACATGATGAAATCCCGCCTCTACCAAAAATACAAAAATTAGCCAGTTGATCTATTTTTAATTTAACCCTACTTTTCTACATATTTTTATTATTGCAGTAATAGTAATGTATTACTTTTTTCTTTTATTCTTCTCAAATATTTTTGTTATAAAGAGTAAAAATATATATGAGCAGTTTAATAATAATTTAAAATAAGCAACCTCAGACTCTGACCTGTGTATAACAGTCTCTAATTATGGTTCAAATCACACCTCCTAATAATGTTCATCTGTATTAATTTGCTTATTGGCTATTTGGAAATCCTCTTTTGTGAAAGAAGCGTTTTACTGTTTTTCCTATTTTAAACTTGTTATTTGAAATTTGTTTATTTGTAGTACTTCTTTTCATCTTCTACACATACCACCATCATACACATGTACTATATTTATCTTCACTCAATCTTTGGTTTGCTTTTTCACTGTCTTAATGTTGTCTGTCAATGAACAGAAATAACTTAATTTTTATTTTATTCAGTCCAATTAATTAATCTCCTGTTTTAAAAAATAACCCACAAAAGAGTAGATACAATTGTAATAACAATTGTTATTACAATTGTTCATCAGGGTTTATTAAAGCAAAACACACTATAACACTTTCAATATACATTATTCATACTGCAACATACACACATATACACATAATCAGAGGTATGCATACATTGTTATATATGGGGATAGACATTATATATATATATATATACATTTTGTATATTTATATACAAGTCATATCATATTTCAAGGAACTCTTAAATATACACATACATACATGTATAAATTCTTAGATATATCTATGAATAAATTTTCTAATCAAAAGATAAATAAAAACTAAAAGCTTTAAATTCTATATTTATCAGCAAGGAAAGCCAATGTTTTAAAAACTGATTGATTATTCTAAATATCCTTAAGTTGTATCTGTTTTGCTTAGTAAGTTGAGCCAAGTGCAGTGGCTCACGCCTGTAATCCCAGCACTTTGGGAGGTCGAGATGGGTGTGTATCTTGAGTCCAGGAGTTTGAGACCAGCCTGGACAATGTGGCAAAACTCTGTCTCTACTAAAAACACGAAAAATTAGCTGTGTGCGCTGGCACATGCCTGCACTCCCAGCTACTCAGGAGGCTTAGGTGGGAGAATCACCGGAGCCCAGAAATCAAGGCTGCAGTGAGCCGTGTTTGCACCACTGCACTCCAGCCTGGGCAATGGGAGTAAGACCCTCTCCCAAAAATAAATAAATAAATAAATTGGCAGGGGACAGTAGGAAATAATCTTTTGCAAGACAGTCTAGTTTGAATGAAAACGTTATACCTCATTGTAAATAAATAAATACAAATAGTCATTTATACTACAGTCTGTTACTACTTATGACTCTAAAATAAACTATTAAACCAATGCTTCCCTAAATATCCCTAGTCTGACCAATCAAACTGTAACAGGTTCCTGTGTAGCCATCAAAATGGATCCATCAGAGGAAATTTATCTCAATAAACTTTATGCAAATAAATGTTTGTGAGCTTGTGAACTTTTTTCTTTTTACTGTTTGATCAAAAAATCATTTTTCACAACAAATTTGCCTGGAGGTGATTTTACCTGAAAAGTCCCAGAGACACTAGGCCTTAGAGTGTCAGTTGTAAACTGTTTCTTTCCTGCTTGGGGAACCAGCCAAATACCACTTTCAACTCCCACTAGGTTCTAAGGATTTGGATTTAATGATTATAGGCCATTGCATCAACCTACATGTTTCAAAGGCCACACCTAGGAGATCCCCATTGGTCTTTATGACAGTCAATGTTATTAAAGTTCTTTCTTACTAAATCTGACTTCATATTGTGACTATCGAGCATAAAAGCTGTTGTCTGTCCAACAAAGGCAATCACCTGAACCAGCAGCCTTAATATAGGTGCTCTGCAGATTGGTTAAACCAAACTATGCTGCGTAGAAATGAGACATTGGTTTCAGAAACAGAACAACTAAAGGGCATTTTCGAACCTTTCAGAAAAAGACCTGCCCTACGGCTATTTAACCTCACTAAAGCATTTTATCATCAATAGGATTTTATAAACCCAACCATGATACAAGATTTTAAAAGTAGTCTTCTCCAGTTCATTGTTATTTTTAGCAGATTCATCTAAATAAAAATCCTGCAGCCAAGTTGAAGAGAAGATTGCCTTGCTGGACGGGATGTATAGGTAATCTGTATTTGGGGTATGGGAAGAATTTTGAGGCTGAGTTTCTAGATAAAGATTTAATTAGTAAAGATTCAGATGTCCCCCTTGGCTGGGCTTCGAACTCTTCAGGAATAGCCAGGACCAGGAAACTGACAGGGACATCATGAGTCCGACCCAAGGTCAGACTTAGGATGTAAGGCCAAAGCTGGCAGTTATGGGTAAACATTCAGTGTTCAAGGAAATAGAGCATTGTTGTAATCCATACCTGAAGACTCATGAAATACATACTTGAGGGCCATGAGGGAGAATACCCTCTGGCCATAAGAGAGAAATCTGGGATATGAAGACTGGGGACAAGGTCTCAGGATGAAAGTCACAAAGCTAATCTAAATATGTGTACAAGAGACACAGAAGAATGAACGTTCCACTCTGGTTTTAAACAGCCTTCGGAGTATGATCAGAGAATAGTGGGTCGGGACTTCCCCATATAAGGTAAGGATTACCAGCAGACACTAGATGCTCAGAGTCTAACACTGCAGTCCTACAAGATGAATTCCCAACTTTTTTCCTGTTGTCTGAGAGAGTGGTCCAGAATATGCAGTAGTGCACAGTTGGTTGTTGCTACAACCTATATACCCACTCAAGTATTCTTGTATCATGAAATCCTTTCAAGTCTTCCTCTTGCTTACTTGTCCAGAGATTCCAGGCATTCCTGGGATACACATCTTCCCTAGCAAGTCTATCGAAGATCCCCCTAGGTGTGTACATGGGTCCCAACCAGCTTCTCTCCCACTTGTCATGTCTGGTGTCTAGTAGCAATACCTATCAGGAGGAATTACATGCCCTCCTTTCTGAACGACATTATCCACAGTAACTGCAAAGTGGTTTACCCTTTAAAAGAAAAAAAAAAACAGCCTCCACTCCAAAATAATTCCACACCTCCTATTTTTCTTCTAATTGAGGTAATGAGCAGGAGTGGGCTTCTACCAGTAATGATTTCAGTATGATTTTCTTACACCTCTCTTAATAGAGGCACAAAGTAAGAATAACAACAGCAGCATTAGCAGAAACAACTTTGATTTTTGATAGTGCTTCACCCTATCAGAGAATTTATCTGAGTTTCATCTAGACTTACAACTTTAAGAAATAATTTTAATAATAACAAATGTCCATGAACAGTTAGGAGTAGGTAGTTTGAAGCACTTTACATATAATATCATATTTATTCCTTAAAGCCTTACATAGTACTATTATATGCATTTTATATACTAAGAAATTGAAGTACAGAGCTTTATGTATCTTGTACAAGTCATATTGCTAATTAACAGCACAGCTGGAATGTGAATGTAGTCTGACATGGGAGTACACTTAGTCAGTGATCTGTGTGGCACAATTGCACTGTAAGCATCAGCTTTTCAGAACTACCCACGTTTTACTGAACATGACTTGATTTCTCCTCAGTCCTGAGCTTTTGAACACATTGTTTGTGCCAATTAATTGTCTCTTTGATATTTATTTTCCTAGGTCAATCATATGCTTTCTTTAAAACTTTGTCCAAACTTCTTCAATGTATTATCGTTACTGACCACTGTATAAATTAAAATTTGAGTTCTCTTCATATTAATTACACTGCTGCAATTTCTTTTTCACATCCATGTTCTTCAGTGGGCTATTTAAAGAGCAAAGACTACACCTCAATCATCTTTATGTTCCACGTGACTGATAAGAAAAGAGAATTGGTACCGTGAGAAAGCTGTCTGGAGTATACTTGACTTGGCTGCTATGGTTTTCCGTATTATTTCAAGGAAGCAGTCTCTGTCAATGGCCTTGGGGAACCACAGCACCATCACCGAGTTCCTCCTCCTCGGGCTGTCTGCCGATCCCCACGTCCAGGCTCTGCTCTTTGTGCCTATCCTGGGGATTTACCTCCTGACCGTGATCGGGAACCTGACGCTGCTGCTGGTGATCAGGGCTGACTCTCGTCTCCAGACGCCCATGTACTTCTTCCTGAGTCACCTCGCTTTTGTTGATCTTTGCTTCTCTTCGACCATTGTGCCCAAGATGCTGGAGAACCTCCTGTCACAGAGGAAAACCATTTCCGTAGAGGGCTGCCTGGCTCAGGTGTTCTTTGTGTTTGTCACTGCAGGGACCGAGGCCTGCCTTCTCTCAGGGATGGCTTATGACCGCTATGCTGCCATCTGCTGCCCACTGCTTTATGGACAGATCATGGGTAAACAGCTGTGTATGCACCTTGTGTGGGGCTCGTGGGGACTGGGCTTTCTGGATGCACTCATCAATGTCCTTTTAGCTGTAAACATGGTCTTTTGTGAAGCCAAAATCATTCACCACTACAGCTGTGAGATGCCGTCTCTCCTCTCTCTGTCATGTTCTGATACCTCCAGAAACCTCATCGCCTTGCTCTGCTCCACTCTCCTGCATGGGCTGGGAACCTTCCTTTTGGTCTTCTTATCCTACACCCGCATTATCTCTACCATCCTAAGCATCAGCTCTACCTCAGGCAGAAGCAAGGCCTTCTCCACCTGCTCTGCTCATCTCACTGCAGTGACCCTCTACTATGCCTCAGGCTTGCTCCGCCACCTCATGCCAAATTCAGATTCCCACATGGAGTTGATCTTCTCTGTACAGTATACTATAGTCACTCCCATGCTGAATCCCCTCATCTATAGCCTGAAAAATAAGGAAGTGAAGGTAGCTCTGAAAAGAACTTTGGAAAAATATTTGCAATATACTGAATGTTGAATTAAAAACCAAGCATCGTTGGCCCAGGAACAACAGCTCAGGAGTTCGAGACTAGCCTGGCCAACATGGTGAAACCCTGTCTCAAAAAAAAAAATAAAAAATTAGCTGGACATGGTGGTATGCACCTGTAATCCCAGCTACCTGGAAGGCTAAGGCAGGAGGATCGCTTGAGTGCAGGAGGTCGAGGCTGCAGTGAGCTGAGATTGTACCACTGCACTCCAGCCTGGGCAACAGAGCAAGACACTGTCTTTAAATAAAATAAAATAAAATAAAATAAAATAAAATAAAAAAGATTATGGAAAATTTGGGTCCCGCTGCATACAACACAACACTGGATAAGTTTATAGCAGTAAGGAGTATGCCTGACTACCCTCAGTGTCTGATACCGCAAGCTATAAATTAGAAGTGCATGAGAGAGCCATGCGCAGTGGCTCATGCCTGTAATCCCAGCACTTCGGGAGGCCAAGGCGGGCGGATCACGTGAGGTCGGGAGTTTGAGACCAGCCTGACCAACATGGAGAAACCCCATCTCTACTAAAAAATACAAAATTAGCCGGGTGTGGTGGCAGATGCCTGTAATCCCAGCTACTCAAGAGGCTGAGACAGGAGAATTGCTTGAAGCCAGGAGGCGGAGGTTGCGGTGAGCCGAAATGGCACCGTTGCACTCCAACCTGGGCAACAAGAGCGAAACTCCGTCTCAAAAAAAAAAAAAAAGAAGTCCATGAGAGAATGTCACAAAGCCATTACAGAGAGGACAGTTAACTTTAATCCCTCTTAGAGACAAAGCAAATTATTAAATTATCATCTTAATAAAGATTTGTTATGAACATATTGATTCATTTTTCTCATTCTAAAACGTTCACCTTGGGCTTTGCATTTAGTAAAATCGGTGTCACGAATCTATCATTATTTTTAATTTACTTTGGTGAATACACTAAAAGCCATGTGTTTAATAAGAACACAGTGCCATGGATCTGTGGGAGAGAAAATTATAGATAAGAGTTGATGAGAAGAAGGAGAAAGATTTCCAACTTGTGGCCACAGAAGACATAAACAGCTTAAAGAACTGCAGAAGCAATCAACATCCTGAGGCAGAACTCAGACTCGTACGAAATTCCCAAGAACTTCACTGTGTTTGCAGCTTGGTGGCCAGATCTCTGGTGCAAAAGGTTGCAAGGAGGCTCTGTGGCTCTAGAAACTTCATGTCTCACATGGTCTTCATTCACTGTATAGAGCATTTATATTTATGCAATTAGCTGATCTCATCAGTGTGTCTTTTCCTTTTAGAGCGGAGGCTAAAATTCACCAAACAATGGGGGGAGACGATAGAGAAGACCTTGCTCTTACAGTTAGATGAGCTCGATACCCTGTTGCTGATTCCTGAAGTGAGCATGAAGCATTTCCTGGCATAGCTTTAGCTCATCCTGGGTTCTCTCTGGGCACCTTATGTGAGTCAGCCTTTGGCTGTGACTTTTATCCTTCCTTTATGTTACTGTTGTGCTGTATCCTTTTCCAGAAGTAACCATAGATTGGTAAGCATCATTATTTGGGGTGCTGTGAGGGACTAAAAGTGTTTTTGGACTTTGCAATTCAAGGAAATTAAATTAAGTGTTTTGGATTTAGCCACAGCACTCTGCCTAACTGCTGCCATTAGTTCAGCCACTCGGCATCATATATGGGATTAGAAATCTGTCTCCCCAACTCATTTTTAACTAAAACTGTAACTAAGGCATTATATATATAGAAAAGGTGGGGTTCTGATAAAGGGGATGAAAATGTATCATTGATGGCATGTGCTTGCCTAGTCGCCCTTAGTTTGAAGTAGCACGTTTTGAAATCACTTGCTGATAATAAAACTTCCCAGTGGAATCTGAAAATTATAAAACTGAAACCTCAGGAGCTAGTAATATGGATTGGCAGAAAATTTCAATCCGGTGGCAGGTCCACTAAAATTCAGTTCCACAGTGTCTGTATTCAACCTTAGCAAAGAAAAGGAAGCCCAAGGATCTTCTTTGGTTGAGCGTCACTCTCTCTGGCCAGGAGATGGCGCTCCAACCAAAGGAACCTGGGCAACCACGAGGACACCTGGACATACCAATGAGACTAATTACTACTAAAAAGACATTTAAGTAAGCTGAAATGTATTTCTACTACGTAAGCAATTTTAATTTTGATGTAGTTGTTTAATTGTTCTGTAATTAATGGGCCATTGAAAAATACGTTCTTGTTCATTGTTGGAATTTTCTTACAGGCCTTACGTGGCAAGTTTTTGTTATTTCTCACCCATTATACATATGTGCCACCTTTTTATGGCAAAACTTACTTTTTGGTTGTAAAGATGTTTATTACGTATATGTTTTTTCCTAATAAAGAGTTGTTATCAGCCAGGCACAGTGGCTCAAGCCTGTAATCCCAACACTTTGGAAGGCCAAGGCGGGTGGATCATGACGTCAAGAGATCAAGACCATCGTGGCCAACATGGTGAAACCCCATCTCTACTAAAAATACAAACAAAATTAGCTAGGTTTGGTGGTGTGAGCCTGTAGTCCCAGCCACTCGGGAGGCTGAGGCAGGAGTATTGCTTGAACCCAGGAGATGGAAGTTGCAGTGAGCCGAGATCACGCCACTGCACTGCAGGCTGGCGCAGAGCAAAACTCTGTCTCAAAAAAGAAAAAAAGAGTTATCAATTTGCAAAAAAAAAAAAAGAAATTTCAAGTGGGGCAAGCTGATGATAACGGAGGGAGGGCAAAAAGAAGCATGAAAATAGGGGTTTGTTCAGTGAGATAAGTAAGACATTTTATAGTGTTAAAAGCAGCTTCCCTTTGAGTCCTTGCTGAAATGGCTTCTGAGAGTTTTAGATCAAGGTGCAGTGTTCCTGTCCTTGAACACCGCTGAATAGGAAAGAATGATTGCCAGCTCCTAAGGGAATATCTGGGCTTTCCCTGGATCTTCGGCTGGCTGCTACCTTTGCAGGGACAGTTCATGGGGCAGCCATTAGTTCACTAGACTGGATCAAGGGAAGAACGTGTCATACATACTCAGGTATGTCTGAGCTCCTGGTTCTGATGTGTTTGTGTTTTACATACACATTGGTGGTTTCTTTTTTTTTTTTTTTTTGAAAGACGAGGTTTCACCATGTTGGTCACGCTGGTCATGAACTCCTGACCTCAGGTGATCTGCCCACTTTGGCCTCCAAAGGGCTTGGATTACAGGCGTGAGCCACCGGGCCTGGCCTTACATTGGTGGTTTCTAATCGAGAGAGAGAGCACATGCTGTATGACCCTGTAGGGGGAAGACCGGAGCTCCCTTCAGGACTCCTTGCTGGGGGGCAGCCTTTGGCTGTGATGCATATCCTTACTTTAATGCTGTTGCTGCACTGTATCATTTTTCCTGCAAATTATAGATTTGTATCCAATGTCGTTTTGGGTCTTTGGAGTCTTCTTTATCCATGGAATCCTGTCTAACTGCCATCATATCATTAGTCCAAAAATCTCTCACCCTCAGGAAAGTCTGCAGTTTAGTAGCGGCTGAGTAGCAAGTGTGGGGTCAGCAAGGAGGCCCCGAAAGCTGTCAGGGAGGGTTTCTCATGAGCCAAGGGGAGAAATGATAGGTTGATCATCAGACTGCAGTGAAGTCTAAATGAGCTAGTATTACTTGCCCTAAGCCCATAACCAAAGAGCTTACTGGGGGCTTTGAGAAAGGGGACGTTAGAAGATATCTGGGTTTGAGGAAATTTTTATCTGGAAGACAAATAAATCATAAGTACTCAAGGACTTGAATGCAGTCTCATAAAACTTAGAAGTGAAAATAATAGATTTTTCTGTTAAATAATACAGTTAGCATTTAATGGGTTAGGCTAATGATATGCAAAATCAACTGAAGATGCCGCATGATTGACCATTAATATATCTAATATTTTCTATCATTAACATAAACATTTCCCACCATACTCTCTAATCCCAAGTCCAAACTTTTTTTTGCGACTTTCCTGAGCTAAGCTGCAGCTAGAGCAATCAGGGAGGTGGGAGTGGTACAGCCCAGGCCCCATGGGAGTCCCTTCCACAGCAGCAGCAGCTGCAGCAGCATGAGTGAGCCTTTCTCTCCAGGGGCTGAACATGGATGTTCTGGGAACACTAGCACTCAGGTGATGGACATATAGGTGAAAGGTTGGTATTGTCCACATAAATGCACCTCTCTAGCTGACTCCCAAGCATCTAAGGAAGAAGTAAAACAGAGAAAGTTTCCCTATGTTAAGGATGGGAAAGCAGAGGAAGATGAGTGCAGAAGTGGGTGCCTGGAAGTGGGACTGCACCCTGCCTGCTGCTACACCGCAGGCAGAGATTCTGGGTGGAGACTCCCTTCTCTCGTGAGACTGTTAGCACTCAAAGAATTGAAATAGCCAGTCTTTTGCCACAATGACAAATGAAAACAATAGTACAAAGAGGCAATGAGAGAGAAAAATCAAGAGGGATAATCAGAACAACCCCATTAAAAATGCTGAAGGAGACAGACATGGACCAAAGCAACTACCATATATATATATATATATATATATATATATATATATATACATATACACACACACACATATACATATGTATACATATATACGTATGTGTGTGTATATATATACACATATGTGTATATATACGTGTATATGTGTATATATACATATATATGTATATGTGTATATATACATATATATGTATATATGTATGTATGTATGTATGTGTGTGTGTGTGTATATATATATATATACACATATAGAAACAGAGTTTCAAAAGTTACATTTAAGGCAGGAGAATCCCTTAAGCCTGGAAGATGGAGGTTGTAGTGAGCCGAAATCATGCCACTGAACTCCAGGCTGGGTGACAGAGTGAGACTCCGTCTCAAAAAAAAAAAAAAAAAAAAGTGGAGGGTTAGAAAGATGTTACTCCCACTCTTATTTAAATTTTAAAAAATGCTGAACAAACTGAAAATCAGCAACTTTTCTTGGACCATAGGAGTACTGAGGTCACAGGGCTGATGGTCACAAAGAAATCAACGTGGAGAGGCAAGTTCCTGCAAGGCGACACATAACCTGAGCATTTGCTTACCTAGGACAGAAACTACTGGGTGTCATATAAACAAGTAGGAAGATTAAACCGGAAATTTTGATAAATCGCTGGTTACTGAGTGCATGATAGTGTGAGACTTTGAAGTACCTGGGGGTCACAATCATAGAGGGTTTCCCAGTTTTTTGCAGTCTTTTCCTCCAGGAGCTCCATGTGGCTCTCAAGAAAAGCTCTCCCCATACTCCTAGCTGGGGTAGAGGAACAGCAGCAGCCACTGTTAAATCCTCCCAGACCCAGTTCTCTTATCTCCACTACAAAACAAAAGGCTTAACCAGAAGCAGGAAATTTACCAAAACCCCAGCTCTGAAGGTACTGGTGCAATCCCACTGTAGCCAGGAAAATAGATTGAAAATCTTACCTTGAAGAAGCTGGTGAATATGGAGGAGAGAGATCCGAGATGGCTGATCACTAGCAGCTCGGGATTGTAGTTCCCAGTGAAAGCGCAGAGAATGAGAGGACGCCACACTTTCAGACGAATTTTTGTTGCTCACGGACCAGGAGATTCCCAGCAGAGGAGCCCCAATGGGTTGCCAGCGTGACTCTTGTGGCCTGTGGGGCAGTTTTGCTGGCGCCTCAACGCGGCAGTTCTTGGTGCAGAGTAAACAGGACTGGGTCCCCTTTTGGCCGACGTTTGGAGGTCCGGGAAGGCAGAGTCGCCCATTCAGCTGATTGAAGGACGGACTCAAGAAGGAAGCCAGACCGGAGATTCCCCGGGCAGAAAAGCATCATCAATATTAACGCCTGCTGTTTTGGCCGGGGCAGTGGGTTGCTCAGATTCCGGCGCTGGGAATCAACAAGTTGGACGTCCACTCAGAAACCTAATTAGAAAGTTAGTAATTACAAAGACGACAGACGAATAAATTTATAACGAAGGGAAGAAACCAGCCTAAAAAGGCTGAGAATAACCAAAATCAGAATGCCTCTCCCTCAACAGGGGATCACAGTTTCTCATCAGAAATGAAACAAGGCCTGATGGAGAACAAGTGTGTTCTATTAACAGAAGTAGGCTTCAAATGGTGGATGATAAGAAACTTCTGTGAGTTGAAAGAACTTGTTCTAACCCAATGCAAAGAAACTAAAAACTTTGAAAAAAGGTTTGAAAAAATGCTAATGAGAGTAGACAATTTAGAGAGGAATATAAGTGAATTGATGGAGCTGAAAAACACAACACAAGAACTTCGTGAAGTATGCACAAGTTTTAACAGCTGAATTGATCAAGCAGAAGAAAGGATATCAGAGTTCGAAGACCAACTTAATGAAATAAAACGAGAAGACAAGATTAGAGAAAAAAGGATAAAAAGGAATGAGCAAAGTGTTCAAGAAATACGGGACTATGTGAAAAGACCTAGTCTATGTTTGATAGGTGTACCTGAATGTGACGAAGAGAATTAATCCAAGCTGGAAAATACTCTTCAGGATATTGTTCAGAAAAACTTTCCCAACCTAGCAAGGCAGGACAATAATATTCAACTCCAGGTAATACAGAGAACACCACAAAGATATTCCTCAAGAAGATCATCCTCAAGGCACATAATCGTCAGATTCACCAGGGTTGAAATGAAGGAGAAAATATTAAGGGCAGCCAGAGAGAAAGGTCAGGTTACCCACAAAGGGAAGTCTATCAGACTCACAGCAGATCTCTCAGCAGAAACCCTGCAAGCCAGAAGAGAGTGGGGGCCAACATTCAACATCCTTAAAGAAAAGAACTTTCAACCCAGAATTTCATATCCAGACAAACTAAGCTTCACAAGTGAAGGAAAAATAAAATCTTTTGTGAACAAGCAAGTACTCAGAGATTTCATCACCACCAGCCTGCTTTACAAGAGCTTCTGAAAGAACCACTACACATAGAAAGGAACAACCAGCATCAGCCTTTCCAAAAATATACCAAAAAGTAAAAAGCATCAACATAATGAAGAATTTACATCAACTAATGGGTAAAACAGCCAGCTAACATCAAATGGCAGCATTAAATTCACATATATTATTATTAATCCTAAATTTAAATCGACTAAATCTCCCAATCAAAAGACACAGCCAAAACCCATTGGTATGCTGCATCCAGACCCATCTCACATTCAAGGACACACAAAGACTCAAAACAAAGGGATGGAGAAAAATTTACCAACCAAATGGAGAGCAAAATTAAATAAATAAATAAAAAGCAGGAGTTGCAATTCTCACCTCTGATAAAACAGACTTTAAAGCAACAAAGATCAAAAGAGGCAAAGAAGGACATTACATAATGATAAAAGGATCAATGCAACAAGAAGAGCTAAAGATCCTAAACATATACACACCCAATACAGCAACACCCAGATACATAAGACTTATAAAGAGACTTAGACTCCCACACAATAATAGTGGGAGACTTTAACATCAATATTAGACAGATAAATGAGACAGAAAATTAACAAGGATATCCAGGATTTGAACTCAGATCCAGAACAAGTAAACTTAATAAACATTTATAGAACTCTCCACTTCAAATACACAAAATATACACTCTTCTCAGTATCACATCATACCTACTCACGGGTTTAAATGAAATATTGGTTGGCTGCTTGTTTGTTATTTTCTTCTCTCATTTTTTTTCCTGTCTCCATTATTAAGCACAATTATTGGCACAAAAGAGGTTTTCAATACCCATTTTTAGACTGCATTCTAGCCTGGGCAATAAAGCAACACTCCCGTTCTCTCTCCCTCTTCCTCTTCCTCTTTGTTCCTCTCCTTTATTTTTTAATTCTTTTTTTTCTTTCTCTCTTTCTTTTTAAAAAGAAAGAGAGAAAGAAAGAGAGAAAGAGAGAAAGAGAGAAAGAAAGAAAGAAAGAAAGAAAGAAAAGGCCAGGCGCGGTGGCTCACGCCTGTAATCCCAGCACTTTGGGAGGCCGAGGCGGGTGGATCACGAGGTCAAGAGATCGAGACCATCCTGGTCAACATGGTGAAACCCCGTCTCTACTAAAAAAATGCAAAAAATCAGCTGGGCATGGTGGCGCGTGCCTGTAGTCCCAGCTACTCAGGAGGCTGAGGCAGGAGAATTGCCTGAACCCAGGAGGCGGAGGTTGCAGTGAGCCAAGATCGCGCCATTGCACTCCAGTCTGGGTAACAAGAGCAGAACTCCATCTCAAAAAAAAAAAGAAAGAAAGAAAGAAAAGGCCAGGGCTGGAAAAAAAAAAAGAAAGAAAGAAAGAAAGAAACTGGTGAATATGTGAAGGCAAAAGTACTAGGACAGCCAAAACAATTCTGAGAAAAAAGAACAAAATTGGAAGATTGGCATCCAGTTCCAAGAATTGCTACACAGTTATGATAATCAAGACTGTTCTGCCACATATGCACAATGGAGTCTATTCACCCATTCAGAGGAGTGTGATCCAGTCATTTGCAACAGCATGGATGGAACTGGAGATCATTATGTAGAGTGAAATAAGCCAGGCACAAAAAAAATAAACATTGCATGTTCTCATTTATTTGTGGGATCTAAAAATCAAAACAATTGAACTCATGAACATAGAGAGTAGAAGGATTTCTACCAAAGGCTGGGAAGGGTAGTGCAGGGCTGGTGGGGAGGTGGGGATGATTAATGGGTTAACTCTAAAAAGAAAGAGAATGAATAAGATCTACTATTTGATACTACAACGGGGTGACTGTGTTCAACAATAACTTTACTGTAAATTTTCAGATAACTTAAAGAGTGTAATTAGATTGTTTATAACTCAAAGGATAATTGCTTGAAGGGATGGATACCTCATTCTCCATGATGTGATTATTTCATATTGCATGCCTGTATCAACACATCTCACAAGAAATTAAATCTAAAATATACGAGGAACACAAAACAACAATAGAGAAAAATCTAATAGAAAAAGGCAAAGGATAAGAAGCAGTATTTACAGAAAAGGAAACTCACATAACTAAAGAACACATGAAGAGATGCTCAAACTCATTAGAAATTAAATAAATGTAAGTCAAAACATCAGAGAGATGTCACTTCACATCTGATAGACTACCAAAATTGGTTAGTTGGTGAGTACTTAGTGATAGAGAAACCCAAGTATTACAGTGAAAACTGGTACAACGATTGCAATGCGAAAGTACTTAATCAAATTATATACACACAAACACCATGACCCAGAAATTATTCACCTTGGTAAAATTGTTATGTAACTTTTAAAGCTGTTATGTAACTTTTAAGGAAACATGTATTAAAATGTTTATTGCAACCTTATTCTTGGTGATAGGAGGTTGGGGGCAATCTCTGTTGGTTAGTAGACCTATTTTAGGAAGGTAAAGCCTAAGCTGTCATAGAAAAGATTCCAAAAAATAGCAAAAAAAAAAAAAGACTAGTTTTCTCTTAAGACCAGTGGGTAATTATGAAGTTGCAATAGTCATAATTTCAAAACCTGCTAAGTGAAATACAGAAAAAGAAAGTTACAGGTCTATTTTACTTATGAATATAGGCAAAATAATTCTAAATAAAATATTAGCTAACTAATATATTATATTGAGAAAATAATACACCAGAATTATGTAGAGTTTACCTTAGGAATGTACAGAAAGTTCAACATCAGAGTAGTTATTGCTGCAACTCTAATAAGCTAAAAGAGAAATGTCATTATCTCAATCTATGTCTGCCTTAGTCCATTTAGTGTAGTTATAAAGAAGGCTTAGACTGGGTAGAGAAAAGAGCTACGAGACTGGACATCTACATCTCATGAGGGCCTCAGGCTGCTTCCACTTACGGTGAAAGGTGAAGGGGAGCCAGCGCCTGCAGAGATCAAGCAGCAAGAGTGGCAACAAGAGAGCAAGACGGGAGGGAGGTGCCAGACTCTTTTGTCCAGAGTGAAAGGCCCAAGTTCTTTCTATATGATTGCTTTATTCCTAGGGACTTGTTCAACCATCATTCAATCTTCATCCAAGGAAAGATGATCATTGCATTCATACTTCCCTTCTACTTTGCAGTAGTAGAATATTCCCATGTTTTAGATAGATGACTGTTCTGGTAATATAGAGACTACATTTTTCAGCCCCAATATGGTCAGAGCTGGGTAAGAGCCAGTGAACTGATAATTGCTGAAGCTGGGTGACTGATATACAGGGATTATTATACTATTCTTTCTACTTCTATATATGTTTTAAATTTTCCATAATAAAAAGTTTTAAACACAATTTTTAAAATGTTTGAAGTTTTTTTTATCTAATTAGATTTTACTTGAATTGCACAAACTAAAAGGTTGATTTTGGATAACACAATAAATTTTTTTCTTTATATTATTTTCTATATTTATCATATTTTTATAATCATAAATATGATTTAAAAGATAAAAGGAGAAGGAAAGAAGTAAGTGTAGGGGGCAAAAAGAACTTCCCCTCACCCCTGAAGTTTTGATAATTTGAGCCTCTGGAATAAACTTGACAGTAGGCAGATTAACGGGAGAAAAGGCATCAAATTTATCACATGTATATGCACAGTAAACTCACAAAATATAAACAAAGAAGAGTCAGATGGTTGAACCCTAAATAGCATTTTGAGCTACAGAAAGAGAGACCTGAAGGCTCCGGGAGGGTGGTGGCGACAAGCTGGGGGAGGAACTGCACTTGAACAAAGGTTTTTGATACAGATAAAGTCTCTCAGGCATCAGCCTGCAAAGAATAAGTGAAAAGTCTGCCTAGACAAGGTGTCCTAGGTTTGGAGACCTTTTGCGTCTATTGAGATATGAGTTAGTCTTCTCTGAGTAATGTGGATCCCAGCGAGCAGGTTCATGACAATCACATTTCTTCTGGAGAAACTTCCCTTAGTCAGATAAGGGAATCTTCAAAGAAAGCCTCTCCTTGTGCTTTAGGAGAGAAAGAGAAGGGAGAGACGGGGTGGGGGGAGATCAGAGAGAGCACGGTCTTGAGGTCATTTGTTTAGTTCAAAGTACACAGTATATCAAAACACCGCACTTGGGGTATCATTTTTGGGGCCTCAACAGAAGGAAGAGAGGGAGAGAGGAAATTCCAAGCTTCAGAACTAGAAAATCTTAGAACGCTGTACACTGTATCTTTATAAATTACTTGCCACCCACTGGAGAAGGGAGCCACAGGGGAAGCACACACCAACCAGGGCAGGGGTGGGGGTCCTGTGGATCCACAGAGGCTGACAGGAGCCCAGCTGCCATCCCTGCAGGGAAGCACCAGGTTAAAACAACCACCAACAGCAACCCTGAAAAACCAAAGTAGCTGCAGTGCTAGTCCAAGCGTCATCGACGCAGCTGTGACTAGTAACACAAAGATGACAATCCATTTGCGAAATACATGTGGATGGAAAAGTAAGAATTCAGCAGACAAATAGAAAAGGAGTGATGGGAAGAAGAACTTATGGAATACTGTTGATACAGCTCCAATGACTGGAGGAACACCAGGGTTCTTGGTCCTCATGCTGAATTAGATAAAACAACACAGACACACATGTAAGAAGCAGAGACTTTAACAGGCAAGAAAGAAGGGAAAAGAAAGAAGAAACTCCCCTGTACAGAGACAGAGGGAGGGGGGCTCCAAAGCCCAGAGAGGAGACCCCAAATGCACTGGAAACCAGCCAGGTAAATAAAAAGGCTGGAGGAAGTGGTGTCTGATTTGCACAGGGCTCAGGGATTGGTTTGACCAAGCATGTCGTTCATGTAGACCACAAAAAAAAGCTAGCCCTCCTACTCTAGCCTTTTCATATCCAAATGCAGGGTGCCATGATGTTCTACACACTCGGGGATATGTGGGGTGGCCAAGGGCAAGAGGACAGTGGTGGGAACGGCCATGTTGGGTGGACCCAGTTTTTAACGGCTGGCATTCACATATCAAAGGCTGCCAGCCGGGCTCTTAGAGCCAGGCTTTCCTGCTAGACAAGAAACATTTGTGGAGATGCTTTAAAAGAGATGAAAACCTTCCAAGGACCCCTTTTCCTCTCTATCTGCCTAAAATAATTTCTTAATAACTGCTACCACAGTTTCCAAGAAATGCTGAAGGGGAAGAACATGAGTAGTTTATTCCAGTTCAAGACTTCCCACAAACTGTGGACCAAATCCAAGACCGGTTCAATGATCTTATTATCAATGATGATTCCTCTCTAGAAGATTCTGCGATCCACAGCAGTCTAAATCCAAATGCAGAGGAGTTGGCTCCTGGGGTGAAGTACTCACACGTTTGAGCAGATGGGGTTCTCTTTTATTGGAAGATTTGGATTGACTTTTTGGAAACTAAAATGATTCCTTAGGGTTAACTAACACTTGTTAATGCACACGTTTTTTAAATGCAGAAATACAAATTAAGTTCTAACTGTTAAGCAGATTTCTCAGTTCAGACTGAAATTTACATTTCTCCCCATCAAGAAGAATCTCCTCTTTCTGACCAAGGCCTGTTAGTTAATTTGAAATAATTCATTGTAGACCAGTATGTCTTTAGTTACTGAAGTTACAAGGTGGGGATCAGATGAGAACTGGTCCTGGCTTTTATAGTATAGTAAGTTGAAAATGTTAAATTCTGCTCTTAATGTTACATCTGAAGGAGTATGTGATTTGTGTAAGGCCGGTTGCCTGGCCAGAAGGTCCGACACACCCACCTATTCTGCACCGGGAACCTGGCTCTGCACCAGGCACTTAGCTCTGCGCACGGTTCCGCTGGAAGACTAGGGCTGATGAAACCCTGGCCAGCTCTTGCACCAAATAACCCGCCCAACAAACCCGCCAACCAATAGCGGCCCACCCCATCCCAATCCCGCTCCCCTGGAGTCAATCAGAGCACCCTACTGTTGTTCGGTCCTCATAGCCCTGCTCCGCGCCGCCCCCCGCCCCCGACCATAGAACCTCCGCTGGGAGCTGAATAAATTGGCATTTAATTTCTTATACTGGCCTCGGTTTCTTTGTCTTAAACTCGGCAATAACTCTTACAGTTTGAGCGTTTCATCTTCTTTCAAGAAATTACTGCATCATAGCTATGCCTGTGAGAAGTCTAATGTTTGACCAACCCATAATCCAATTGAACGAAGAGATCGTAACATTACGGTTTCAGTGGTGCTTTCCTTTGTTAACCATTTTAACAATAAAACAATTTTTCTTTTAACAAAATTAGAATAGTTTTAACTTCTTAAACTTTATATTCGGGTAGTTAAGCAGCTACACATGTTCAATGGGAATAGTGTGTAAGTTGAAAATACCATTAAAAAATTATTTTTTTCAAACGTACATGCAAAAAAATAATAGTAGACCTGAAAAAATGAAATTGTTGGCCACCCTAGGGCCCCCTTGATGATGCAACCCACTGAAACAAGAATGATAAAAAGGAGAAGTAGTTGACCCTGGAGAACCCGTTCAGAATCAGAGCAGGCTTCTGCTTAAGGACCTCTCCAGGGACCTCCCTCAGTCTCCAAGGCCTAGAGCTGAGATCAAGTCCCTCTGGCCATTGTTATTTCGGAGGTAGAATCAAGGCTTCCCCTTGGACAGACAGACTATGGGGATATTTCCTTGCTCAGAAGTTTCACCCCTGCATTCTCTAAAGGAAAGACAAAGTCGAGGAAAGCCCACAGAGCCCTCTCCTATCTGTGTCTTTTCCTCCACTCCTGGAAAGGATGCCATATAAGGGGCCTCCACTCAGGGCATCTTGTTGATCTAGGGAGTCCAAGTGAAGGCAAATTTCCTTCTCATTCAAATCAGTCTTCTCCTAAAACACTCTGGGAACCCAGGAGGGTACAAGTCATGAATCGAGATCAGATGCTCATTGATAACCTTCCTGAGTTAACCATCAAGGGGAAGGGGACTAGCCACTTTACCTTCTTCTGGTCTAGACTAAATCCTTTATCCATTTTACCAGGTGTTCTCTCATTTTTCACCCCTATTCTTTAACTTCCCTGTGATGGACAAAAATGATCCAAGTTTGACTTGACTTTTTCCAAATATTTTTCCAAATATTCCAAAGAATAGCCCAGTCTTTGTGGACACCCATGTTAAGTCCTGAGATTGCTGTGAAAACAGTGGACGTCATAGATTCACAGAAACGCTGGAATGAGAAGGCATTGGAATGACTGACGTTCATAGTCCTCATCTCCATTCCAGGGACTCCCCCTGCCTGACTTCCTAGAAACCAATATACTCATGTGTCATTTCTGCTTAGATTGACATAGAAAGGGAGAAGGGGCTTCTATTTAGTACCAGAAACACCCCATAAAGACTGTTTCCCCATCTTATTTATTTCTAAGCTGGTAGCAGGCATGGTGACTCACACCAGTAATCCTAGCACTTTGGAATTCTGAGGAAGAATGATCGTTTAAAGCCAGGAGTTTGAGACCAGCCTGGCAATACAGTGAGACCCCATCTCTAGAAAAAAATTAAATGAGAAATTAAATTCTTTTTTTTTAATCTAAGCTGGACTGAGGCATGAGAATAGCTTCAACCTAGGAGGCGGAGGCTTCAGTGAGCTGAGATCATGACATTGCATTCCAGCCTGGGCAACAGAGTGAGAGCCTGTCTCAAAAAAAACAAACAAACAAACAAACAAACAAACAAAAAGTCTAAGCTGGAACGAACTTTAGAAACCATCTTTTTTTTTTTTTTTTTTTTTTTTTTTTTAGAAACTTAAGTGGCTTATGAGCTTACAGTGACAGACAGAACTTGCACCATGGCCAGGTCTCATAATCCTTCTGTCATTCACTCAGACACTCATCATGGTCTGCCACCCAGATGGTCAGCCAGAATGTTTATTGCTTATTCACTATGCCAGTCAGCCCTCCTGCGGTTTGCACTCAGTTCTTTTTGGAAGTGGAGAATAGCACTTCTCAGCGCTCAGGAGTCCCAATTCCCTCCCCTTCCTTCTCCACTCTGAATAATCCCTGCTCTCTTCTCCTTCCTTTCTAGGTCTGATTCTCTGAACTTCTCCTCCCACCTTCTCCATCATGGCCAATAGGTTACTGCTCCGAGCTGGAAAGGACTGACACAGCCTGACACAGCAAGGCCCCCTCTGCTACAGAATCTGTCCTGGGTCTGCCCGGAAGCTTGAGTGCCAGTGCCTCAGCCCTGACACCGCTAGCCCACTGGAGCATCCTTTTCAGTTCGAAGGGAACCTTGAGTGCTCCATGGAAGTCAGCAACATGACCACAGTCACTGTGTTTGTTCTCCTAGGACTGTCCAGCAACCCTCAGGTCCAGGCGCTGCTCTTTGTTCTGTTCCTGGTGGTTTACCTCTTCACTCTCCTGGGGAACCTGCTGATGCTGCTGGTGATCAGTACTGATCCCCACCTCCACACCCCCATGTACTTCTTCCTGAGACACCTCTCCTTCCTGGATGCTTTCTATTCCTCAATTATTGTACCTAAACTGCTAGAGAACCTTCTTTCTAAGGGGAAGACAATATCCTTCCTTGAGTGTTTCACCCAGATTTCCCTGGTCATATGCTCTGGAGCTACTGAGGCTTGCCTCCTTTCGGTCATGGCCTATGACCGGTTTCAGGCTGTATGTCATCCACTGTTGTATGTGGTGGTTATAAACAGGAGGGTGTGTGCTGGCCTGGTGGGGACGTCCTGGGCCATAGGAATGGGGACTGGCCTAATTAACACCCTCCTCCTGGCTCAGCAGCACTTCTGTGGCCCTAACCTCATCCGCAGTTTTGCCTGTGAGCTTCCTCCAGTGCTCTCATTGACCTGTTCTGACCCCTGCGCTAGCATCACCTCCATCCTCACCACCATGGCAGTCCTGGGCCTTGGCACCCTTGTCCTTTTGCTGGGTTCCTACAGCCGTATCATCATTACAGCCCTGAGGATCAACTCTGCCGCAGGTCGGAGCAAGATCTTCTCCACCTGCTCTTCTCATTTCCTCGTGGTCACAATCTTTTATAGTTCAGGAATTTTCAGGTATGTCATACTACACCCCCGAATATAAATGTGGGATATTCCTTACCCTTAAGTGGTCTCAGTTGGTAGAATAGAGCATTACAAAATAGCAGGACATTCAAACTGCCTAGGCTCTAGTTCCGGCTCTGCTGTGGACTAGCTGCATGAATTGCAAAGAATCTATGTTCAGCTGGATGCAGTGGCTCATGCCTGTAATTCCAGCACTTTGGGAGGCCGAGGTGGGTGGATCACTTGAGCCCAGGAGTTGAAGACCAGCCTGGGCAGCACGGCAAAACCCCGTCTCTACTAAAAATATAAAAAATAGCCAGGCATGGTGGCATGCACCTGTAATCCCAGCTACTCGGGAGGCTGAGGCAGGAGAATTGCTTCAACCTCGGAGGCAGAGGTTGCAGTGAGCGGAAATTGCACCACTGCACTCCAGCCTGGGTGACAGAGTGAGACTAGGTCTCAATTGAAAAAAAAATCTATTTTCTTTCTAAGGCTTCAATTGTCCGTTCTGGAAAATGAGTTTAGACTAAGATAAAGATTTTTCTACTTCATTAACCTAAGATTTGGGAGTTCTCAAAAAGAAATTAGAGAGCCTTCAGTAGATTTTTATTCAGTGCTAGACAAAAAAAATAAAACCTATCTTTGAAACAGATGCCATCTTTTTTTCCTACTGGGAGATGTCTCCAAAAATTATTTATGTTGTAGCAATTTACTAGGCATTTACTAGGCTGCTTTACATGGCCAAGCCAATTTTAGTTTGCATCACACTACAAGAGAAATATTATCAAACCACTTTTAGGTAAAGAACCTGAGTTTGGGGAGTAATCAGGTTATTTCTCAGCAGTCCCAGAACAAACTAGTAATGGAACCGTAAGTTGGACCAAGATCTGTGCCCTTGCTTACCATGCTTCTCAAATGTCCACAGCTCCGGCTGCCAAGTCCTCCCTCACCAGGAGACAAAATCATCAACGCCTGTGCTTTCTACTAGTAAAGTGAAGGTGGATTTGCACAAACTGTTCGATGCTTTTCTCACCTGCCTGTGATTCAGAGAGAAGTCAAGGATAGAGATGGATGATAAGAAGTAGTCCAGTACCTGTAGTCTAGTAGCTAGGAAAGAAAAAAAACAGGTAAAAGAAACAAGAAAAATAGTCCCGGAGAGCTCAGCTGAGCTGTGCACCAACCTCTTCATCTCCCTTTGTCCCCATTTTCTCATCTTCTGTACGGGATATAAGTACTTACTTCATAGAAATTTTAGGAAGCGTAAGTTAGATAACAAAAAATAGCAGTAAAATGACTATTTTTTTAAAATAATCAAACACATCAGAACTCACAAGGAACATTTTTGGGATAGTCTATTATAATAATGAATGCGCCATTGCAAAAAGATAATAATACTATCGCTTCTTTGGAAAATACTCCCAGTAGTAATTAGCAAAATGTACCCAGCATTTTAATCTTATTATTTTGGAATCATATTATATGCTTAACACGTTTTCTTTCCCATTTTACCAGTTTGGGCTTCTTTTTTAAACCAAAGAAAAATGCAGCTAAAAGGACAAATGTTTGTTCCACTAAACTTTATACAAATAATATGCAAGGATTCTGAGGGTAATTCCCAGGGCCCTAAAAGTTGGGAATAATGACAACATTTTGACCTAAGCATACAGTGTTACACGAACAGTCATCACAAGATGAGAACATTGTGTTTATGTACTGTTGTGTATAAAGAAAAAACTCGGCCGGGAGCAGTGGCCCATGCCTGTAATCCCAGCACTTTGGGAGGCTGAGGTGGGAGGAACAGGAGGTCAAGAGATCAAGACCATCCTGGCCAACATGGTGAAACCCCGTCTCTATTAAAAATACAAAAATTAGCTGGGCGTGGTGGCGTGTGCCTGTAGTCCCAGCTACTCGGGAGGCTGAGGCAGGAGAATTGCTTGAACCGAGAAGGCAGAGGTTGCAGTGAGCCAAGATTGGGCCACTGCACTCCAGCCTGGCCCCTGGTGACAGAGTGAGACTCTGTCTCAAAAATAATAATAATAATAATAATAATAATAATAATAATGGGAGAAACTCCTCTTATGATCATCATATTTATTAAGAAAGAATGCTTTGAAGAGTATGAAATGCTATGGAAATGTATAAAATTATCATTAATTCTATTTATTTTTTTGTTTTACTTTTTATCTGTCCCAAATATTAATTGTGTTCTAACCTGCAGCCCTTGATACGCTGTAGAACTGTTTGTTCCTCAGAGCAGCTTCTATAACTTTCTGTGTGAGCTCACTCATGTTTGGAAGTATTTGAAGGCAGAAATGACTGACTTTTCACAGATCAGCCATTTCTAGATGCTGCCACCAGAGAACGTCAGCTCAGCTCTGAAGACCCCCGTTGCAGAGTCTTTGCAGGGAGGGGATGGATTGTTGCTGCCAAAAGTAAGCATTGTCACTATTGTCATAAACCGCTTGTCTGTGCAATTCCCTTCAAGGTATATGACTCCAGCATCTGGCTCAGCCCTAGAGCAAGTACTGTCTGTGCAGTACAGTGTGATAACGCCCCTGCTGAACCCCCTCGTCTACAGCCTGAAGAACCAAGAAGTAAAGGTGGCTCTGAGGAAGATACTAGCCAGGAAGTCCAAGCTTCCCTTGCAGTCCAGCACCCCTGCCTCAGCAGGAGAAAACGTTATGGGGAGAAGAGGAGGGAGGAAGAGCTGTCACCACTCGGCTGTCTCAGCATTCATCTTTCCAAAACAGAGACCTTCGTTTCTCTTCCTCGAGTGCCCTGCTCCCAGCCAAGGGCAATAAGAAGTCCCAGAGCAGGAGGCACCCATCACAGGGGGCCCAGTCACTAAACAAGAAAATCCTCGGGGCATCCCTGGCCATTTCTATAGCTACTGCTTTTTCCTCTCATTTCTTGCCTTTTTTGGCCTCTCTTCTTCCTGCCTCTCCCTCTCCCTTTTACTTATGTCTATGCACAAAAGGTAAATCAACCTATCAGACCACTAGCAAATGTCCTGCTGGATTCTGAGATAGTCCCATCTTGGCACTGTGACCTAACTCCTCTTCTGTTCTCATGCCAAAAGGTCCCTGGTAAGATCTACATCCCATAACAACTTAGAAACAAATCAACTAAAATAAGAGTGTCTCCTCCTGTCTTCATCCTTAACAAGTAGCAACTAAAATAGAGCCTAAGCCAGGTGTGGGGGTACATCCTATAGTGCCAGCTCCTCGAGAGACTGAAGCAGGAAGATCACTTAAACTCAGGAGTCTGAGGCTGTAGTGTGCTGTGCTCACCCTGTGGACAGCCACTGCTGTCCACAGGGCAATGTTGTGAGACTCCATGTCTAAATAAACGAATAAATAAAGTAGTGCCAAGAAAATAGCATATCCCCAATAACCTTTTGGTGACAAATCAAGGGGTGAAGGAAAAAAATGAATGTGGATCACCTGAAGTCTTTTCTTTTGCATGATCCCAAGAAATGGGAGGAGGTGAGTATCTCCCTTTAAAGTATAAGGGTCTTAAGAGCAAAACCTCTAATAACTTCGGTGTCCCTGGGTCTAGTACCTCCTGTCGCCTAATAGGCTCTCAATTAGTGTTCAATAAATGAAAAAAGTCAATGAATGAGAGAGAAGGAGGACTGGGAGGAGAAACATGAAATAACTATTTGAGGCCAAGTGTCGTGGCTCACACCTGTAATCCTAGCAGTTTGGGAGGCTGAGGTGGGAGGATCACTTGAGGTCAGGAGTTCAAGACCAGCCTGGCCAACATGGTGAAAGCCCATCTCTACTGAAAATACTAAAGTTAGCTGGCCGTGGAGGCACATGCCTGTAATCCCAGCTATTCAGGAGGCTGAGGCAGGAGAATGGCTTGAAATAGGGGGGCGGAGGTAGCAGTGAGCCAAGATCATGCCACAGCACTCCAGCCTGGGCAACAGAGCAAAACTTGGTCTGAAAAAAAAAGGAAGAAAGAAATATTTGATTTTAACTGATACAATTCCTGCCTTCATAACAAGATAGGCGTCAGGGAAGAGTAGCAGGGAGGAGAAAGCAGGGTAAGAGGAAGGGACAAAACTGCCATGCTGTGCACCATCCGGAGTCGCTCACGCAGAGTTCAGTAACGGTCTGCTCTCTGAGAGCCACTCCCTGGAGCCGCCCCACCTCCCACAGTAGTCTGGATGACCTCAGCCTTCTGCTTGGCTTAGAGCTTCATGTTAGGTCTAAAGGAAAGAGGAGGTGGAGAAAGCAGAACAGATGCTCAGCAGCCATGCTGCCTCCTATTCGGCTCTCAAGAAAGTTCTCAGGAAGAGAACAGCGGTTTCCTATCCTGCTTCTACCCAAGTGCCAAGGGAACCGCATCTATCTATCAAGGCTGCTTCCATGCCAAAAGAAAAAGAAAAGTAACCATGTGAGGTGATGATACGTTCATTAGCATGCTTGAAGTGTGTACATGTAAGAAAACATCAAGTTGTACACCTTCAACATATACGATTTTTATTTGTAAAAAAGGAGGAGGAGGAGGAGGAGATGAAGAATACTGCTGATGTATATGTCATAAAGATGATCTAGCCATACCTCACTGGATAAAGAAGGCAATGTATAGATTCATTGATTTATTTTCTCAAAAGAATTCATAATTCAGTGAACACCACATTAGACATTGAAATAAAAAAATGTAGAGGCCGGGCACGGTGGCTCACGCCTGTAATACCAGCACTTCAGGAGGCCAAGATGGGTTGATGACTTGAGGTCAGGAGTTCAAGACGAGCCTGACCAACATGGCGAAACCTGGTGTCTACTAAAAAATACAAAAATTAGCCAGGCACGATGGCACACACCTGTAATCCCAGCTACTCCAGAGGCTGAGGCAGAAGAATCGCTTGAACCCAGGAGGCAAAGTTCGCAGTAAGCCGAGATTATGCCATTGCACTCCAGCCTGGGCAACAAGGGTGAAACTTCATCCAAAAAATAAATAAATAAATAAGAAAAAAAATATATATAAGCCAATGAGGGGAAAATAAGTACAGGCTAGGAACAAGAGAGAATTTGCCTGAGAATTCCAAATGCCTTTTGTAGTGTTGCTTGTAACAAAGAACATGGCATTTTGTTTATTTATTTGATTTAATACACGGATTATTTTACAATTCAACACGCTAAAATTAAACTGAGTAGAAACACATAAAAATTGCTCTGTAGGACAAGTACAGAGTAGGCATCTATCAATATTTGTATCATAACCCACTGTAACAAATGAATGCTTTAAAAAAAGAAGAAGACTTCTTTCATATCAGTTCCCTGGCTTCTGTCTGCTCTTGATCTTCTGACCTCAGGCTAAGGTTCTCTCTACAGTTAAATCTCTTATTGTCCGTTCCTTCAGCAAAGGCTCCTGAAGATCGTGAACTCATATATGGTGCACTTCTCACAGGTGAACTTCCTGTCTTCTCTGTGGGATGAAGGCCAGGGCCGTGGAGCTGAGCAACAACGTGAATGTCATTCTCAGTTCCTTCAGAGTGTGGCAAATTAAATTGTAGTTTGGAAAGCTGGATTTTAAGGCAGGAATTGGTCTCAGAAAACCATTTAAACCAAAACCCTCATTTTAAGATGAGAAAACTGAGGCACAGAGAATGGAGATGACCTGCCCAGGTTCAGACCATCAATGAGTAGCAGAAACAGATTTTAGGACCCAAATTTCCTGACTCTTCTTCTTTCACATATCCCATAATTATTAAAATGAATGAAGTCCTCCAAACATTCTCCTTAAAAACAAGCAAAGCGCAAGAAAGAATAATGGAGTGGAGGGTCCAAACCCAAAGGCCCCAAATTCTTAGATTCTTCAGCATCGCTGAGCTGATTGTCAGGGCCCCTGTTCTGTCTCTGGTTTCCAGAGACAGGGAGAGTTCCTTTCACAGCTCCTCATGAAAGGTAAAGAAAATCCTCAACCCCTCAAGTCCCCCATTATAGATTCTTGGGTTCCCACCCATGCTCTCCCTTTTCCCACCCACATCGCCCCTTGTCAAAATCCCACACAGACTTTAAAACCAGCCTAAATGCTCTCCCTTTCAGGAATCCTTTCTTGATTCCTTTTCCCAACATGTCCTCCAAATATAAATTATCTTTTCTTTTGTGAATGCCCAGGGCACATTTCTGACCTTTCTCATGATGCTTATAACTCTCTTTCTTACAGTATAACTATTTATTAATGTTTAACATGTCTCTCCCATCAGTCCTTGAGGAAAGAGGCCATTCAGCCAAATTCATGTTTTGGGGGTTTTGTTTGTTTTGAGAATGGAGCGCCCAGGCTGGAGTGCAATGGCACGATCTCGGCTCACTGCAACCTCCACCTCCCAGGTTCAAACAATTCTTCTCCTGTCTCAGTCTCCCGAGTAGCTGGAATTACAGGTGCCAGCCACCACACCCAACTAATTTTTGTATTTTGGGTAGAGATGGGGTTTGGCCATGTTGGCCAGGCTGGTCTCGAACTCCTGACCTCAAGTGATCCACTCACCTCAGCCTCCCAAAGTGCTGGAATTACAGGCGTTAGCACCATGCCTGACCAGTGTTCAGTCAACTTTGGATCTCTCCACAGTTTCTTGAATAGATTAGGTGATCAGTAAAAGTTCGTTGCATTGAATTGGTATAGGAAGTAACCTTCACCTTTCTATTGTAAATTCAGCCTACTTCTGCAGTAGAGATGGAAGATGGCTATGACCCATGGCTTCAGAGTCCATATCCTCACCCTATTTCTTCCCCTTCCCTCCAGAGGAAAAAAAAAATACAGCTAGTGACTCCAAATTGGGCCCTTTATTTAAGACAGAGGTGAAATCTGCGCTGTAGTGAAAGTGTCATCGGGGACACTAAGCAAGGGTCTAGAGCTCAGTGCACCACTCAGGCATTCCTGGAAAATAGTCCCCAAGAGTTCAGTGGTGTCACTACAGGGCCCAAGGCTTAGAGTCAGATAAGCTTTAGAGGAACAGAAAGAAGCAAACTGAGGTAGCATTAGGGAAGAGGCATTCCAGGAGTGTGGACCGGGCAGGACTGGCAAGGACAGCAGACACTCACAACTTCTCACAAAGCCACTGTTCCAGGTTATCAGCACAGAGGGCTTTATGGGCCAACCTGATAATGAAGAAGGGGACAAGGTGAGTTAGCTGACTGGATCTTGGCTTGAATTTCCACCTAGATTTATTCCCAGGAGGGCTGAAGTGGAAGAGTGTGGATGAGAATTATAGAGAGACACTCCTGGCCGGATGGCAAGGGACACAAGCCATCAAGTGGAATACAGTCCATAAAAAATAATCCAAGAAAATTGTTGGGTTAGAAAAGATATGCAGTGATACCAACAGCTTACTTTAGGGTATAGAACTAAACAAGTGGAATAAGATGTCCAAGTCTAGGTGAAAGGAGACCTGGGTCTGAGCCCTCCATCAGGCAACCCCTTTGTAGGAAAATTACTACCAAGGAGTGGAGTCAGGGAGACTTAAACATGGAAACCTGAGTCTCTAGGTAAGTTTTGTTTTGGAGACTATATTCTAGATTAAATGACCAGGAGATAGAGTGAGAGAAGAGTGGTGCTGTGCTACTGGGGTAAGGGGAAGGAAGATGGGAAACAGCAAATAGAATAATGATTCACCAGTAGTCAATTCCTTTAATGTCCAGGATCTTCTTGGCACACATTATGTCATCAGTAATGTCATCATCCAGGAACTCTAGCAGGAGTTACAGGGAAAGGAATGAGAGAGCTGAGAAGTATTACCCAGAAAGGCAATGAGTTCATCTAATCCCTGGATCCAGTAGGTTCTCTAAACTCAAGGCTTGTGCCTGTTGTCTTTCTATATGAAAGGACCAATATGGTAATGTCTAACCCTGGGTAAGGGACTTCCTTAATTTCCCTAGAATATCTCTGGAGGAATCATCAGCTTCATCTACTGACTTATCCTGAAAATGCAGAGAATCATACTCCAAGACTCTCAGACAGCTCAGATTGTCTACCCGCAAACCTCAGAGAACTGTCTGGGGATTCGGTGACCACGAAAAATCCAGATTACTTACTTCTTGCTTCTTCCTCAGTACTGCCAATTTAAGTCCCACAATTTTTGTAGAGCCCAGGCAAGGCAATGAAGCCTGAGGTCTGCTTGACACTAAAAAGGAGATTATCCCAGGGGCAGGCCTCAGAAAAACAGAGAAACAGGGTTATAGGGGTTACTCACTGTCACAGGAGATGTCACAGATATTCCTTGACTGAGGGATCTGGTTGCTCTTACACCAGTGCTTATTATTGATCTGGAAGAGTCCATATTCCGTGCTGCCCTTGTTTTCACCTATGGCTTGTGTATCATAACCACTGGTGTGAAACACGGTACAGATGACTGAGGGAAAGATGAGAAAGAGATATCACAGAGATGTCCATGACCCGCATAAAGGAGGAACTGTCGTTCTCGGACATAAAAATGCTTTCCAGTCAATCTCCAAAGATGGCAAAGCTCAGAGTACCTTGATGAGATGAGACGGAGAGTTCAAAAAAAAAAAAAAAAAAATCAGACAATAAGAGAAAGAAAGGATAGGAAAATAAAAGGGCCTGGGTGAGAAGGCTCAAGCCTGTAATTCCAGCACTTAGGGAGGCTGAGGAAGGCAGATCACCTGAGGTCAGAAGTTTGAGACCAGCCTGGCTAACACGGTGAAACCCCGTCTCTATGAAAAATACAAAATTAGCCAGGCATGATAGTAGTGGGCGTCTGTAATTCCAGCTACTCAGGAGGCTGAGGCAGGAGAATCACTAGAACCCTGGAGGTGGAGGTTGCATGAGCTGAGATTACACCACTGCACTTCAGCCTGGCAACAAGAGAGAAACTCCATCTCAAAAATAATAATAATAATAATAATCACAAATAAATACATGAAATAAAAGAGCATGCAAATGAGCAGAAAAGATGATTCAATAATTAAGTGAAAGTGGAGGAAGGAGGGGATGGAGGAGAGAAACACACGAGGAACGGATGAAATGAGGGAGCAGGGAACTCACATTCAGGCAAAGAGATGCCTCTATAACCATCCAAGGCTTTCAGCTCCTGGGACAGCTCACATTTTGTAAATTGCTTGGCAGGGATGGCAGGGAACAGGATGCCCACCAGGAGCAGAGGGACAAAGGACATCATTTTGGCTGCCCCCAAGAACCTGAAATGGAAGCATCCCTCAGCTTCGCCTCTTTATATTCACGCAGAAAGCCTCAGGGGCTCTGGAACCAAGCCCTGCATCTAGGAAGAGAATGAAAAGAGACTGAGCATGCCAAGACAGAAACGCTGAGCCTGCCAGCTTCCTTCCGCAATTCACCTTACTTTTCCTTTTCCTCCCCAGTATCTAGTCCATACCAGGTATTGTTCTCTGTCCAGAAAGAGTTCAGAGCATGATCCTGCTTCCCATTTGGCTTTGTTTATCCCTTTGTTTCCTGTAAGGTTGGTTCTAGGAAGCACTGTCTCTGGTTAATTTGGGAACAAAGGAGTGCCCGGGGGGCTATTAAAGTGAGGCAATCAGAAAATACAATCAAGTTCTACGGCCAGCTTCCCCCTCCCCACTAGAGACATACAGAATGTGGAGAGGGGGTGTATGCCATCACATGCCACAGTTCCAGGATCAAACCTGGCACTTGTCCAGCCAACTCAGCCACGTAACAAAGCCCAGAATGAGTTCCTTGATATGGTAGCTCACCACTGAAAAATCAGAAATAGGGATAGAATATGGGAACGGAGACTGTAGCAATCAGATATAACTTGGATCCTAAGACTTCCTACTTAAGGAAAATGCGTAATTGAAAAGCTTGTATGAAAGCATCTAGGCCAGGCACAGTGGCTCACATCTGTAATCCCCGCACTTTGGTAGGCCAAGGCTGGTGAATCACTTGAGCCCAAGAGTTCGAGACCAGCCTAGGCAACATGGTAAAACCCCATCTCTACCAAAAAATAATACAAAAATTAGCTGCGCATGGTGGCATGTGCCTGTAGTCCCAGCTACTTGAGGAGTTGAGGCAGGAAAACCACTTGAGCACAGAAGGTCAAGGCTGCAGTGAGCCACATTCACTCCACTTCACTCCATCAATCCCTGGAGACAAAATGAGACCTGTTATTTAAAAAAAAAAAGAAAAAGAATCTATCTGTCCTACTAGCTATTATCAGATTCCCCACACCTAACCACTCCTATCATAAATAATCAAATACTACATTGGCATTAATTAAGACATTACAAAACTCCCAGATGAATAACTTGTAACAGATTTATTTGTAGAAGAACTTGACAACCTCAGAGTTGGCCACAGAAAGTGGCAAAGACCCAAGCCAGTGGAAAGATTGGACTTTAAGCACTTTAAGGCTGAACAAGAATATGTCTGAGATCTCTATAAGGTCAGTGGCCCTGAGCAAGTAGAATTGTGGGTACTAGTTCTGAATAGTTCCTTTATGTCATGACGACAAGTAGCTGTTAGCTCCTTCACATCACCACCATTCATCTTCCTTATCTTCATCTCTAAGCCTGATTTCTTCTTTTTTTTTTTTTTTTTTTTTTTTTTTTGGAGACTATGTCTCACTGTTGCCCAGGCTGAAATGCAGTGGCACAAATCTTGGTTCACTGCTACATCGGCTGTAACAGGACAAGCCGCAAGCGAAACAAATCTCCAGGACACCAGATTTGAAGAAGGAAGTGGCTTTATTTGGCTGGGAGTATCAACAGACTTGAGTTTCAAGAACCGAGCTCCCCAACAAAGAAAATCCTAGCCCTTTTAAAGGCTTACAGTCCTAGAAAGTACATGTGAGAGGGTCATGATGGATAAGTAGATTGAGCAAGAACAATGCTTTCCAGAGGGTGTTTCTCCATATTACACCGTGTTCTATAGATAGGAGTGCAATTAAGGGTGGGGGGTTTAATCTTTAACCTCCTGGCCAGGTCAGTAGCACCAGCTGACCTTGCCACTGACCTCATCGCTGCTATGTCTCAACTTTTACTTCCTCCTCCTTTGAGACAAGAGACAGGAAAGAGGGATCTCTTCTCTTATTTCCTCCCTTTGAGAACCTCACTTACTTACTAGTGGGAATTCTCATCCTGACCTTCACATTCTAGGTCGTTCTGTGAGACCGGTCGATAGTGATTCAAGTAGTATACTTGCAATGAAGTCTTCTGGTGAACTACAGTGGTAACAAACCGTCTAATCATTTAGAGAAGCAAGGGTAGCAAGCAGGGGAGTAGTAAGCAAGTACTGTTATCAATAGTACACCTATGATGAGGGTGTGCTATTTTAAATCTTGCTAAAGCTGGGAACCATTTCCCAAATATAGATTCTGGATCAGACCCATGCCAAACCTGCAGAGGCACGCGTGCCAGTTTTGATGCATCTCTTGCGATGTTTTCAACTACCTGACCCTGCTTGTCTATATGCAGACAGTAGTTTGTCAGATTGAACTTTCCACAAACCATTCCTTCAGCTACCAGCACTACCCAAATGAGAAATGCCATCTATCAGAACAGATGACCTCTTCTCATTTGGGTCTCTTGCCGGGCTAAAAGAGTCAAGGCTTTGCCAGTTTCGTTAGTGATTATTTCTAAGACAACCTGCAATTGGATGATCCAATTAAGTATGTAAATGGGGGTCCGATAGCCCCAGGAGTCATCTTGTGCCCATGTGGCAGGCCCATAGTACTGTTGATTCTTTCAGGGGGCCACTCGTCATCCTTCTAATTACCTATGGCCAGGCTCCTCATTTCTTGGGAAGCCTCTATGCAGGGTAGCCTAATAATTCACCTGTCTTCACCAGCAACAGGAAGAAGGATGTCTTAATGGTGCCAATGACGCAGCTGCCTGTACATCTGTCAGGTAACTTGGCATAGGCTCTATGCCCACATATCCAGTACAGTCTAGCAGGAGCCATCCAATCTCGACAGAATTCAGGATGGGCCCTTGCAGCTTGCAACTTGGGGAATTTCTGGAGTGGGTTCTTTTCGGTGTGGTTTGAACCCCACCAGGTAACTGCTCTTGCCGTCTCAGTGTACAGCCTTTGTCCTAGACAACCAAGTTTTCCTACAGGGACGGTGACGTCATTCCCTTCTCTAGCCAAGCAGTACTGTCCAATGATTGAGGTCTTTAGGACCCAGAAGTTGTCAGTCTGGATGCTCTGAACTGGGTTATGTTAGGAGCAGGATCGGAAGGCACCAGCTCTCCGGCCTCCCAGGGCCATCGGTCTCCTATGGTAGTTCCCCCACATATATAACAAGAGGTGACATTAAGAGAATGGGCTACATTTTCAACTGCTTGAAGGAACAAATTCTTTGTCTTATTCAGGAGTTCTGGTACTGGCTCTCCTAACTCATCATAAAAAGTTTGGTATACTGGTTTGGTGAGGCACCTTGGACTTCCCCTTGAATTAGAATCTCAGCCTGTGGGTTGAGTCCAGTCTCATCAATCCCTAAGGTAACCTGCTTCCCTGTTTTCCAACAGGGGTTTAAGGGATTAGTAATTATTAGTCCTAATGGATTACAGTGTCCAGGAGGGATTATTTCTCTCCCTTCCAAAGAAGGACGGGGTCATTCTCATTCTTTTCCAAGAAACTATACATGAGCAGTAGGTACCTTCCTGACACCAGTACATTTCTTGGCAGATATTTGTTTTCACACCATCGAAGTTCAGGGTGATTTGCTTGGGAATTCCTTTTTCCTCTGTCCTAGCTATTACCTTGTTTGGGTCACCCCAAAAGCCTGTCCTGAGCCTTATTTCAAAAACAGTAGACATTGGGGGGGGCAAGTTCAAAGGGGTCATAGCAGACAGTAGGCTACCCATCCCTGAACTATACACCTTGTACATGCCATTATACAAACAAGTCCACTTTTGAGTTCCTGTATATCCATAATAGCTATAGGACAAGAGAATTGCAGTGACCTTCTGTCCTATCTCAGTAACTTGATGTATACACTGAAAACAGTCCTCAAAGTCACTTAAAGTCCTTATTGCATCAGTCCAAATTAGAAAGAGAATGAGTCCCATGATGAATTTCCCCGTGCTTCCTGTGTAGACCAGCCAGCTTCCAGGGTGTGGCTGACGCAAGGCTTGCCGTCTTCCACAGGATCACTTTACAGGCGTTGTCCGGATCCAATTCCACCTCCCAAGTCTCAGCTGCTGCAACTTTTATGTGGCTGTGGTGGAGCCAAGCTGGGATTCTTTCCACCTTCATAGCTGTGGGAGTGGGCAGGATTATGGTCTGGGGTCCTTTCCACCATGGCTTCAGGGGGGCTACATTCCAGTCCTTAATCCGTACGTGATCACCTGGCGAGAAAGGGTGAACTGGGGAGAATAAGCTTACTGGGCATCTTTCATTAACCCAAGCTGAAATGGTTTGGGTAATTTTCCCTAAAGCCTGTAGCTATTGCTACAGTTCCATCTTACCTAATTCTCTAGGAGTCCCTGAGAGTCCCTGTAGTATGGGAGGGGGTCTATGGTACAGTATCTCATAAGCGAAATATCCTGTCTTCTTGAAGGGGTGCATCTAATCTTAAACAATATCATGGGGAGTGCCCATATCCACTTTAATCCTGTTTCTTGACACACTTTCCTGAAGCCATTTTTGATAGTCCAATTCATACGCTTCACCTTTCCAGAACTCTGTGGTCAGTAGGCAGTGTGCCACTTCCAGGTGATCCCCAACACTTTTGCTGTCTTCTAAACCAATCTGCCACAAACAAACACTAGCCAATGCACAATAGCTGTCCATACCTAGGGATGAAATCTTGGAGAAGCACATGAGTTACTTCACAGGCTTTCTCGGTTCATGTTGGATAAGCCTCTACCCACCCAGAATATGTACACATGAGAACTAGTAAATACTTGTTACCTCCACACTTGGGCATTTCCGTGAAGTCTACTTGAAGATCGTCAAAAGGGGCTGCTCCGTAAGCTCGTATACCAAGTGGTATACTAAGCAGGACGGTGGGACCTTGCCTACCATTGTATTTTCAGCAAGTGATGCACCACTACGCTACTGTTTTGGCCAGAGCTGATAGATGTGAGATGTAGAAACAGCAGCCTAGCAACTTTTCAAGTGATTCTTGGCCTAAGCAGGTGGTTCCATGTAGCTGTTGCACAGCTATTCTTCTGTCCAGTGACTGGTTCCATCCCTCTTTTATTGCCTGCCCTCCTTCTGCCTGGAAAAAAGTCATTCTCTTCCTTAGAATAAGTAGGCACCAAGTCAGGTGACTGAGGGAGTAAGGGGGCTATAACTGCAAGATTACTACTACCCACATATAAACCAAAACAAGTCCAGGATACTGAAACCAGTTACAGAGAAACAAAATCAAATCCAGAGTGCCGAGACTGGCACACTGTAGGGGATCAGGCCACGCTTCCACCCAGAGCGGGTGGGCAAGTTCCCAAGACCGGTCCTGACATCCAGACTCCCAACGCCAGTTCTTTTCCAGTGTTCAGACTCTGTGTGGATCCCCTGCAGTGGCCTGCCTCACTCTGCTCTGACAAGGCATTCCACCAAGGCCAATGCCTACCAGGGAGCACTCTCAGGACCCATGTCACCTAAGCGGGCTGGAGTTCCCTGCAGGGATGCTTCAAAGGGCAGCATTAAATTGCCTAAGAGGTTGTGTCCACTGACCACAAGGCTTATTGTTTCCCACTCAGGGAAGCAAGAAATGTAGCAGGACAAGCTGCAGATGAAACCTCCCAGACATCAGATTTAAAGAAGGAAGTGGCTTTATTCGGCTGGGATCATCGGCAGACTTGTGTCTCAAGAACCGAGCTCCCCGACAAAGAAAATCCTAGCCCCTTCAAGGGCTTACAGTTCTAGGAAGTACATCTGAGAGGGTCGTGATTGATGAAGTAGGCACGGGATACGTGACCAGTGGGGGTTTGAGCAAGACTGAGAGAGAACAATGCTTTCTGGAGGGCGTTTCTCCATATGAAGCCTGCAATCTATAGATAGGAGTGCAATTAAAAGTGGGGGGTTTAATCTTTAACCTCCAGGCCAGTTCAGCAGCATCAGCTGACTTGGCCACTGACCTCATGCCTGCTATGTCTCAACTTTTACTTCCTCCTCCTTTGAGACAAGACACAGGAAAGAGGGGTCTCTTCCCTCACTGCCTCGAATGATTCTCCTGCCTCAGCCTTCCAAGTAGCTAGGACTAGAGGCACGTGTTACCATGCCCTGCTAATTTTTTGTATTTTAATAGAGACAGTTTCTCCATGTTAGCCAGGCTGGTCGCAAACTTCTGAGCTCAGGCAATCTGCCTGCCTCAGCCTCCCAAAGTGCTAGGATTACAGACATGAGCCACTGTGCCCAGCAACCTGATTTCTTATGTTTCAGGGACCATTTATCTCAACCAGTCTATTTAAGACTTACAAATTGAAGGTCTTCCATATCATTATTTCCTACATGTGTTCAGAGTCAGGGAAAAGTCCTCTCAGTTTAATTCTGTCTCCTGTACCATGGATAACCAGTATATGAAGTGGGATGAGTGCAAGTAGGTTGGAGGATCTCAGTGTGCCAAGAGAGATGAGCAGAAAGTCCTGATAGCAAGAGACACATGTTCAGAAACACAGCAAAAGTGGAGCCACTGCATTTCTCCGCATTCCACTCAGAGGCACTGCAAGGGTACACAACAGGAATGGGAATTCTATCGTAAGCTTTGTTGAGAATATGGCTGAGGGTAACCTTGAACCGTGTGGGAGAGGGACAGATAAGAAAAGCTACTCCTGAGGACTGGTGCTCTCAATAGTGGAGTCTTGTGTAAAATGCCTCCTGCCCTGGGCTACGGACTAGGTATCTATGATGGAGTAAAATGGTGGGCCAGGGTCTCAAGAATCACAGGTGTTTTCTACACTTTCAGCCAAGTCAAGACTTAAGGCAGCTGCTTGCTTGCCTGTAATTTGATTATATCATGGCCCTTCCCCATAAGCAATAAAAATCAGCATACAGGTCAGGAATCACAAATAGGTGCAGAAAAGAAAACAAACATGCCTCTGGCAAAAGGCACCATTTTTCCTTAGAAATAAAATAGGATACCTGGGGGTCATCAGAAAAAAACAGGATAGAAAGTGTCTAATGGGAACAAATGCAAACATCCAGAGAAAGATGCAGCCTCTTGGAGATGCTCCAAAGGAGAACAATATACCGAGATGTAGATCACCACCTGCAGAGCTGCAGACCTTGACTTAACGGCGGATGAATAAATGCAGACTCACACCTATTTCAGTGTCTCAAGTGGGCTAGGGATGGTCGTCAGCTGCTTTCAGAGATCGACTGCTGCCAATCAACCAAGAACCCCTGTTCCATCCTCACATTTATTCAGTAAAGATTTCCTAACAGAGGTTCTAAGTCAACACACTTGTGGATAATTAACATGGTTAAAAGGGTGGTTTTACAAATGATAAACGCTTTAGGGCTGGGCACGGTGGCTCATACCTATAATCCCAACACTTTGGGAGGCCAAGGTGGACAGATCATCTGAGGTCAGGAATTCAAGACCAGCCTGGTGAGCATGGTAAAACCCTATCTCTACAAAAATGCAAAAATTAGCTGAACATGATGGCAGGTGCCTGTAATCCCAGCTATACAGAGGCTGGGGTGGAAGAATCACTTGAACCTGGAAGGCAGATGTTGCAGTGAGCCGAGATAGTGCCATTGCACTCCAGCCTGGGTAAAGGAGCGAGACTCCATCCCAAAAATAAAAAAAATAGGCCAGGCGTGGTGGCTCAAGCCTGTAATCCCAGCACTTTGGGAGGCCGAGGCGGGTGGATCACGAGGTCAAGAGATCGAGACCATCCTGGTCAACATGGTGAAACCCCGTCTCTACTAAAAATACAAAAAATTAGCTGGGCATAGTGGCGTGTGCCTGTAATCCCAGCTACTCAGGAGGCTGAGGCAGGAGAATTGCCTGAACCCAGGAGGCGGAGGTTGCAGTGAGCCGAGATCGCGCCATTGCACTCCAGCCTGGGTAACAAGAGCAAAACTCCATCTCAAATAAATAAATAAATAAATAAATAAATAAAATAAAATAAATAAAAAATAAAAGCTTTAGGTTCTGGGGCCCAGAGTACACACTATTAATGGATAATTTCCCTTTGATTCCCCCCCACCTCCCCCGAGGGATATCCAGCACAAAGTTTACATCAGTAAACAGAGTAGAGACAAAGGGACGTGGGGTAAACAGACTTAACAGAGAAGGCCTCTTATTGTCTCTATCTTTTCCCTAATAAGTCAGCTGCATTCAGCCTGTCCCAATAAAACCTTTTGGACTTCCGAAAGGTTTGAGACTATAATCTATAAGTTTCCTTAGTGTTTCCCTAATATTCTGCTAGCCACTCCAAGTGAATTCCAACAATACACAATGATCACAGAACTGAAAGAAGAATTATGTGGAAAGACGTCAGCATAGCTCCTGGAAGAAAGCTCCTGCCCTAATCTACCTGTCCAGGAAGAAAGCTCCTGCCAAAATCTCCCTTTCCAGAGAGGTTTACTCAGGGTGCTCCGCATGGAGGCCAAGAGCTGAATCAAGATGGCAAAGAAGCATTTACAATACACTTACCTGGATTTTGTTAGAAATAGACTAGAAAGTTATGTGCATTTGCTTAGCTGCTGTGGGAAAAATCCAGGATTTTAAAACCAGGAATCATCTTTTTGGAGATAGACAAAATAAAAATATTATTTCTAAAAATAAAAATTTTATTTCTAAAAATAAATTTCTTTATTTATAAAGTAAAAATTGCAGACCGGGCATGGTGACTCATGCCTGTATTCCCAGCACTTTGGGAAGCTGAGGCAGGCGGATCTCTTGAAGTCAGGAGTTTGAGACCAGTCTGGCCAACATGGCGAAACCCGAACTCTACTAAAAATACAAACATTAGCCGAGTGTGGTGGCAGGAGTCTGTAACCCCAGCTACTCAGGAGGCTGAGGCAGGAGAATCGATTGAAACTGGGAGGTGGAAGTTGCAGTGAGCCAAGATTGCACCCCTGTACTCCAGCCTGGGCAACAGAGCAAGATGCCATCTCAAAATAATAATAATAATAATAATAATAATAAAATTAAAATGTCTTTATTTCTAAAAAGAAAGAAATTGAAAGCATCTGCTTCAAGGCAGGTTTTCCATCTGAAAATGTTGTCTGTACGTGAATTGGAGTTTCTAGACGGAGCCTAGGCCTACCATTTAGAGGGAACACCCTGAGGGTCATAGTAATAATGGCCATTACTTCTTATAGTTAATATCCTCCCCTTGTGGGTGTGGTGGCTCATGCCCATACTCCCAACATTTTGGGAGGCTGAAGCAGGAGGATTACTTGAGACCAAGAGCTGAAGACCAGCATGGACAACATAGCAAGACTCTGTCACTACAAAAAATTTTAAAATTAGCCAGGCATAGTGGCACATGCCTATAGTCCTAGCTGCTTGGGAGGCTGAGGTGGGATTATTGCTTGAGCCCAGGAGTTCAAGAATGCAGTGGGCTTTGATTGTGCCACTCCCTCCAGCCTGGGCAATAAAGCAAGGCCCTGTCTGTATTTTAAAATATATTTATATCCTCATCTTGTTCTACTTTCTCTCATAATTCAGGAAAATTATCACTAGGTAGACAATGATGCTAAGTCTTGGACTTGAAACCCAAATTTTATTAAATGTTTAACCAAATTAGAGAGTTAAAGCAATTAAGATTTATACAGGGAGTAATTTTTATTGACATTTTTCTTTTCAGCTGCTTCTTCAAAAGTCTTTACCAAGTCACTTAGCATTATAAATTCACATCTTATATCCCACACCAAAGGCCTACTCTCAATTTATATGAGCTTATTTTGGATTGCTATATTTGCATTACTATTGCTAGCATTGCTTTTATACTTAAATGAACTATTGATTCATTTGTGTGAATTGGGGATAGTATCAACCAAAAAATGCAAGCATGGAAATATACATTATAACACACAAATGATTTGAAAAGATACTAAAGTAAATTTTACCTTTTTAACTATTAGCTAAAACAAACTGATACACATTTAATTACCAAGAAGCTAACAAAATTTCTCTGCAAATCTTAATTGATTTTTCATTTTTAATTTATAAAATGTTTCTTTTTCAGTAAACTAATCTTTACGTAATTTTACATCAACACCTTTGATAGAATCTTACATCCTATTTTTTGTTAACCTGGTTGTTTTTCCTTTCCTTTTAGGAATGGCTTCCCGTTCTTTCTCCTCATTCTTTTTCTGCCAAACATCATCCTGACAACTCATATTAACAGTCTATCATCCCATTCCCCATAGTGGGTTTATTTCACATTGCATGTCTGTATCAAAACATCTTATGTACTCCATAAATATATACAGCTATGCTGTACCCACCAAAATTTAAAAAACAAAACAGGGAAAAAATTTACCATATATCAGTCCATAGTTTTATCAATTACCATATTTATAAAAACACATGTTTTGCTGTCATTTAAAATTTTTAATCCATCTGCAATTCTTTCTGGGTTCTGTCTTCTCTTCAACTTGTCATAATTTTCGATTCTGACACAAATACCTTACTGATTTCAGTGCAGCAGCTTTTTGCTATGTTCTGCTGTCTGATATAACAAGTCTTCCTTGCTATCCTCTTTTTAAAAGAAGATTAATTGAACTTTTTATTTTCAAAAGTAATTTAAGGCTGCGTGTGGTGGCTCACAGCTGTAATCCTGGCACTTTGGGAGGCTGAGGCAGGTGGATCACTTGAGGTTAGGAGTTTGAGGCCAAGTTGACCAATATGGAGAAACCCTGTCTCCACTAAAAATACAGAAATTAGCCAGGCATGGTGGTGGGCACCTGCAATTCCAGCTACTTGGGAGGCTGAGGCAGGAGAATCGCTTGAACCCAGAAATGAAACCAACTAAATATGCTTAACTTACGCCACAATTAAAGGAACATCAACCCTCCCATATGAGAAAGAATCAGAGCAAGAACCCTAGCAATTCAAAAAGCCAGAACATCTCCTTACCTCCAAATGAGTCCACTAACTCCCCAGCAATGGTTCTTAAGCTGTCTGAAATAACTGAAATGACAAAAATAAAAACATAGAATTCAGAATCTGGATGGCAAGGAAGCTCATCAAGATTCAGGAGAAAGTTGAAACCCAATTCAAGGAATCCAATAAAGCAATCCAAGAGATAAAAATGAAATCACCATTTTAAGAAAGGATCACACTGAACTTCTAGCGCTGAAAAACTCACTACGATAATTTTATAACATAATCAAAAGTAATAACAGCAGAATAGACCAAGCTGGAGAAAGAATTTTAGATCTCAAAGGCCAGTTATTTGAATCAACTAAGTCAGGCAAAAATAAAGAAAAAAGAATTAAGAAAAATGACCAAAACCTCTGAGAAATATGGGATTATGTAAAGAGAACAAGTCTATGACTCATTGGCATTCCTGAGAGAGGAGAGAGAATAAGCAACTTGGAAAGCATATTTGAGGATACAGTCCATGAACATTTCCCTAATCTTGATAGAGAAATTGATGTGTAAGCCCAAGAAACACAGAGAACCCCAAATAGACACTATAAAAAATGACAATCCTCAAGGTACATACTCATCAGATTCACCAAGGTCAACATGGAAAAAAAAATCTTAATGGCAGCTAGAGAGAAGTGTCAAGTCACATACAGAGGGAATCCCATCGGACTAACAGCAGACTTCTCAGTAGAAACCTTACATGCCAGAAGAGAATGGGGGCCTATTTTCAGCATTGTTAAAGAAAAGAAATTCCAACCAAGATTTCACATCTCACCAAACTGAACTTCATACATGAAGGAAAAATAAAATCCTTCTCAGATGCTGAGAATATTTGTTTCAACTAGAGCAACCATATAAGAAGACCTTAAGGGAGTGCTAAACATGGAATCAAAAGAATGACACCTGCTGCCACAGAAACACTCCTAAGCACATAGTCCACAGGCACTATAGAGCAACTACATGATCAAGTCCACATAACAACCAGCGAACACAATGGCAAGATCAAAATCACACACATCAATTCTAACCTTGAATGTAAATGAGTTAATTCCCCACTTAAAAGACAGAGTAGCAAGCTGGATAAAAAGACAAGATCCCATTATCTATTGTCTTCAAAAGAGTCATCTCACACGTAATGACACTCACGGGCTCAAAGTAAAGGGATGGAGAAAGATATTCCATGCAAACAGAAAACAAAAAAGAGCAGGAGCTGCTATTTTTAGATCAAATAAAACAGACTTTAAACCAATAAAAATTAAGAAAAACAATGAAGGGCATTACATAATGATGAAGGATACAATCCAACAAAAAGACTTAACAATCTTAAATATATATGCACCCAACATTGGAACACCCAGGTTCATAAAACAAGTTCTTGGACTACAAGAAGACTTAGAAAACAACACAATAATAGTGAAAGACTTCAACACCCCACTAACAGTGTTAGATCATCAAGACAAAAAACTAACAAAGAAACTCTGAAATTAAACTTGACACTTGACCAACTGGACATAATAAGCCCCTACAGAATATGCCAGTCAACAACCACAGAATATACATTCTTTTCATCTGCATATGGAACATATTCTAATATTGGCCATATGCTTGGTCATAAAACAAATCTCAATAAATTCAAAAAAATGAAGTCATATCAAGCACACTCTTGGACCACAGTGCAGTAAAAATAGAAATCATTGGCTGGACTCACACCTATAATCCCAGCACTTTGGGAGGCCAAGGCAGGCAGATCATCTAAGGTTGAGAGTTCAAGACCAGTTAGCCATCATGGTAAAACCCCCTCTCTACTAAAAATAAAAAATTTAGCTGGGTTTAATGGCACAGGCCTGTAATCCCAGCTACTTGGGAGGCTGAGGCATGAGAATCTCATAAACCTGGGAAGTGGAAGTTGTAGTGAGCCAAGATCATGCCACTGCACTCCAGTCTGAGTAACAGAGTGAGACTCTGTCTCAAAAAAAAGAAAAGGAAAAAAAAGAAATCATCAAGATTTCTCAAAACTATGCAAATAAGTGGAAATTAAACAACCTGCTCTGAATAACTCCTGAGCAAACATTAAAAGACAGAGCTCAAAAAATTTTTTTGAAATGAATGAAAATAGCTACACAATGTAACCAAAATCTCTATCACGCAGATAAAGCAGTGTTAAGAGGAAAGTTTATAGCCCTAAACACCTTCATTAAGAAGTTAGACAGTTCTCAAAATAACAATCTAACTTTCCACCTAAGGTAACTAGGAGAAAAGTACAAACCAACCCCAAAGCTAGCAGAAGAAAATAAATAACTAAAATTGAAAAGAACTTAATGGGCTGGGCCGGGCATGGTGGCTCAAGCCTGTAATCCCAGCACTTTGGGAGGCCGAGGCGGGTGGATCACGAGGTCGAGAGATCGAGACCATCCTGGTCAACATGGTGAAACCCCGTCTCTACTAAAAATATAAAAAATTAGCTGGGCATGGTGGCGCCTGCCTGTAATCCCAGCTACTGAGGAGGCTGAGGCAGGAGAATTGCCTGAACCCAGGAGGCGGAGGTTGCAGTGAGCCGAGATCGCGCCATTGCACTCCAGCCTGGGTAACAAGAGCGAAACTCCGTCTCAAAAAAAAAAAAAAAAAAAAGAACTTAATGAAATTGGGATGCAAAACTCCATACAAAAGATCAATAAAACCAAGAGTTGATTATTCAAAGAAATGAACAAGATTGACAGATCACTAGCTAGATTAACAAACAAAAATAAAAGAGAAGATATGAATAAGTATAATCAGAAATGACAAAGATGACATTTTACAACTGGTGCCACAGAAACACAAAAGATCCTCAGATAATACTATGAACAACTCTATGCACACAAATTAGAAAGTCTAGAGGAATGTATAAATTGCTGGAAACACACAATCTCCCAGAATTAAGTCAGGAAGAGACTGAAACCCTGAACAGACCAATATCAAGCTCTGAAATTGAATCAGTACTAAAAAAACCTATTAACCAAAAAATGCCCTGCACCAGATGGATTTACAGACAAATTCTACCAGCTATATAAAGAAGAACTGGTACCAATACTACTGAAACTATTTCAAAAAATCAAGGAGGAGGAAGTTCTCCCTAACTCATTCTATGAAGCCGCCATCAGCATAATACCAAAATCTGGCAGTGACACAACAAAAAAAGACAACTTTAGGCTAATATCTCTGATGAACATGATGCAAAAATTATCAACAAAACACTAGCAAACTGAATCCAGCAGCACATCAAAGAGTTAATTCACCGCAATGGTGAGTTTTAACTAAACTACATTGGTTTAGTTAAAGCCACAAGCAAGTAGGTTTTATTTCCAGGATGCAAGCTTGGTTCAACATACATAAATAAATAAATGTGATTCATTACATAAACATAATTAAAAGCAAAAACTATATGATCAACTAAACAGACACAGAAAAAGCTTTCAATAAAATCCAACATCACTTTATGATAAAAAAAAAAAAACCCTCAGCAGACTAGGCATCAAGGAACATACCCCAAAATAATAAGAGCCATCTATGACAAACCCACAACCATCACGTTGAACAAGTAGAAGCTGGAAACATTCCCCTGAGAATTGGAACGAGATGAGGATGCCTATTCTCACTAACCCTATTCAACATGGTACTGGAAGTTCTAGCCAGAGGAATTAGGCAAAAGAAAGAAATAAAATACATCCAAATTGGAAAAGAAGAAGTTACACTATCTCTCTTTGCTGATATTGAGTCTACCTTTAGAAAATCCTAAAGATTCTACCAAAAGAAGTCAAAGATCTCTGCAAGGAGACCACAAAACACTGCTGGAAGATATCAGAGACAACACAAAAAACATTCCATGCTCACTGATTGGAAGAATCAATATCATGAAAGTGACCATACTGCCCAAAGCAATTTACAGATTGAAGGCTATTCCTACCAAACTACTAACATTCAGGCCAGGCGAGGTGGTTCATGCCTGTAATCCCAACACTTTGGGAGGCCAAGGTGGGTAAATTACCTGAGGTCAGGAGTTCGAGACCAGCCTGATCAATATGATAAAACCCCGTCTCTACTGAAAATACAAAAATTAGCTGGGCATGGTGACATGCACCTGTAGTCCCAGCTCCTTGGGAGGCTGAGACAGGAGAATCGATTTAACCTGGGAGGCGGAGGTTGCAGTGAGCCAAGATCGCACCATTGCACTCCAGCATGGGCCACAGAGTGAGACTCTATCTCAGAAAAAAAAAATAATAATAAAGTAGATAAAACTACTAACATTTTTCACAGAATTAGAAGAAACTATTCTAAAATTCATATGGAAACCAAAAAGAGCCCAAATAGTCAAAACAATCCTAAGCAAAAAGAATAAAGTTGGACATCACTCTACCCAATTTTAGCCTGTACTATAAGGCTACAGCAACCAAAACAGCACCATACTGATACAAAACAAAAACAAACAAATGAAACAGAAGAGAGAACTCAGAAATACAACTGCATACCTACAACCAACTTTTCTTTAGCAAGGTTAACAAAAACAAGCCATGGAGAAAGGAGTCACTATTCAACAAATGGTAGTAAAAAGGAACAAACAAAACTGACTTTATTCTTAGATGATTGTATATATAAAATCTACAGTAATCTACAGATAACTTATTAGAATTAATAAGAAAGTTTAGCAAAGTGGCTTGATACAATAGTAGCATAATTTATTTTATTTCTACATGCCATCAATTTAAAAACAGGGTTGCCAATTACAATGTTGTCAAAATTTTTAAGTACGGCATTAAATATAACAAAAGATATATAAGACTTCTATGAAACCCTATTGAGAGATATAAAATAAGACTCAAATAATGAGATAGATAATATGCTACTGTTTTGGAAGAGTTAACATTGTAAAGATACAAATTACCCTCAAACTGATCTACAGATTCAAAAAATTATAGTTAAAATCCCAAAAGTTTTTTAATGAAATATGGCAATATACTTATAAAATTAAATAAATGCATTGGCCAAGAACATCACTAAAGAACAAGATAAGAATTCTTGCTCTATCAAATGTCAATACTTAATATAAAGAAAAATTAATTAAAACATATTAATGATACAAGTATGGACTAATAACAGGCCAATGGAATAACATAGGATAACCGGAAACATACCTACATGTATGTAGGCCCTTGATTTATGATAAAAATGACAAAGAAAAACAGTGTGGAAAGAGTAGACTTTCCAATAAATCATTCTGGAAGATACAAAAATCACATGGGAAACAAAAAGATGTAATCCCTACCTTAAAACATCCACACAAATCAATTCCAAATAGATTATAGAACTAAACAGAAAGCAAACTATAGTGTGTAGATGAGGCTGGGCACAGTGGCTCATACCTGTAGTCTCAGCATCTTGGAAAGCTGAGGCCGGTGAGTCACTTCAGCTCAGGAATTCGAGACCAGCATGGACAACATGGCAAAACCCCACATCTAGAAAAAAATAAAAAATTAGCCTGGTGTGACAGCATGCACCTGCAGTACCAGGTACTTGGGAAGCTGTCATGGGAAGATCACTTGAGCCTAGGAGGTCGAGGCTACAGCAACCAAAGATTGTGCCACTGCATGCCAGCCTGGGCAACAGAATCAGACCCTGTCTCAAAAAAAAAGAAGATTTTTTAAAAGTTTAAAGTATAGAAAGATATCTTTATTATTTCAGAATAAGCAAAGTCTTTAAAACAAGACCAAAAGAAAACATTGGCCATAAAGAAAAATAAAAATAAATTAATCTCGTTAAAATATTAATTTTTGTTTTATAAAAGAAATTTTTTCTATAAAAGGAATTTTTGTTCTATAAAAGAGAAGCAAGCCACAAAATGAAGAGGGACATTTTGTAACACATATAATGACTAAGAATTTGTATACTTTGTATCTAGAATATATAAAGAACTCATGTGAACCCTTACTGAAAGCACCATAAAAATGGCCAAAAAACTTGAACCAGAACTTTGCAAAGAAGAATCCAAATGGCAATAAAAATATGAAAGGGAATTCAACCTCATTAGTAATCAGGAAAATGTAAATTAAAACTTCAGTGTGCTACCACTATGCATCCATAAGATCAAATAAAAATTGTAAAGTCTGACAAAACATAAAGAGGACTTTCATAAACTGCCGGTAGAAGTGAAATTGGTGCAACCACTTTAGAAAACATTTTGGCAAATATGAAGATACATAAGTCCTAGGACTCAGCAATTCCACTCCCACATATACACACTAGAGAAACTCATGTATGTGTCTCAGGATAATTGTAATAAAAAAAAAAACTGCACTTGGCTGCATTGCTGATAATCCCCAAAACTATTAACAACTGTTCATTAAGAATATAATAGGGCCAGGTGCAGTGGCTCATGCCTGTAATCCCAGCAGTTTGGGAGGCCGAGGCAGGCGGATCACGAAATCAAGAGATCAAGACTACCCTGGCCAGCATGGTGAAACCTCGTCTCTACTAAAAATATAAAAATTAGCTGGGTATGGCAGAGCATGCCTATAGTCCCAGCTACTCGAGAGGCTGAGGCAGGAGAATCACTTGAAACCAGAGGTGGAGGTTGCAGTGAGCCAAGATCATGCCACTGTACTCCAGCCTAGCAAAAGAGTGAGACTCTGTCTCAAAAAAAAAAAAAAAAAAAAAAAAAAAAAAAAAAAAAAAAGAGTATAATAGATAAATTGTGGAACAAGTCCTACAATAGAATATAGCACCAAAATGAACAACATACAGCTACACAGGTCACTGGTGTATCTTAAAAACATAATATTGACTAAAATAACCCAAGCCAAAAAAGAAAGCAGCAGAAAGATTCCAGTTAAGATTAAAAGCAAGAAAAACAATTTGTGTTTTTATGGATACATAGTTAAGTGGTACCTTGTAAAGAAATGTAAGGAAGTAATGATTATCTCTAGGCATGGAGAGAGTTGCAGTCAAAAAAGCCTTTCTGGAGGTCTGGCTATACTCCATTAAGTGGCCTGAGTGTTCATTACACAGATGTGTAATTTATAACATTTCATTAAATGGCACATTAACATTTTATGCTCAATTCCATATTTGTGTTAAACTTCATAGTAAAAGATAGTAAGATAGAAAAGGAAGGAAGAAGCGGTAGGAAGAGAGTAGGAGGGTAGTTGAAAGGGAGAGAGAGAGGCAGGGACAGAGAGACTCAAAAGGTCAAGGAGCTATGTCAGGAACAAGAAGTGAACCCACAAAGAAATCTCTCATGAGGGCCGATTACAATGACCCATGCCTGTAATCCTCGCACTTTGGGAGGACAAGGCTGGTGGTCAGGAGTCTGACACCAGCCTGGCCAACATGCTGAAACCCTGTCTCTATCAAAAATACAAAGTTAACCAGGCATGGTGGCACAAGCCTGCAATCTCAGCTACTTGAGAGGCAGAGGCAGGACAATTTCTTGAACTCTGGAGGTGCAGGTTGCAGTGAGCCCAGATTGTGCTGTTGCACTCTAGCCTGGAGAACAAGAGCAAAACTCCATCTCAAAAACAAAACAAAACAAAAAAAGAAATTTCTCGTGAGGATTTTAATCTTCATGTTAAAGGCCTTCTTAAATTCTTTTTTTTTTTTTTTTTTCGAGACAAGAGTTTCCCTCTTGTTGCCCAGGCTAAAGTGCAATGGCGTGATCTTGGCTTACCGCAACCTCTGCGTCCTGGGTTCAAATGAGTCTCCTTCCTCAGGCTTCCAAGTAGCTGGGATTACAGGCATGCACCATGACGCCCAGCTAATTTTGTATTTTTAATAGAGACAGGGTTTCTCCATGTTGGTCACACTGGTCTAGAACTCCCAACCTCAGGCAATCCACCTTCCTCGGCCTCCCAAAGTGCTGGGATTACAGGCGTGAGCCATTGCGCTAGTCCCTAAAGTCTTATAAAGACCACTCAGAATGTCAGTTTTACATGTTTTTCTCTTACATTTTACCTTTTTTGATTACACTAGCTCTTTAGAAAGAATACTGGAAATACTCATCCAGTCTTACGTGGGCAGTGTTGTGCATAATACTGCCCGCTAGAGAACCCTAATACAGTTTGCTAAGGATAATGGCCTCCAGCTCCTATCTATGTTCCTGCAAAAGATATGTACTCAGCGGGGCACGGTGGTTCACGCCTATGATCCCAGCACTTTGGGAGGCCGAGGTGGGTGGATCACGAGGTCAGGAGATTGAGATCATCCTGGCTAACACAGTGAAACCCCATCTATACTAAAAATACAAAACATTAGCTGGACTGGCGGCGTGCACCTGGAGTCCCAGCTACTTGAGAGGCTGAGGCAGGAGAATCACTTGAACCTGGGAGGCAGAGGTTGCAGTGAGCCGAGATGGCACCAGTGCACTCCAGACTTGGCGACAGAGCAAGACTCCATCTCGAGAAAAAAAAGAGACATGATCTCGTTTTTTTTATGGCTGCATAGTATTCCATGGGGAATATGTACGCCATGTTCTTTATGCAGTCTAGCATTGATGGGCATTTAGGTTGATTCCATGTCTTTGCTATTCCAAATAGAGCTGCAATAAACATACATGTGCATGTGTCTTTAAAATAGAACAATTTGGTCAGGAGCGGTGGCTCACACCTGTAATCCCAGCACTTTTGGAAGCCAAAGCAGGCAGATCATGGGGTCAGGAGATCAAGACCATCCTGGCCAACATGGTGAAACCCTGTCTCTACTATAAATACAAATATTAGCCAGGCATGATGGTGTGTGCCTGTAATCCCAGGTACTCAGGAGGCTAAGGCAAGAGAATCACTTGAACCCATGAGGCAGAGGTTGTAACAAGCTGAGATAGTGCCAATGCACTCCAGCCTGGGCGACAGAACAAGACTCCATCTCAAAAAAAAAAAAAAAAAGAATGATTTGGTTGGGCACAGTGGCTCATGCCTGTAATCCCAGCACTTTGAGAGGCCAAGGCAGATAGATCACCTGAGGTCAGGAGTTTGAGACCAGCCTGACCAATATGGTGAACATGGTGAAACCATGTCTCTACTAAAACTACAAAATTGGCTAGTGGCAGTAGCTCATACCTGTAATCCCAGCACTTCTCGAGGCTGAGGCAGGTGGATCACCTGAGGTCAGGAGTTTGCAGCCATCCTGGCCAACATGGTGAAACCCTGTCTCTACTAAAAATACAAAAAAAGTCCCAGGCTTGGCTGGGCATAGTGACTCACACCTGTAATCCCAGCACCTTGGGAGCCTGAGGCAGGCAGATCACAAGGTCAGGAATTTGAGACCAGCCTGAACAAAGTGATGAAACCCCATCTCTACTAATAATACAAAAATATTAGCTGGGCGTGGTGACACGTGCCTGTAATCCCAGCTACTCAGGAGGCTGATCCAGGAGAATCACTTGAACCCGGGAGACAGAGGTTGCAGTGAGCCAAGATCATGCCACTGCATTCCAGCCTGGGCAACAGAGCAAGACTCCATCTCAAAAAAAAAAAAAAAAAAAAAAAGCTTTTTTCGCAACGGGTTTGCCGCCAGAACATAGGTGTCGTGAAAACTACCCCTAAAAGCCAAAACGGGAAAGGAAAAGACTCATATCAACATTGTCGTCATTGGACATGTAGATTCCGGCAAGTCCACCACTACTGGCCATCTAATCTACAAATGCGGGGGCATTGACAAAAGAACCATTGAAAAATTTGAAAAGGAGGCTGCTGAGATGGGAAAGGGCTCCTTCAAGTATGCCTGGGTCTTGGATAAACTAAAAGCTGAGCGTGAACGTGGTATCACCATTGATATCTCCTTGTGGAAATTCGAGACCAGCAAGTACTACGTGACTATCATTGATGCCCCAGGACACAGAGACTTCATCAAAAACATGATTACAGGGACATCTCAGGCTGACTGTGCTGTCCTGATTGTCGCTGCTGGTGTTGGTGAATTTGAAGCTGGTATCTCCAAGAACGGGCAGACCCGAGAGCATGCCCTCCTGGCTTACACACTAGGTGTGAAACAACTTATTGTTGGTGTTAACAAAATGGATTCCACTGAGCCACCCTACAGCCAGAAGAGATACGAGGAAATCGTTAAGGAAGTCAGCACTTATATTAAGAAAATTGGCTACAACCCCGACACAGTAGCATTTGTGCCAATTTCTGGTTGGAATGGTGACAACATGCTGGAGCCAAGTGCTAACATGCCTTGGTTCAAGGGTTGGAAAGTCACCCGTAAGGATGGCAATGCCAGTGGGACCACACTGCTTGAGGCACTTGACTGCATCCTACCACCAACTCGTCCAACTGATAAGCCCTTGCGCCTGCCTCTCCAGGATGTCTATAAAATTGGTGGTATTGGTACTGTTCCTGTTGGCCGAGTGGAGACTGGTGTTCTCAAACCTGGTATGGTGGTCACCTTTGCTCCAGTCAACGTTACAACTGAAGTGAAATCTGTTGAAATGCACCATGAAGCTTTGAGTGAAGCTCTTCCTGGGGACAATGTGGGCTTCAATGTCAAGAACGTGTCTGTCAAGGATGTTCGTCGTGGCAACGTTGCTGGTGACAGCAAGAATGACCCACCAATGGAAGCAGCTGGCTTCACTGCTCAGGTGATTATCCTGAACCATCCAGGCCAAATCAGTGCTGGCTATGCCCCTGTACTGGATTGCCACACAGCTCACATTGCCTGCAAGTTTGCTGAGCTGAAGGAAAAGATTGATCGCCGTTCTGGTAAAAAGCTGGAAGATGGCCCTAAATTCTTGAAGTCTGGTGATGCTGCCATTGTTGATATGGTTCCTGGCAAGCCCATGTGTGTTGAGAGCTTCTCAGATTATCCACCTCTCGGTCGCTTTGCTGTTCGTGATATGAGACAGACAGTTGCCGTGGGTGTCATCAAAGCAGTGGACAAGAAGGCTGCTGGAGCTGGCAAGGTCACCAAGTCTGCCCAGAAAGCTCAGAAGGCTAAATGAATATTATCCCTAATACCTGCCACCTCAGTCTTAATCAGTGGTGGAGGAAGAACGGTCTCAGAACTGTTTGTTTCAATTGGCCATTTAAGTTTAGTAGTAAAAGACTGGTTAATGATAACAATGCATCGTAAAACCTTCAGAAGGAAAGGAGAATGTTTTGTGGACCACTTTGGTTTTCTTTTTTGCTTGTGGCAGTTTTAAGTTATTAGTTTTTAAAATCAGTACTTTTTAATGGAAACAACTTGACCAAAAATTTGTCACAGAATTTTGAGACCCATTAAAAAAAGTTTAATGAGAAAAAAAAAAAAAATATATATATATATATATATATATATATATATATATATATATGAGGCTCATGCAATCCTCCCACCTCAGCCTCCCAATTAGCTGGGACCACTGGTGCATGCCACCGTGCCCAGCCATTTTTTTTTATTTTTATTTTTTGTAGACACAGGGTTTTACCATATTACCCAGGCTGATCTTGAACTCCTGAGTTTAATCAATCTGCCCAACTCAGCCTCCCAAAGTGCTGGGATTACAGGAATGAGCCATCATGCCTGGCCAATATTTTGATTAATATGGTTTATTAGTCTGTTCTTGCACTGCTATAAAGAAATACCTAAGACTTGATATTTGTAAAGAAAAGAGGTTTCACACAGTTTTACAAACTTCACAGTTCCAGTTCCACAGACTTCACAGTTCCACAGGAAGCATAATGCTGGCATCTGCTCAGCTTCTGGGGTAGCCTCAGGAAACCTACAAACATGGTGGAAGGCAAAGGGGGAGCAAGCACTTCACCTGGCCAGAGCAGGAATAGAAAGAGGACGGAGGTGTGGCATGCTTTTAAATGACCAGATATCACAAGAATTCACTCACTATGACAACACCAAGGGGGATAGTGTTAAACCATGAGAAACCACCCCCATGATCCAATGGCCTCCCACTAGGCCCCACCAGCAACACTGAGGATTACAATTCAACATGAGATTTGGTGGGGACACCAACCAAACCATATAATTCTGTCCCTGGTCCCTCCAAGTCTCACGTCTTTCTCATGTTGTAAAATACAGTCATCCCTTCTCAACAGTCCCGTCTTACCTCCTTCCAGCATTAACACAAAAGTCCAAAGTCCAAAGTCTCATCTGAGACAAGGTAAGTCCCTTCCACCTATAAGACTGTAAAATAAAAAATAAGTTAGTTACTTCCAAGATACAATGGGGATGCAGGCATTGGGTAAATACTCCCATTTCAAAAGAGAGAACTCCAAAAGAAAGGGGCTACAGGCCCTATGCAAGTCTGAAACTCAGCAGGGCAGTCATTAAATCTTAAAGCTCCAAAATAATCTCTTTTGACTCCATGTCTCACATACAAGGCACACTGGTACAAAGGGGGAGCTCCCAAGGCCTTGGGCAGCTTCGCCCCTGTGGCTTTACAGGGGTCAGCCCCCACATCTGCTCTCATGGGCTGGCATTGGGTGCCTATGGCTCTTCCAGGCTGAGGGTGCAAGCTGCCAAAGGATCTGCAGTTCTGGAGTTGGGAGTATGGTGGCCCTCTTCTCACAGCTCCAGTAGCTGGTGTCCCAGACTCTATGTGGGGACTCCAACCCAACTATTTCTCCTCTGCACTGCCCTAGCAGAGGTTCTCCACAAAGGCTCTGACCCTGAAGCAGGCTTCTGCCTGGATATCCAGGCCTTTCCATACATCCTCTAATCTAGGCAGAAGCTTCCAAGCCTCAACTTGCACTATTTGCACCTGCGGGCTTAACATCATATGGTAGTTGCCAAGGCTTACAGCTTGCAGCCTCTGATGCAGCTGGCTGAGCTATACCTGGGCCCCTTTGAGCCATGGCTGGAGCTGGAGTGGCTGGAATGGAGGGAGCAGTATCCCAAGGTTGCTCAGGGCAGTGGGACCCTGGGCCTGGCCCATGAAACCATTCCTCTCTCATAGGGTTCCCAACCTCTAATGGGAGGGGCTGCTGCAAAGGTCTCTGAAATCCTTCAAGGGCTTCTCCCCATTTCCCTGGCGATCAACATTTGCCTTCTTTTCAGGGATGTTAAATTTTATCAAAGACCTTTTCTGCATCTATTGAGATAATCATGTGGTTTTTGTCTTTAGTTCCATTCATGCAACGAATCGTATTTATTGATTTGTGTATGTCAAACCAAACTTGCATGCCAGGAATGAAGCCAACTTGATCATGGTGGATAACCTTTTTGATGTGGCTGCTGGATTCAGTTTGTCAGTATTTTACTGAAGACTTTTGCACTGATATTCATGAAGGATATTGGCCTGAGGTTTTGGGTTTTGTTTATTTGTTGTATCTCTGCCACGTTTTGGCATCAGAATGATGCTGGCCTCATTAAATAAGTTAGAGAGGAGTCACTCCTTTTCAATTTTTTTTTTTCCACATCCGGGGCAACAGACGATGGGCACCAGGACACCGTGCATGTACAAGACCAACTACTGGGGACGGCGGCCCGGTGCGTGTGTGTCAGGCTGTTCGTTCTGGAATGGGGAGGGGTGGTCTTTACATAATGTTCTGTGGCTGATGGGTTTGTAGAGGGGCTACTTTGTGGAGAGGATGAGGGCGATGATGAGCCCATAGAGGCCGAGCACCTCGGCAAAGGTGAGGATCAGGATCATGCCCACGAATAGTCGGGGCTGCTGGGCGGTGCCCCGCACGCCGGGTCCCCCGCAATGCCGATGGCAAAGCCAACTGCCAAGCCACTCAGGCCCACGCTCAGGCCAGCACCCAGCTGGAGGAAGCTCCTGTAGAGGCTGATGTCATCATTCAGGGAGTTGGCGATGAGGACTGCCACCACCAGGCCATAGATGGCGATGATGCCAGCCATGACAACTGGGATGATGGACTTCATGATCAGCTCCGGCCACATGACAGACATGGCCACAATGCCGGTACCACTCTTGGCCGTGCCACAGGCGGCACCCAGGGCGCAGAAGACCATGGTGGCCGAGGCGCCCATGACGGCGAAAAACGAAGCTGTTCTTTGACTCAGACATGTCTGCGGGTGGTGAGGGGGCGAGCTCTGCGGGCAGTGGCGGAAGCAACGGCGAGGGCCAGCAAGGAGCCAATGCGAGCAGGCGGGCAGTGGGGAAGGCCTCCTTTTCAATTTTTTGCGATCGTTTCAATAGAAATGGTACTAGCTCTTCTTTAAACCTCTGGTAGAATTCAGCTGTGAATTTGTCTGGTCCTGGGTTGTTGTTGTTTTTTTTTTTTTGGTTGGTAGGCTATTTATTACTGCCTCAATTTTAGACCTCATTACTGGTCTATTCACAGATCCAATTTCTTCCTGGTTCATCTCATGAGGGTGCACATATCGAGAAATTTATCCATTTCTTCTAGATTTTCTTAGTTTAGTTAGTTTGTTTAGACAGGGCCTTGCTCTGTCACCTATGCAGTGAAGGGCCTGCGCACCAGCACAACTCCTGACCTCAGGTGATCCACCCACCTCGGCTACCCAGAGTGCTGGGATTACAGGCATGAGCGCAAGTGGCCTAGATTTTCTATTTTATGTGCATCGTAGTGTTTACAGTATTCTCTGATGGTTGTTTGTATTTCTGTAGGGTCGGTGCTGATAACTCCCTTAACACTTCTGATTGTGCTTATTTGAATCATCTCTCTTTCCTTCTTTATTAGACTAGTTAGCAGTCTATCTATTTTAATAATTGTTTTCAAAAAACCAGCTCCTGGATTCATTGATGTTTTAAAGGATTTTTTGTATCAGTTCAGTTCTCATCCTTCAGTTCACCTCTTATCTTTGTTATTTCTTGTCTTCTACTAGCTCTGGGATTTGTTTGCTCTTGGTTCTCTAATTCTTTTTTTTTTTTTTTTTTTTTTTTTTTTGAGACAGAGTTTCGCTCTTGTTACCCAGGCTGGAGTGCAATGGCGCAATCTCGGCTCACCGCAACCTCCGCCTCCTGGGTTCAGCCAATTCTCCTGTCTCAGCCTCCTGAGTAGCTGGGATTACAGGCACGCGCCACCATGCCCAGCTAATTTTTTTTGTATTTTTAGTAGAGACGGGGTTTCACCATGTTGACCAGGATGGTCTCCATCTCTTGACCTCGTGATCCACCCGCCTCGGCCTCCCAAAGTGCTGGGATTACAGGCTTGAGCCACCGCGCCCGGCTGGTTCTCTAATTCTTTTAGTTGACTTGCTATGTTGCTAATTTGATGTCTTTCTAGTTTTTGATGTGGGCATTTAGTGCTATAAATTTCCCTCTTCAACTGCTTTAGCTGTGTCCCAGAGATTGTGGTACCTTGTCTCTTTGTTTTGATTAGTTTTTTCTGTTTGTTTTTCTCTGAACAGTCAGGCTGCTGTGGTTTGCTGGAGATCCACTCCAGACCCTAGTTGCCTTGTGTTTTCCTGTACTTAGAGGTATCACCAGTAAGGGCTGTAAAACAGCAAAGATGACAGCCAGTTTCTTCCCCTGGAAACTTCGTCCCAGGTGCTTACTGACCTGCTGCTGGCCCAAATATTCTGGTAGGAGGTGCCTGGAGACCCCTGTTGGGAGGGCTCACCCAGTCAGGAGGAATGGGATCAGAAGCAATCTGACTGCTTTTTGGTAGAGCAGGTGTGCTGCCCTTCCTTGTCTGGACTGTTTGTATTCTCTGAAGCCAGCAGGCTGAACAGACTGGGTCAATCAAACCACAAAGATGGCAGCTGCACCTCCCCCTAGGGGCCCTATCCCAGGAAGAGATCAGAGCTTGTTCTGTAGAACCCTGGCTGGAGTGTGAACCCCTGCAGGGAGGTTCCACCCAGTGAGGAAGAATGGATTGGGGTCCTGCTTAAAGAAGCAGCCAAAGGGCCAAGCGAGTGGTTCACATCTGTAATCGCAGCATTTTGGGAAGCCAAGGCGGGTGGATCACCTGAAGTCAGGAGTTTGAGGCCAGCCTGGCCAACATGGTGAAACCCAATCTCTACTAAAAATACAAAAAATTAGCCGGGAGTGGTGGTGGGTGCCTGTAATCTCAGCTACTCAGGATGCTGAGGCAAGACAATCACTTGAACCCAGGAGGGGAGGTTGTAGTGAAGCAAGATGGTACCACTGCACTCCAGCCTAGGCAATAAGAGCAAAACTCCATCTCAAAAAAAAAAAAAAAAAGAAGAAGAAGAGGAAGAAGTAGTAGTCTGACCACAGTCTGGCAAGGTGGCTCTGTTGCATTGTGGGGGACCTTTCCTTATCCAGACTTTATAGTCTCCAAAACCAGCAGACTGGAATGGCTGAGTCTACCAAACTACAGCAATTATGAATTTAATTTCTTATATATATACAGGGTTATTCAGATTTGTATTAATTCTTGTGTCAGTTCTGGTCATTAGCATCTTTCAAGTAATTTTAAAATTTTATTTAAATTTTCAAGTGTATGGGCATAAGTTTGTTCATAATATTGCCTTTTAATTATTGTAATGTCTGTAGGGTTTATAGTGATGCCACCTCTTTTATTTTTTGGTATTGATAATTTGTGTTTGGGTTTTTTTAAAGACAATTTTAAGTCAATTTATCAATTGTATTGATTTTTTTCAAAGAGCTAATTTTTTGCCTGTAATCCCAGCACTTTTGGAGGCCAGATCACTTGAGCCCAGAAGTCCAAGACCAGCCTGGGCAACACAGAGAAACCCTGACTCTACAAAAAATAAAAATAATTAGCCAGGCATGGTGGTGTACGCCTGCAGTCCCAGCTACCTGGAAGACTGAGGTGGGAAGATCTCCTGACCCCAAGAGGTTGAGGCTGCAGTGAGCCATGCTTACACCACTGCATTCCAGCCTGAATGACAGAAAAATATCCTGTCTCAAATTTTTGAAAACTGATTTTTGTATTATTGGGTTTTCTCCTTTATATTCATTGATTTCCATTCTTTATTCTTTTCTTTGTTCTATTTACTCTTAGTTTATCTTTCTCTTCTTGATCTAGCTTCTTAAAGTAGAAGCTTAAATTATTGGTTTTAAATATTTATCTTTCTAACGTAAGCATTTAAAGACAAAGTTTCTTCTAAGTACTGACTTAGCTGCATCTCACAATTGTTGATATGTTATGCAATTATTATCACTTATTTCTTTTTTTTTTCTTTTTTTTTTTGAGACGGAGTTTCGCTCTTGTTACCCAGGCTGGAGTGCAATGGCGCAATCTCGGCTCACCGCAACCTCTGCCTCCTGGGTTCAGGCAATTCTCCTGTCTCAGCCTCCTGAGTAGGTGGGATTACAGGCACGCGCCACCATGCCCAGCTAATTTTTTATATTTTTAGTAGAGACGGGGTTTCACCATGTTGACCAGGATGGTCTCCATCTCTTGACCTCGTGATCCACTCTCCTCGGCCTCCCAAAGTGCTGGGATTACAGGCTTGAGCCACCGCGCCCGGCCTATTATCACTTATTTCAAAATATTTTCTAATTTCCCTTGTGATTTCTTCCTTTACCCATGGGTTATTTAAACATACGTTGCATGCCAGGCACAGTGGCTCATGCCTGTAATCCCAGCACTTTGCGGGGGCCAAGGCAGGAGAATTGTTTGGGGCCAGGAGTTTGAGACCAGCCTAGGCAATATAGCAAGACCTTGTCTCCACACACACAAAAAAATAATAAATTAAATTATCCAGGTATAGTGGTACCTGTCTCTAGTCCCAGCCATTCAGGAGGCTGAGACAGGAGGATTTTTGAGGCCAGGAGTTTGAGGTTACAGTGAGCTACGATCACACCACTGCACTCCAGCCTGGGCAACAGAGTGAGACTCTTGTCTCTTAAAAAATCATAATAATGGCTGGGTGCGGTGGCTCAGGACTGTGATCAATTTGGGATGCCAAGGTGGGTGGATTACACGAAGTCAGGAGTTCAAGACCAGCCTGGTCAACATAATGAAACCCTGTCTCTACTAACTATACAAAAATTAGCCGGGCATGGTGGCGGACACCTGTAATCTCAGCTACTCGGGAGGCTGAGGCAGGAGAATCACTTGAACCCAGGAGGGGGAGGTTGCAGTGAGCCAAGATTATGCCATTGCACTCTAACCTGGGCAACAAGAGTGAAACTTTATCTCAAAAAAAAAAAAATTATAATATAAATGTTGCTTAAATTATAGATATTTTATTGTTGTTTATTTCTAATTTACTTCCCTTGTAGTAATAGAAAATATTCAGCTTTATACCAATTCTTTGAAATGTATTGTCTTGTTTTATAGCCCAGCATATGGGCTATTTTGGTGAGAATGTGTTTCTTGCTGTTATTTATGAAATGTACTATAAATGTCAATCACATCAAGTTGGTTGATAATGTTTTGTAAGTTTTCTACATACATACTGATTTTCTGACTATTCATCACATAATGGTTGAGAGAAGAATGTTGAAATACCCAACTGTAATCATTTCAGCTCTATCAGTTTTTCCCTCATTGCCTTCATTTTGAAGCTCTGTTATTGAGTCCATGCACATTTCAGATTGTTCTGCCTTCTTGATGAATTCAACTTGTTATCATTATGCAAATCCTTATTTATTCCTAGAAAATGTCTTGCTTGGAACTCTATTTTGTCTTACATTAATACAACCACTACAGCTTTCTTTGTTATTGTTGTTGTTTTACTTTAATCACCTCCTTGACAAGTACAGCTTTCTTGTAATAATCATTTTCATGGCATAGTCTCACGTTCATATTTATAGTTAAAGTCCATTTCTTACAGAACAAAACACTCATTACCAGGGGTAGGGGTGAGTAGGAAATGAGGAGATGTATATCAGAGAATGCAAAGTGGTAGATATGTAGAATGAACAAGCCTACAGATCAAATGTACAACACGAGGATTATAGGTAATAAAATTGTACTCTCTACGGGATTCAAGCTAAATGAGTAGATTTTAGCTGCCCTTGCCACAAACACAAAAACCATGAGTAACTGCATGAGATGATGGATATGTACATTTGCTTCACATTTGCCAGTTTCTTTTTTTTTTTTTTTTTTGGATCACGAGGTCAGGAGTTGGAGACCAGCCTGGCCAGCGTGATCAAACATTTGCCAGTTTCTACTCAGGAGCTCTTGTGTCTGTCTGCAATACCGCTGCTTGTCGGGTGCTGTAGAAAGCTGTAGTACTGGAGTTCCACCTAGTGCTTGTCTATGGTACTGCAGACTCTGGTGCCGGACCAAACCACCTTGATCACCTTTCTTAACCAGCACTAACCTGAGCCCCTTTCAGGTCAGTGCTTAAATTTAGGCAGCTCCCTCAGTAGCACCTCCAAAAGTCAGAATGTTGGATTTACATTTCACTCCTTTGCCTTAGCAGAAAGAAGTCGAGAGTTGGAGGTTTCTTCCAGATTATATCATGCCATGCCAGAGGGAAGGGCTCTTATGAGTGAATGCCACAAATTTTCCTGCTAGGCTTTGATGGGGTTGGCTTCACACTCAACTAGGGTGCAAGAACCCATTAACTGGTTTCTGGATTTTTCAGGCAGGTTTATATATTGTTAAGTTCATGTTCTCATGGAAGAGAGGATCTGAGATTTTTTATTCTGCCATCTTGCTGATGTCCTTTATTATTTTTCTCTGATTAGTGGTCATTTATCTGCTTCTTTGTATTTCTACTAATTGTTTTATTAGATGCTGGACATTATGGATATTCTGTTGTTGGGTGTCTGGATTTTAGATTTTGTTTTCTTTTTGTTGTTGTTGTTGTTATTGTTTAGAGACGAGGTTTCACCATCTTGGCCAGGCTGGTCTTGAATGCCTGAACTTAAGTGATCCATGCACCTCAGCCTCTCAAAGTGCTGGGATTACCGGCATGAGCCACCATGCCCAGCCTTTTGTTGTCTTCTTTAAAGAGTTTTGGCCAGGCCGGACGCGGTGGCTCACGCCTGTAATCCCAGCACTTTGGGAGGCCGAGGAGGGTGGATCACAAGGTCAAGAGATCGACACCATCTTGGCCAACATGGTGAAACCCCGTCTCTACTAAAAATACAAAAAAAAATTAGCCGGACATGGTGGCACATGCCTGTAATCCCAGCTACTTGGGAGGCTGAGACAGGAGAATTGCTTGAACCCAGGAGGCGGAGGTTGCGGTGAGCCGAGAATGCGCCATTGCACTCCAGCCTGGGCAACAAGAGCGAAACTCCGTCTCAAAAAAAAAAAAAAAAAGAGTTTTGGCCTTGTTCTAGTAGACAGTTTAGATACTTAAGGTTCAGCTTACTAATTTCAAGCTTTGTTTTTAGTTTTGTTAAACAGGTTAGATTAGCTTTTATTCTTGGACTGATTTATACCTAGACCTAATTATATTTATACCTTTCTGAGGTATCTGCTGAATGCCCCCAGTTTTCAATGAGATCTCTCCAACCTGGATGGTTGGAACTCTAACATATCCCATTCTGTATGAGTTCTATCAGTTACTTAACTTACATCTCCTAGTAATATTCAACCAAAGTCTCATGAGATTTCTACATAGGTTTCTGAAATACTTTCTCACTCTACCTCCCTCCTCTTCTGCCCTACAAATTCAAACAATCTCTGCCTCTCCAAACTCTGATCTCTGTCTTCTCAACTTACCCCTCCCAGAGTCCAGGTCTGAATAGTGTGTCAAGACAGAAAAACTAACGTGATGAGGGCCCACCTCAACTACTTCCCTTCTCTTAGGGATTATAGTTCTGTGCTATATGTTTCCCAATAGCTGAAAACAGATATTTTATATGTTGTCCATTTTGTAGTTGTTTACATCAGAAGAACTAGACTGGTACCAGTCATTCCTCCATGGGTGGAAGCTGAAGACACCCTCATTTTTAACTTTCTAAAACCTTTACTATGTTTTAAATTCTAGTGTATATTCCACTCTCTCCATTAACTTCCCTTAATCCTTATCAATAAATGATACAGCTCTTTTGTAGTAGTCATCACATACTCCATACTGTACCATAGTTAATCTGCAGGCAGATCCTATGTCTTGATCATCCAATAAAGCGTAATGTGTGTTTATTTATAAGTTATTTATAATGTTTATTTATAAGTTAACCCAATTAAAAAATGGGCAAAGGACCTGAACAGACGTTCCTCAAAAGTCATATAAATGACCAATAAATACATGAAAAACTGCTCAGCATCACTAATTATGACGGAAATGCAATTAAAAATCACAATGAGATATTGCTTCATACTTGTTAGAATGACTTCAAAAAGATGAAAGATAACAAGTGTTGGAGAGGATGTGGAGAAAAGGGAATTATTTTTCTCAAGATTTTTTTTTTTTTTGAGACAGAGTCTTCCTCTGTCGCCAGGCACCAGGCTGGAGTGCAGTGGCGTGATCTCGGCTCACTGCAAACTCCGCCTCCTGGGTTCAAGCAATTCTCCCGCCTTAGCCTCCCACGTATCTGGGACTACAGGTGCATGCCACCACACCCAACTAATTTTTTGTATTTTTAGTAGAGATGGGGTTTCACCATGTTGGCCAGGATGGTCTCGATCTCTTAACCTTGTGATCTGCTCACCTCGGCCTCCCAAAATGCTGGGATTACAGGCTTGAGCCACCACTCCTGGCCCTAGATTTTTTATTTCTCTAAATTTGTTATCAGGAGTGACTGAAATAAAAAATATAATTGAGTCTCATCTCATCATCATCATGGAAATGGCTTTATGAGAACACTGGTCAGACAAATATTATTGCTTCCCATTTTCAACCAGTAAATAGTTGCCACTGATAAATTGACAGCCAGAGTCTGTCAAGAATGCTCAAGATACACTATACAATGCAACATGCCTGTTCACAGAGGGGGAATTTCTAGGAAATAACTTATGTGTACTTCTTGATTTCATCATACAAGACAAGCACAAAAGCACCACCCATGCCTCTGAGAACGCTAGACTATGAAGAAAGCTTTGCCTCCTTCATCACAAGCAGTCTTCCTCCAGCAGTCAAGCGTACCTGTGTACATGATGTCAGTTCCTTTGTGCCCCAACTGCATCATCCCGTGGCAGCAAATAGTGTCAAACGGATAGGAAGTCAACTGAGCAATGGCAATGACAGTCTGTGCGATCATCCAGCTGATGATGATGTGAGTGTCCTTGGGATCTGGAAGCATTCCAAAAAGAGAACTCTTATACATCGATGGTGGAAATGTAAATTAGTAAACCCATTATGAAAAATGATATGGAGTTTCCTCAAAAAATTAAAAATAGAATTACCATACACCCATTAGTCCCGCTTCTGCATATATATCCAAAGGAACCTAAACAAATATGTCAAAGGAATAGCTGTGTTCTGTTCATAGCAACATTATTCACAATAGTCAAGATGTGAGAACAACCTAAGGGTCCATCAACAGATGAATGAATAAAGAAAATGTAACATATATACATAATAGAATAATCTTCAGCTTTAAAAGTGGGTGTTTTCAGCCTGCCAAGAAGAATTAAAAAAAAAAAAAAGTGGTGAACACCCTATCATTTGCAACAACATGGATGAATCTGTAGGACATTATGCTAAGTGAAATAAGCCAGGCACAAAAAGACAACTATTTCATGATCTCATTTATATGTAAAATCTAATAAAGTTGATCTCATAGAAGTAGAATAGAAGGATGGTTACCAGAGTTTGGGGAGAGGGGTGGGAATTGTTGATCAAAGGGTACAAAGTTTCAGGTAGGAAGAGTAAGTCTTGGGATCTATTGCAACAGTGGGGTGAATATGGTCAATAATAATAATAAAAATATGATGTAAATGTCAAATGTCCCACCATAAAAAGAAGATAGGTAAGTGAAGTGATGGATATGTTAATTAGCTTGATTTAATTCTGCCACATTTATACATATATCATTAAATTGTATCCCGTAAATGTATGCAACTATGATTCATTGCCCAAATAATGTTAAAACGAACAAATGTTTTTAAATTTTTAATCTGTTGAAACACTGAGATGCCCTAAAAAGATACTGTCTTCTTTTAAGTTAAAATATATATAAGGAGAACAAATAACCTCCTCTTTTAGTGAAATATTGGCCTATATATAGTTTACAGTCACTCCCAACCCAAAGATTCCATGAAAAAAATGGTTAGGCAAATTCTGCTAGAGCTACATAATGATTATTATATCACTATTTTTTGTTTGTTTGTTTGTTTGTTTGTTTTTTGAGACGGAGTTTCGCTCTTCTTACCCAGGCTGGAGTGCAATGGCATGATCTCGGCTCACCGCAACCTCCGCCTCCTGGGTTCAGGCAATTCTCCTGCCTCAGCCTCCTGAGTAACTGGGATTACAGGCACACGCCACCATGCCCAGCTAATTTTTTGTATTTTTAGTAGAGACGGGGTTTCACCATGTTGACCAGGATGGTCTCGATCTCTCAACCTCATGATCCACCCGCCTCGGCCTCCCAAAGTGCTGGGATTACAGGCTTGAGCCACCGCGCCCGGCCCTATATCACTATTTTTAATGTGGGATATATAACATGCTTATAATAAAATACTAGGTAAAACATCAGGATTCAAATTGTACATAAGATAATAATTACAGCTATATAAAAAGTGCATATAAAAAGCTAGAAAAAATTTTTAACAGCAGAGTTATTATAATGTGTATATATTGTTGACATACGTTTTTCATCATGATCTAAGACCAGTCTTGAAAGACAATTGGCTTGGTTTTCTAATTACCTTCATGAAGGATGGCTCAGGATGATCAGTTATTCCAAAGCCAAACTTTATTTTTATTACATATTGTCCAACATCTTACTGGATTTAGCTAACAGCCTTATTGAGAATACTAGTTCATGTAGTCGTCTGTAAGTATATTTACAACTAGTTTACCCTGAAGGGCTCACAGAAAGTCTGCAGAGCTGTCAGCTGGCAGAATTCAGTCTAGGGGTAAAGATGCCCAGGAGAGAAGTTGACTCCTAGCCCAAAGCAGGTCCGCCCCCGTCTCCAATGAGCCTCAGTATCTGGAGTTCATCTGGGTCAACACTACTCTCTGCCTACAGAGAGGACCACCAGTGACCCAACCTAAACATATGGAAGAGAGCTTATCATATTTTTTAAATGTCTTATGTTTGCTCCGGGAGGTTCCTGTGGATGAGGCCCATATTTGCCAACAAACTTCTGGAGGTTTTAGGGAGAAATTCCATTTCACCCACACTGACCCTGTCCCCTGAGCCTTATCTTATTTTCATACCCACCACCCCCAAAAATGCAGCAAATAACAATAGTTAGTGCCTTAAAAATCACCTCTAGGAAGCCAGCACAGATGAGTAGTCATGGCTTTTCCAGCGCCACCACACCCTTGGTCCTTGTTCTGTAGACTAAATATAATCTCTCTTCTTTATTAAGAGTCTCTTGAATATTTGAAAACAGTTATCATATTCTTCCATTCATTTTGCCTTTTCCAGATTCAACATCCCTACATTCTTCATACATCCCTTATATTTCAGTTTTCAAGCCCTGATTCATGATAGTCAACAACAAGCCTAAATTATTTTCACATAAATGACTACTAAATTGGGTCTTACCCTTCCTACACTTGTGTAACCGGTTGTTAAAATTTACATGCAGAGTTTATATGTGCCTCTGTTAAATTCCATCTTGTTTTTAGTTTGGCATTCCAAAGGCAAGATTATTTTGAATTACAATTGTCACATATAATATTGACTTTCCCTCTGTTTCATATCATCTGAAATTTGACGTGCCATGTATACTTACTATGTCTATTGAAGTTATTGCTAAAAATAGGTGATGAAGATAAGATCTACACCTTCTCCTTTTCAGTAGACAGATTTCTTCAGCTTTTTAGTCATTAATGAATAATTTTGGTGTATGGTAATCAAACTAAAAGCATTATCTCTAACCACACAGTCATCATCCTTTCTGTGAATCTTTACTAAGATTAATATGCCCTTTCTCTGCTCCTTTCTCCTAATTGTTAAAGTATTAATACTGTCAGTAAAAGACATTATATGAGGTTTTATATTAGGATCAGCATTACAAAGATCCTGGTGATCCCTTACGGGACTTCCAGCTAGTCTATAAGGCATCTATTTGCGAATTTTACCAGGGACCAAAGTAAAATTCCCTGGTCAGCAAGGGCAATGCTTCTAACTTTGTAATCATAAGCATTGGCTCAGAGTGGACTTGAGAAGTTTCAGGTCAGTTGACTAGTTGGTTGATTTGGTTAGTTTCATTAGTTTCTTCCTTTGTTAAATCTCTCTGCTAAATCCAGAATCCTATTTCACTCTCAATTCAAGTCACTCCTTGGCTCTTTAAGAAATCATTAGTATATAGAGGACAGAATATGTACAAATACATATGAAAACATTGTTTGTTCTGTGTCTGTATCCCCATATAACTGAATGTGGGTCTGCATGATGTAAGCCCAAAGCCAGAGGAAAGATAGAATCAGGCCAGAAACACAAAAACCCTCTGCTCTTATTGCCATCTGCTAATGTGAGATGTCATCTTTCTTAATTTCAAAAGTGAGAAAACTCTCTATCACATTGAGCTTTCTGGTTTCTTCCTCCTCACACACACACACACACACACACACACACACACACACACATTTTTTGACTTCCGTATCCATTCTTTTTTTTTTTTTTTTTTTTTTTTGAGACGGAGTTTCGCTCTTGTTACCCAGGCTGGAGTGCAATGGCATGATCTCGGCTCACCGCAACCTCCGCCTCCTGGGTTCAGGCAATTCTGCCTCAGCCTCCTGAGTAGCTGGGATTACAGGCACGCGCCACCATGCCCAGCTAATTTTTTGTATTTTTAGTAGAGACGGGGTTTCACCATGTTGACCAGGATGGTCTCGATCTCTCGACCTCGTGATCCACCTGCCTCGGCCTCCCAAAGTGCTGGGATTACAGGCTTGAGCCACCGCACCCGGCGACTTCTGTATCCATTCTTATTCATGATTCCATCTCAAGCTTCCAATATTCCCTCAACTATAGGGGATGACCAATGATTCCTCCTCTCTTTTAGTGGTCACTTAAATGTCTCTTTGTCTGACTCCAGCATTAACTGTCAGATGCTGCAAGTTTTTCATGGCAATTTGCTGTTGGAATTCATTTATTCATTCCACAAGGCCCTCTTATGCGTTTGGTGTGAAAGTAGTGCTGCAATAATTGAGAGAAGGAAACCTATATCAGAATAGAAGTTTCTAAAGAACCCACAGTTAGTTAAAATAAACTGAGCATTTGATCTGTATGGAAAATACAAGGCAGGAGAACCAAGAAAAACAGAGTGTTTCCAGATTCCAACAAACTGATCAGAGATTGGGCAAAGTTTGGAAATGGCTTTACCAAGGGTCACCATGCCACCTGTCCAAGGAGAAAGAGTGGTTTCCCAGAGGAGTGGGATCTGGGTTAATTCAGACCTTTCTGTGTTGCATATCTTACTGAATAGAGACTATAGATTGCTCATCTGGATTTCCAAGTCACGCTTTTTTGGAAAGAAAAAATAGTCTGAGATGCGTGGCAGCCTCAGGGATGTGGCTGACTTCAGAGTAGGACAAACTCCCCTGCAGGTGATGGGAGCACCTCCCACCCTTCCACAGTTCACCACTTGTGGTCCTCCTGTTGGTGCCCAGCCAGGACTGCCAGGTAAATAGCTCCCTGCCGATGGGAAGAATGTTATGCTGCTCTCTAATTTTGACATTTCTATCACTTAAAAAGGATTTGGGGCTGGGTCCCGTGACTCATGCCTATAATCCCAGAACTTTGAGAGGATCACTTGAGCCCAGAAATTTGAGACCAGCGTAGACAGCATGAGACTTCATTTCTATTTGTTTGTTTTTGTTTATTTGTTTTTTGAGACACAGTCTCACTCTGTCTCCAGGCTGGAGTACAGTGGTATGATTTCGGCTCACTGCAACCTCCACCTCCTGGGTTCAAGCGATTCTCCTGACTCAGCCTCCTGAGTAGCTGGGACTATAGATACATGCCACCATGCCCACCTAATTTTTATATTTTTAGTAGAGACGAGGTTTCACCATGTTGGCCAGGATGGTCTTGATCTCTTGACCTTGTGATCCACCCACCTCAGCCTCCCAAAGTGCTGGGATTATGGGCATAAGCCACCACACTCGACCTTCTATTTTTTTTTAAAAAAGAGTTTTTAAAGTAGCCAAGCATGGTGGCATGTGTTTATAGTCCCAGCTACTTGGGAGGCTGAGGTGGGAGAATGGCTTGAGCCCAGGAAGTCGAGGCTGCAGTGAGCTGTGACTGCACCACTGCACTCTAATCTGGGTAAGACCCTATCTCAAAAAAAAAAAAAAAAACACAAAAAAAGAAAGGTGGTGGAACAGGTTGAGAAAGCACTATAGAACAGTAGGACCATTCAGGAGCCTTAGAGTCAGGCAAACCTGGTTTCACATCATGACTCCATCATAATGACAATGAATAATTGACTTGAACAAACCAGATCTGTTTCTCTTCCACAGCTGGGAGACAATAAGGCCTGTCTCCAATGCATGCTGTGATGAATAAATGAATAAGCCAAGCATGGAGTGTGCCCATAATAGGATCTTAGATAATATTAACTACCTTCCTCTCTTCTCGTGAGATCAGAGCTGGAAGAAGCAGCAGTCCAGTGGTGACAGTGGGAACCAGACTACCTGGCTGATCCTAGTGGGCTTCGGGGAGCTGCAACACCTGGGCTTCCTTCCCTTCACTCTCTTCCTGGTCATCTATGCAGTGACAATCGGGGGCAATGCCCTCATCGTGCTGGCTATGGCTTCTAGTCGGACACTCCACACAGCAATGTGCTTCTTCCTCTGCCACTCCTCCCAGCTGGAGATTGGCTATTCCTCCAACATCATACTGCAGCCGTTGCAGAGTTTTCTGGAGGGGAGGGAAGTCATCTCACTAGTCAGCTATCTGGCCCAGTTCTACGTGTTCTCCTTGCTGGCTGCAGCTGAGTGCCTCCTACTCTCTGCCATGTCCTATGACTGTTGCTTGGCCATCTGATGCCCTTTTCACTATCCTGTCCTGATGAGCACCTGGTTTTGTAGTTGCCTGGCCACTGGTGCTTGGCTCAGTGGCTTTTTCTCCTCTGCCTTCACTCTGGCCCTGGCAGCACCTCTGTCCTGGCAGCAGAGAGACTGACCACTATTCCTGTGACTTTGCCCCAATAGTAGGGCCATTCTGTGGGGAGTCACGTGGGGGGCTGAAGTCAGCACCTCAGGCTTCCTGACACTGGCTACCTTCCTACTGATGGTGGCATCCTATGCCTTTATTCTGAGGCCTGTACTGCAAATACCATTAAGTCATGAGAGGCAGAAAGCCTTCTTCACCTGTTCCTCCCACGGCAGCATAGTTGGGGTATTTTATGGCACCCCCATCCTGGTCTATGTGGCCCCAACAGATCACAAGTTCCCCTTGCTTTGAAAGGTCTTCTCTGTCCTATACATGGCATTCATTCCCACGGTCAACTCCATCATCCACAGCCTCAAAAACCAAGAGGTGAAGGGGGCTCTGCCTAGGCTGAGGGGACAGCTTATTCCAGGACACACTCACTGAGGGGGACAAGACAACTTCTGACTTCTTCCTGGATTGATTTCACCTTAGCCCTTCCTCAAAGTCTGATGGACTAGAGACCATCACAATAAAAAGATGGAGACTGTAAGACTGAAAGTGGATGTCTAACAAAATGAGGTAACTGTATTTTCCAGTTGCAATTGGGTAGAGATCAAAATCTCCTGCCTAGTTGAGAGCTTAAACACTATAGACATTCCATAAATATTAGTTGAAAAATTAATGAATTCATACAGTTGTCTCTCAGTATCCATGGAGGATTAGCTCCTGACACCACTCCCACCACACCAAAATCTGTCGACGGTCAACTCTTTTATAAAATGGGATAATAGTCCAGGTGAAGTGGCTTATGCCTGTAATCCCAACACTTCGGGAGGCCCAGGGAGGTGGATCACTTGAGGTTCGAGACTGGCCTGGCCAACGTGGTGAAACTCATTTCCACCAAAAATACAAAAAGTAGCCAGGCATGGTGGTGCATGCCTATAATCCCAGCTACTTGGGAGGCTGAGGCAGGAGAATCGCTTGAACCTGGGAGGCAGAGGTTGCAATGAGCTGGGATTGTGCCATTGCACTCTGCACTCCAGCCTGGGTGACAGAATGAGACTCCATATCAAAAAAAAAAAAAAAAAAAAGGAAAAGAATAAATGAAAACTCAAAGTAGGCAGAAGAAAGGAAGAATCAAAGTGGATCCAAGTGAAGTGTTCTACTATCTATGAGTAAAATTTAAAAAAAAGAAGAATCAAAGTGGAAATCACTGAATTAGAAAACAGAAAAACAATAGAAAACAATATTAATAAAAACAAAAGCTGGGGTGGGGGCTAGGGGAGGGATAGTCTTAGGAGAAATACCTAATGTAGATGACGGGCTGACGGGTGCAGCAAATCACCATGTGACATGTATACCTATGTAACAAACCTGTACGTTCTGCATATGTATCTCAGAACTTAAAAGTATAATAATAATTTTTTAAATGCTGTTACTTTAATAAGATCAATACATTTAATAGAACTTTAGGCCAGGTGCAGTGGCTCATGCCTGTAATCCCAGCACTTTGAGAGGCCAAGGCTGGAAGACAGCTTGAGGCTAGGAGTTCAAGACCAGCCTAGACAACAAAGCGAGACCTTCTCTCTAGTGAAAATTAAAAGATTATTTGAGTATGATGGCACACACCTGTTGTCCCAGCTACACAGAAGGGTGAAGGAGGAGGACTGCCTGAACCCAGGTGATTGAGGCTGCTGTGAGCCATGACAGTGCCACTGCACTCCAGCCTGGGCAACAGAACAAAACAAAGAACTTTAGTCAGACTAACAAGGGGAAAAAAGAAGACACAAGCTACCAATATCTACACTGAAACACAATGCAGATTACCAGAACAGGACAAGGGTAAGGTGAGCAAGACACTTAGGAGGTAAAATTAAAGGGGTCACTTTGCACAACCCTAAGAGTGAGTGCCTCCTTAAGTTTTGCACCACCGCTGTCTCACTTGCCTCACCCTAGTCCCAGTCCTCATTCTATATTTAAAAAAAAAAAGGAATATTATAAACAACTTTATGATTATAAATATCACAACTTAGATGTAATAGACAATTTCTAGAAAGACACAAATTACCAAACCTCAAAAAAGGAATAGATAACCTAGTATTCTAGCTACTGAAGAAATTGAAACTGTTAAAAACCTTTCCAGGCCGGGTGCGGTGGCTAAAGCCTGTAATCCCAGTATTTTGGGAGGCCAAGGCGGGTAGATCATGAAGTCAAGAGATCGAGACCATCCCCGTCAACATGCTGAAACCCCGTCTCTACTAAAAATACAAAAAATTAGCTGGGCATGGTGGCGCGTGCCTGTAATCCCAGCTACTCAGGAGACTGAGACAGGAGAATTGCCTGAACCCAGGAGGCGGAGGTTGCGGTGAGCTGAGATCATGCCATTGCACTCCAGCCTGGGTAACAAGAGCGAAACTCCGTCTCAAAAAAAAAAAAAAAAAAAAAAAACCTTTCCAAAAATAGCTCCAGGCCCAGATGGCTTCACTGGGGAATTTTACCAAACATTAATAAAGAAAAAATACCAATTCTACAGGAACTTCTTCAAAAATTGGAGAAGAGGCAATAATTCTAAGAAACCAGCATTACTACCATGCCAAACCCAGATAAAGATACTGTTAGAAAATAAACTGCATGGCCAGGCTCAGTGGCTCATGCCTGTAATCCCAGCATGTTGGGAGGCCAAGGCGGGCAGATCATGAGGTCAACAGATCGAGACCATCCTGACCAACATGGTGAAACCCCATCTCTACTTTTAAAAAATACAAAAATTAGCTGGGCATGGTGGTGTGCACCTGTAGTCCCAGCTACTCAGGAGGCTGAGGCAGGAGAATCTCTTGAACCCATAGGCAGAGGTTGCAGTGCACTGAGATTACGCCACTGCACTCCAGCCTGGCAACAAAGTGAGATTCCATCTCAAAAAGAAAGAAACAAACAAAACTTCAGCCAGGTGCAGTGGTTCATGCCTGTAATCTCAACACTTTGGGAGGCTGAGGTAGGTGGATCACTTGAGGTCAGGAGTTCAAGACCAGCCTGGCAATAATCGTGAAACCCCGTTTCTGCTAAAACTACAAAAAAAAAAAAAAAAAGCTAGGCATGGTGGCGGGCACCTGTAATCCCAACCTGTAATCGAGAGTCTAAGGCAGGAGGATCACTTCAACTCAGGAGATGGAGGTTGCAGTGAGCTAAGATGGTGCCATGGCACTCCAGCATGGGTGACAGAGTAAGACTCCATCTCAAAAAAAAATAAAAGAGAAACTACAGATCAATCATTATTCATGAACATAAATGCAAAATTTCTAAACAAACTTCTGGCAATGAAAACCAACAACATTAAAGGAATAACATAACAAATGTTGGCAAGGGTATGGAGAAATTGGAACCCTTGTACATTGATAGTAGGAATGTAAAATGGTGATACCACTAGGGAAAAACAGTATGGCAATCCCTCAGATATTAACAATGGAATGTCCATACGATCCAATAATTCCATTTCTGGATATATATCCAAAAGGATTGAAAGCAGGGTCTTTAACAGATATTTGGCCAGGTGCAGTGGCTCACGCCTATAATCCCAGCACTTTGGGCAGATGGCTTGAACTCAGGAGTTCCAGACCAGCCTAGACAACATTGCAAAACCCTATCTCTACAAAAAATATAAAAACTAGCCAGCATGGTGGCAAGTGCCTGTACTCCCAGCTACTCAGGAGGCTGTGGCAGGAGGTTCCCTTGAACCCAGGATGAGGACACTGCAGTGAGCCAAGATCATGCCACTGCACTCCAGCCTGGGCAGCAGAGTAAGACCTTGTCTCAAAACAAAAAACAAAACAGTTAATTGTACACCCATGCTTATAGTAGCATTAATCTGAAGAGCCAATATGTGGAAGTAACCCAAATGTCCATTGACAGATAAATGGGTACTAAAGTGTGATGTATATGTATAATGGAATATTATACAGCCTTAAAAAGGAAGGTAGATAGTAAATACCTCTTGGCGGGGGGGAAGGAAGCAAAGCTGGGTGCAGTGGCTCATGCCTATAATCCCAGCACTTTGAAAGACCAAGGTGAGAGGATCACTTGAGCCCAGGAGTTTGAGACCAGCCTAGACTGTAAAGTAAGAAGCCATCTGTACCAAAAAAAAAAAAAAAAAAAAAAATTATCCTGTTGTAGTGGTGCACACCATTAGTGCCAGCTACTTGGGAGGCTGACCTGGAAAGACCTCTTAAGCCTAACAGGTCAAGGTTGCAGCAAGCTATGATCATGCCACTGCACTCCAGCCTGGGTGACAGAGCAAGATCCTGCCTCAAAATAGAAAAATAAATAAATAAAAAGGAAGGAAATTCTGACATATGGATGAACATTGAAAACATTAATCCAAGTGAAGTCAGTCACAAAAGTCAGTCATAATGTATGATTCCACTTACAATCATACCTAATCAAATTTGTTTTGACCTAAAGATGCTAATGACTCTATGTTCAGTAGTAATGAGAGCACTGGTAATCCATGGCATGATTTGGCAATAGAGATACACAAAATATCTCCATTGGATACTACTATCAACCATTTAAAAGAAGCAAGGTGGTGGCCAGGTGTGGTGGCTCACACCTGCAATCCTAGCACTTTGGGAGGCCCTAGACAGGTGGATCACTTGAGGTCAGGAGTTTGAGACCAGCCTGGCCAACATGGTGAAACCCTGTCTCTACTAAAAATACAAAAATTAGCTGGGTGTGGTGGTGCACGCCTGTAATCACAGCTACTCAGTGTAAGGGTAGCCAAGAGAAAGGAGAATAGACCAGAAGTCAGGCAAGAAAGCAGAGGAGGCAGCCCTGGACTTACAAAACCAGGGGTTTATATAGGGTGAAAGGGGCATAAGGGAGTTTCAGGACTAAGGTCATCTATTCGCTTGTAACAGGTACAGAGATAGTCTGTTGACTTGTAACAGACCTACAATACATTATCCTGTGACTTTTGTGACGACAGTCTTTTTAAAAAAAGAGAAAAAACAAATTTTTTTACAGATATGTGTCAAACAGGAATTTATAAGTATGGATAACCAACATATGTTTTCCCTGTCCTCCCCTGAAATGCCCAGATGGCTGTAATCAGGCTTTGCTTAATTGTAGCATGTCTGGCAGCCTTGATGTGGCACCTAGGTAGGGGTTCAGAAATGCAGCTGCAGAGCAATCAGAGTGGGCAGAAGGGGTCAGCTTGTACAGCTTGTCCCTAACATTCAGGAGTCTGAGGCACAAGAATAGCTTTAATTCAGGAGGTGGAAGTTGCAGTGAACCAAGAGTGTGGCACTGCACTCCAGTCTGGGCAACAGAGCAAGACTGTCTCAAAAAAAAAAAAAAAAAAAAAAAAATCCTGTGTCTTCCTTTGATAGAATGAATTATTATTCCCAATTCCTTGCCTGCTTCATGTGATCTTCCAGACCACATATTGGACAGAGTAATTATTTCCCCATTACATCAAGGTTGAATTTGGCCATGCAACCTGCTTTTAGCCAATGAAATGTTAGCAGATAAGACACAAGTAGAAATGAAAAACGTGCTTGCCTAGTGTCATTTGGCCTCTTGTGCTTCTGTGATTGCCAGAAGAGAGCTGCACTTTCCATCTACCCACATCCCACAGTGAAACATCTGGAACAGATCTGATCTCAACCCAAATTCTGGCTCCTGAAGTAGAGTCTCCTCCCCACCCCAACCCACCAGCAATCCACTAGACCCAGGAGCAAGAAAATAAATGCTGTTGTAAGCCACTGAGTTTTGGGGTGGTTTCTGACACAGCAAAGACACTAACAAATAGTCTTTCTCACTCCAGTACTTCTCCAGAGTCCTCTTTACTCTCCCACCACAAACCCTAACCCTCCTTAATAATTAGCAAGATTCTTTTTTTTTTTTTAGAAGGAGTTTCACTCTTATTACCCAGGCTGGAGTGCAATGGTGCGATCTCAGCTCACTGCAACCTCCGCCTCCTGGGTTCAGGCAATTCTCCTACCTCAACCTCCTGAGTAGCTGGGATTACAGGCACGTGCCACCATGCCCAGCTAATGTTTTGTATTTTTAGTAGAGACGGGGTTTCACCATTCTGACCAGGATGGTCTCCATCTCTTGACCTCGTGATCCACCCTCCTCTGCCTCCCAAAGTGCTGGGATTACAGGCTTGAGCCACCGCGCCCGGCAATTAGCAAGATTCTTCATTGTGTGGATGCAGATTCTGTACCACCTTGGTGATTTGTTTGGTTAAAATATGCTTACTGATCCCTAATTTCATGGTTAGTTACACAGAAAGGCGATTTAGATAAGGCGAAGGCCCTATCCTTTGTCCCATTACAAACCCAGGGAGGGAATCTAAAGTTCCCACGAATAATCTAACCAGTAACTAATATAATCAGATCCTTAATCAAAATCTAATGCCACTCCTTTCTGCTCCCTACATAAAATCATCAAAGTTAAGAGTGCATACATTTTTTTTGTGGGTGTTTACCATGCACTTAAGAAACAAAATTGGCCAGGCGCAGTGGCTCACATCCCAACACTTTGGGAGGCTGAGGCGGGAGGATCATGTGAGCTCAGGAATTTGAGACCAACCTGGTCAACATGGTGAAACCCTGACTCTACTAAAAATATATAAAAAATTAGCTGGGCATAGTAGCACATGCCTGTAATCCCAACTACTCAGGAGGCTGACGTAGGAGAATTGCTTAAACCCTAGAGGCAAAGGCTGCAGTGAGCCGAGATCAAAATCATGCCACTGCATGCGTGGTGGCAGGGGCCTGTAATCCCTGCTACCTGGGAGGCTAAAACAGGAGAATCACTCGAACCAGGGACATGGAGGTTGCAGTGAGCCGAGATGGCGACACTGCACTCCAGCCTGGCTGATAAGAGCGAAAGTCTCAAAAGAAAAAAAAAGGAAAGTCAGTTTTTTTCTTTGGGGCACTTTTTTTGACAGAGCTTTGGATGTGGAGTGTTTTTATTCAATCCTAGAAGCACATTGTTTTTAGTCCTTTAAAAATCAATTAGGGCTGGGCACGATGGCTTACACCTATAAATCCCAACACTTTGGGAGGCCGAGGTAGGTGGATTACTTGAAGCCAGCAGTTTGAGATCAGCCTGGACAACATGTGAAATCCCATCTCTACCAAGTATACAAAAATTAGCCAGGTGTGGTGGCACATGCCTGTAATCCCAGCTACTCGGGAGTCTGAAGCACAAGAATTGCTTGAACCCAGGAGGCGGAGACTGCAGTGAGTTGAGATTGCGCCACTGCACTCCAGCATGGGTGATGGAGTGAGACTCTGTCTCAGAAAAAAAAAAAAAAAAAAAATCAACTAAAGAGTAGCTGAGGCAGCTTTTGTGAAGAAAAATAAAACCAGACACCTCACACTTCCAGATAGTAATACCCATTACAAAGCTATAGTAAGATAGTGTAGTACTGGTGAAAAGACAGGCAAACAGATCAGTGGAACAGAATGGTGACTTTCACAAAGATGATCCTCTGACAGGACAAAGGTGGCACTGTACTGTGGTAAGGAAAGGGTGGTATTTTCAGTAAATGGCGCTTTTTCCGCTGGCTACCTATGGCTGCTTTTGTTCTCTTTTACTCCTCTCAAAGCTCTCTGTGGTATTAGAAGAGCAAGAAACATACACACGTCTATGATTCTAGCCAGTCAGACATGAACTTTTCTGCCCATTTAAAAAGAAACAAAACAGAAAGAAACAGAAACTTTTCTGCCCATTTAAAAAGAAACAAAAAAGCCGAAACAGAGCTAACAGTGGACCTTTTTGATCATCCCAAAATCTGGATGTAAATGGACTTCAAAGCAGTTTGCCTCAGAGCTGATGAATTCAAACACATGTCCTAAAAACCTGATTTATGCTGCACCCAAAGAAGCGAGCAGCAGAGGGAAGGGGGCTACACTAGAAGAAAGGCAAGCAATCATTTTACCCCACAGTAGAGATCACCCCAGGGCAGAATGGCCACCAATAGAAGTGGCAGTTCTCTGGACAGGGAAAATTGCCATTCCATACACAAGTAATGCTTTGATCTTCCACTGTTTTATTCAAAACCAATAAACTTTATTAGGAAAGATTAGGCTTGTTCTCATTTTCAGAAATTTTTGTTCCAGCAACACTGACCTCACAGTTAAAGGGGAGAAAAAGAAAACCCTTGACTCCTCTGCTGATGACTACAGCTAAGAGCAGGGGAACTCTGAATGGAAACTTCATCAAAGATATAAAGATGGCAAATAAGCATCTGATGAAAAGCTGCTCAACTCATTAATCAGCATTGTGGAAGACAGTGTGGCAATTTCTCAAGGATCTAGAAAGAGAAATTCCATTTGACCCAGCAATCCCATTACTGGGTATATACCCAAAGGACTATAAATCGTTCTATGATAAAGACACATGCACATGTATGTTCAGTGCAGCCCTGTGTATAATAGCAAAGACCTGGAACCAACCCAAATGCCCATCAATGATAGACTGGACAAAGAAAATATGGCACGTATACACCATGGAATACTATGCAGCCATAAAAAAACGATGAGTTCATGTCCTTTGTAGGGACTTGGATGAATCTGGAAACCATCATTCTCAGCAAACTGACACAAGAACAGAAAACCAAACACCACATGTTCTCACTCATAGGCAGCTGCTGAACAATGAGAACACATGGACTTAGGGAGAGGGGCATCACACACTGGGGGTAGTCGGGGAGGGAGCTAGGGAAGGGACAGTGGGGGCAGTGGGGAGGATAACATGGGTAGAAAAGCCAAATATAGATGAAGGGGGAATAGAAGCAGCAAACCACCTGGTTATGTATGCATCTATGCAACAACCCTGCATGACCTGCACATGTGCCCCAGAACCTAAAGTTTTTAAAAACTTAAAAATTTTTTTTAAAAATTACAAGAAAGTCACAAATGTGACCAAAGTAATTCAGAAAAATGTATGAGCTCTTATACTTAAATCTGTGTTAAAAAAGGCAAAAAAAGACTGAGTTTTTCTTTTTTTATCTATGTACTTTATACTTTACTTTCAAACTCTGATCTTAGAATAAAGAAAGGCTGACTGAAGGGGGGGAGAAAAAAAAAACGGAATATAACCACACCCATTAGAATTGTTAAAATCTTTAAAAGGCTGATCGCGTATGTGTCCTTCCAAAACTCACATGTTGGAACCTAGTATCTAATGTGACAGCATTTAGAGGGAGGGCCTTGGCCGGGCGCGGTGGCTCAAGCCTGTAATCCCAGCACTTTGGGAGGCCGAGGTGGGTGGATCACGAGGTCAAGAGATCGAGACCATCCTGGTCAACATGGTGAAACCCCGTCTCTACTAAAAATACAAAAAATTAGCTGGGCATGGTGGCATGTGCCTGTAATCCCAGCTACTCAGGAGGCTGAGGCAGGAGAATTGCCTGAACCCGGGAGGTGGAGGTTGCGGTGAGCCGAGATCGCGCCATTGCACTCCAGCCTGGGTAACAAGAGCGAAACTCCGTCTCAAAAAAAATAAAATAAAATAAAATAGAGGGAGGGCCTTTTGGGGAAGTGATTAGGTCTTGAGGGCGGGTTCCACCCTCATAAAGTACCTAGTGCCCTTACAAAAGAGGCTTCAGAGAGCTGCCTGGGCCTTCCTTCTCTTCCATGTGAGGATACAGCATTAGTCCCGTCTTGCCCTTCCACCTTCTGCTGTTTGAGAATGCAGCAAAAAGGCACCAACTTGGAAGCCAAGAGCAGCACTCAGCAGACACTGAAACTGCTGTCATCTTGATCTTGGACTTCCCAGTTTGCAGAACTGTGACAAATTATTTATTTGAAAATTACCCTATCTAAGGTACTTTTTTATAGCAGCACACTAGACTGAGACACTGGACCAAAAAAAAAAAAAAAAAAGTACATATTATATAATTCTACTTATATAAATCTCAGAAAATGCAAACTAATCTACAGTGACAAAAAAGCAGAGTAGTGATTGCTTTGGGATGGGAAATAGAAACGGAAGAGAGAGGAACTCAAGGAAAGCTTTGGAGTGAGGGATACATTTACTATCTTTACTGTGGTAATGGTTTCATAAGTGTATATATGTGCCAAATTTTATCAATTGTATACTTTAAATAGGTGCAATTTATTGTTTGACAATTCTAACTCAATAAAGCTCTTAAAAACTAAAATTGGTAAAAACAAAAACAAAAATAAAACAAACAAACAAAAAAAAAAACTAAAATTGGTTAACAGTCAACCACAAATAAGACAATGAAATATAAATCTCAAAACTGCCCTAGGGCTAAAAAAGCAAGGTTTGACTAAAACTGAGTTATATCCAATGAATGTGGTACATTACAAGAATATAAACTCATATAGGGGCACAATACAAAAATTATCTTACTGATAAATCTACCTGGATTCTTATGCCAGCTCTTCCATTAATTACTTAGTGCTATGAGTTTAATTATGTCCCCCAAAGAATGACATGTTGAAGTCCTAACCCCCAGTGTATCTCAAGAACATAACCTTCTGGAAATAGTATCATTACAGATGTATTAGATTGGTGCAAAAGTAATTATGGTTTTTGCCATTTTTAATAATTAGTTAAGATGAAGTCAAATGGAATTGGGACCCTAATCCAATATAACTAGTGTCCTTATAAGATGGCTATGTAAACAGAGAAACAGAGAGAACTCCTTGTGATAATGAAGACAGAGACTGGAGTTATGAAGCTGCAAGCTAATGTACTGTCAAAAACAGCCCACAAACCACCAGAAGCCAGAAAGAGGCTAGCTTTCTCTTTCCTACAGGTTTCAAAGAACATGGCCCTGCCAATACTTTGAGCCATCTAGTCTCCAAAACTGAGACAAATTTCTGTTGTTTTAAGCTACCCAGTTTGCAGTTTTGTTACGGCAGCCTTGGGAAACTAATACACTTGGTGTTTCTGGTAAGTCATTAATATTTCTAGGCCTTGATTTCCTCACTTTTACCTAAGAGGGTTGGACTAAATTATATATAAAACTCCTTAGGAAAATTCACTAGTTTTTTACGCCCTGACTGCCCCATTTGTAAAATGGAGATCGTTTTGTAACAATGCCTGGCACATGGAAGCACTAAGTGTAAGCTGATATTTAACACACACTAGTAATAGCAGTAATGATTCTTTCAGTTCTGGCAATCTATAGTCTATAACCAATCCCAAAGTATATGAGGTTTATGTGTCCGGTGAATTCTAGGAACGAGAATTCAGGAAGAAAAATACCCTACAAAGTTTGGATGAGGGCAGAATAAGGAGTGGAACAACCAGAAGGGAGTCCTCAATAGCTGTGACAAAGGGTCAGACACAGTCAGGAAGGCATTCTTATAGCAGGTCCTCCCACTTCCTCCACTGCTTTACATTTCATGGTAAGCCCATTCCAACCCTACCCAAGCCCCTCCAGGAGTGAGAACCTCCCATCTAGGTTCCTGCTGCTAAGTGGCTCACCCAGTATGATGTTGGTACTACTTTCATTAGATTTTTCCACTAATTATTCAGTGCAAATATATACCAGGCACTACCTAAGAGAAGGGATACAGCAGGAAGTAAAACAGTCTCTTATTGTAGTTTAGAGTCTAAAAGGAGAAACAAACATTAAATAATTTTACAAATACTCATATATTACAAATGTGATGGTACTATAAAGACAAAAGACAGCGAGTCCATGCCAGGGATCAGAGGACACCTACCTGAGAAAAAATGAATTCTAAGATGAAACCTGCAGGATAAGTAGAAGTTAACCAGGAATAAGTGTTAAAGAGAAGTTGGAGGAAACAGGCAGAGGGAAGGTATGTGACACACCTCTGAAGTAAAATTAAAGCTTGCCACATTTGTGGAACAGAAACAAGTCATGAGACATGAGGCTGAAGAGGTAGGCTGGAGATAGATTATGTGGCCATCATAGCCCATAGCGAGGAGTTTGATCTTCACCCTAAGTTCAAGGGTGAGTTATTGAAGGGTTTTTAAGCAAAGGAGTAATGTAAGACTTGCATTTTCCAAAGATCACTCTGGCAGCAGTGTAAAAAACAGGTAAGAGGGTAGGTGTGGCCATGAGGTTATAATGGAGTGGTACTGTAGTCTTTCAGATGAGACATGATTCAATGTCATAGATTAGGATGGGTTGTAAACTAGGAAAGAAACGGTTGGAGAAATCCACTGGTAAAGTTTGATCTGGTGTCAAGGACCTTGGGATGCTGCTTCCAGCAGCTCAAAACCCCATTACAGAGATTCTGCTGAACAGAATTCTTCGGGAGAATGAGAGCCAGACACATTAGCCAGGAGAGCCCAGAACAAAGGGCTACTTTGGAATCTGTGTCATCCAAAGGGAACCTGAGTTTCTCTACTTCATGATGCATTTCCCAGTAGATCTAGAGGCTACAGACACCCCTAAAAGTGGGTGATGTGTCACTGATAAATGACTAGGCACTGGGGGCAGGGCAAGATAGAAAATAGATTCTTGGAAAGGTATGTGATTAATCTCAAGCCTTCTTTTTGTCACTTTTCCTTATTCAGCAGGTTACTGGGGATCAACAGAGCTGGGTGAGGACAAACCCCTACCCCTTTACAGTGCCTCATCCATCAAGGTTGTTTCTCCTCCACCCTTCTGCCTCTCCGCTTTCTTTCCCTCTTATCTCCCCTTTCCATTCTCACCTCACTTTCCCCGCTTCTCACCTTTCCCCCACTGTCTCCCTGAGTATGGGGAGATACCCCAAACTCTCATTATTGACAAGATGGGCACTGTCTCCCTAGACCCCTCTTGTGGTCATAACTACTCACTGCAGCCATGGTGGCCTATGTGGACTTGGGCCAGAGGGGACAGACAGAACCTGGTCTGAAGGCAGACTTTTTCCCAGACCATAGTAAAACTGAGTGCTGCACCATGCTTCAGCTTTGTGTCCAGCACTTCTTCTGCAGCTGCAAAGACAGTGACAACAACTAGTAGTGATAAAAAAAATTTAACTCAACAAATATTTATGAGCACTGGCCATATACATAACTACCAGGAAGTCATTATTTACTAAGGATAAGACCAATGCCATCACAGTTCTGGCCACTGTAGGAATTAATATCTAGCATACTTAGAACACTAATAGCTTAATACATTCATTCTTAACAGGTTCATCTATTCTATTTGTCTTTGAGAAACGGTTGCTGCTTGGCTGCTAAAGGTACCTCAGGATCTCAGAGGAGGAGCATGAAGAAGGGACCCCACACATCTGGGACTCTGACATCTGAGAAGGGAATGCTGGCTGGCCGATGCTGTACATATGAAGAGGTACAATGAGGGTGGTTCTGGGACTGCAGAAAAAAACTACAAACTGGAACCAAGTGATGCTGTCAGAATGAGGAGTCGTTACTGAGAGAAGGTTGACAGAGACAGAAAGCAAACAGAAGGAAAGTGTCCGAGGCCAGGTGCGGTGGCTCACACCTGTAATCCCAGCACTTTGGGAGGTCAAGGCAGGTGGACCACTTGAGGCCAGGAATTTAAGACCAGCCTAGCCAATGTGGTGAAATTCATTCTCTACTAAAAAACACAAAAATTAGCTGGTAGTGGTGGTGGGCACCTGTAGTTCCAACTACTCAGGAGGCTGAGGCAAAAGAATCACTTGAACCTGGGAGGTGGAGGTTGTAGTGAGCTAAGATGGCACCACTACAGTACTCAAGCCTGGGCAACAGCACAAGATCCATCTTGGAAAGAAAAAAAAAAAAAGAAGAAAAGTGTCCTTTCTAGCCCTACAACCTGCCTTCACTAGTCCCTACAGCCCAGTCAGCCAGCTGGCAAAGAAGAAATGTGATTTGCAGAGTTCTAGCCCCAGCACACAACAGTGTAAAAACCAGCACAACATTCCTTTAAAAAGAATCAAGTAGGATAATTAGCTATACCAGACAGAAATCATTACTTATTATACAAAAGTAATTCTAACAGTGTAATGTTAGCAAGAGCTACAGACCAATGGAACCCAACAGAGAGCCCAAAATCAGAGCATTTGACAAAATTGGCACTGCATGGTAGCAGAGAAAAACCACATGACAGATAGTCATATGGAAAAAAAAAAAAAAAAGATTTGGATCTCTACCTCCCTTATACACAAAAACAAATTCCAGCTGGGCATCATGGCACACACCTGTAATCCCAGCTTCTTGGGAGGTTGAGGCAGGAGGATCACTTGAGCCCAGGCCAGCCTGGCCAACATAGCAAGATTCCCCACCTCAAGAAATAAAATAAATTGGTTAAACCACTATAGAGAACCAGCCTTATATTATCTAGTAAAACTATAAATACATCTAACCTATGACCCAGATTACACTGCTGGATATACCACAGAGATACGCAGGCACATGTGCAACAGCTATACACGTTTGGGTTTGTTTGTTTTTTGTAAAGAGACAGGGTGTTGCTGTCACCCAAGCTGGAGTATAAGATCACAACTCATTGTAACCTCAAACTCCTGGGCTCAAGAGATCCTCTCATCTCAGCCCCCTAAGTAGCTGGGACTACAGGCACACACCACCATGCCCAGTTTTGTTTTTTTTTTTTTTTTTTTTTTAAAGAGGACAGGATCTCACTATGTTGCCTGAGCCAATCTCAAACTCCTGGGCTTAAGCAATCTTCCTGCCTCAGCTTCTCAAAGCACTGGGATTATAGGTGTGAACCACCATGCCTGCTTTAATATTCAAAAATATTAATGATTAATTTTGAAATATCCAAAACTGGAAACAATTCAATTGTCTCTCAACATTACAGTGAATAGTGATGTAGTTGTGTAGTAAATCTCTATACATGGTAGAACAATAGGGTAGTAAATTTCTATATATAGTCATGAAAATAAATGAGAACATCTTTATGTAGACAAAGGATAAATCTTACAACTTTACTGAGAGGGGAGCAATGCAAAAGAATACAAGCAGTACAGGCACTGCTACTTATAGTAAGTCAGCAGATTAAATATTTAACTGTAAACATGAAGACTGAGTTACTATCTTATCTACAGAATTGTACTTTTCCCTTACAAATGAATGAATCTACAGACATGGCTGGACTTGCTATTTTGTTGTATTCATTCAATGTCACATTACCTAATCATTGAAACTTGGAAGAAGTAATGCCTGAGCTGAAAAAAGAGAATGTGTACTTTTTTAAACAATAATAGTTACCATTTTCTGAGGGACATGTTTCTGAAGGTTTCTAATTCTGTATGTTTTTCACTTAATCTTACAATACCTCTAGGTATTATTACCGCTATTACATACTTAAGAAAATCGAAGTTCAGAGAGGCAGTGATTCTCTCAAAATTACAAAGTTCTCAGAGTAAGTGGCAAAACAAGGATTCAATCCAGGTACTTCCGAATTCAAACCCCAGGTACTTGGTCACATTTCAGTTGTTTCCTTTTCACATAAATCCAAGAATGGCTGGAGAACAGCCTGCAAGAGAAAGAACATTTCAAGATAATTGCCCATAGATAAATAAGATCAGATCACGAAGAGTCTTAAATGCCATGCTAAAAGAAGCTGACTGTTTTGGGTGGTTTTTTTTTTTTTTTTTTTTTTTTTTTTGACAACAAGGAGGTGTAAGTGAAGACTAGGGGTTGCCATAAACAGTGAAGAGACAGGATAAAGTTTTTAAGATCATTCCGGCTGCAGTATGGATTGAAAAAGGGTAAGACTTGAAGCTGAGAGACCAACTAGGAGACTACTGCCTTTCTCAAAAGAAGCAATGAGGGCCTAAACCAGGAGTCACACGAGGCATAAAGGAGTGAAGCAGGCAGGTTCTCTGACAGTTCCTTGCTGGCTGTCAGTTTTGGTAGAGAGGACATCACCAGAGACCTCTCTCCAGTCTTTGCACACATCCAGAACCAACAGGTCATCAAAACCTTCTCAAGCTACTACTTCCGTGACAGCTGGGAAAGGTTCTCTGCTTTTAAGTATTAATGATTATGTTGGGCCCACCTGGATAATCCCGGCTATTCTCCATCTCAAAACCCTAACCTTAACCACATCTAAAGTTCTTTTTGCCATTTTATTCACAGATCCCAGGGATTAGGATGTAGACATCTTTGGGGGATGACTATTCTGCCTGTACAGTTGGTACTCCCTCACCCAACTGTTACTGAATGAACATGTGCAGCAACCCTGGCTGGCCTGAGAAGGGTATGATTACCAAAGCCTCAAAACTTGCCAGGAATGAAGGTAGACGCACACCACCATACCAAGACCTACCATCGTAATAACTGAATTTAGAATGTAGAGAGGAGAGATGACTACCAGTTGCAGCCCCAAGGCACACTGTAGCTATGAAGCCTGTAATTTGTACCCCTAAGTTTCTTCTTTAAAAGGCCCAGGAATCATGAACATGAATGGGAGAAGTGGATCTGAGGCTGTAGCCGTGGAATTATGCCCGCCCAGATTTCAAGAGAACCAGCTGCAGTTAACTGACAGCCTCCAGCATCCTCACCTTTGCATCTATCAAGGTATCACATTTCCCTCAGGTTACTACCAGTGACTGAGCACAGCAAGGGTATTAAGCCACTTCTTCTAACGGACCTTTGATTAGACTCCATTACCAGGGCCAAAACTTTCTCAGTAGTATGGCGCAGCCTGAGGTCCCTTCTACCCCATCTTTCCGTTTTCTCTGTACCTGAGAGCCAGAACCCTAGAGAATGGTAGCCAAACACAGCCTTCCTAAAACTCACATTTGAGTTTCTAAGCATGCATGGTTATCAGAATTTCTGAGGTGCTAAGTGTAGATTCCCTGGACCTCATTCCCCAGAAAGTTCTGACGGTCCTATTAATATTACGTTTTAGCAATCATGCTGGGTGGTATGTATACTAGTGGTCTGTAAATTACATTTTTTAAAATAGGTAAAGGGTATCTGAACAGTCATGTTCAAGCTCACAGCTGTGTAAGTAGTTTGTTGGCAGGGTGCGGTAGCTCATGCCTGTAACCCAGCACTTTGGGAGGCTGAGGCAGGCGGATCACCTGAGGTTAGGAGTTTGAGACCAGCTGGGCAACATGGTGAAACCCCGCCTCTACTAAAAATACAAAATTTAGTTGGGCATGGTGGCAGGCACCTGTAATCCCAGAGGCTGAGGCAGGAGAATTGCTTGAACTGTGAAGTGGAGGTTGCAGTAAGCCGAGATCATGCCACCGCACTCCAGTTTGGCGGACAAGAGCAAGACTGAGTCTTTAAAAAAAAAAAAAAAAAAATAGCATGTCTTAGCTAGGCATGATATGGCACTTAAAAGTCCAATATAACAGGCTGAGGCAGGAAAGTGGTTTGAGCTCAGGAGTTCAAGACCTCGGTGAACTATAATCATGACACTGCCCTCCAACCTGGGTGACACAGTAAGATCACATCTCAAATATAAACACATAAATATAAGTGTAAAATGTACTAGTCTAGGCTGGGCGTGGTGGCTCATACCTGTAATCCTGGCACTTTGGGAGGCTGAGGCAGGTGAATCACTTGGGAACCGAGCGAGACTCCATCTCAAAATTTAAAAAAAAAAAAAAAAAAAAAACTATAGACTATGGAATCAAAAAAGCGGTGAACTACAAACTGAAAAACAGTATCACTGGAAGACCTATTAAAGGCAATCTCCCTAGGGGTTCATCATCTGATGAGCCTTTTATGAGTTACTTTTGTCTATTCCTGAATGAAATAAAGATGATGGTGTAACGGTGTAAACTATTCTGCGCCCATTTCAGTTCTTATAGAAAGTAATCTAACCTTTTGGCCTTTCTGTCATAATGCAGTGTAGAAATAGACAATTTCTAGTGTACGTACCTCAACCCTAACTGAACTTCTATTTTAATCCTGCTCTAAGATTCAGCGTCAAAACCATCTTGACAATACCTATGTCTATCTTAGTGATGCAGCATCAGCCCCAATTTCTGTTTTAAGTATATTTCTACCACTAAAGAATTTTGAGATAGCTTTTTTTTTTTTTAAGATGGAGTCTCACTCTGTCACCAGGCTGGAGTGCAATGTCACAATCTCAGCTCACTGCAACCTCTGCCTCCCAGGTTCATGAGATTCTCCTGCCTCAACCTCCCAAGTAGCTGGGATTATAGGCATGCACCACCAGGCCCAGCTAATTTTTGTATTTTTAGTAGAGACGGGGTTTCACCATGTTGGCCAGGATGGTCTCAGATCTCTTGACCTCATGATCCGCCTACCTTGGTCTCCCAAAGTGCTGGGATTATATATAGGCCTGAGCCACCGCACCCAGCCTAGCATTATTTTTTTTTTAATAATTACTTAAAATTTAAAAGTATAGGCCGGGTGAGGTGGCTCAAGCGGCCAAGAGATTGAGACCATCCTGGTCAAACATGGTGAAACCCCGTCTCTACTAAAAATACAAAAAAATTAGCTGGGCATGGTGGCGCATGCCTGTAATCCCAGCTACTCAGGAGGCTGAGGCAGGAGAATTGCCTAAACCCAGAAGGCAGAGGGAGGTTGTGGTGAGCCGAGATCGCGTCATTGCACTCCAGCCTGGGTAACAAGAGTGAAACTCCGTCTCAAAAAAAAAAAAAAAAAAAAAAATTTAAAAGTATAGACACAGAGTCTCACTATGTTGCCCAGGCTAGTCTTGAAGTCCTAAGCACAAGTGATAGCTCATATACCTCAGCCTCCCAAAGTGCTGGGATTACAGGCATCAGTCACCACGCCCGGCAGATGGCATTGGCATTGTGAGAAATGGGAGTGGGTATAGGGGACACAGAGTAGAGTGTAAAAAGAAGAAAGATATTTGGAACTGAGTAGCTTTAATAAGTCCTGCCCCTTTTCTTTTACTTCTTCCTTCAAAGCAAAACCAAAATGAGCTACTGAAAGTTTATTTACTTCCTGGAATGGAATTATTATCTGTCCCGACTTCCCTTTCCCATCAGACAGGTCCCTAAAACTGTAAAAAAAGACTATACTCTCAAACAAACATGCATTCAATTCAGGTGACTGATATTTTCATAACATTTTCTTTAACATTTAATAGAAACTATATACAATAAATTTTTACTCTATTTTACATAACATAGCCACCACAGAAATTTACATAGGTTAAAAGCAAGATGGATAAAGAGGACCCAGTCCTGTGGGCTATTTTCTCAGAAGATAAAAGCCAGAATTCACCAGGGCAAGGGGTTCAAGACTGCTCAATTAAGTAGAGGTGAAGAAACGCTGAACTGCAGGCCTTTAGATAGAGATAACCAGATATTAGGGCCATCACTATCTCAAAGACACCACTCACAAAGACAGCTCCCACCTAGCTACTTAAGTGGATTTCTATCCATGACTTTGGAAATCCCATTACAAAGATGTCTCTTTCCTTTTAGGTATAGTCCCAAATAATCCCAGAAGCTCTGATAAGGATTATCAAAGCTCTTTCTCTTCCAAAAAAACCCACAACTTTTCAAAAGTATCAGTCCATTCCCTCAAAATTTGGTTTTATGTCTGACTGTAATACTCAATCCAGAAGAAAAACAAGGTAGTTGAGTTGCCTGTGTTTTTGTGAGAGATGATCAGAAATACTTCTTTGAAGAATGAGAAATTTAAGTCTGCCAAAGTAAAATGGTTCCCAAAACTATCAACTAATAGAAGTGGGTTCTGGCTTCCCATTTGCAGTAGCCAATCCACTCTGAGACAATGGTGCAGAAGCTTTCTCAGAATTTCGAGATCCCTGGGATCTGCACCCATCTCCAGCCATCTGCATCTGGCCCTGTTAAAAAAAAGGCACTTCAGTTAGAAATTCATTCACTGTGGTCTGAAGTATTAATCTGACTTATCAGTGGCCACTTATACTCGCAATAAGAACAATACAACAGAAATAAATTAATTCTGGGCAGATGTTCTTCCCTATATTAGCTATTCCTGTCCCTTGGAAGAGCCCATTGTTGAGGATATTCCAATGGGATGGAGAGCTGCAGGCTGTTTCTTCCAAATGAAATAGCCATTCCCTGCTGAGGTCCCAGAACAGCCAACAGACCATAGGAAGATAGTCTTTTAGGCCTCTGTTTGAAACCATCAGCTATAATACAACTGCTGGTCTTCAGTCAGGGCCACTGGAATTCTACCCAAGATTCACAGAAGCAACTCAAATCACATTACATTACTGGTCCTTCTACAATGAGAACAATTTCAGGGCTGAACTCTCCCTCAGAAGGTACAATTTACCTAGATTACCTGTCTCAAGCTTTTATTTAAATAAATGTATGTCCTACTCTGGGATATGAGGATCAGGGGACGTTAGGTAAGTCTAAGAGCCCATCTGGAGAACTACAGCAACAAGGGTATTCAGGAGCAGAGTGGAGCATTTTCTAAAGTGCTTTGCTTATATGGTATTCAATGAGTGAGAGCCATAGTGGAGCATCTTTATACTAGTGATAACACCCCATTCCCCTCCAGGAGTACATGCTAGCCAGCAGGGAACCCTCTGCCTGGCCAGGTCACTACATGAGAAAACTGTTCTTCACTTGCCAAAATATCCACTGGGTCTTCAGCAATTTCTTTGACTAAATGATCTTCAAGGGTTAGTGAAGGATCAAAAAGCAAAGGTGAAGGAGGACACTGCATACCATCACCCACAACATCCAAGTCCTAGGAAAAAAAAGAGAAAAGGGTAACAATAATAAAGTTAGCATGTTTTTCAGCAAACTTTAAAGCAATTATCTGCTGTCTCCCTCAACCCTTGCCTACCTTTAATAAAAAAAATTTTTTTACTAGAATGTCCAACAAATGAAACAAGATCCAAAAGCACCAAGAGCTTTTGCTGCCAAGTGTAAAACACAGACCAGTATAGTGGATTAAAAAACGAAATTCTGGCCACCACATCTGTAATCCCCGCACTTTGGGAGGCCGAGGCAGGTGGATTGTTTGAGCCCAGGAGTTCAAGACCAGCCTGGGCAACACGGTAAAACCCCGTCTCTACAAAAACTGCAAAAATTAGCCAGGCGTGATGGCACACACCTGTAGTCCCAGATACTACAGAGGTTGAGGTGAGAAGATCCCTTGAGCCCGGGAAACAGAGACTGCAGTGAGCTGAGTTTCCGCCACTGCACTCCAAACTGGGTGACAGAGGTAGACCCTGTTTCGGCGGGGGGTGGGGGGAAATTCCCAGGAAAATTCATAGAAACATAAAGTAGAAAAGAGAAAAGGGTAACAGTAGGGAACAGGGGAAAGGGAAAGGAGAGAGTTACTGTTTTAAAAAGTACAAAGTTTCTGTTTAGGTTAATGAAAAAGTTCTAGAACAGAAAGTGGTGATAGTTGTACAACATGGTAAATGTTCATCATAACACCTATTTGTACACTTAAAAACTGCCAGGTGTGCTGGCTCACACCTACATGCTGGGAAGCTGAAGTGGGAGGATCATTTGAGGCCAGGAATTCAAGACCAGCCTGGATGACACAGCAAGACCCCATCTCTACCTACCCACCATTTACATACATACATACATAGGTTAAAAGAGTAAAATCTTATCTGTTTAACTACATACATAATTACATATGTTTACAATTTTAAAACATTTTAAAAAATATTTCCTCTGAGGCTATCCTTTGGGAGGACAAGGCAGGCAAACAACAAGGTCAGGAGATCAAGACCATCCCGGCTAACATGGTAAAACCCAGTCTTTACGAAAACTACAAAAAACTCCAGCCTGACCAACATGGTGAAACCCTGTCTCTACTAAAAACACATAAATTAGCCGGGCGTGGTGGCACGCGCCTGTAGACCCAGCTACTCCAGAGGCTGAGGCAGGAGAATCACTTGAACCCAGGAGGCGGAGGTTGCAGTGAGCTGAGATAGTGCCACTGCACTTCAGCCTGGTGGGCACCTGTAGTACCAGCTACTCGGGAAGCTGAGCCAGGAGAACTGCTTGAACCCAGGAGGCAGAGGTTGCAGTGAGCCAAGATCGTACCACTGCACTCCAGCCTGGGGGACAGAGCAAGACTCTTTCTCAAAAAAATAGTAAAAAATTAAAAAAAAAATTTTTTAAGCCGCTCAATTTAAGCAGAAATATAGGGAATAAGATACACTCAACCTACCATCCATTTCAGGTGAGTGGAAACTTTTGTATTATCCACAGAAACCAGTATTTTCATACCATTAAGACTGTAAATCTGTTTTCTCCAATTGTTTTTTTACCATGTGCACTGTGTGTGTGTGTGTGATGGCAAGATCTCAGCTCACTGCAATCTCCGCCTCCAGGGTTCAAGTGATTTTCCTGCCTCTGCCTCCCCAGTATTTGGGATTATAGGCACATGCCACCACACCCAGCTAATTTTTGTATTTTTTGTAGACAGGGTTTCAGCATGTTGGCCAGGCTCACCTGGAACTCCCAACCTCAGGTGATCTGCCTGTATCAGCCTCCCAAAATACTGGGATTACAAGCATGAACCACTGCATCCAACCCATACACAATTCTTATAATTAGCTTGGACTGCACGCTAATTATTTGTATAAGAAATACAGGTGGACAGATCACTTGAGGCCAGGAGTTCGAGACCAGCCTGGCCAACATGGCGAAACACTCTCTCTACTAAAAATATAAAAATTAGCCAGGCATGGTGAACCACACCTGGAATCCCAGCTACTTAGGAGGCTGAGACAGGAGAATCGCTTGAACCCAGAAGGCAGAGGTTGCAGTGAGCCGAGATTGCGCCACTGTACTCCAGCCTGGATGACAGAACAAGACTCTGTCAAAAATAATAATAATAATGATAATAATTAGCTTGGAATTAAACATTGAAGCAAAAGGCATCCAAGTCTCAAGATAACAATGGAATGGATATGTTTTCAGAAAAGGTTTTTCTCATATATACACAGTGTTGTCTCTTATAAGATTTTAAACTGGCAAAAAGAAACTAAAATAAGTGAAGGAAATAAGCAAAAATTCCAATTAAAACAGGAGTGTTTTAAAAACTAAAGGTATCAGGATATAAAGAGAATCCACATTTTTGGCTCATGCCTGCAATCCCAACACTTTGGGAATCTGAGGCAAGCAAATCACCTGAGGTCAGGAGTCCCAGCTAGGCCAACATAGTGAAACCACATCTCTACTAAAAAATACAAAAATTAGCCAGGACTGATGGCATGCACCTATAATCCCAGCTGCTTGGGAGGCTGAAACGACAACTGCTTGAACCCAGAAGGTGGAGATTACAGTGAGCCGAGATCACCACTGCACTCCAATCTAGAGCAAAACTCCATCTCAAAACACAAATAAGGAAATAAAAATTTAAAAAAGAATCCACATTTTGTTACTATCTCCAAAAACCACCAGAAGAGAATGAGAGAGAAGAAACTTAAAACAGTAAGATTAAGTATTAAAGTTACTACCTACCAACCATTCTTGCATCAAGGCACAGGAAACAAGCAAATATCCAGAATGAAAGGTTGTGTTTTTACCCATATTAATATCTGATGCCTGGTCTTCCCACAAGTAAAATCACCTAGGTTATCAATAACAAGTTACAGGCCAGACATGCTGACTCATGCCTATACCCCAGCACTCTGGGAGGCCAAGGTGGGCGGATCATTTGAGGCCAGGAGTTCGAGCGAGACCAGCTTGGCCAACATGGCGAAGCCCTGTCTTTACCAAAAACACAAAAATTAGTAAGGCCTGCTGGCACGCACCTGTAGTCCCAGCTACTCAGGAGGCTGAAGCACAAGAATTGCTTGAACCTAGGAGGCAGAGGTTGTAGTGAGCTGAGATCACACCACTGTACTCCAGCCTGTATGACAGAACAAAGACTCGTTCCTTTAAAAAAAAAACGGCTAAGTTATAGTGGCCGGGCACAGTGGCTCATGTTTGTAATCCCAGCACTTTGGGAGGCCAAGGTAAGAGGATCACCTGAGCCCACGAGTTGAAGACCAGCTTAGGCAACATAGGGAGACCTCTTCTATACAAAAAATAAAAAATTGGCTGGGCATGGAGGCATAAACCTGTAGTCCCAGCTACTTTGGGAGGCTGAGGCGAGAGGATCACTTAAGCCCAGGAGTTTGAGGCTGCCGTGACCCATAATCACGGCACTGCATTCCAGTCTGAGCAACAGAGGAAAAAACCACAACTCAGAAAAACAAAAGTTATAAAAATGATAACTGAGCCAGGCACAGGGGCTCATAACACCGAAAGAAACCCTGTCTCAAAAGTTCCTAACAGTATATTCCTTAATAGCCAAAAAGTAGAAACAGCGTAAATATCCATCAACTGACAGATTTTTTAAGTGCTGTATTTCCAAACAATGGAATATTAATTCAGTCACAAAAAGGAATGAAGCATTGATACATACTGGTGTGGATAAACCTTCAAAACATTATGCTAAATGAAACAAGCCAGACACAAAAGGATACATATACTATTACACTGATATGAAATGCCCAGAACAAGCAAATTTAGAGACAAAAAGTAGATTCATGGTGACCAACGGCTGAAGGGAGAAGAAAATGAAGTGACATAATAGGGACTGAGTTTCTTTTGGAGATAAATGAAAACCTGAAATCAGATAGTGGTGACAGTTGCATTACTTCGTGAATGTACTAAAAATCACTAAATTATACACTTTCAAAGAGTGCAATTTATGTTATGTAAATTGTATCCCTAAAAAGGTATGAAAAAAAGTCTAGAAAAAAAATCAGGTAGGGCAGATTTCTCTAAATTAGTATGCTAACATACAAATAAAACCATTTACAAAAATTAGCTGGGCATGGTGGCGCGTGCCTGTAGTTCCAGCTACTCGGGAGGCTGAGGCAGGAGAATTGCTTGAACCCAGGAGGCAGAGGTTGCGGTGAGCCGAGATCACGCCGTTGCACTCCAGCCTGGGTAACAAGAGCGAAACTCCGTCTCAAAAAAATAAATAAATAAAATAAAACCATACATGTATATCACTTCGAAAACTGTCAATTCTCCTAACCACCAAAGACTAACCTATTCCTCACCATTAATAAATAAGGCCTTGTCTCAAGGGCCTGAGCCAGAGCAGAGCTTCTCTAACTTACATCACTGAACTCCAGAGGTAAACTCTCAGTGGGCTGAAGCTCAGCAGCACTCAAGTACAGATCCATGGGGCCGGCTTCCAGATCGTCTGGCACAGACAGTACCTGCTCGGGCTTATACATCTGAGGAGGCAACTGGAAATGGAGTGGGCAGCAGGGATCCTCAGAGAGGCTTACAGGAACAGGTTTGTTGCAGGGTACCTCTTCAGATCCCTGGCAGCACTTGAAGAGAACCTGATTCGTATCCTGACAAATATCTGTAGAAATATGGTCAAGGGAAATAAAACACAATCTATCGAAAGCATAAAATAAAAATAGCATGCTCTGCCACGTAAAACTTAAGGTCTGGACTATACAAGATAAATTACAGCTACATTTGATACAGAATACCAAATGCAGTTAGCAATTTTTAAAGTTACTTCTCAAAATAAATGTCATTTACTAGCATCAAATTCTAGCACTACCAATAATTTAAAACTAGTCTCCAACCTCCTTTTCAGGATCCTAGTCATTTAAACTAGACAATAATCCATTCTTCCTTAAGCAAGTAGCAATAACACTCCCAGGAACACAAACCTGTCCAAAATAAACACTGTAGTGGCAAATGCAAATAGCCTTGAAAATGCCCCACACACAGCCCTTCCAAAAGAGTCAAGAAATACAACGTGTCTGCTCCCTTAGCAGACTGGCAAATTTTACAAGTTTCTTGGACCTTGTTTCCAAAGATGACTACATGATAAATTCATTTAAAGCACATTGGAATAGGGGAAAACAGCTCTAGCAAGTCACTAGGTATCATATACTGACAAGAAATTAAATATCCATGCTTTTTGTTTTTTGGGGGAGTGTGGTAGTTCAGGGGAGCCCTTTTCTGATCCTAAAGGAAGAAGAAAATTTTGCTTATGAAGGCCCATTGAAAAGAAAAAGTACTCCAGAAACACTGCAAGGACTCTACAACAACTTTTGTTAAAGGTAGGAGGGCTTTATTTCCAAGTTAGCAAAGAAGCTCTGTAGGATGAATCAAAATCAAGATCATGATTAGATACTTATTTTTAACCAGAAAACACAATTTTTCTATAAACTGACAGTAGCTGGATTATGAAATTGTAATTTTAAAAATAAAAAAATTTAGTGTATAGTTTTTGTTTTGTTTTATTTATTTATTTATTTTTTGAGGCAGAGTTTTGCTCTCGTTGCCCAGGCTGGAGTACAATGGCATGATCTCGGCTAACCGCAACCTCCGCCTCCCAGGTTTCAAGCAATTCTCCTGCCTCAGCCACCCGAACAGCTAGCATTACAGGCATGTGCCAACACACCTGGCGAATTTTGTATTTTTAGTAGAGACAAAGTTTCACCGTGTTGGTCAGGCTGGTCTCAAACTCTTGACCTCAGGTGATCCACCTGCGTCAGCCTCCCAAAATGCTGGGATTAAAGGCATGAGCCACTGCGCCCAGCCTACATTTTAATTGTTTAAACCATATAAACTTCCTTGAATAAAGCCATTACTTTCAATCCATACCCGGAAATAACTAAACTCTCAAGTAGGGTGTGACGGCTGTGACACTATCAACATTGTGGACCAGGTACATCTTTGTTGGAAGAAAGATGTATAACAGCATTCCTGGCCTGTCAGTAGCACCTCCATCTCTGAGGTATAACAACCAAAAATTTATCCACACATTGCCAACTGGAAAACAAGACAGCCCCCAGTTGAAAACCACTACTCTAAAGAAACAGAAGATAGTATAAAGCAAACAAGTATTTATTGAATGAATAACCAAATGAATAAACATATGAACCTAATGGGAACCATCAGATTTGCACTATGTGCTTAAACCTAAGCAGTATCTAATGTGCTTAAGAAGCCCATTCTTAAATTGTTAATATTTAAGATGTTATCCATTAATGTTTCAACCAGAATTTGGTTTTTTTAAGACGAAGTCTTGCTCTGTCACCCACGCTGGAATGCGGTAGCACAATCTCAGCTCACTGCAACCTGGGACTCCCAGGTTCAAGCAATTCTCCAGTCTCAGCCTCCTGAGTAGCTAGGATTACAGGTGACCACCATCATACCCGGCTAATTTTTGTATTTTTAGCAGAAACAGGGTTACGCCATGTTGGCCAGGCAGGTCTCAAACAAACTCCTGACCTCGGGTGATCCACCCACCTCAGCCTCCCAAAGTGCTAGGACTGCAGGCGTGAGCCACCACACCCAGCCAAGAACTTTTTTCCACTGGAATTCAAAGGACTTTCACAAGTCTCTTATGTATTTAATACAATATCCTAAAAAAGGACTCCCCCCATCATCCTCCACCCACTTTCCTTTCAGATGGGGACAAAGAAGTAAGAAGGGAATGGTTAACCTACAACTATAGTCTGGGTCCTTCACTTTCAGTCGAGTGCTGTCTCCATTAGACCACAGTAAAGAGTTAACAGGTCACCAATGGCAGTCGCATCTTTCTCTGGGATAAGGACTTAAGGAAGGGTAAGTAACTCAGGCAACTATGGAGTGTAAAGGAAAGAGAATAAAAGGAAAAAAAAACACTTTCCTTCTCTTTTCAAATACATTTCATTTTCAACTTTGCTTTGTATCTTTGAGTACAGTATAAAAAATATATAAAATAGTCTATACTATTTGTAAACTGAGTTTTTTCCCTTATAAAAGTAATTCAAGCTCACCTTAAAAAACAAAAACAAAAAAGGGAACAGCGAAAAGGGGGCATTCACAACCACGCCATGCAAAAATTACCGCATATCTGTGTTGTTCCCTCCCAGAATTTTGTTTCATGCAGTTTAGACACTATACAGAATGTCACTATCATTCTGCTGTCATTCATAAATTGTGTTAAATATATTTAATGCCTGAAAATAATCCATACTATGTTGTGCTATGATTTATCTCCCTATTGTCCAGGAAGACAAAAAATTTTAAGGCTGTCTTTAGTTCAAAGAATATTTTATGTAAAAATATTGGTCTGCATTCGATTATCTCTTCAAAATAAATCTCCAGAAGTAAAAATTACCATGTGAACAAATAAGAATTACTTTCAAAAAGCTTATGTCAATTTATATTCCCACTGCCAATATTTAGAAGGGTTCATTTTACCATACTCTCACCTACTTTTGAAATTCACTGACTCATTTTAATTGCACATTTAAAATTTTATTTTAAAACAAACATATGAACAAATATCAATTTTATAGACTTTAAATTTTCCTTGTTTTATTTCCTATTTATAGGCGACCTTTGAACAACACAGGCTTGAATTGCACAGGTCCACTTACATATGCATTTTCTTCTGCCTCTGCCATCCTAGACAGTAACAATTCTCCTCCAGTTACCCAACATAAAGGCTGTAAGAGGGCCGGGTGCGGTGGCTCAAGCCTGTAATCCCAGCACTTTGGGAGGCCGAGGTGGGTGGATCACGAGGTCAAGAGATCGAGACCATCCTGGTCAACATGGTGAAACCCCGTCTCTACTAAAATACAAAAAAAAATTAGCTGGGCATAGTGGCATGTGCCTGTAATCCCAACTACTCAGGAGGCTGAGGCAGGAGAATTGCCTGAACCCAGGAGGCGGAGGTTGCAGTGAGCCAAGATCGCGCCATTGCACTCCAGCCTGGGTAACAAGAGCGAAATTCCGTCTCAAAAAAAACAAACAAAAAAAAAAAAAAAGGCTGTAAGAATAAGAATCTTTATGATAATCCTTCCATTTCATAAACAGAAAAAAATATTTTCCTATTTTCTTAGTTTATTATAAGAATACAATGTATGACATATAAACATATAAAATACAGCATCAGGCAGCTATTTTGTTGATAAGGCTTCTGATCAACAGTAAGCTAAAGGTTACTAGCAGTTAAGTTTTGGAGGAATCAAAAATTATACCCAAATTTTCAACTGTGTAGGGGGCTCAGCACCCCAACCCCCTGAATTGTTCAAAGGTCAATTGTATTTATAGTGAAGACATACACTTTTCAACTATTAGCCTTTCCTATCTTCTTTTAAATATGCCCAATTATTTTTTTTTGAGATGGAGTCTCGCTCTGCCACCCAGGCTGGAGTACAGTGCCACAATCTTGGCTCACTGCAATCTCCCCCTCCCAGGTTCAAGCAATTCTCTTGCCTCAGCCTCCCGAGTAGCTGGGACTACAGGTGCGCACCACCAAGCACAGCTAATTTTCATATTTTTAGAAGAGACAGGGTTTCACCATATTAGTCAGGCTGGTCTTGAACTCCTGACCTCAGGATCTGCCCAACTCAGCCTCCCGAAGTGCTGAGATTACAGGCATGAGACAACACTCCCAACCACCGAATTGTATTTTAAGCAATTTTTTTTTTTTTGAGACAGAGTCTCACTCTGTAACCCAGCCTGGAGTGGAGTGGTATGATCTCATCTCACTGCAACTTCCACCTCCCAGGTTCAAGCAATTCTCTGCCTCAGCCTCCCAAGTAGCTAGCTGGGATTACAGCAGCCCACCAACATGTCCGGCTAATTTTGCGTGTGTGTGTATTTTTAGTAGAGACAGGGTTTCACCATCTTGGCCAGGCTGCTCTTGAACTCCTGACCCCACTATCCACCCACCTCCGCCTCCCCAAGTATTGGGATTACAGCCGTGAACCACCACACCCAGACTTTTTTTTTTTTTTTAAGAGACAAGGTCTTGCTCTGTCACCCAAGGTAGAATGCAGTGACATGATCCTGCAGGTTCAAACTGGTAGGCTCAAAAGATGCTCCCAAGTAGCTGAGACTAAAGACACATGCCACCACACCCAGCTAATTGTTTTTTTTTTTTTTTTTGAGACGGAGTTTCGCTCTTGTTGCCCAGGCTGGAGTGCAATGGCGTGATCTCGGCTCACCGCAACCTCCGCCTCCTGGGTTCAGGCAATTCTCCTGCCTCAGCCTCCTGAGTAGCTGGGATTACAGGCACGCGCCACCATGTCCAGCTAACTTTTTTTTTGTATTTTAGTAGAGACGGGGTTTCACCATGTTGACCAGGATAGTCTCGATCTCTTGACCTCGTGATCCACCCGCCTCGGCCTCCCAAAGTGCTGGGATTACAGGCTTGAGCCACCGCGCCCGGCGCTAATTGTTTTTTTCTTTAGAGATGAGGTCTCACTGTGTTGTCCAGGCTGTAAGCATTTATCTTTAGAGTTTTTCTTTACTTTGCACAACATTTTATAAATAAGAACCATAATCCCTTATGAGACATCTGTTGTAGTAATTAATAAATTAGCAACATTTAATAAGCAAAACAAAAAAATCAGCTTCTTATCAAAAGACTAAGAAGAGGTTCTCCTCCTCTTCCTATTCAAGAAAGTTAAGTTTGAATTTCCAAATAATTGGCATTTCTTGCACACAAATGAAATCCAGCAACATTTAATTAAGGCTTTCACATAAAGATCCTATTTAATAGCCAGGCATGGTGGCTGACGTCCGTAAACCCAGCACTTTGGGAGGCCAAGGTGGGCGGATCACAAGGTCAGAAGTTCGAGACCAGCTAGCCCAACATGGTGAAACCCCATCTCTACTAAAAACACAAAAATTAGCTGGGCATGGTGGCAGGCGCCTATAATCCCAGCTACTTAGGGGCTGAGGCAAGAGAATTGCTTGAACCCAGGAGACTGAGCTTGCAGTGAGATCACGACACTGCACTCCAGCCTGAGCAACCGAGTGAGACTCCAACTCAAAAAAAAAAAAGATCCTATTTAATTAACAACTCAAAAAGGTTTGAAGGCCCAATGACAAATGTAGTCCTTTAACAAAATCAAGAGACATTATGATGGTTCAAAGGCAAATTAATTGAAAGAAGAAAAAAAAGCAACTCATTTTTGGAAACAGTAAACTTCTAATTTGAATGATGTTTAAAATATGCAAGTTAGAGGCCAGGTACAGTAGCTAAGTGTTATTACAAAAGAGTCAAGAGACGGGTGTAACGGCCGGGCTCAGTGGCTCAAGCCTGTAATCCCAGCACTTTGGGAGGCCGAGGCGGGTGGATCACGAGGTCAAGAGATCGAGACCGTACTGGTCAACATGGTGAAACCCCGTCTCTATTAAAAATACAAAAAATAAGCTGGGCGTGGTGGCGTGTGCCTGTAATCCCAGCTACTCAGGAGGCTGAGGCAGGAGAATTGCTTGAACCCAGGAGGCGGAGGTTGCGGTGAGCCGAGATCGCGCCATTGCACTCCAGCCTGGGTAACAAGAGCGAAACTCCGTCTTTAAAAAAAAAAAAAAAAGAGACGGGTGTGGTACCTCACACCTATAATCTATTACTTTGGGAGGCTGAGGCGGGAGGGTAACATGAGCTCAGAAATTCGAAACCAGCCTAGGCAACATATTGACACCTCCTCCCTACAAAAATTAAACAAAATCACCTGGGCATGGTAGCACATGCCTGTAGTCCCAGCTACTCTGGTTGAGGTGGGAAGATCGCTTATGACCAGCAGGTAGAGAGCTGCAGTAAGCCGTAATCATGCCAATGCACTCCAACCTGAGCAACAGAGACTATCTCAAAAAATTAAAAAAAAAAAAAAAAATGTTTGAAGAGTCAAGTTAAAAGAATTTTTTTTTTAAGTTTATAAAGGCCAGATACAGTGGCTTATGCCTGTAAGCCCAGCATTTGGGGAGGACAAGACTAGAGAACTGCTTAAGCCCAGCGATTTGAGACCAGCCTGGGCAACATAGTTAAGACTTGTCTCTACAAAAAACTTAAAGAACACTGGCCAGGTACAGTGACTCAAGCCTGTAATTCCAGCATTTTGGGAGGCCAATGTGGGCAGATCACCTGAGATCAGGAATTTGAGACCAACCTGGCCAACACTGTGAAACCCCATGTCTACTAAAAACACAAAAATTGGCCAGGCATGGTATCACGCACCTGTAATCCCAGCTACTCAGGAGGCTGAGGCACAAGAATTGCTTCTTCCTGAGAGACAGAGGTTGCAGTGAGCCGAGATCACACCACTGCACTCCAGCTTGGACAACAGAGTGAGACTCTGTTTCAAAAAAATATGGTAATAATGAAATTAAATAATTAGCCAGGCATGCTGGCACACATACGTAGTCCCAGCTATTGAGAGGCTGAGGTGGGAGAACTGCATTAGTCCAGGAGTTCACGCCTGCAGTGAGCTATGACTGAGACACTGCACTCCAGCCTGGGCAACACAGCAAGATTCCATCTCAAAAAACTGAAAAATAATTTAAAAATTAAAAATAAAAGCCGGGTAATCCCAGCACTTTGGGAGGCCAAGGTAGGTGCATCACGAGGTCAAGAGATCGAGACCATACTGGCCAACATGGTGAATCCCTGTCTCTACTAAAAATACAAAAATTAGCCAGGCGCGGTGGCTCAAGCCTATAATCCCAGCACTTTGGGAGGCCGAGGCAGGTGGATCACGAGGTCGAGAGATCGAGACCATCCTGGTCAACATGGTGAAACCCCGTCTCTACTAAAAGTGCAAAAAATTAGCTGGGCATGGTGGCACGTGCCTGTAATCCCAGCTACTCAGGAGGCTGAGGCAGGAGAATTGCCTGACCCCAGGAGGCGGAGGTTGCGGTGAGCCGAGATCGCGCCATTGCACTCCAGCCTGGGTAACAAGGGCGAAACTCCATCTCAAAAGAAAAAAAAAAAAAATACAAAAATTAGCTGGGTGTGGTGGCACATGCCTGTAGTCCCAGCTACTCAGAAGGCTGAGGCAGGAAAAGCACTTGAACCCAGAAGGCAGAGGTTACAGTGGGCCAAGATGGTGCCAGCTGCACTCTAGTCTGGCAACAGAGTGAGACTCTGTCTCAAAACAAACAAACATGGGACACAGTGTCTCATGTCAGTAATACCAACATTTTGGGACGCCAAGGATGGTGGATCACCTGAGGTCAGGAGTTTGAGACCAACCTGGCCAACATGGTGAAACCCCATCTCTACTAATAATACAGAAATTAGCCGGGTGTGGCAGTGCACGCCTGTAATCCCAGGTACTCAGGAGGCTAAGGCAGAAGAATTGCTTGAACCCAGGAGGCAGAGGTTGCAGTGATCCATGATCATACCATTGCACTCCAGCCTAGGAGACGAGCAAAACTGCATCTCCAAAAAATAAAATAAAAATATACTAGAAGTTCACAGTGCAGAATCATCCTTTCAATTGGGGCGGAAAACCCAGAGTAATTTTTTAAGGTTATAATTAGATTTAACAGCATTAGGGTTCTAATAAGCAAGTTAAATCAGAAACCTGGAGACAATTATAAACATTTTATGGATATTCTGGAACCCTAGTATTAAGACTATAAATAAATATTAGCCCACATCTATAACAAATGACTCATGTTTCTTTCTAATGAATTGACCACTACATTTCCGAAGTTATGAAATGGCCAACAGACCATAGAAAGATAATTCTTTAGGCTCCTGCTTGAAACCAACAGCTTCAGCAAACTGCTGGCCTTGATTCAGGGCCAAAGGAAAACAAAAACCTTCAATTAAGCAAACTAGCACAGAGATTCCCACTAGTCTTCAAACTAGCAAATCACAGCCTTAACAGGCAAAGTAAAAAGATACGGGTAAGGCAGTGTCTGGTCATTGGAAGAGACTGATTCGAACAACGAACATCATCCACGAAGGCCAAGCACCTCTGACTGGAACGAGTGGTATGGGCCTAAAATGGAAAAAGACAGATAAAATAGACCCACAAAAGAACATACAAACAATTACGATGAAAATAGTCATATAAGAAAAGCACATCCTAAAGGCTAGAAAATTCAACATTTAACAAAAATAGATACACCAATATTATGCAAAAGACAAAAAACTAAAATCTAGCATATGAGTCAACCTTAATCCCAAATACATCTCTCCATATTCTAAAAGTGTGATATAGCCTAACTGTTTTAAGATTTTGTCTTTAGGCCGGGCGCGGTGGCTCAAGCCTGTAATCCCAGCACTTTGGGAGGCCGAGGCGGGCAGATCACGAGGTCAAGAGATCGAGACCATCCTGGTCAACATGGTGAAACCCCATCTCTACTAAAAATACAAAAAACTAGCTGGGCATGGTGGCACATGCCTGTAATCCCAGCTACTCAGGAGGCTGAGGCAGGAGAATTGCCTGAACCCAGGAGGTGGAGGTTGCAGTGAGCCGAGATTGCGCCATTGCACTCCAGCCTGGGTAACGAGAGCGAAACTCCGCCTCAAAAAAAAAAAAAAAAAAAGAAAAGAAAAGATTTTGTCTTTTACCAACAGAACACTTGGAAATTGTAACCTTAGGTGGAATCTTAACAAATGATACAAATAAAATTACTCTTAGTGAAAGAGACTAAGGGTTTCAAAAACAAATTTGAGAATAATCACTTAACTTTTCTTCCTATTAACCTTACTTCCTGACATTCAATTGCTCCTATTCTGCCTTCACACCTTTTAAAACAAGATTCCCAAACAATTTAGACTTAACGTGTCTTTATTTCTGAACTGAAGAATATCTGAACTGAAGGACTTAGAAACTTATTCCAACTACTCAATATGCAGATGAGAATACTGAGGCCCAGAAAAGTAAAGCTGTCTGTGCAGACATTAAAGCTCGTCAGTGGGGACTGAGACTAGAATCCATGTCTCCTGACTTCAAGCTAAGTGCTTTCACTACAACCCAAGTGCAGAAAGTCAGATTTCGGATCCAAGACTAGACATAATGTTTTGATAATTACTCTAACTTTGTAAATAAAGTGACCATGGCCAGGCACGGTGGCTCACGCCTGTAATCCCTTGGGAGGCCAAGGCAGCTGGATCACGAGGTCAGGTGCTCAAGACCAGCCTGGCCAACATAGTGAGACCCTGTCTCTACTAAAAATACAAAAAAATCAGCTGGGTGTGGTGGCAGGCACTCATAATCCCAGCTACTCGGGAGGCTAAGGCAGGAGAATCATTTGAACCTACGAGGTGGAGGGTGCAATAAGCCAAGATCACGCCATTGCACTCCAGCCTGAGCAACAGTACAAGACTCTATCTCAAAAAAATAAAAATAAAAATAAAGTATACACACAAATTACCTGTTGGGTGGCACCATCTGTGGCCAGCATTCTGCGTTCTTTCAACTGCCTATGCAGTAAGGCTTCCACTCCATATCGCTGGCGGTATCTACGCAGACATTTTAATCGTTTTAAGTTCTCTCGTTCTTTGGCCAAAAGTCCCTCTGGGCCAGTCAGGAGACTGCTGCCTAGAGTTACAAGAGTCAAGATGTTATTTGTCAAGCAACCTATCAAGGTTACTTCTCCAAATCAACAAGTAAACAGAAAAATCTTTAGCATAAAACAGGTAGTTTCAAAAGCAAATTCTCCCCCATTCCAGGTACCAAGACAGAAATAAACTTAATTACAGTCATGTGCTACATATAACCACTTTTTAATCAATCATGGACCATATATACTCTGGTGGTCCCATAAGATTATAACAAAGCTGAAAAATTCTTATTGCCTAGTGACATCATAGTTTAACTCACACATTTGTGGCGATGCTGTTGACCAAACCTACTGCACTGCCAGTTGTGTAAAAGTCTAGCACATAACAATTATGCACGGTACATAATATTTAGTAATGAACAACTATGTTACTGGTTTATGCATTTACTATATAATATTCATCCTTAGAATGTACTCCATTCTATGTATTTTTAAAAAGTTAAATGTAGCGAGCCGGGCGCGGTGGCTCAAGCCTGTAATCCCAGCACTTTGGGAGGCTGAGGCGGGTGGATCACGAGGTCAAGAGATCGAGACCGTCATGGTCAACTTGGTGAAACCCCGTCTCTACTAAAAATACAAAAAATTAGCTGGGCATGATGGCTCGTGCCTGTAATCCCAGCTACTCAGGAGGCTGAGGCAGGAGAATTGCCTGAACCCAGGAGGCGGAGGTTGCGGTGAGCCGAGATCATGCCACTGCACTCCAGCCTGGGTAACAAGAGCGAAACTCCGTCTCAAAAAAAAAAAAAAAAAAAAGTTAAATGTAAAACAGCCTCAGGTAGGTCTCTCAGAAGTTACTGCAGAAGGCATCCTTATCATGAGATGACAGCTTGCTGCATGTGACTGTCCCTGAAGACCTTACACTGGGACAAGATGTGGAGGTGAAAGATAGTGACACTAGGCCCATGTAGGCTAGGTGAATGTACGTGTTGGCATTTTAGTTCTTAACAAAAGTCTAAAAGGTTTTGTTTTTTTTTTTAAGAAAAAAATTAAAACTAGAAAAGCTTATAGGGATATAAAGAAAATATTTTTGTGCAGCTATACAATGTGTTTGTGTTTTAAGCTAAGTGTTATTACAGAGTCCAGACGTTTTTTAAAAAAAAAAAAATTAAGTTTATAAAGGCCAGGTACGGTGACTCATCCCTGTAATCAATCTGAGCACTTTGGGAAGCCGAGGTAGAAGGATCACTTGAGCACAGGAGTTCAAGACCAACCTGAGTAACATAGCAAGACTCCTTCTCTACAAAGATTTAAAAATAGTTGATTGAGTATGGTGGTGCATCTGCAGTCCTAGCTACTCAGGAGGCTGAGGCAGGATAGCTTAAGTCCACGAGTTCAAGGCTGCAGTGAGCAAAGATCATGCCACTGCACTCCAGACTGAGTGACAGAACAAGATTCTGTCTTTAAAAAAAAAAAAAAAAAATTATAGCCCAGGTGCAATGGTTCACGCCTGTAATCCCAGAACTTTGGGAGACCTAGGTGGGTGGATTGCTTGGGGTCAGGAGTTCAAGACCAGCCTGGCTAATGACAAAACCTCATCTCTACTAAACATTAAAAAATTTGCGGCCGGGCACGGTGGCTCAAACCTGTAATCCTAGCACTTTGGGAGGCCGAGGCGGGTGGATCACGAGGTCAAGAGATCGAGACCATCCTGGTCAACATGGTGAAACCCCATCTCTACTAAAAATACTAAAAATTAGCTGGGCATGGTGGCGTGTGCCTGTAATCCCAGCTACTCAGGAGGCTGAGGCAGGAGAATTGCCTGAACCCAGGAGGCGGAGGTTGCGGTGAGCCGAGATCGCGCCGTTGCACTCCAGCCAGGGCAACAAGAGCAAAACTCCGTCTAAAAAAAAAAAAAAAAAAAAAAAAAAATTCGCACACGCCTGTAATTCCAAATACTCAGGAAGCTGAGGTGGCTTGAACCTAGGAGGCAGAGAATTGCTTGAACCTAGGAGGCAGAGGTTGCAGTGAGCTGAGACGGCACCGTTGCACTTCAGTCTAGGCAGTAGAGCAAGACTACATGCTTGTCTCGATTAAAAAAAAAAAAAAGTTAGCCGGGCGTAGTGGCTCACGCCTGTAATCCAAGCACTTTGGAGGCCAAGGTGGGCGGATCACCTGCGGTCGGGAGTTCAACACCAGCCTGACCAACATGATAAAACCCCGTCTTTACAAAAAATAAAAAAAAATAAAAAAATAAAAAAAGGCCGGGCGCGGTGGCTCAAGCCTGTAATCCTAGCACTTTGGGAGGCCGAGGCGGGTGGATCACGAGGTCAAGAGATCGAGACCATCCTGGTCAACATGGTGAAACCCCGTCTCTACTAAAAATACAAAAAATAAGCTGGGCATGGTGGCGTGTGCCTGTAATCCCAGCTTCTCAGGAGGCTGAGGCAGGAGAATTGCCTGAACCCAGGAGGCGGAGGTTGCGGTGAGCCGAGATCGCGCCATTGCACTCCAGCCTGGGTAACAAGAGCGAAACTCCGTCTCGGAAAAAAAAAAAAAAAAAAAAAGTTTATAAAGTAAACAAGTTTGAGTAAGCTAAGGTTAATTTATTATTGAAGAATTTTTAAAATAAATTTAGTATAGCCTAAGTGTACAGTACTTAAAACATCTACAGTAGTAAACAATAATGTGCCAGGCCTTCCCGCTGACTCACCACTCACTCATATGCCCAAAACAACTTCCAGTCCTACAAGTTCCATTCATGCTACACGTCATTTTTACAATCTTTTTTTTTTTTTTTTTGAGACGGAGTTTCGCTCTTGTTATCCAGGCTGGAGTGCAATGGCACGGTCTCGGCTCACCACAACCTCCGCCTCCTGGGTTCAGGCAATTCTCCTGCCTCAGCCTCCTGAGTAGCTGGGATTACAGGCACACGCCACCATGCCCAGCTAATTTTTTGTATTTTTAGTAGAGACAGGGTTTCACCATGTTGGCCAGGATGGTCTCGATCTCTTGACCTCGTGATCCACCCGCCTCGGCCTCCCAAAGTGCTGGGATTACAGGCTTGAGCCACCGCGCCGGGCTCATTTTTACAATCTTTTATGCCATAACTTAACTGTATCTTTTCTATGTTTAGATGTGTTTAGGTACACACTTACCACTGTGTTACAACCGCCCACAGTATTCAGTACAGTAACATCTTTCTAGGTTTGCAGCCTAGGTATGCTGCAGGCTATACCACCTAGGTTAGCCTAAGACACTCTATGAAGTTCGAATGATAAAAATCGCTAACTCCAAAAGAAAAAAAAAATTGCCTAACAACATATATATCCCCATCATTAAGCGACACAGGACTATACTACCAAATCCACACGTTAAACCCACAACAGCTTGCTGAACTGGCATAAAACTTGCCTAGAGCTTCATGTTCCACTTTGCGATTATGTAAGTATCGGCGCTTCTTCTCCTTGAGCAGATGCTGAAGTCGTTTAAACTGATCAATGTACAAAGATTGTAAACGAATTAGCTTCTCACGCATAATCAGGGCCACTTCTTCTGCCGTATAGACACCAGCATGTCTAGAATAAAACAGAATTCAGCAAAGCCTAAGAAAATAATAATAAAACCCAAGTTTAAAAGAGTAGAGATGCGAGACTAAGTTTGTTATTTAACAAGTTCGGTACTGAGATAGTCACCTTAACATAATGTTTTCACAACATTTTATCATTCAAGTGGTACTTAAATAAAACAAAAGAGAAAATCTCCAAGAAAGAACACTAATCTGTGATTTCACAAAATGGGGGAAAAGAAATGTCTTATTATTTTTCCCATTTATTTGCATTATATTAGAGTCCAGCCTGGCCAACATGGCAAAACCCTGTATCTACTGAAAACACAAAAATCAGCTGGGCATGGTGGTGGGCGCCCGTAATCCCAGCTACTCGGGAGTCTGGGGCAGGAGAATTGCTTGAACCCGGAGGCAGAGACTGCAGCGAGCTGAGATCGCACTGCAGCATTCTAGCCTGGGCAACAGAGCGAGAGTCCATCTAAAAAACAAACAAAAAAAAAGAACTTCCAAAAGTTATGCTAGTGATTAATGTGTGGAAGGAAGACTGTTTTCTGGCTCTGATTTATGCAATTCAAAACTAAGAAATGAGGCCAGGTGCAGTGGCTTATGCCTATAATCCCAGCACTTTGGGAGGCCAAGGCAGACAAATTGCTTGAGCCTGGGAGTTCAAGACCAGTCTGGGGTACACCATGGTAAAACCCTGTCAATACAAAAAATACAAAAGTTAGCTGGGCACGGTAGTTTATACCTGTAGTCCCAGCTACTCAGGAGGCTGAGGTGAGAGGATCACTTGAGCCTGGGAGTGGGAGGTTGCAGTGAGCTGAGATGGCACCACCGTACTCCAGCCTGGGTGACAGACCAAGACCATGTCTCAAAAAAAAAAAAAAGTCGGGCACAGTGGCTCATGCCTGTAATCCCAACATTTTGGGAGGCGAAGGCAGGTGGATCAAGAGGTCAGGAGCACGAGGTCAGAAGTTCAAGACCAAGCTGGCCAAGACGGTGAAAACCCCATCTCAATTAAAAATACAAAAATTAGGCGGGTGTGGTGGTGGACAACTGCAATCTCAGCTACTCCAGAGGCTAGGATTACAGGCGCTTGCTACCACACCCGGCTAATTTTTGTACTTTTAATAGAGATGGATCCAGTAGCTAGGATTACAGGCACTTGCTACCACACCCGGCTAATTTTTGTATTTTTAATAGAGATGGATCCAGTAGCTAGAATTACAGGTGCTTGCCACCATACCTGGCTAATTTTTGTATTTTTAATAGATATGGATTTTGCCATGTTGGCCAGGCTGGTCTTAGAACTCCTAGCCTCAGGAGATCCACCCACCTCAGCCTCCTAAAGTGCTGGGATTAAGGCGTGAGCCACCACGCCCGGCCCTTTGATGGTTTTATTTCAATGACTTAACAGCTAATTTTTAAAAATAAAGCATAGGCGGGGCACAGTGGCTCACATCTGTAATCTTAGGACTTTGGGAGGTTCAGGAGGTTCACTTGAGATCAGGAGTTTGATACTACCCTGGGCAACAGGATGAAACCCTGTCTCTACTAAAAATAAAAAAATTTTAAAAATTAAGAGAATAACATTGAATTTTAAAAATTCTGTTTCACTCATCTTGTCTAATCATTACATAAATACAAAGAACAAGCTATATACCTTGATATTAAGTTTCATACTTTGAGTAAAAACTTTACCGAAAAGGCAATAAATCATATAAACTAATTTTTAGTCAAAAAATTACATATTACTTTTATTTTAATTTTTTTATCCTCAATGAAAATTATATGTGCACATGTCATACTTTTATTTTTTTAAGACAGAGCCTCGTTCTGTTGTACAGGCCGAAGTGGTGCAATCTTAGCTAACTGCAACCTCTGCCTCCTGGGTTCAAGCAATTCTCGTGCCTCAGCCTCTCCAGTAGGTGGGATTGCAGGCGTGTGCCACCACACCCAGATAATTTTTTTATTTCTTCTTTTGTATTTTTAGTAGAGACAGGGTTTCACCATGTTGCCCAGGGTGGTTTCAAACTCCTGACCTCGTGATCCACCTAAATCGCTCTCCCAAAGTCCTAGGATTACAGGCGTGAGCCACTGTGCTCAGCCTATGCTTTACTTTTAAAAATTAGCTGTTAAGTCACTAAAAATACACAGGATAAATACATAAAATTAACTTTAGGACTGAAAGCAAGTAATTTCTGCCAAAATTTCTTCATAAATATAAACAAGAGCCAGTATTACCTGTGTATAAGAGGTACTTAACTATATTCTGAAGTAAAAGTAAGTGAACAGAAATTAAAAATCAAAACATGATTAATAAAACCATCAAAGGGCCGGGCATGGTGGCTCACACCTGTAATCCCAGCACTTTAGGAGGCTGAGGTGGGTGCATCACCTGAGACTAGGAGTTCTCTTAAGACCAGCCTGGTCAACATGGTGAAATCCACCTCTATTAAAAATACAAAAAAATTAGCCAGGTGTGGTGGCAAACACCTGTAATCCTAGCTACTCAGGAGGCTGAGGCAGGAGGATCACTTGAACCTGGAAGGCAGAGGTTGTAGTGAACAGAGATTGTGCCACTGCACTCTAGCCTGAGTGACAGAACAAGACTGACTCCAAAAAAAATAAAACCAGCGAATTACAGAAATAACAAAATCTAAAAGACTATCAGAAAATGTCAAAAGGCTTTAAAAATATGTAACAGTTTCCACAAGGTGACTAAGTTACATCTTCAGAAAAAATGGGCTATGCCTGCATTAACCTGTCTGTAACCTAAAATACTAAGGCCTTACCCGAACATATGGTTTGTTAAAATGAAATTCATTTTTTGAATACTGAAAATTAGAAAAATAAAATTTTGTTCAAAAAATTAATTTTGGCCAGGCACAGTGGCTCACGCATGTAATCCTAGCACTTTCGGAGACCAAGGCAGGCAGATCACCTGAAGTCAGGAATTTGAGACCAGGCCGACCAACATGGAGAAAACCGCTCTCTAATAAAAATACAAAATTAGCTCGGTATGGTAGCATATGCCTGTAATCCCAGCTACTCGGGATGCTGAGGCAGGAAAATTGTTGGAAGCCAGGAGAAGTTGCGGTGAGCCAGGACTGCACCATTCACTCCAGCCTGGGCAACAAGAGCAAAACTCCATCTCAAAATAAATACATACAATTTCACTGCATCCTGTCAGAAGAGAATTTAACCAATGGTCTGGGGACTGGAATTTATTAAACAGAAGCCACTACTACTAGAAAATACTAGAAATTATTTGGTGAAGGCAGTGAGCAACCTACTAAATGAATGCCTGGTTCATGTAACAGATGCCTCATTTAAAGATGAAGGTGCCAGACTTTCAGAGCTGGACATTAAAATCATGTACTAACTGCCCTTCCTTTGATATGCACACATAAAAATCAAGATTTTATAATATTAGAATTCATCTTCATAAAAGAGGGCCCCTCACCTTATATTCTACTAAATAATCTCTCTTATAAAGGGCCGTCTCCAAATTTCTTTATTTGGAAAACAATGAAGATTTATTAATGTGAAATAACCTTCAGCCAAACAAGTTTTAGATGTTTTTAGATGTCACATAACACAATTTCTTTTTTAAAAAGGGAAATGAAGCTTTAACAATTGCCTTTAGGATAAAACTTCCTAAGAATTAGATGTTGTAGACAAACTTATTTATTTTTTCTGTGTGCATGTGATAGGGTCAACCTCTGTTAACCAGGCTGCAGTGCAGTGGCATGATCACAGCTCATTACATACAGTCTCAACCTCCCAGGCTCAAGTGATCCTCCCACCTGAGCCTCTCGAGTAGCTAAGACTACAGACATGCACCATCACATCTGGCTAATTTTTAAATCTTTTGTCGAGATAGGGTCTCCCTATGTTGCCCAGGCTGGTCTCAAACTCCTGGGCTCAAGCAATCCTCGTACCTCAGCCTCCTCAAGTGCTAGGATCACTGGGCATGGTGACTCATGCCTGTCATCCCAGCACTTTGGGAGGTTGAGGTGGGAGGATCACCTGAGGTCAGGAGTTCGAGACCAGCCTGGTCAACATGGAGAAACCCCATCTCTACTGAAAATACAAAAATCAGCTGAGCCATGGTGGGCTCCTGTAATCCCAGCTACTTGGGAGGCAGAGGCAGAAGAATCATTGGAACCCGGCAGGCGGAGGCTGCAATAAGCTGAGATCACACCACTGCACTCCAGCCTGGGCAACAAGAGTGAAACTCCATCTCAAAAAAAAAAAAGTGCTGGCCGGGTGTTGTGGCTCATACCTGTAATCCAAGCACTTTGGAGGCCAAGGCAGGAGGATCACCTGAGGTCGGGAGTTCAAGACCAGCCTGACCAACATGGTGAAACTCCGTCTTTCTTTTATAATCTAAAAAAAAAAAAAAAAAAAAAAAAGTGCTAGGATTACATGCTGAGTCACCGTGCTGGCCATAAACAAGCCTTTAAAGACAAAAACTTTCACCGGGCGCGGTGGCTCAAGCCTGTAATCCCAGCACTTTGGGGGGCCAAGGCGGGTGGATCACGAGGTCGAGAGTTCGAGACCATCCTCGTCGACATGGTGAAACCCCGTCTCTACTAAAAATACAAAAAAAAAAAAAAAAATCAGCTCGGCATGGTGGCGTGTGCCTGTAATCCCAGCTACTCAGGAGGCTGAGGCAGGAGAATTGCCTGAACCCAGGAGGCGGAGGTTGCGGTGAGCCGAGATCGCGCCATTGCATTCCAGCCTGGGTAACAAGAGCAAAACTCTGTCTCAAAAAAAAAATAAATAAAGACAAAAACTTTCAACAAAACAAGTTAAGTGGTTACTTTGAGATAAATCATATATATACTAACAGGAAGTTTAAAAAAACTATGCCAACAATATTCTAGTTAGAATAAAGTCTCTAGCAACATCATAAGCAATACAAAAAGTGCCCTTTTTGTAACAAGCAATTGAAGATAAATGTGGCTGAACTATTAGATGATTCAAAAAGTGATCCTATTGATGACAAAGACTGGCACCCTAAGATATAAATTCTTAATGAAAAGAATTTCACTCAATGGACATACTGCCAAATTATTATTAAATATAACAAGATAGTAATATGTAATCATATTATAAGGAGACATTTAACAACTCTACATGCCTAAAAATGCATATATTTAGTGGGCCTAAATTTTTTTTTAAATAATCTCATTGAAAAATTAACAAAACCTTATACTTAGTTGCCTAATAGTTAACCACATTTGGGGCTTTATTTTCTCTCCTCAACATGTTTCTTCTAGGAAAAAGTGACATCAACTGTTTAGTCCTTTCCACATTTACATTTCTCATAAAATTAACTGGCATATTGGTTTATACAGCAGTTTCTTGCAAGTTAAATAGCATGGATGTGCCTCCTAGAGACTGATCCACTCTAGATTATTGCTAACAAAATCAAGTTTCTCAACTTTAAGCTGAGTGTTTTACCACAGCAAACACTGACTTTGTGACCCTACAGAGCATACATCGCTTCAAAGCAGCAAGTTTGGCCATCCAGAACCAAAATGGAAAAAAAATGAATATGTTGGTTTAATTTACTATTTGTGAGGGAATCCTGTGAGAGAACAGATGTTCCCTTTCAAACTACTTAGATGGGCTTTCTAAACCACTACTTCCTGAATAGTTGACCACAGTGAGATTACTCAATAGAAACGAAAGAAATTACTCTACTCAGAAAACATAACCCTAACCTATGGCCATATCCTCCTGAACATACCCAATCTCCTCTGATCTCAGAAGCTAAGCAGCGTCAGACCTAGTTAGTAGTTAGGAGAAAATGTAACCCTAAATGACTTCTTATAAACCAAAGAATCCAAAGTAATAAAGAAAAGGCTATTCCAAGAACAAAAGCCCAATAGTCAAGTCTACAAGTCTAGAAATTACACCTTCCACTATCTACAGTCCTTCTAAATAAACTGTCAGTAGAAGTGTTAATACACACACAGAAGTCAGCAGGCAAAAAATTTTAAAAAACCAAACCCAGAACTTGAGACATAGAAATATGAGACTTTGGAGAGGTAATGTTTTTATGCTTTACAACTCCTATGGTGACGATGGGTTAAGGGAAGAGCAGAACCTTAGTAAGATATAAAACTAAAATATAATCACTTTTGAGTTTCTAAATCAGTTTTCGCTTAGTCATGAAACCACTCCTGAAAATCTTTTCTTTTTTAAAAAAATTTACACACACAAAAAAAACACTAAATGCATGGTGATAAATATGCTAAATACCCTGATTTGACGGTGACACAAGGTTTACAAGCATCCAAACACCACACCGTACCCCATAAATATGTGCAATTGTCAATTTAAAACAATATACAACTTTAAAATTTTTTTTTTTTTTTGAGACGGAGTTTCGCTCGTTTCCCAGGCTGGAGTGCAATGGCGCAATCTTGGCTCACCGCAACCTCCGCCTCCTGGGTTCAGGCAATTCTCCTGCCTCAGCCTCCTGAGTAGCTGTGATTATAGGCACGCGCCACCATGCCCAGCTAATTTTTTGTATTTTTAGTAGAGACAGGGTTTCACCATGTTGACCAGGACGGTCTCGATCTCTTGACCTCATGATCCACCCGCCTCAGCCTCCCAAAGTGCTGGGATTACAGGCTTGAGCCACCGCGCCCGGCTAAAAAAATTTTTTAATCCAAAAACACATTTTGCCGGAAGTATTCAAGTACAATCAACATTTTTTCTGAGGCTGAGGCCAAGCACCCATTCACAACCATTTTCTCTTCTCTAAGCCTGTCTGATCACTTCTCAACCCACCTCCCACGCTCCCATGTCTAAGAAATTTCCTATTTTCTCCCCTATACTTCCTCATATGTAGAATTTGGTGTTCAAACTTTTTCTAAATTACAAGGCTTCTAAAAAAAGAATCACCCTGCCTTGAAGCAAGATGACAATGAACCAAGCCATTTTGATATACAGAATCTCTTACTGCTGACAAATGGCTAAGCTGTCTTCAACCCTTGTAGGTTATTAATCTATTAACAACATGCAGCACTACATTCCACATACTAACTACATTTCGAATGCCTTATGTGGAGTTACAACTTACTTTAGGGGATCTTCTTGATCACTGTCTATGCTATCAGCTTCACTGTCAGGGTCACCTCTCCATGTCTGATCCACAGTAATGGGTTCCTGCTCCCCATCACTCCAGCTGTCTTCATCTGAGGCAAGGAAGGGAGAGCAGCCATTAAGACTTCCCACCTCTGTAACTCCACCATACAAAACTAGATACTTAACATATCAACCCAAACCTTGAAATTTTAAAAACAAAGGAAAAAAAAAAAAAAAAAACACTTAGCACAAAGGTACCGGGAAATAAAAACTCCAAAAGAAAATACAACCCAAGTAAGATTACTTACAACATAAATGAATAAAACATGCCCTTTCAAAAGGACAGAAAAATCAACTTAAAATTATCATTTCTTGAAATTACCTAACAAAGCTGCTGAGCATTAAAAAAGCAATGAAAGAAATGGTCACCAACTTAGGAGAGTAAACCCAAGCAAACACTACTTCAAATTCAAAAGAAGTGGTGAACGATATAGCAATCCTGGAATTCTCACCAAATTCCTGATGAATTAACCCTACTACTAAATAGTTCAAGGCATTATGCTAACCCAAAATAAGTTCCCTCTTAACTTTCTTCCTCCCTTTTCATTGCAGGAGAGAAGATCCTTACCTAATATTCGGCTGGCTTCACTGCGACTACTTTCTGGAGTCTGAGACCCCAGCTCTGTCTTAGCATATGAGCTCAGCTGGCATAGGAGTGTTTCACCCATAGGCCCTGGGTTGGTCTTCTTCATTTGAGCATGAAGTGCCAGGGCATTCCTACGGACATGTTCAGCACAGAAGGACACCCTAAAGAGACAAAACATTACTATAAGTTCCTTTTTGAAAGTGTTCAATAATTCTCATAATCTCTAATCTTTAAATCATTTTTAGGAAATTAAAATGACTATTACATTCATTTCTAAAAGTGCCAGTAAGTCAGAGGACTTTAATTGGCCCAAAGTCAAAGAAGACATTTGACTTTATTAAAGGAAAATAACAGGCTGGATGAAGTTGTTCATCCCTGTAACCTCAGCACTTTGGGAGGCTGAGGCAAGGGACTGGGTCTTGCTGCTCCCCAGGCTAAAGTGCGGTGGTGCAATCACAGCTCACTGTAGCCTTGAACTGCTTGGCTCAAGTGATCCTCCTGCCTCAGCCTCAAAGTAGCTAGAATTACAGGAATGCACTACTGTGCCCAGCAAATTTTTTAGTTTTTTTGTAGAAACAAAGTCTTACTATGTTGCCACGTCTGGTCCAGAACTCCCAGGCTCAAGTCATCATCCTCCCACCTCAGCCTCCCAAGTAGCTGGAATACATGCCCACAACACTATGCCCAGAGAATTTTTTAATCTTTTGTAGAGGTGGGGTCTCACTATATTGCCCCAGCTGGTCTCCAACTCCTGGCCTCAAGTGATCCTCCTGCCTTGGCTTCCCAAAGTGCTGGGATTACAGGCATGAGCCACTGCAACCAGCCAGGGACATAATTTTACAACTACGAGATATGTACAAAATTGTCTAGTCAGGTTATGTGTTTGCATGGATACCTTTGCATACATAATGAAAACTATGAAGCCTCTTACAGAAGAATACACACATGTACAACTTTGCATGTTAACAAAATTCATGGACAGCCAAATAGAGCCACACGTCCTGCATTAATAACTTTATTCCCCATAAAGTAACAGGCAAAAAAGAGAATTAAAAATAATAACTTTAGAGGCCAGGCACAGTGGCCCATGCCTGTAATCCCAACACTCTGGGAGGCAGAGGCATGTGGACCACCTGAGATCAGGAATTCGAGACCAGCCTGGCCAACATGGTGAAACACAGTCTCTACTAAAAATATAAAACTATCCAGGCATAGTGGTGCATGCCTGAAGTCCCAGCTACTCGGGAGGCTAAGGCACGAGAATCGCTTAAACCTGGGAGGTGGAGGTTGCAGTAAGCTGAGATCGTGCCACTGCACTCCCGCCTGGGAGATAAAGCAAGACTCTGCCTCAAAAATAAAAAAGAATTAGGATAGGGCGCAGTGGCTAGCGCCTGTAATCCCAGCACTCTGGGAGGCAGAGATGGGAGGATATTGTGAGGCCAGGAGTTTGAGACCAGCCTGGTCAACATAGCAAGACCCATCTATATTTAAAAATAATAATTTAGAATATGCCTTTATTTTACAGATAAGGGAAAAAAACCAAAGAGGTGAACTAAGTAATCCAACTGACGTGTCCTTCTAGCCTTCACAGTTTTGTTTTTCAATTTTCCAAGGATACATCCATAATCCCAAATTCACAGGGACGTTACCTCAAACGCGGCAGCTATACTGAAGCCCACATCCTATCACATACCCTCCCTCTTTATGGCAAACGACACACACACACATATATATATACCCATCTTTCTTCTCTGGCTTTGGGGCAGCATTGGGACATCTTTTTCCATTTTTCGTCGATATATAACTACACTGCTTGAACGGTGCATTTTTGTCTTCAAGGATATGCTTAATGCAAAACTCCTGCCCCTCCAGACGAGGCTGAGAGCATGGACGATGAGTGAATGCACAGGACAGAGGTTCCTGAGATCTGGGCACTGGAGTGATCCTCCCCCGATTGGTTGGCAAGACGTGGATCCGAATCCTGTTCATACCAAAACCTGTGGGGTCAAACGAAATATCAAAGAGCCCTTACCCTTCCCGAAAATTCCTGCTCCACCATATTCGGACAGATCGCGCGGGCAGTTTCCAAAGGAGTGGCAGAAGTCGGCCGGTAAGGTACGGTCCGTAACTCCCCGCCGCCCTCCCTCAAGTCTCCAAAAGCATTTGTGGCTTTGCCTCGCTTTAGCGTGTCCCTCCATGCTCTGTCCCACCCCGACCCCCACCACGCTGAAAGTATCTTCAGGACTCGCACAGCTGCAGCACGAAGGGAAGCGACAACGCCAGCTCCACGCGCTGGCCACGCCGCAGCCCCGCGCTCCGCCCCACCCCCTCCCCGCACTCCGCCTTTGTCCCGGCCTGCCTCAGAGCGCACTACTGGGCCCGGCCTCGGAAGCCCACGCGACCGCCATTTTGTCTTACGGCTCCGGTCACCGGAGAACCTGACTCCTGGAAGCCTGTAGGAAGGAGACTGACTCTGACACTGCTTTGAAGCGGAATAGCAGCTCTGAGCCGACAAAAAGAGCGAAATAGCAGCCCAACTGCAGGAGCCCAGAGCAAAGAGGACCACCATCTTACCTCAAGCGCTGCGCTCTGCCGCGCCGCTCGCCCTCCCCTGGTGGCGCCAGCGGCTCCTAACTAGGCCTCGCTCTTTTCCGGGCTCCTAGCTAGTGATTGGCTACGACGGGGTGTCGCCATTGGCCGAGGCCCACTACCTATTGTTGTCTGGGAGGGCGGAGCGCTGAGAAAATGCGCGGCTGGGATGGCTAAGACAGACTGACTGTCAGCAACTCCGCCCCGAGGAATGTGAGTCGGGAAGGCGGGCGGAGCCGACGGAGAGCGGACTGCGGGGCGGGGCGCTAGCTACTGATATTTTTCCACCTTGCAGCGTGGTACATTTTCCGGCTACTTTTGAACCCTCAGTCTGTGGTCCGAGGTGGCTGCTCCTTCACCACTGTGCACAGCTGGCATAGAATCAGACAGAGGGTAGAGGATCACTGTTTACACAAAAAAAGGCTTTAGTTTTCTTTTGTGAACAGTTAAGTACATGTACTGAACATTTGGTGTAGAGAACCCTCAGAAACATTTTTTGTGTTTACTAATTCTGGGATTTAAATAAATAAATCAGGTATAAATTCATTGATTTTTTTCAAAGCAACCCTAAGAGGTAGAGGTTAGTTTTATCTCCATTTTACAGATAAAAGGACTGAGGAACAGAATAGGACCATAGATAGTAAATGGGAAAAGAAGGCAAATTGAACCCAGCCCTCATCCTTTATCCCTTATTGCCTCTTATTAAGAGCATTGAACTAAGGAAATATTTGTTCTAGTTGAGGACTGCTTCTCATAACTGTGTGCCTTGTCTTTAAAATTCCATGCTAAATAATGCAGGTATCATAAAAATGACAAACACAATACCAATTATACCAGCCTTTAAGGATTTTTAGTTAAAAGCATCTTTCTGTCATCTCCACCATTTGTAAAAGTGATTCCTTGCCTTCTTCCTATAACCCTTTGACATTTTTTTGCATTCCAACGTCCCTTATCTGCTCACTGTCAGTTTAATAAAGATGTTTTATCTATGCCTAATGAACAAGTGCATATGAGTCACAGGGGAAGTGAGCATAAAGATTCTACAGGCCTCAAGAAAAACACGTGGGCTGGGCATCGTGGCTCACCCCTGTAATCCCAGCACTTTGAGAAGCTAAGGTAGGAAGATCACCTGAGCTCAGGAGTTCGATCCCAGCCTCAACAACATAGTGAGACTTCATCTCAAATAAATAAATAACAAAAGTATAGGAACAAGAAATTACAAAAAAAAAAAAAAAAAACTTGGGAGGGAGGTGCTGTTTCCAGAGACCAGGGCAGCCCTAGAAGAAGGCCTGAAATTCATTCATTCAACAAATATTTATTGAGCACCCAAGTGCCAGGAGAGAACAAGAAGATAACCCTGCTCTCTTGGAGTGAACATTCTAGGACAGTTTGGGATTATGGATGCAATACAAACATAATATTAATAACAATGATTTATATACATAAGCAAACACACCAACCTCAGGAATACAAAAAAAGATGTTTTGTTATAAACACCCTGTAATTCAAAGCCAGCCGGAGGCAGTCTTGTCAAAAAATTTGGGAATCCGCATCTGCAACCAAATGTAGGAGTATCAAAAAGCAACATTAAAACTACTGTAGTGAACAATATGAAGAGATAGAGGAATAGATGGGGTTTTAAAAAACAAAGAATTTCAATGAGAGATTTTACTGCAGCAGGTCTTAGTTGAAAAAAGAATCTAAGTCTGAGACAGACAAAACATTTCTCTTCAGAACCACTTCCTTGTTTTTTGTTTGTTTTTTAAGACGAAGTCTTGCTCTGTCACCAGGCTGCAGTGCAGTGGCACAATCTCAGCTCACTGCAACCTCCGCCTCCTGGGTTGAAGCGATTCTTCTGCCTCAGCCTCCCAAGTAGCTAGGACTACAGGCGCGTGCCACCACACCCGGCTAATTTTTGTATTTTTAGTAGAGACGGGGTTTCATCATGGCGAGAATGGTCTCGATCTCTTGACCTCGTGATCTGCCCGCCTTGGCCTCCCAAAGTGCTGGGATTACAGGTGTGAGCCATCACGCCCGGCTCTTTTTTTTTTTTTTTTTTTTTTTTTTAGGTAGAGTCTCACTCTGTCACCCAGGCTAGAATACAGTGGCATGATCTCAGCTCACTGCAGCCTCGACTCTGCAACTTCCGCCTCCAGGGTTCAGATGATTCTCCCACCTCAGCTTCCCAAGTAGCTGGGATTACAGGTACTCGCCACCACACCCAGCTAATTTTTGTATTTTTAATAGAGATAGGGTTTCACTGTGTTAGCCAGGCTGGTCTCAAACTCCCAACCTCAGGTGATCTGCCTGCCTTGGCCTCCCAAAATGCTGGGATTACAGTCATGAACCACTTCTTTCTTTTTTTTTTTTTTTTTTTTTTTTTGAGATGGAGTTATCGCTCTTGTTACCCAGGCTGGAGTGCAATGGCGTGATCTCGGCTCACCGCAACCTCCGCCTCCTGATGAACCACTTCTAAGTGAAAGAAGGAAGCAGATAGTGAAAGCTCAAGATATCAGCAAATTCTTTGTTCTATTTAACAAAGTAGATGGCTATTTTTAATTCACTGAACGCTTTGTAGCTACTGAAGAGGTTAAGGTAGGCCAGAAGCTATTTGTAAACAGGGATTAGGAAACAGTTTAGGGAGCTAATCCTAGAAAAAAGTGAGAAAAGGGATAAAAACGGCTGGGTGCGGTGGCTCACAGCTGTAATCCCAGCACTTTGGGAGAGGCGGGTGGATCACCTGAGGCCAGTAGTTCAAGACCCACCTGGCCAATGTAGTGAAACCCCATCTCTACTAAAAATATAAAAACTAGCCAGGTGTGGTAGCACATGCCTGTAATCCCAGCTATTCAGGAGACTGAGCAGAAGAATCACTTGAACCCAAGATCACACCACTGCACTCCAGCCTGGGAAACAAGAGCGGTAAGCCAAGATCGTGCCACTGCACTCCAGCCTGGGCAATAGAGTGAGACTCCTCAAAAAAAGAAAAAGAAAAGGAAAAAAACAGATTATCAATTACCCCCTTGCTAATTCCAATGGAACTTTAAGGGCTCATCTCTCTTTTTTTTTAAGGAGTCTCACTCTATTGCCCAGGCTGGAGTGCAGTGACACACTCTTGGCTCTCTGCAACCTTCGCCTCCTGGGTTCAAGCATTCTCATGCCTCAGCCTCCCCAGTAGCTGGGATGACAGGCACCCACCAACACACCCAGCTAATTATTGTATTTTTAGTAGAGATGGGGTTTCACCATGTTGGCCAGGCTATTTGCGAAATCCTGACCTCAAGTGATCTGCCCATTTCAGCCTCCCAAAGTGCTGGATTACAGGCGTGAACCACTGTGCCTGGCCAAGGGCCTCATCTTATTAGACCTCTTTGCAATGTCTAACACACTTGGCCACTCCTCCTCCTTAGAACACCATACTTTCTAGATCACGATACTCTTCCTAGTTTCCCTTCTACATCACAGTCACCCACTCTGTCTCTTGTCTCTCTTTTTCCCAAGTCTAAACACTGAACATTTTTACTTTCCACTACTACTTCCTTAGTTATCTCACTGTTTCATCCCATTCATAAGCTGCTGTCTCCCAAATGTGTATGTCCAGCCTGGACCCCTCCTTTGAACTTGATTCTCTAGTCATCTGTCCAGTAGGCATCTCCACTTGGATGTCTAATTGGCATTTCAACTGTAATGATAAAAGCCAACCTCCTGCGACTCCCATAGTCATCTCTACCTCAGTATATGATAACCCTATCCTTCCGGTTGGTCAGGACAAACACTGGAAGTCATACTTGACTTCTTTCTCTTCCACCTAATAGCAAATCCTATTAGCTCCATCTTCAAGATATATTACTTCTCGGCCGAGCACAGTGGCTCATGCACTTTGGGGGGCTGAGACAGGTGGATCACCTGAGGTCAGGAGCTGAAGACCAGTCTGGCCAACATGGTGAAACCCTGCGTCCACCAAAAATACAAAATAAGCCAGGCATGGTGGCGCATCCATGTAATCCCAGCTACTTGGCAGGAGAATTGCTTGAACCTGAGAGGTTGCAGTGAGCCAAGAGCACACCATTGCACTCCAGCCTGGGCAACAAGAGTGAAACTTGAGTCTCAAAGAAAAAAAAAGATACATCACTTCTCACTATCTTGGGTACTTCCAACCTGTCCAAGCCATCCTCATCTCTTACCTAAATTGTTTTGAGAGCTTCCTTGCCCTTGACTCCTATAATCTATTTTCAACACAGCAGCTCAAATGAACATTTTAAACCTAAGCCAGATATCACTTCCCAAAACTTTCTAATAGTGTCTGTTCCATTCACTCAGTCTTTACACAAGGTCCTGCTGTATTTGGATTTCCATTGCCTCTCTAACCTCATATCCTGCTACTCTTCCCTCTCCATCATCCTTTTCCCACTCATTCCTATACTAGCTACACTGGCTTCCTTGCTATTTCTCAAACATACCAGCACATTCTCACCTCTGAACCTTTGATGTCTCCCTAAAATGATCTTATCTGTTATTCCCATGAGTTGCTGTCAATTCCTTCAGGTTTTCCCTAAAGGTCATGACGCTCCCTACACACACACACACACACACACACACCCCCCTATCCCCTATTCCCCGCTTTGGTCTCCAAAGTGCTTATTATGGCTAGGTACAGTGGCTCACATATGTAATTTTTAAAAAATTAAAAGTGCTTATCACCATCTAACATGCTATATCTTAGTTATTTGTAAATTCTTTAAAGGCAGAATGCTTGGTTACTGCCATATTCCCATTAGTAAAGAGTACAACACTTAGCAGAATGTCTTCCCCCCCCCCCTTTTTTTGTTTCCCCTCAACTGGGTATAGATCTATAGACCAGCAGGAATACAATGGTGCAATCAGGGCTCACTGCAGCCTCAAACTGCTGGACTCAAGCAATCCTTCCACCCCAGCCTGCCCAGTAGCTGGGACTATATACTACCGTGATTAGCGTGCGTGCGTGTGTGTGTGTGTGTGCACGTGTGTGGAAGCGGTCTTGCTTTGTTGCCCTGGTTGGTCTTGAACTCCTGGCTTCAAGCCCACCTCAACCTCCCAAAGTGTCAGAAAGTAGGTACTCTTTTCTAAAGAAGGAATGAATGAAAGGCAGGGGAGTGCTTTAAAGTATCTTTTAGGAAAGGTATATCCAGTATCAGTTTCAACTCTTCATCACGGTGGGGTTTTGTTGTTGTTGTTACCTATTGCTTTTGAGTGTTACCTGAAGTGAAATGAACAGGTTGAGATTCTACATTAAAAAAAAAAAAAAAAAAAAAAGGCCGGGCGCGGTGGCTCAAGCCTGTAATCCCAGCACTTTGGGAGGCCGAGGCGGGTGGATCACGAGGTCAAGAGATCGAGACCATCCCGGTCAACATAGTGAAACCCCGTCTCTACTAAAAATACAAAAAATTAGCTGGGCATGGTGGCATGTGCCTGTAATCCCAGCTACTCGGGAGGCTGAGGCAGGAGAATTGCCTGAACCCAGGAGGCGGAGGTTGCGTGAGCCGAGATCGCGCCATTGCACTCCAGCCTGGGTAACAAGAGCGAAACTCTGTCTCAAAAAAAAAAAAAAAAAGAAAAAAAAAATAGGCTGGGTGTGGTGGTTCTTGCCTGTAATCCCAGCACTTAGGGAGGTGAAGGCAGGCAGATCACCTGAGGTAAGGAATTCAAGACCAGCCTGGCCAACATGGTGAAACCCTCTCTACTAAAAATACAAAAATCAGCCAGGCGTGGTGGCAGGCGCCTATAATCCCATAATCCCAACTACTCTGGGGGCTGAGGCAGGAGAATCACTTGAACCCAGGAGGTAGAGGTTACAGTGAGCCAAAATGGTGCCACAGCACTCCAGCCTGGGCGACAGCGACTCTAAAAAAAAAAAAAAAAGCACAAGTAGGACAATGTGACAATCTATAAACTAAATCAGTTCAGCAAAAGTAACCCCCAGAGCCAGAGATTACTGTGAATACAAGCCTCTAAGAGAATCCACAGAAGTCTCTTATAAAGGGCTTCAATCATTCCACAGAATGCTGAATGGTAGAGATCAAGACAATCTTACTGAGCTCTCAGTGTATCTACCAGACCAGAATATGTTGTAGGCATTGATAATTAAGATGAAGCCTTGCTCTATATTTTTTAGTTTAACAAAACATAATTGGGGTCCAGCTGTATTCAAATTTTAAACTGTTTTACACCTCATCTATTCCCAAGAACAATAAACCACACTAGAATTCCTAAACTGTCAGCATCTTCCTAAACTCTCAGCAACTTCTGCAAACATTTCAGATCTCATATTATTTTTTCAGGAGAGGTATACATACTGTTTGTAAAATTAGCTACTTTTAGAATATGGGAGAAGAAACCACTCAAGTGACTTCTTTTCAGAAGTATGTATCATTTTGTTATTTATTTTTTTTCCTTTTAAAGCCTTCAAACTGTATCTATTACTAACTTTGTGTAATAAGCATGGCATACTTCAACATGAAAGTTCCTTGTTTTCAGTGTGTAATTTACAAGAATTACCTTGTAAATGTGGTTTTATGATGTCTCAGGATGAGTATTCACCGTGACTTTTTCCTGGCACTACCAAGAATGTTTTTTTCTTCCAACTGTATTTTCTTCCAGATACAATGCTGTATCTATACTAACATGGCAGGCTTTTCAAAGAACCAAGTATACAATTATGAATCTTGTTGATAATGTTTGCTAGATAAGCAGTATATGTTGCCATCATGTTAGTGCTATAATGTTTTTGTGTGTACAAGTTACTCTTCCAGGTATTTATGTAACAATATAGAATGAGGGTCCCCCCCCAACCTTTGCCTACAATATACTTTATACTACTGGGTTCACTGATCGACAATCTTGGGTCTTTCCAATGGACTCAATTCCCATGGGATCTTGCACAATAAGAAAGCATACTAGTATCAAAATTGAAATAAAACTGTAAACATATCAATCAAATGACAAAGACTAAGGACTAATCTGAGGAGAGTACACATAAACAACAATCAAATGAGTGTTTTAACGTTAACATTTATTGATGGGATGGATAAATACAGATTGAGAAACATACTTGACAGCAAGATATCAAACTGATAGCCAGACTATAAAATTTATACATCCTTTTTTAAATTTTTTGAATTTTTTACAAAGAGCCCTTACTATAACGGTCACTTACATCCTATCATTCACATAACAGCAGTAAATACCCCAGGGGTAGCATCTAGAGCTGAGGTTCCCCAAGGAGGACAGAGGCAATGGCAGAATAATATGCTGAGAAAGGACTCTTAAGAGCAATACAAAGAGAACAGACAAAAATCTCACCACAAAATTGTACCTGAGTGACAAAGATTGGTAAAGTGTTTTACTTTTTTTTTTTCCTTTTGCTCTTTGGTCTGACAAGAAAACAGTTTTAGGGTGTGTGAAGTAGGGTGGGGAAAAAAGGTCAGTTTCAAATTTAGTAACAGGATAACACTAAGTTAGGCTGCTGCATTCTTTTCTTTGGGTACTTAAGCCAGCCAGCACTTCCACTTTGCAACCAATTATATTATGATCAACAACTAATCAGTTCTGTCAGCTTCAACTGAATAGTTCCTGATTACCTAATGAAGGACATACTTGCTCTGGCTTCAATTAGCATGCTGTCAAGCATCCCTCTCCATGCTTAACATGGCAACACAAAACCCAAGAGTCTTTCTCTTTTTTTCATTAGCCATGAATACACACTCATAAAGAGGAAGAGCAGACACTGCTTTTAGTAAACATCCTTTTTCTTTACCTCCCTTTTCCAATGCCAACTTCATATAAAAACTTTAGACACATTAAAATGAAAAACTCTCCCACTCAAAAAATCATCTTCATTCCAGAACACTCTATTAGGCAGGATTACTGTACCGTGCTTGTTTCAAACTCACATCCACAAACGGATAAAAACACAAAATAAAACTTGACAGTGTGATACAACATGAACATCTAACCCATCAGGAGCAAACACTCAGTTAAACGCTGGGTGTTAACAAGCAGCAACTCAAGAAATTTGGGGAGGTATCAAAGTCACTGAAAGCTTACTGGAACCTTGGAGGGCTATTTCTCACCATTTGATGAGTTGCATAGACTGCTTAAATTCTCCCAAGCCCAAAAGAATAAAATTTGTATTCAAACTTCAAGATGTTCTAGATTCTCTTTTCCTAATATTAGTATCAAAACAACTCATAAACAAAAAAATTTTAATATTAATCAGTTCCCAAAATAACGGAAACATATGTTTAAAATCCAACCATACTGGGATAGACAGGGCCCCTCTATAATTGCCTTTGTCCAAAAGCAAAGTATGAGGAGTAGTACGCATTTCAATATGGAGAATTAAATAGCAGAGGTTTAAGATAACTCACCAGTGATGTCACCATGATTTTATTTCCATGTCCTAATCCATTGCTGTTTGCAACTGGAGATTTAAAATTTTTCTGTCAACACTGGTAAAGCCAGTAACACTGAACTATGCAGTATACACTAAATCAAAACACTAAAATCATTTTTAAAAAGGAAGAAAAAAGAAGTTGAGGCTCTCTGATATGCACACACACTGATTCATGAATGGGAAGACTAGACTAGACTAACACCTAAGTATTTTCTAAACCCAAAAGCATAACTGATATTTCAGAAGACGGATTTGGCTTTAGATCAATGCTTCACTACAGTTCAGCTAACAACAACACAGGTATCTGATTAAAAGCCTTAAGGACAATCCACAGGTATTTGTTTTTGCCAACCTGAGAGTCTGGCAAATTTCAGGAATGAGACTTACAGAAGTGTAGGCTCCAGGCCTACTTATCACCATCACTTATTTTTGACAGTCTAGATTAAATGAAGAAACAAAAAGCCATGTTTACTAGGCTAACTTTGGATGTAGAAATCTCATTTCTCACCCTTTGAAGGTACAAAGATAGGAAAGACACATAGAGCTCAGAAACCACACAGCCCTTAAAAACCTTAAGTTTATGGAATTTGGACAATACACATGCTATTTGACAGGCACATCTGTTAACCTAAAAACAAAGCAGCAGCTTCATGTAGAGCCCACAAGGAACTTCATGACAAATGCATAGATCTAAAAACGGACACTGTAGGTATCTTAAGACAGTACTAGGAGGCATTAACACAGAAAGGTTTCTAAACTGACCCATGTCAGCAATGATCTACTAGTGCAAAGGCCAGCTACATAGCACAAAGCAGCTCTTAGGCCCTAGTAAGCACTTTTTCCTAGTTAACGCCTGACAAAGTTCTAAGGAACTTTACTACAGTATAGCCATGGAGAACTGCTATGAGGCCAAATGATTATGTGCCTCTTGTGGTAAAGGAGTGCATGTGATTAGAAAATATGTGACATTTGATAGGAATAATTAAAAGCTGGAAAAAACATTTTCAAAATCAAACCAGTGATCATCAATTCCACATAGATACAGATGCAGACTGAACAGCACATTCCCTTTTGGAAACAGACTCCACCAAACAATATCTAAATAAATAGAAGCCCTAAACGTACTAAACCACAACTATGTATCTACCAATTAATTATCTAACACAACAAAGAAAATACCAAGGGGAAAGAGGAAAATGTTATCTATAAAGTGAGGTGACATTCCAAGTCAAGAAGTATTAATGATTTACAGGTCAGCAGAGAGCTCCTCATTTTATACCCAGCAATGGCAGGAACTCTAGACAGTTCAAATATGCAAGATGCAGAGCACTAACCCACCATCAGTTAACGTTTACTCCTGCCTACAAATTCCTTTCTATATTAGGCCAGTACATCATCAATTCCAACAGCCGCAATTTCTTCCCAACCTGTTCCTGGCAAGTAGCAGCACAACTCCTGTCTCCCTATGACTTCCAAATGAAAAGAATTCAACCTCTTCTTAAAAAATACTTGGCATGAAGGAAGCTGTAATCAAATCACAAAGACAAACTCAAATTGCACCATCTTTTTCAGAGCAAAAAAAAATACAATGAAAATCAAAGAATATCCCATCAAATGATCTTTGGCTAGATAGTTTTCAGTAGTTAGACAGCTAACTTAGAATTCTTTCTAGCCAAGATTTCCCGAAAGATTTATCAAAAATGTTCACTCCTAATATATGGGATAATCAAGCTTTCGAACAGGACTCTTGATCTATTTTTATAAAGGACTCAGAAATCTTAAGAACCTCTATCAAGAATCTAAAGCTACCGAAGATGAACAATCTAAACGTAACGGTATTCACTGGCTAGGCTTGCTCACTCTCATGGCACCAGTACTGTTAAATTCGTAAGCTCCAATCTCGAGTCATAATGGCTGCAAAAACGAGGATGCAGCTGTTCCCCTTCAGATATACAGATAAAAAGCATATCTTACATTTATAATGTAATTTAAAAAACAATGTTCTAAAACTTCCAAATCACAATTTCATTGTTTTTAGTATCCTCTAGTTTCTCCCATATGGTTTGGGCTTTCACAGGAAGGATATACATAGCACATTCCCCATCTCTTAGAGACCCTAAGACTACTCTCATTTGAACACTTTCCCAAAGCCTCACCTGAAATAAAGACACACCCAATTCTGTAGGGCAGAAGCTGGCCTTGCTCGCCAACCGTCCTTCCTCAACCCCATCTCTGTCTTGCACAAAAACAAAAAAAGGAGTAAAAAGGAAGTTCTCCTAATGAAGAGTCAGGATACTGGCTGCACTTGCCCAAGCTAGAAATTACAGGGCTACTACTCAATTATAACACAAAGAAAGGGGAAAATACCATGTCAAATACATGCCTCTTCCTTTATGTTCACAAGGCCAATCATGTTCTTCTCTAGTAGACTGTTGGGAAATGAAAATGGTAAGGGACAGGGAAGGAAAGATAAAACATGATTTTTAAACACACACACTTAAAAACACACATATCCACACTTACATACACACTTAAAATTCTGACACTTCAAGTGGCCTGAGCCTATTTCAGAACTCCTAGCCAAGAACCTACCCTCCCACCCACCCTCACACATTCCCACCCTCCAATCCCACCCACAAGGAGTCACTGCTATGTATCGCATACACACAGCAAAATCCCTATCCCCTTCCCAATTATATAAAAAAACTAAACAGATAACTTACTTTAAATTATTTTTTTAAGTCTCTTAAAAGATTTTGATGTTTAAATACTTCCTCTCTTCTGATATATTAAACACCAAAAGGATCCATAATTGTCTGATAAAACGATTTTTCGGCTCTGGCAAGAAGAGGGAAGATACTCCAATCAACCTAATTAGGTGGAGAGGCCAAGAATTCAGAAAGTGTTCTTAATCCTTCACAGCTTCAATACCTCTCTAAAACCAGTAAAAATTGTAAGAAAATAGTTAAATGCATGAGGCAGCAGATATAATAGCCAAGGCCTTCTACCACCCTCCCACCTATGTCTCAATACCAATTTATTCCCTAGTCCATGAAGGGTAACATATTTCATAAGTAATTTTCTTAGTCCAAATCAGTAGTCAAAAAAAAAAAAAAGAAAGAAAAAGAAAAAAGTATATATTTTTTTTTAAAGAAGTTTTTTTCTCCTCTTCTTTTTCTTTTTTACTTAGGAAGGGGTGGAAGTGGTGGAGGAGGTTCTGATGGCAGAGGTGGTGGCCGGGGTTTGTCTGTATTTCCAGATCTCGAGGAAGAGATTCCACCAGCCCGAGGATTCAGATATTCACTATAAGGACGAACAAATTCAAATGCAGTGGGCTGAGTGGGCTGAACACCCTGGGCACTGAGCAGGGAGTGAAGCATATTCACAGTATCTTGATAGTCTATTGTCTGGGTCGTGTTATGACCATTGGCCCCAGTGGCCCCTTTATCCAGTTTCGAATGAGAGACTCGAGTTTTACAGCTGGGCTGTGAAAAGGAAAGGCCACTTGTGTCTGAGCTATGCCCAGGCATCTGGGCCATTGTAGGAAGTGAAGGGAAGGAGAAATTTAGGGAAGAGGATTTCGTACTCTTGGCAATCTTGGTTGGATGATCAAACACTGCCCCTCCAGTCTCTTCAGAGGGTCCCCTTTTACGAGCAGAACTGGAAGAGGAAAAGGAACTAGACAAGCTATAGGTTTTATGTGCTAAGTTGCTTGTCTGGCTACTATGTTTTGGATCACCTGGACGTTTGTTCCCTGTACTAACTGGAAGTTGTGAATGAGAGTGCTTGTGTGAGTGGTGATTATGATGATGATGGTGATTAGATGGGTGAGTCTTATGCTTTTCTTTGTGCTCTCGGCTCTTTGTAACACTGTCCTCTATGGAATTGTGCTTATCAGCTGCAGTATGGACTTTTATGCGCATTTTTATCTCCTCTGGTTTTGAAGAGGCAGCCTTATCTCCACCTGCCACTGGGATTCTCATTTTGAGAGCTGTTTTGTCAGCCTTTTCCAGAAAAGGCCGCTCAGGGTTTTCTGAACCCTCTAAGGGCATTTTTAGAATGACTGAATGGCTATCATGATGAGAAAGGAGATTCTGGGCAGCATATGCATACTGTGACTTCACATTGGCTTCCATGTTCTCCAGCTGCTTCTTTTGAGCAGCCAACTCTTCTGCATGCTTTGCGCGGTATTCTTTCAGTGACACTTTAGCTGACGGCACGCTCTTACTACTCTGCTTCTGGGAAATAAATGCATTTGAAGCATCCTGTGATAAGGAATGATCAACTCCTATAAGTGCTAAATTGTCACTAGTCCGATGACCCTGAGTAGGTTCTAGTTTGAAAGAAGGTTGGGAGGACAGCCAACGCTCTCCAGGCAACATCTCCACACTGGTTAAGTTGCTGGATGATTCTTCGGAGCCTGGGAGGGAAGGCACTGCACTTGTGGTAGAAGTTGTTGACATGCTCATTAAACCTGCAATGGTTGTGTCTGAAGAGCTCTGGGAAATCATATTGAGGATTCTCTGCTCTGAAGTGTTTTCATCTGTTCCTCGGTCATCTGTTTTTGTTTTCTGGGCAGCCTGGCATGCCTGGAATGAAGCAAATAGCATCTCTTCACTTCAGGTAATTTATTAAATGAAAAAACATTGAGATGAGTAGCAGCAACACTGGAAGTTCTGGATAGGCCACAGGCAGGAGGCTTTCCTAACATGAAATCCAGTAAACATTACCATCAAAAGAATATTTTAAAACCTTCAATTGCCAGCACGGTGGCTCACACCTATAATCACAGCACTTTGGGAGGTGGATCACGAGGTCAAGATATCAAGACCATCCTGGCCAACATGGTGAAACCCCATCTCTACTAAAAAATACAAAAATTAGGGCCGGGTGCGGTGGCTCACACCTATAATCCCAGCACTTTGGGAGGCCGAGACGGGTGGATCACGAGGTCAAGAGATCGAGACCATCTGGTCAACATGGTGAAACCCCATCTCTACTAAAAATACAAAAATTAGCTGGGCATGGTGGCGCATGCCTGTAATCCCAGCTACTCAGGAGGCTGAGGCAGGAGAATTGCTTGAACCCAGGAGACAGAGGTTGCGGTGAGCCAAAATCGCACCACTGCACTCCAGCCTGGGTAACAAGAGCGAAACTCCATCTCGGGGGAAAAGAAAAAAAAAAAAAAAAAAATTAGCTGGGCGTGGTAGCAGGCGCCTGTAGTCCCAGCTACTCGGGAGGCTGAGGTAGAAGAATTGCTTGAACCCAGGAAGCAGAGATTGTAGTGAGCCGAGACTGCACCATTGCACTCCAGCCTGGCACCTGGCGACATAGCAAGATTCTGTCTCAAAAAAAAAAAAAAAGCTAAAAAACCTTCAATGAAGAGTCACAGCAAGCCGGGCGCGGTGGCTCAAGCCTGTAATCCCAGCACTTTGGGAGGCCAAGACGGGTGGATCACGAGGTCGAGAGATCGAGACCATCCTGGTCAACATGGTGAAACCCCGTCTCTACTAAAAATACAAAACATTAGCTGGGCATGGTGGCTCGTGCCTGTAATCCCAGCTACTCAGGAGGCTGAGGCAGGAGAATTGCCTGAACCCAGGAGGCGGAGGTTGCGGTGAGCCGAGATCGCACCATTGCACTCCAACCTGGGTAACAAAAGCGAAACTCCGTCTCAAAAAAAATATAAATAAAAATAAAAAGAGTCACAGCAATGGCTGGGGTGGTGGCTCACGCCTGTAATCCCAACACTTTGGGAGGCCAAGGAGGGTGGATCACAAGGCCAGGAGATCAAGACCATCCTGGGCAACATGGCAAAATCCCATCTCTACTAAAAATGTAAAAAAAAAAATAGCTGGACGTGGTGGCAAACACCTGTAATCCCAGCTATTCGGGAGGCTGAGGCAGGAGAATTGCTTTAACCCGGGAGGCAGAGGTTGCAGTGAGCCGAGGTTGCGCCACTGCACTCCAGCTTGGCGACAGAGCAAGACTCCATCTCAAAAAAAAAGTCACAAACATGAAATCTATGCCTTCTGCTTATAATTATAGTTAGTCTATAACGGAATTCTAAAAATTTTGGTGAGATTTTATGCTAAAGTAAAAGATGAACTATGTGATCTCAAGCCTACTTCTTTTTGTTTTTGTTTTTGGGTGTTTTTGTTTTTGTTTTTTTTTGAGACAGAGTCTCACTCTGTCACCCATGCTAGAGTGCAGTGGTGCAGTCTCGGCTCACTGCAACCTCCCCCTCCTGGATTCAAGTGATTCTCCTGTCTCAGTCTCCTGAGTAGCAGGGATTATAGGTGCCCACCACCAAGTCTGCTAATTTTTTGTATTTTTGGTAGAGATGGGGTTTCACCACGTTGGCCAGGCTGGTCTCGAACTCCTGACTTCAGGTGATCTGCCCACCTCAGCCTCCCAAAGTGCTGGGACTACAAGCGTGAGCCACCGTGCCTGGCCTCTCAAGCCTACTTCGAATCCTAAGCTTCTAAGAGGCAAACTCATTTTCTGCAACTCACTCAACTCAGGAGAATGAATTTATGAGAAAACAAATCCATTTTTTTTTTTTTTTTTTTTTTTTTGAGACAAGAGTTTCGCTCTTGTTACCCAGGCTGGAGTGCAATGGCGCAATCTCGGCTCACCGCAACCTCTGCCTCCTGGGCTCAGGCAATTCTCCTGCCTCAGCCTCCTGAGTAGCTGGGATTACAGGCACGCGCCACCATGCCCAGCTAATTTCTTGTATTTTTAGTAGAGACGGGGTTTCACCATGTTGACCCGGATGGTCTCGATCTCTTGACCTCGTGATCCACCCGCCTCGGCCTCCCAAAGTGCTGGGATTACAGGCTTGAGCCACCGTGCCGGCCCGCACAAATCCATTTTATGGATTAGATTTATGAAAAAATAATAGAAACATTTTAAAACCATTTTTAAATTGACAGAAAAAAATGATTCCATTATCCCTGAGTAAGACTTTGACAAATATTTGGAATACAACTCTAGACTACAAACTATATAAAAACAAAATTCTAAAATCCATTTTAAAAGTAGGTAATGCCAAAGAAAACATTGTTACCAGCTCGAAACCTTGTATTTCTGTATCTTGCCTCTACCAGAAGGCAATACTCTGACTCAGAGAAGCCACGTTTTTTTTCCTATTTCCAGTTTCCACACAGAAAATATGCAACCAGTGTTGCTGCTCAAATGATCACATCACAGGAGTTATACAACGCAAAGTAAATCCTGCTATCCCATACAGACATTGACTTCTACAACAGTATCCAAGGTATGAAGTGAAGTCATCATTACTGTGTAACTATAAAGGAAATTCCAAACCTAGGGTACATATTCAATACTGTTATATTCACTGGTGCAGTCAAAAGAAAGTGATTTTGTTCCACAAGCTGACAGTTATGATTCTTACCCTCCAATTCCGAATGCGTTTGAGCCTGTTGGGAGTTTTCTCCAAAATCTGTAGAAATTCATGTGTCAGTTCTACAAATAAAACAGAATGTTTAAGAAAGACTGAGAGAAACAGAAGTAATAAAACAAGAAAAACCTCAACTACTAACTCACTATTTTCATCTGAATCAAGTCACCTTTGGCCAGCAATGTGACACATCAATAGTGTTTTCCAAGGTCCCTTACTCTAAAACTTACCATCTAAAAGTTCCAAGGTCACAGTGGCGTCAACATACTCCCACCAGTGCTTCCCGTCAGTTGAGACTGGGATCTCCCAATTGGACCACTTGCAAGCCAGATGAATGCAGACACAGGCCACCACAGGAGGTGTGTACTGCAGGCTAAATGTGGTCAAATGCAGGCTGACATCAGAGGGAAGAAAACAGAGAGTGTCGTGAGCTCTCAATTCTCAACCCAAAGCTAAAACTCTCCATTATTTAAAAAAAAAAAAAAAAAAGGCTTAAAAATACACAGGAGAGTAAGAAGGTAAGAGCTATGCAATGCTCTGATCTATCACTCAATATAATTTCCTATTAACCCACCTGTTCAGGTAACAACATTTCTAAACCTCTTGAATATATACCATTTAATCTACACATTGACCAGAGCCAAGAAAAAAAAAAAAAAAAAGAAGAAGAAGTAAAAAGGCTGGGAATGGAAGTTCTTTAAAACATTGACTTTTGGGCCGGTATTCAAACCTAGAAGTCAATATTCACTACCTATTATCCTGAGACTAAGCTCAGATCTTAAGGAAAATTGTAAGCTTTTTGATCTGTGTAATTCCTAAGTCAAATACTTAAGGAAATATCTTAAAAATAATCTTGTCTCCGGCCAGCACGGTGGCTCATGCCCAGAATCCCAGCACTTTGGGAGGCTGAGGCAGGCAGATCACAAGGTCAGGAGATCGAAATCATCCTGGCCAACACGGTGAAACCCTGTCTCTATTAAAACACAAAAAATTAGCTGGGTGTAGTGGCAGGCGCCTGTAGTCCCAGCTACTCGGGAGGCTGAGGCAGAAGAATCGCTTGAACCCAGGCGGCAGAGGTTGCAGTGAGCTGAGATCGCACCACTGCACTCTAGCCTGGCAAGAGTGAGACTGTCTCCAAAAAACAAACAACAACAACAACAAAAAACAAACCTTGTCTCTTACCGATCAAACTTCTGGTCTATTTAAAATAATGAATAGTTAACTACTCTCTCAAGTATAAATATGTTGGTTTATTTCAAAAATTTCTCTTAACGGTTCATAAAAATGAACTTTTTAGTACTCACAGTTATTAGGGATATCTTTGGTTTCCACTAAAAAAAACAGTATTAGGCAAGTTGGTAATACAAGTCATGTACTAATCATTTACGGGTTTTTTTGTTTTTTTGAGACAGAGGTTCTCTCTCTGTCACCCAGGCTGCACTGCAGTGGGGCCATCTCGGCTCATAGCAACCTCTGCCTCCTAGGTTCAAGCATTTCTTGTGCCTCAGCCTCCCGAGTAGCTGAGACTACATGCATGTGCTACCATGCCCTGCTAAATTTTGTATTTTCTAGTAGAAATATGGTTTCACTACGTTGGCCAGGCTGCTCTCAACCTCCTAGCCTCAAGTGATCCATCAGCCTCAGCCTCCCAAAGTTCCGGGAATATAAGTATAAGCCACTACACTCAGTCTTTTACTTTTTTAAAAAGGAAAGAAGAAGGAAAAAGACAAACTTTTTTTTTTTTTGAGACCAAGTCTCGCTCTGTCACCAGGCTGGAGTGCAACGGCGTGATCTTAGCTCACTGTGAACTCCAACTCCTGAGCTGAAGCCATTCTCATGCCTCAGCCTCCCACGCAGCTGAGATTACAGGCACACACCAACTAAGTAGCACCCAGCTAATATTTGTATTTTTAGTAGAGACAGGGTTTCACCATGTTGGCCAAGATGGTCTCAATCTCCTGACATTGTCATCCACCCACCTAAGCCACCCAAAGTGCTGGGATTATGTGTATGAGCCACCAGGCCTGGCCAGGACTCAAACTCTTTATATCCAAGTGCCCATTAATTGATAGTGAGGGAAGAAAAGAAATCTTTTAAAATTATTGGCCGGGTGCAGTGGCTTATACCTAAAATCCCAGCACTTTTGGAATCCAAGGCAGGCAAATCACTTGAGGCAAGGAGTTTGAGACCATCCCAGCCAACATAGTGAAACCCATCTCTACTGAAAATTCAAAAACTTAGATGGTCATGGTGGCACAAGCCTGTAATCCCAACTACTCAGGAGGCTGAGGCCGGAGAATCACTTGAACCTGGGAGGCAGAGGTTGTAGTGAGCCAAGACTGCGCCCCTGCAGTCCACCCTGGGAAACAGAGTGAGACTCTGTCTTAAAAAAAAAAATAAATAAATACACACAAACACACACACATAATTATTGCAGAATTCTCCAAATCAGATTTTCAGTCGCTATCATGTAGAATTTAGTAGGTTATCAAAAAAACAGTACTAAACAATTATATAGCCTTAAAAAATTAAAACATACTATGGAAATTTAAAGTACAACATGTAAACTGTGCAGAAAAATCAATATTCACCAGAGAATTGTCTATAGCACACTGTATCAAACCCAAGTAAAGTACTATACCAAAAATAGAAGAGAAAAAATAAAATAAAATATAAACCTGTTTGTTGCCATGAAGTAAGAAGTCTGTGCTAAGTCCTTGCTTGCTAAAGGAAAAAACAAACAAACAAACAAAAGTCAGGGATGGGGGAAGAAAAAAGTGATTAGTTCCATTCATTCTCAGCAAATATTTAGTAAGCATTTAATATTTGCAAGGTACTGTGAATATAGTGGCAAATAAGACCAGACGTGGCCCCTGTAAACCTTGATGTTTACATTCTGCCAAAGTAGACAGATCGATAATTTTTCATTTTAACATTAATAATGATGCTGCTTCCAGACCTAGATACTCAAGCTTTAATTCTGTACACCACATATCTGAGGTACTTGTTCAAAATGTCAATTCTTGGACCTCTCCCTAAAATGTCATTAGCACCCAGCTAATGAAATTAGCTAAAATTTCATTAAATGTTTGGAGAAGGGTACAAGCATTTCTTTTTTTGAGATGGAGTCTCACTCTGTTGCCCAGGCTGGAGTGCCATAGCATTTTTTTTTTTTTTTTTTTTTTTGAGACAGAATATGGCTCTGTCACCCAGGCTGGAGTGCAATGGCATCATCTTGGCTCACTGCAACCTCTCCCTCCGGGTTCAAGCAATTCTTCTGCCTCAGCCCCCCCAAGTAACTGGGATTAGAGTCATATGCCACCACACTCAGCGAATTTTTGTATTTTTAGTAGAGATGTGGTTTCACCATGTTGACCAGGCTAGTCTCAAACTCCTGACCTCAAGTGTCCGCCTGTCTCTGCCAACATGCTGTGATTACAGGTGTGACCAACACACCCCACTGCAATGGCATTTTTTAACAAATAATCCAGAGATTCTGATGTAAGGATTCACTGAGAAACACTGAACTGCAGGAGTAACTAAGATGATCTAGAAGTAAGATCAGAATCTAGAAAACTTTGATATATTTGGGAAAACTGACTTTTACTATTAAGAAAGTTTTTAATTTAGTAGCCTGTAATTTAATTCCCAAATCATCAAATAATGTAATATATCACAATAAAAAAGTTTAACTTCTTCCAAAACAAACTGTTCTGGGTGACAAAGCAAATTTTCATTTTCCTTAGGACATAGTCTTCTCAATATTTACATCCGTCTCTAATCTCATCCTTGTTCAATCTAACGTTTTAATACTTTCAAATATAAAGAACTTGGGAAACTGGGAATTTTCACCTGAAACACACATTAGTAAGATGTAAAATAAGACCAATTATCAGTTTGGCCTACAAAATCATAAAAGGCACTTGAATGCACAAGTGTTCAGATATTCTTGATACTAAAGACTTTCATTCAATTACATACTATTGTTAAATTAGAATTAAAAAGAAAAGTTCTGCCAAGAGATTGCAAATCATGAAAAGCTCAAATAAATAATATATGATCCTCTAGGTGGCCTTTAATCAACTCCAGAATTAAAATAAGATCACCCACTCTCCAAGACTTTCTTAAAATTGCTATTAAATGACTCTTCAAAACCTGCCCAACTTTGACAAACATTCTCAAGAGGTTAGCTCTCTTTAACTAGAGATCATCTAAAAATATTAGTAAGAACCCACGAGAAAAACAACTCCAAGGCAGAACCACTCATTTTGATTTAAGCCAAGTAGGCCTTTTAATTTAACTTTTGGCCAAAGCAAAACTACTATGTATTGTCCACAACAAACCACAACCTATAAATGGGAAAACAATTTGAAAGAGTCTTCATAAGTTGGGATTTCTTACCTCGAACAAGTTGAGTGCACTTTACTACATGAGTATGTGGGTGGTCAATTGTTAGTTCAAAGCCTTAAAAGAAAAAGTGTCTGGTTAAAAAACTATGAAGAAGTTTAGATTTTTACAAAGTATTGTAAAAGGATAACTGATTGTGAATTAGAGCTTACTGGTTTCCACATTAAAATATTAAAAGAAATTTATTCCAACAGAAAAGTATCACTGTCCCATGAAATATGATTAATTTGAAGATATTTTAAGAAAAAAGTTGACTAGGCTGGGCATGGTGGCTCACGCCTGTAATCCCAGTACTTTGGGAGGCCAAGGCGGGAGGATCACAAGGTCAGGAGATCAAGACCATGCTGGCCAACATGGTGAAACCCCGTCTCTACTAAAAATCCAAAAAATTTGCTGGGCATGGTGGCATGTGCCTGTAATCCCAGCACACTCAAGAGGCTGATGCAGGAGAATCTCTTGAACCAGGGAGTCAGAGGTTGCAGTGAGCCCAGATCATGCCACTGCACTCCAGCGTGGAGACAGAGCAAGACTCCATCTCAAAAAAAAAGAAAAAAAGTTGACTAGAAGAAACTAACTTGAGAGAGAAATTTTGAAGAACTCATCATGTATATATATGTGCAAAAAAATATCTGTACCAATAACTTTCAAGTACAACTCATGAAATCATACCCTACCTAGAGAAAAATGATAGCCCAAAAGAACAAGGATAAAAAATCTTTATTTTCATATTTTCTAAACTTTTAAAGGCAGCCTATGTGATGAAAATAACAGATAATAACAACATCATCAGAGTCACCCATGCAACCACTAAAGCTTCAGTTCTCCCACTGTCACTCTGATGTTCTAAACACTAGTTACCAATTTTAAAAACAAATGCGGTTACAGACCACAACAATCAATGGAAGGGAAAACGTTCTTTATCTATAGTTTTTATAATTTTTGAAGGTAAATCACCAAAACTTAAACAGCAAATCATGTACCCTAGAATGAAAAAAAAAAAAAACAACCTACTAACTGCTACGTCAAAGGTCAGCTATACTACCTGCATTTGTTATATGTAATAGGCAAGGTTAAACTCAGTCTTCAACCATAATATAGAAACAGATGGATACTACAAAAACTTTCCCAAGTAATTTTCTTTCTATTTCCGATTTAGCAAATTTTTAAAATCATATCATTTTATTGTATAATTTTTAAAAAAAAGTTTCAAAGGAAAATAAACTTACCTAAAGTCTGCAAAATTATGCTTTCTAAAATGACCAGGTCTTGAACTTGTTGCAAATAAGCCTAAAAGTGAAAAGACAGAAATTATTCCCCACAAAGTCACAATATATAAAGTATAAACAATTCTAACACTCCCGCCCAGGAAACCAAAACAATTAAAAGGTATGAATGGAGTTAGGAAGTAGAGTTAAGAACTGAAATACAATCTTTATCCCTTATGCCCATTCAGTAAAGATTCTTATTTAAAAAAAAAAAAGGCTGTACACTGAGAGACACACTTTATTCATATATGGCTACAGGAAAAGCACCAGATATTTGGTTCATTTTCAGACTAACATTTTAGGTTTTACAGTTCATGTGATTTAGACATAAGAAAATTTAAAGCACATTTTTTTTTTTTTTTGAGACACAGTCTCACTCAGCTGCCCAGACTGAAGTGCAGTGGCATGATCTCTGCTCACTGCAACCTCCACCTCCCAAGTTCAAGCAATTCTCCTGCCTCAGCCTCCCAAAATAGCTGGGATTACAGACACCTTCCACCATGCCTGGCTAATTTTTGTGTATTTAGTAGAGACGGTTTCACCGTGTTGGCGAAGCTAGTCTTGAACTCCTGGCCTCGGGTAATCCACCCACCTCAGCCTCCCAAAGTGCTGGGATTACAGGTGTGAGCCACCGTGCCCAGCCGTAAAGTATGTATTTTTCAACATCACCAAAATACATTTGCAGAACCTTCCTACAGAACTATAAGCATTTAACTGATATCAAACATTTGACTCCGATTAGACCTTCCCCTCTGGGACTATGCTAGGTTTCTAAAAAGTAACAGATGAGTTCAAAGGAAAAGGTAATAAAAAAATTTTCTCAGATACATGCCAGCCAGAACTATAGCAACCAGCCACATGTAGCCATTCATCACTTGAAATGTAGCTGGTCTAAGTTGAAATGTGCTGTAACAATAAAATACACTGGATTTTTAAGACAGTTAAAAAATTAAAAAATGGGCTAGGCACGGTGGCTCATGCCTGTAATCCCAGCACTCTGGGAGGCTCAGGTGGGTAGGTCATGAGGTCAGGAGTTCAAGACTAGCCTGGCCAAGATGGTGAAATCCTGTCTCTACTAAAAATACAAAAAAATTAGCTGGGTGTGGTGGCACGTGCCTGTAATCCCAGGGAGTCTGATGCAGAGGACTGCTTGAACCTGGGAGGTGGCAGCTGCCGTGAGCCAAGACTGTGCTACTGCACTCCAGCCTGGGCAACAGAGCAAGACTCCTTCTCAAAAAAATAAAAAATTCAGCTGGGCATGGTTGCTCACATCTAGAATCCTAACACTTTGGGAGGCCAGGGTGGGAGGATTCTTCAAAGGCCAAGAGTTCAAGACCAGCCTGGGCAACATGTTGAGACCACCCCCACCATCTCTACAAAAAAATTAAAAATGAACTGAGAGTGGTGGCATGCAGCTATAATCCTACCTACTTAGGTGGCTAGGACTTGATTGAAACAATCACCTCAGCCCAGATACACGAGGCTGTAGTGGGCTACAATCTTGCTACTACACTCTAACCTAGGCAACAAATTGAGATTCTGTCTCAAAAAAAAAAACAGCTGGGCACAGTGGCTCATGCCTGTAATCCCAACATTTTGGGAGGCTGAGGTGGGCAGATCACTTGAGTCCAGGAGATTGAGACCAGCCTGGGAAACATAGCAAGACCCTGTCTCTACCAAAAATACAAAAATTAGCTGGGCATCATGGTGCGCACCTATAGTCTTAACTACTTTGGGGGCTGAGGCAGGAAGATCAATTCAGCCCAGGAAGTTGAGGCTGCAGTGAGCCTAGGTCACACCACCACACTCCAGCATGGGCAGCAAAGCAAGACCTGCCTCAAAAAAGAAAAAAAAAAAAAGGCTAGGCAGAGTGGCTCATGCTTGTAATACCAGCACTTTGGGAGGCAGAGGTAGGCAGATCACTTGAGGCCAAGAGATCGGGACCAGCCTGGCCAACATAGCAAAATCTTGTCTCTACTGAAAATATCAAAAATTAGCCAGGCATGGTGGCGCATGCCTGTAATTGCAGTTACTTGGGAGGCTGAGGCAGAATAGCTTGAACCCAGGAGGCGAAGGTTGCAGTAAGCTGAGATCACACCACTGCACTCCAGCCTACTTGACACAGCGAGAGTCTGTCTCAAAAAAAGAAAAGGAAAGAATATAATATAACCTATTAGTATCTTTTTAACATTGATTAAATGCTAAAATGCCAATGTATTGAATATACTGGGTTAAATATATGTATTATATGTTAAATAGATATTGTATTATACATTTATGCTAAGTATAGCCTGTATTTTACATATTGGACATTGTATTATATATAGAATTTCCCTTTAAAAAATAGATTTTAATAAAGTTTAATGAAAAGTTAAAATTTTTAAATTAAATATGTGGTTCCCACTATATTTCTATTGGACAGTACTGATCTAGAACTCTAAGAAAATGAGACCTGGGTCAGTAGTTAAGAGACCTAATGTTAACTTTTCTTAACGAAACAGGAACCCTGGATAGGCAGGGTAATATCATTTTTAAAATCACCTTCATCTTAAAACTAGCAAGGCACACTCCTTGCAAGTCATGACCCATGGTCATAAGACATTTGCAGCTAAGGAAGCAGCTTAATAATGCCTGAAAGAACAAACTCCTACAACAAAATGTTCAGATATCTTGATAGCACATAATGATATATACTTTTTAAACATAGTCATGCTTTGATGTGCTTATACACTAAAATGCCAAAGTTAGTTTTCTTTAAATCAACAAAATAATACATTTTGTCACAATGTCAACCCACCCACATGTAGACATAGCTTAGATTTTACATAGATAAGATCCCTATATAAGAAATGCTTAAAAGGCTGGGCATGGTGGCTCACACCTGTAATCTCAGCACTTTGAGAGGCTGAAGCAGGCTGGTAGCTTGAGGTCATGAGTAGAGACCAACCGGGACAACATGGCAAAATCTGTCTCTACAAAAGATAGAAAAATTAGCTGGGTGTGCCTGTAGTCCCAGCTACCTGGGATGCTGTAAGTCGGAGGAGCACCTGAGCTCAGAGAGGTCAAGGATACCACCTCGTGAGTGAGCCACCATCATGCCACTGTACTCCAGCCTGAATGACACAGTAAGATTTGTCTCAAAAAATAAATAAAATTTAATTTTTAAAAAAATGCTTAAAACAAAGATGAGACATTCCTTCTCTTGCTTTCTGAGGACACCCTACTCTGTAAGTGAGTCGCTTTCAATCAACTATCTCTTCTCACTTTACTCAGTGACTCACCTTGAACTCTTCTGTGAAATCCAAGAACCCTCTCTTGGGGTCTGGATTGGGATCCCCTTTACCATAACTTTATGATTTGAATATGCCGTTAAGGACTTAAAACTATGCTGGTTCTCCCTTCCATATAGGAGAAAATATCTTCTCCCTAACAAACTCACAAGAACTGCAGACTCAGGTAAGAAGTTATATTTTTTTTAATTTTGTTAACTCAATTCTATAGACCAAGGGCATTTACTAGTCTCAAACCTAAACAAAGTCCAGAGCAATCACTCTTTCCACAAGAGCTACTGGTGTGGTTTAAACAGAAAAATGAAGGAAATCAAGACACTGCTATGCAAACATTATTAGGAAGGATTATTACCAAAAACAAAAACTCCCTTGCCCTCCAAAAAATCTCTCTCCAATATAAGAAAACACACAATTCCATTTATTTATTTGATAAAGGACAAGCCACATGTTCATTGTAAGAGGCTTAAATAATCTAGTGCCACAAATCCATAATCTTTCTCCAATCACTTACAAGTATCAGACCTCTCAATCCATCACTCTCCAATCACTGACTTCTAAAACCAGGAGAGAGTTTTCCTCCTATTTTATTTTTGAGATATTTGGCTCTGTCACTCAGGCTGGAGTGTAATAGCACCATCTTACTGCAACCGCTGTCTCCCAGGCTCAAGCAATCCTCCCACCTCAGCCTCCTGAGCAGCTGGGACCACAGGCATCCACCACCATGCCCAGCTAATTTCTGTATTTTTGGTAGAGAAGGGGTTTTACCATGTTGCCCAAGCTGGGCTTGAACTCCTGGGCTCAAGCAATCCTCCCATCTCGACCTCCCAACGCGCTGGGATTACAGGCGTAAGCCACCATGTTCATCCTTTTCCTTCCTTAAAAAACTCAAAAAAGGATGGAAAAAAACAAAAAAGCTCTGTGGGTATGTGCAGGATAAAGATCTGGAAGAATACATATCGGCTGGGTGCAGTGGCTCATACCTGTAATCCCAGCACTTTGGAAGGCCGAAGTGGGTGGATCACCCAAGGTCAGGAGTTAGACCAGCCTGGCCAACATAGTGAAACCCCTTTTCTACTAAAAATACAGAAATTAGCTGGGCATGGTGGTGGGCGCCTGTAATCCCAGCACTTGGGAGGCCAAGGAGGAAGGATTGCTTGAGCTCAGGAGGTCAAGAGCAGCCTGAGCAATCTGGCAAAAGCCCATCTCTACAAAAACCAGCTGGGCATGGTGGCGTACACCTATAGTCCCAGCTATTTGGGAGGCTGAGGTGTGGGGGGATCGCCTGAGCCCAGGAGGTCGAGGCCACAGTGAGCCATGACCACATTACCACACTCCAGCCAAGACAACACAGTGAGACCCTGTCTCAAAAAAAAAAAAAAAAAAGTATTTTTCGTAACATTTATAGTGATGAAAAGCTAGAAATTATCTAGACTTCTTAAGGGAGCATGGTTAAAACTACATACACATGCACATATATCATTAAATACTAGCCAGACATTTTTGAAAAGTAGAGAATCAATCAGATGGGAAAATATTTGGGATATAGTAGGTAAAAAAAAAAAAAAAAAAAGACAAAATACATGCACACATAGCTATTTATAGAAAAGAAACCACAAATAACAGTGGTTCACTAGTATACCTGTGCTTCAGTTATCTAGAACAGGGGTTCCATGGCCTGTTATGAACTAGACTGCACAGCAGGAGGCAAGCGGCAAGCGAGTGAATGAAGCTTCATCTGTATTTACAGTCACTCCCCATCATTCACATTGCTACCTGAGCTCTGCCTCCTGTCTGATCAGCTGTGGCATTAGATTCTCATAGAAACACTTGAACCCTGTGAACTGCCCATGCAAGGGATATTAGTTGCATGTTCTTTATGAGAATCTAATGCCTGATGATCTGTCACTGTCTCCCATCACCTCCAGATAAGACCATCTAGTTGCAGGAAAAGCAGCTCAGGGCTCCCACTGATTCTACATTACGGTGAGTTATATAGTTATTTCATTATGTATAAAAATGTAATAATAGAAAAGTGAACAATAAATGTAGTGTGCCTGAATTATCCCAAAACTGTTTCCAACACCACCCCCCCATCCATGTAAAAATTATCTCCCATGAAACCAGTCCCAGATGCCAAAAAAGGTCTGGGATCGTTGGTCTAGAATACATCTGGCATATTTTCTTAATTTTTCTGTTATTTTTAAATTTTACTGCAACAAATACATAACTTTTGCCATAAAATTATGTTTTGAGACAGTTGCCTGCAGTGGTATAATCATGGCTCACTGCAGCCTCAACATCCCATGCTCAAGCAACCCTCCCACCTCAGCCTCCCAAGTAGCTGGGACTAAAAATGTGAGCCAGCACACTCAGCATTTTTTTTTTTTTTTTTTTTGGAGAAATGTGGTCACACTGTGTTGCCAGAGCTGATCTTGAATTGGGCTCAAGCAATTCTCCTGCCTCAGCCTCCCAAAGTGCTGGGACTACAGGGATGAGCCACCACATCTGGCATTTTTTTTTTTTTTAAATATAGAGACAGGGTCTTGCTATGTTGTCCAGGCTGGTCTTGAACTAGCCTCAAGTGATACTCTCCCAAAGTGCTGGGATAACAGGTGTGAGCCACCACATCTGCTCTAATTGTTTTGTTGTTAAGGAAAACACGAACACTAAAAGGTTCTTTTAACAACCCCAATCCAAACTTCAATAAATCAAATTTACAAAATTAAATTGCATCAAAATACATAAAGATCCAGGCATGCCTGGGAGTAGGGGAAAAAAAAAGAAAAAAGAATAAGAAAACACAGATGTGTAATTCATCTCCTACCTCACTTCTAGTATCAGGAAGGGATTCCTGAGGATGCAGACAAGTATGTGCCACCTTAATGACATGTTCCAATTTTTTGGGCTGCTCCTCCACTTTAGCTGCTAGAAACAAGGCTGCTGGAGCCACAGACTGGAGAGAAAATAAATCATATTTATTATCAATTTATTCATTTTTAGATCAAGGTAAATCTAAAGAGGAGCTAAGTCTCAAATCAACTTATTTGCTTGCCTCTACTTTGTCACCTCTTTACACTTTTCCCCCAGCTTTTAGTATCTTCCCCTCTCCTATCCATTAATCCATGTCCACTTCCAAACACCAATTCTTCGACAAACTCTCATTAAAAGCCATCTATAGGAGAAGCTATTAGATGTAAACAGACAGTTTCCTATTTAAAATTATATTATTTATTAAGTTTGTATCAAATCATTCAATGCATTTTTTTTTTTTTAAAGACAGTCTCACTCTGCTGCCCTGGTTGGAGTGCAGCAGAGTACGATCTCAGCTCACTACAACCTTCACCTCCTGGGTTTAAGCAATTCTCCTACCTCAGCATCCCCAGTAGCTGGGACTACAGGTGTACACCACCATGCCCAGCTAAATGAATTCATTTATTTATTATTTTTTTTTGAGACAGAGTCTTACTCTGTCGCCAGGCTGGAGTGCCGTGGTGCAATCACAGCTCACTGCAATTTCTGCCTCCCAGGTTCAAGTGATTCTCCTGCCTCAGCCTCCCGAGTAGCTGGGATTACAGGTGCACATTATCATGCCTGGCTAATTTTTGTTTTAGTAGCGATGGGGTTTCACCATGTTGGCCAGTATGGTCTCAATCTCTTGTGATCTTGTGATCCGTCCACCTCGGTCTCCTAAAGTGCTGGGACTACAGATGTGAGCCACCGAGCCTGGCTAATTTTTGTATTTTTAGTAGAGACGGGGTTTCACTATGTTGGCCAGCCTAGTCTCGAACTCCTGACCTCGTGATCCACCCACCTAGGCCTCCCAAAGTGCTAGGATTACAAAAAATTAGCCAGGCATGGTGGCACATGCCTGTAATCCCAACTACTTGGGAAGCTAAGGCAAGAGAATCACTTGAACCACGAAGGCGGAGGTTGCAGTGAGCTGAGATGGCACCATTGCACTCCAGCTTGGGCAACAAGAGCGAAACTGTCTCAAAAAAATGAATAAATAAAAACAAAATATAAGCCCTGTACCTATCACAGTATTAGAAATACACTGTACTGGGGCCAGATGAGGTGGCTCAAGCCTGTAATCCCAGCACTTTGTGACATTTAGGTGGGCGGATCACAAGGTCAGGAGTTTGAGAGCAGCCTGACAAACATGGTAAAACCCTGTCTCTACTAAAAATTCAAAAATTAGCCGAGCATGGTGGTGCATGCCTGTAATCCCAGCTACTCAGGAGGCTGAGGAGCAGAATCACTCAAACCCAGGAACCCAGGAGGCAGAGGTCACAGTAGGACGAGATCACACCACTGCACTCCAGCCTGGGCAACAGAGAAAGACTACATCTCAAAAAAAAAAAAAAAAAGAAAGAAAGAAAGAAAGGAAAGAAAGAAATATCCTGTAACTTGGTCTGAGTGGTGACTACATATAATAATGCAAAATGATAATGCAAAATTTAATCTGTACGATTCAAATTTTTGTGCTTTCCTGTATGTCATACCCCAATAAAAATTTTCAAAACAAAAGAGAGACCAGGTGCGGTGGTCCACTGCTGTAATCCCAACACTTTGAGAGGCCAAAGCAGGTGGATCTCTTGAGCTCAGGTCAAAGTCTGCTGGGGCAACATGGAGAAACACCCTCTATAAAAACAAAAAAATTAGCCAGATTTGGAGCCACACCTGTAATCCCAGCAACTTGGGAGGTAGAAGTGTGGGAGGATCACTTAAGCCCGGGAGGTTGAGGCTGCAGTGAGCCGAGATCACATCACTGCACTCCAGCCAAGAAAACAAAGACAGAAAGGCAAGAGCTCTAGGCTCCAAAACACTACAAATGAAGAAATACAAAAAAAAAAAAAAATGAGAAAAATATTCACAACAGCTCTAATATATAAAGAGCTTATACAAATAAGATAATCATAATAATAAAAAGAGGCCAGAAAGGATGGGCATCATGGCTCACATCTGTAATTCCAGTACTTCAGGAGGCTGAGGCAGGAGAATCACTTAAGCCCAGAAGTTCAAGATCAGCCTAGGAAACATAGCAAGACCCCGTCTCCAGAAAAAAATGAAAATTAAAAAAAAAAAATTTAGTACCCATCAGTCTTGTTCACTAATGTATCCCTAGCGCTTGATAAGTGGTTAGAACTCAATATAAATGGCCGGGCACAGTAGTTCATGCCTTTAATCCCAGCATTGTGGGGGGCTAAGGTGGGCAGATCACCTGAGGTCAGGAGTTAAAGACCAGCCCGGCCAACATGGTGAAACCTGTGTCTACTAAAAATACGTAACTCAGCTGGGCGTGATGGCACAGGCCTGTGATCTCAGCTACTCAGGAGGCTGAGGCATAAAAATCACTTGAACCCAGAAGGTGGAGGTTGTGGTGAGCAGAGATTCCACTACTACACCCCCTGGGCAACAGAGAAGACTCGTCTCAAAAAAAAAAAAATTTTTTTTTCATTAAATAATTTTCTTTTTTTTTCTTTTTTTTTTTTTTTTTGAGACGGAGTCTTCCTCTGTCACCAAGGCTGGAGTGCACTAGTGTGATCTCAGCTCACTGCAACCTCTGCCTTCCAGGTTTAAGTGATGATTCTTCTGCCTCAGCCTCCCAAGTAGCTGGGACTACAGAAGTGTGCTACCACACGCAGCTAATTTTCATATTTTTAGAGAGATGGGGTTTCACCATATTGGCCAGGCTCGTCTTGAACTTCCTGACCTTGTGATCCACCTGCCTTGGCCTCCCACAGTGCTGGAATCACAGATGTGAGTGAGTGAGCCCCCTGGTGCCAGTCTAAATGTTTCTTAAAGTTATGAGTATGTGCTGTTTGTTGGGGTGGAAAGAAAAGGACCCTCACCTATAGTGCTGGAAACAATGTATAATCTTTCAGTAGGGCAAACTGACAGCTATGAAAATGTTTATATATTGTACACTATGGCCACAGCAATTCCATCTATAGGAACTTATATTAAAATGCATATGTAAGCACACTATATGTGTACAAAACTATCCCATGAAACATAACCTACAATATAATAAACTAGAACAACCCAAATAGCTATCAATAAAGAGCTGATTAAATAAACTACAATAACTACACAAATACCATGTGGCAACTTAAAATAATAAGAAATCCAAATAATAATGATAAATCAATATGAAAAGATGTCAGACACATACTGTTACATGATAGAGGCAAGCTGTGCAACAGGAGCATAGCAAGATGCGATTTTTTTAACAGAAATACCTAAGTGGCCGGGCGCGGTGGCTCACACCTATAATCCCAGCACTTTGGGAGGCCGAGGCAGGCAGATCACAAGGTCAAGAGATCAAGACCATCCTGGCCAACATGGTGAAACCCTGTCTCTACTAAAAATACAAAAATTAGCCGGGCATGGTGGCACGTGCCTGTGGTCCCAGCTACTCGGGAGACTGAGGTGGAACCCAGGAGGTGGAGGTTGCAGTAAGCTGAGATTGCACCACTGCACTTGAACCCAGGAGGTGGAGGTTGCAGTGAACCAAGATTGCACCACTGCACTCCAGCCTGGCGACAGAGGGAGACTCTGTCTCAAAAAATAATAATAAAAAGAAATACATAAGTGCAAGTTTATACGTACAGAAAAATGTCTGGCCCATTATATATCAAACATTTATCAATGCTTCTCTCTGGATGGGATTACAGAGGAGTTTTCACTTTCCACATACATTTCCGTACTGTCTTAATTTTTACCATGCGAATTTATTATAATACCTTTGGTGATTTTTTTTGTGTGTGTGCTTTTTTTTGTTATTGTTTTTGTTGTTGTTGTTGTTGTTGCTGTTTGAGACAAGAGTCTCACTGTGTTACCCAGGCTGGAGTGCAGTGGCACGATCTCGGCTCACTGCAACCTCCGCCGCCCGGGTTCAAACAATTCTCCTGCCTCCGCCTCCTGAGTAACTAGGATTACAGGTGCGTGCCACCATGCCTGGCTAATTTTTGTATTTTTAGTAGAGACGGGGTTTCATCATGTTGTCCAGGCTGGTCTCATACTCCTGACCTTGTGATCCACCCAGCCTATAATACCTTTGTAATAACACACACACACACAAATGCCTGAGGACTTGACAGGATATATAACATACCAATGCCACATTGATGATTATGCCACACTTAATGTATTAAGTCCTCTCAAATTTAAGTTTGGATTCATCACACCTAAACTTAGAATTAACATGTTAAAAGGTGATATTAAATCTGGAATCTACTGATTCCAAAATGTGCCTAAAATCAATTCTCTAAAAAGGATCAACAACTTCAAATTAATCAATGGATTTTGAAAAAGGTCATAACGTCCAAAAGACTATCCCTACACTAGCCAGGTGCAGTGGCCCATGCCTGTAATCCCAGCACTTTAGGAGACTGAGGTGGGAGGATAGCTTGAGGCCAGGAGTTTGAGACCAGCCTCGGCAATACAGCAAGACCTCCTGTCTCTAAAAAATATATGTAAAATGTTAGATATCTCTGTATTAGATAATTATCAGATCATTCATTTATTCAGTAAGTTTACTGAAGCTGCTTTTTTTTTTTGAGACAGAGTCTCACTCTGTTGACCAGGGTGGAGTACAATGGCACAATCTCCGCTCACTGCAACCTCCGCCTCCCAGGTTCAAGCGATTCTCCTGACTCAGCCTCCTGAGTAGCTGGGACTACAGGCGCGTGCTACCATGCCCAGCTAATTTCTTGTGTATTTAGTGGAGACGGGCGTTTCACCGTGTTAGCCAGGATGGTCTTGAGCTCCTGACCTTGTGATCCACCCGCCTCGGCCACCCTAAGTGATGGGATTCCAGGTGTGAGCCACTGCACCAGGCCCTGAAGCTGCTTTAGAGAATATACAGAAAAGGGAGTCTCTGTCCTTGTTAAGCTTAACACATAAGAAATAAAAAGATGGCCAGGCATGGTGGCTCAAGCCTGTAATCCCAGCACTTTGGGAGGCCAAGGCGGGTGGATCACGAGGTCAAGATATCGAGACCATCCTGGTCAACATGGTGAAACCCCGTCTCTACTAAAAATACAAAAATGGTAGGCGCCTGTAATCCCAGCTACTTGGGAGGCTGAGGCAGAGAACTGCTTGAATCCAGGAGGTGGAGGCTGAGATCTCACCACTGCACTTCAGTCTGAGTGAAAGAGCGAGACACTCGTCTCAAAAAAAAAAAAAAATATATATATATATATATATATATATATATATATAAACTTAAAAGATAAAAATGGGGAAATATATATTAACCTATACATGAAGAGTGGACAAATTGACTTGAGATTTTCTTCGCCACAGATTTCAAGTCTTTATCATTATAAAAGGGAAGAAATAGAGAAAACCTTCAAAACTGGCAAAACAGCTAGGAATTTCCTCTTCAAATTTCACTTTTTAACCACTCACTACCTTCTATTCAGTGCTATCAGACAGCCTCATTAAATGCTAACAGGCTTATCTCTCTCTTAATAAGGGTGTACTCCTTGCAAGCAGAGGCAGAGCATGGCTGCAGGGTATGACTAGAGGTACAGGGGACAAGGGAAGAAGAAAACCAACCAGATTGGATCATCAGCAAAAATCTTAATTCACAAATCCAAAGTTGCCTGTGCAGTTACTCCCAATTGTTTCTGCCAGTTATTTATATTTCAAGGGCTATGTCTAGCTTCATAGACTCTCTTTCTACAGCATTAAAAAAAAAAAAGTCTGAAAACCCACTATTCTAAGGATATGAAGTAAGTTTCCTCAAAGGCATAACCTTTTTCTTTTTTTTTTGAGACAGAGTTTCACTCTTGTTGCCCAGGCTGGAGTGCAACGGTGTTCTCAGCTCACTGCAACCTCCGCCTCCTGGGTTCAAGCGATTTTTGTGCCTCAGCCTCCCAAGTGGCTGGGATTACAGGCATGTACCACTACACGGGTTAATTTTTGTATTATTACTAGAGATGGCGTTTCTCCATGCTGGTCAGGCTGGTCTCAGACTGCCGACCTCAAACAAAGTGCCGGGATTACAGGCGTGAGCCACTGCACCAGCAGCATAACCTTTCTCTTAAAACAAAAAAATGGTGAAATATTTAACTCATAAATCCATATGAAGTATATGGCTAGGTGCAGTGGCTCACGCCTATAATCCCAACACTTTGGTAGGCCAAGGTGGGTGGATCACCTGAGGTCAGGAGTTCAAAACCAGCCTGGTCAATATGGTAAAACCCCAACTCTACTAAAAATACAAAAATTAGCCAGGCATGGGGGCACATGCCTGTAATCCCAGCTACTTGGTAGGCTGAGGCAGGAAAATCACTTGAACCTGCGAGGCTGAGGTTGCAGTGAGCTGAGATCATGCCATTGCACTCCAGCCTGGACAAGAGCAAAACTCCATTTCAAAAAAAAAAGGAAAAAAAAATCCCTATGACGTTTTCGTCAAGTTATCCCTATTACCTTGCATTTTATTAAGTAAATATAGTCCTTCCTAGAACTGGGATTATCACTATGCATTCACTTCTAAGTCATTTATAATAATGCTAAATGGGACCATTTCAAATAGCAACACTGAAAAGATCACTATTTATAATTCTGTACGAAAAATAAAATCTCTTTATTAGTATTATTTTATTCTTCCTGTTCTAATTTTTTTTACTTTTTTTTTAAAAAAATATATAAACAGGGTCTCACCATGTTGCCCAGGCTGATCTTGAACTCCTGGGCTAAATCAGTCTTCCCACCTGGACCTCCCAAAGTGCTGTGATTACAGGTAAGAATGAGCCACCATGCTTGGCCTATTTTTCATGTTCTTGAAAGTCATTTTCCCAGTTATTATTATACAATGTATCTTCCCCTCCAACCACTGACTAGAATTTTATCAAAGGCTTTTAGGAAAATCTAAGTAACTTAAAAATTAATGCCAGAAATGGTGGCTCATGTTTGTAATCCAACATTTTAGAAGACAAGAGGTGAAAGGATCCCTTGAGCCCTGGAGTTTGAGACCAGGATAGGCAACATAGCGAGACCCCATTTCCATAAAAAAACATTTTAAAATTGCCAGGCATGGTGGCAGGCCTGTGGTTCCAGTTACTTGGAAGGCTAAGGCGGGAGGACTGCTTGAGCCCAGGAGGTTGAGGCTGCAATGAGCTGTCATCAAGCGACTGCACTCCACCAGGGACAACAGGGCAAGACCCTGTCTCCCTGCCCCAATGAAAAAAGAAAGCTACTCCTAAATTACACATGATTTCCCCCTTAATGTTACTCCTCCAACCCCAAAATGTTGACTTTGATGTCTGATAATCTTTTTTTTTTTGAGACGCAGTTTCGCTCTTGTTACCCAGGCTGGAGTGCAATGGCGCGATCTCAGCTCACCGCAACCTCCGCCTCCTGGGTTCAGGCAATTCTCCTGTCTCAGCCTCCTGAGTAGCTGGGATTACAGGCATGCACCACCATGCCCAGCTGATTTTTTTGTATTTTTAGTAGAGACGGGGTTTCACCATGTTGACCAGGATGGTCTCGATCTCTTGACCACGTGATCCACCTGCCTTGGCCTCCCAAAGTGCTGGGATTACAGGCTTGAGCCACCGCGCCTGGCTCTTTTTTTTTTTTTTTTTTAAGACAGGGTCTCACTCTGATGCCCAGGCTGGAGTGCAGTGACTCAGTCTTGGCTCACTGCATTCTCAACCCCTTGAGTTCAAGCAATCCTCTAGCCAGCCTCTGGAGTAGCTAAGACCACAAATGCATACCACCATATCCAGCTAGTTGTTTTTTGTTTTTGTTTTTTGATGTTTTGTAGAAATGAGTCCTCACTATGTTGCTCAGGCTGGTTTTGAACTCCTGAGCTCAAGTGATCAGTCTCTCAAAGTGCTGGGATTACAGCTGTGAGCCACTACACCCAACCTAATCTACTTCTTTGGAGAATCTACATGGATGTACTAAATCCACTAGACAACTAGACACTTCACAGGAAAACTGAAATGTTGGATTCAGAACAGCAACACGGCACATAATGAAAGTGATCAACCCTAAATTCTAAAGTTCAAATCATAGTGCAGTAGCAAAGACCAACCACAAATGGAATAGGTGATTGGAATCGATCACAAAAGGATTACACCATATTAAAAAAATTATACTTACATTTCGATGGAATTGTGTGAAGGACTGAATCATGTAGAATCGATGCATGTATACTATAGCAGTGTTGATAGTCAATTGTGAGCTGAAGTGTTCAAGTTAAGATCCAAAAACAGACAGGTATAATTCTGGAAAAGATAACCTCTATCTCATCCCAAAAGGATGAAATTGGCAAGCAAAGTAGATGCTACTAAATGAAAATCATACTTAATCTTTCCCAATCAAAGAGTAGCTCTGTTTTCGTTCACCAAATTATTAAGTGCCAACTGAGCTTAGCACAGTGCCTTACATATAACGTATTTAATATAAATGTACTGAATAAATAAACTTCTCAGAATGTATGGATGTAGACAGAATTTTTTTTTAAAACTATATAAGGCCTGGCTGGGTGCAGTGGTTCACGCCTGTAATCACAGCACTTTGGGAGGCTGAGGCAGGTGCATTACCTGAGGTCAGGAGTTTGAAACCAGCTTGGGCAATATGGTGAAACCCCTCCACTACTAAAAATAAAAAATTAGCAGGGCTTGGTGGCAGATTTCTACCATCTAACATGATTTACAGCACCCACCCTGATCTGGCCCATAGGTATGTCTCCACTACCTCTCTCACCTTCTAAACTCTATCAACTATTTTCTTTTCTTTTCCTTTTTTTTTTTTTTTTGGATACAGAGTCTCATTCTGTCGCCCTGGCTGGAGTGCAGTTGCACAATCTGAGACCTTTGCCTCCTGGGTTTAAGGGATTCTCCTGCCTCAGCCTCCCAAGTAGCTGGGACTACAGGATGCACCACATCTGGCTACTTTTGTATTTTCAGTAGACACAGGGTTTCACTACATTGACCAACCTGGTCTCCAACTCCTGACCTCAAGTGATCTGCCCATCTCAACATCCCAAAGTGCTGGGATTACAGGCACGAGCCACTACAGCTGGCCTAAATTATTTTCAGTTCCACTTCTCTCTGGCAATGAAGCCTTCTCATGTGGTGATCCCTGGGACCAGAAACTTTTAAAATTATTTCATAATTCATTCACTGAAGAAGAAAAAAAAATTGTAAATGCCTTACTTCTAGACTTCAGCAAACAACATGGGGTAAAGAGATGATGCAGTCCCAAATGATAACAGCCTTTTTTTTTTTTGGAGACACAGTCTCACTCTGCTGCCCAGGCTGGAGTGCAATGGCACTGCAACCTCTGCTTCTCAAGTACAAGCGACTCTCTGCCTCAGACTCCCGAGTAGCCGGGATTACAGGCACCGGCCACCACACCTGGCTAATTTTTGTATTTTAGTAGAGACGGGGTTTCACCATGTTGGCCAGGCTGTTCTTGAAACTCCTGGCCTCAAGTGATCCACCAGTCTCGGCCTCCCAAAAAGTGCTGGTATTACAGGCGTGAGCCACCGTGTCCGGCTGACAACACACATGCAAAAAGCAAAGCGTTTTAAGGATACACTGAAATACAATTTTTTTTTTTTTTTCAGACAGGGTTTCACTCCCACAGCCAGGCAGGTTGGAATGCAATGGAGCGATCTCAACTGACTGCAATCTCCGCCTCCCAAACTCAATTGATTCTCTGGCGTCAGCCTCCCGAGTAGCTGGGACTACAGGCAAACACCACCACACCCAGCTAATTTTTGTAGACACAGGGTTTCGCCACGCTGCCCAGGCTAGTCCTGAACTCCTGAGCTCAAGCCATCCGTCCGCCTCGGCCTCCCAAGTGTTGGGATTCCAAGCGTGAGCCACCGCACCTGCCCTTTAAAACAAAAAGGTTTAACTCCGTACTGACAGGATGCTTAGGAAACAAACCTGGACATCAGCAGGAAACAAACTGGGAATAAAAATGACACCCATTTTGAGAAGAACACATCCTTAAGATACAAACATTATTGTCAGCCACACATTTAAATAGAAGCTACACCCAAGAAAATTTTCACATACAGAGTGAGAAGAACTTTAAAACTATACTGGTTTTCTCCACCACGAAATAAGTATATTTCCTGACAAACAAAAATATGTGGGAGAAGTTACCTCATTGGTTTTTGTTTTTTGTTTTTGAGACGGAGTTTCGCTCTTGTTGCCCAGACTGGAGTGCAATGGGGCAATCTCGGCTCCCTGAAACCACGCAGCCTCCCGGGTTTGAGCGATTCTCCTGCCTCAGCCTCCTGACTAGCTGGGATTCCAGAAACCTGCCACCACGCCGGGGTAACTTTTTTGTATTTTTAAGAGAGACGGGGGTTTCATCATATTGTCCAGGCTGGTCTCGAACTCCTGACCTCAGGTGACCCACCCGCCTCGGCCCCCCAAACAGCTAGGATTATAGGCGTGAACCACCGCACCCGGCCGTTACCTCACCTTTGAAACAGAAAATGAAATACATACCAGCACTCTAAATAACTTAAGGACTTAATAACTTAATATTTTGTGAATGACTTAAAACATTAGATTCGTGGGTATACACCCCTACAAACCTAAACATCTTTCTTCCCTCTGAAATTCTATAAAACAGCAGCTACTAACTGAGCATCTGAATGCAAAGCTTTATGTTGGACACAGAATCAAACACAAGAGATCATCCCATTTTACAGACAAGAACAAGTATTTGCCAGGTTAAACAGCTAGTAGATGGGAGGAATGGATTTTGGACCAAGGCTGAGGCATTAATTCTAGACCACCCTTTATAACACTTTTCGGGTACTGAATTTCTCGAAATTTACACATTTTAGGTTTGGGAGGCAGCCGTCAACAGAGAAACCTATGCCAGACACAGACCCCTAGGGGACAGAAGAAAATAAGTATCTTAACGTCACCAGAGCAGATAAGAACACGAAGGGAGAGCTGGAAGGGCTGGTTAAAACACAAAGCCGGGAAGGATACGAATTCCCAGCAAGGTAGGTGGCACGGAAGAGCGAGCGGGAAATCAATTCCGCCTCGCTTCCCTAGCGCGAACTGAGTTTCAGCCCGCCCATTGTGGGTTCTCCCAACTAGACATCCAGCTCCTGCCCACCTTCTTCCCCACTTTCGTCCCTCACCAGAGCCTGAGACCTGGACGCCGGAGCATGGCGGGACCAACTCCAAGGCCGAAGGCCTAGGCCGCAAGGATACACGTTAAGACGCTGCCCCATTTCCTGGAGCAGATTGGCCGCCTGCTGGCGATTAGAAAGTTCTTTATCTGGGTCCAGGCCAAAACGACGGGATGGGCTATTTTCCAGCTGTTCTCGAGTAAAATACCACCGTTTGTTGTTGTTCTTCCTGTCTCCCTCCATAGTGCTTCAACCAGAAGGCAGCGGCGGAGGCTGCAAGCACTTCCCAGCGTCACCTACGAGGCGACCCACATCCGCTGTGCGGGGGCAACTGCGACTTGACGAACTTCCGCTAAACGTCGACCGCCGGGCTGTGACTCGCTTCCGTAGAGGAAGCAAAAGTCAAAGGACCTACTTCCGGAATGCACCTCGCTATACCCCCGAAGCCGAATTAACAGTCAGTCTACGACCAGAAAAAAACCTTGAGGCGAAGACGCAGGCGCGTCACGCGGGGTGGGGTTCGAAGTTCTCGTTTAAACACCGTGTATCTTCTCGCGAGAACCGGACTGAGCGTTGGCGCCCGGGCTTACGCTGCGACGGAGCAATTGTATTGGGATGAGGCGCCCGCCCACGCGCCGCTTGGCGGTTCTTGGGAGAACTTCGTTTGTGATGGCAGTGGTGATATAAAATGGGGCGGCAGCTGGAGAACTTGAAAGAGAAAATAGGTGAGGCTGTCAGAAACTGAAAAACAGAATCCAATGACGGGGCTCTCTCGTATACCGGAACATAAAGCAACTAGAAAGCTGTTACATTGTTGGTAGCAATGTGAAACAGGACAACCCATTTGGACAGGTCGCTTTAATGTGTAAACGAAGCCATGAAAACATTTTCACGTTTCGCCACAGTGATCCAACTTGAAGGGATAAAATGAAATTAGTAACCTAGGCCGGGCGCGGTGGCTCAAGCCTGTAATCCCAGCACTTTGGGAGGCCGAGGCGGGTGGATCACGAGGTCAAGAGATCGAGACCATCCTGGTAAACATAGTGAAACCCCGTCTCTACTAAAAATACAAAAAATTAGTTGGGCATGGTGGCATGTGCCTGTAATCCCAGCTACTCAGGAGGCTGAGGCAGGAGAATTGCCTGAACCCAGGAGGCAGAGGTTGCGGTGAGCCGAGATCGCGCCATTGCACTCCAGCCTGGGTAACAAGAGCGAAACTCCGTCTCAAAAAAAAAGAAATTAGTAACCTTAAGAGCTTACATGTCCCAGGTAAACTGTTTCATTTATTCAGCCCAACTCTTAAGAGATAATTTTTAAATCTCTGTTTTCGAATGGGTGAACTAAACCTGCCCCTTGAGTGTGGAAGGCCTCCACCACTACCCCTCACTTAAACACAGTTTACAAGTTCCTGCCCTCTGTGAAGATATATCCCAGCTCCAGCGTCTGATAACTGTTTGGTCCTGGGCAAGGTAGTTGCCCTCTCTGTGCCTCTTTTGTGTGATAATACCTATGTTTTAGATTGTGAAAGGGAGTAAAGATTTAATGAATAGAAAGTATTTATAATAGTACCTAGTACTTATAATTATTCAGTAGCTCTTATTGTTACGATATTTGTTACATTGCATTGAAACTGAAGGCAAGAGCAATGCCTTCATTTTTGTATGGCACCTATGTAGTATGGCCCTGGCCCTAGTAAATAGTCCTTAAATCTTTGTCAGGTAAACGTGCAGAACACCTCACAGTACAGAAACAGGGTCTGGTAGTTTGCCCACACTACACCACTAATAAGTATAGATCCTAAATCTAATTCCATTCTTTGGAATGATCTTTCCATTCATGCAAGCTGTATTCTGGCTTTTCTGGAACCACGTTAGTTTACCTTGATTAAATTTGAGTAATTTTAGATAGATTTGGATAATATTAGAATCCTTTGTCGAGGCCGGGCTTGGTGGCTCAAGCCTGTAATCCCAGCACTTTGGGAGGCCGAGGCGGGTGGATCACGAGGTCGAGAGATCGAGACCATCCTGGTCAACATGGTGAAACCCCGCCTCTACTAAAAATACAAAAAATTAGCTGGGCATGGTGGCGCGTGCCTGTAATCCCAGCTACTCAGGAGGCTGAGGCAGGAGAATTGCCTGAACCCAGGAGGCGGAGGTTGCGGTGAGCCGAGATCGCGCCATTGCACTCCAGCCTGGGTAACAAGAGCGAAACTCTGTCTCAAAAAAAAAATAGAATCCTTTGTCTTGCTTTGATAATATTTTGGGTTTTGTCATTTCTAGGCATGGGTGATCTTACTATGTTTGATAACCCATGCCTAGAAATAAATTAGAATAATTCTAATTCATTCTCAGAAGTGTTTCTTTCCATTTCAGGTCACCTCTGCCATATTCTGCCTCTAGTTAGTATTAGCTCCATTTTGCCCTGGAGAAATTGAGGTTCAGGAAGTAAATGACTTACTTCTGGTTATAAGGTAAAAGAACTTAGGATTTCAAACTTCTTCCCTCTCAGACGCTTTAGTTTTAATAGAATAAGCACCTATAAAATAGGTTTTTTAGTAGAATAAGCACTTTTTCAGTTAGTAGTCATGTATGTTATCTTTTAAACAGTTGTGTTAGTCCATTTTCACACTGCTGATAAAAAGATACCCGAGACTGGGCAATTTACAAAGGAAAGAGGTTTAATTGAGAATGGAGAACTCACAATTCCACATAGCTGGGGATGCCTCACAACCATGTCGGAAGACAAGGAGGAATAAGTCACATCTTAAGTGGATGGCGGCAGGCAAAGAGAGAGCTTGTGCAGACAAACTCCCATTTTTTTAAAAACCATTGGATCTTGTGAGACTTATTGACTATCATGAGAACAATGCAAGGAAGATTTGCCCCATATTTCAGTCACTGCCTGCCAGGTCCTCCTAGGACACATGGGAATTGTGGGAGTTACAATTCAAGATGAGATTTGGGTGGGCACACAGAGCCAAACCATATGAACAGCCAAGATCATTTCTTCCAGATTCCTCTTGTCTAATTTTCTGACTTGTGTTTGGTTCTCCACTTTTTCTCTTGGATTAATGACTCCATATTGAGTTTGCTATCTTGGTTAAGTATGCTGCTCTTCAGGGCATGTTAGCCTTTAAATACACTTTAATACACACCGCCCTTAAAGAACAATTGACAAAATTTTAAACCAGAGGAGTTTTCTTTTTAAAAAAATATAAATACTACTCCATTTCTTGTAAGTCATACCTATAAGTCTACTCCTATTTGCTAGAGACTAATCTTGTTCTGGGTATTGGATTCTACAGTGTTTCATGGCGTTTGGGGGTTTTTGTTTTTATTATTTTTAAATTTTTATTTTTTCTGTGAAACTGCTTCAGAAGGTCCTAAGAATGGGTACCCCTCTTTTTGTTTGTACAAATGGGATCTTGCTATGTTGCCCAGGCTGGATTCAAACTCCTAGGCTCAAGTGATCCTCCCAACCTCAGCTTCCCAAATAGCTAGGATAATAGGCACATGCCACCACATCCAACTAGATCATAGCTTTTAAATACTAGAATATGTCACTTTTTTGTGTTATCAACAATGTAATGGCTTTAGACATGATACACTTTTTTTTTCCTTGAGACAGACTCTCACTCTGTCAGCCAGACTGCAGTACAGTGGCATGATCTTAGCTTACTGCAACCTCACCTCCCAGACTCAAATGATTCTCCTGCCTCAGCCTCCTAAGTAGCAGGGGTTACAGGCCTGCACCAACACACCCAGCCAACTTTTGTGTTTTTAATAGAGATAGGGTTTTACTATGTTGCCCAGGCTAGTATCGAACTGGTGGCCTCAAGTGATCCAGCCCACCTCAGCCTCCCAAAGTGCAGGGATTACAAGTGTGAGCCACCATGGCCAGCCAGACATGATATACTTTAAAACTTAATCTGAATTATTAACATTTTCTCTATCCCTTTCTTAAATTGAGACAATCAACAAAATGAATAAATCCAGCTTTGTTTATAATGTTTGCCAATTTCTGTGACATAAATCCTCCCACCATGCCTGATTTCAATATGCCCATATGACATCACTGATCACAACATTGGGAAAAGAGGCACACACCATCACATAGTATTTTCTCCAGACAGATACAATAGATAGGGAGTTCCAGTTTCCAGTCTGACAGGTAAAGAGCTTGTAGCTGATCACTCCCATTCTCACAAGAAGGAAAAAGCCAAACAAACTAAAACTTAACAGCCCTTCTTATACCGTTCTGAGAACTGAGGTCCCTTCACCCCAAAATCTGGAGGGACATTGCGACTCAAAATAGGTAGAACAGAGAATCATGACATACTTGGAGGAAAAACCGCTACTGGAACCAGCAACTGGCAGAAATACTTGTAGGACAATTGACAAATTGCTGGAGACTGAACATAGACTAGCTTGAGATTTTTTTTAAACTCTTAGGTACCCAGTGTTAAGGCGTCCCCCACATTTTTGCGAATTTACTTCCAACAGGAAGACAGAGAAGTTAGCCATTTTGAAATAGAGCATTCTCTTTTCCTTAACAAAGGCCTGTCTTCAAGGGAAACTGTCAAACAGAGCCTAACCAATGTGGGCAAAGGGATATACCCAACAGAAGCCTCCTCTAGTCTTCCTGTTTCATGTAAGAGAAGGAAAAAATGAGACAGTTGTAAGGGTCATAGCCCAAGGACACGTGCAATAAAAGACAGACCTAATAATACAATTACAGAATGCTTTCCCTTACCCACCTTAATAGGGCTCCTGTATATAATAATGGGATTATAACTGAAAAAACTGCAAGGCTCTGACCCTATTTCAGGAAGAGTCTCTAAGGAAATTCAAAGAGTAGGGGAAGCAAAAACAAGGACACCATAGGAAATTTTAGCATCTAACACCTACAGCTATAGCAAACAGTAAACACAACCGAATTCCTAGCCATATAGACAAAACCCAACCCTTACCCAATAGATCATGTCTAACCTAAATCAATTATATGGCATGCTAAAATGTAAATATATATACAATCTAGAAAGACAAAGCAAGGCCAACAGCAATGGCTCATGCCTGGAATCCCAGTATTTTGGGAGGTTGAGGCAGGCAGATCACCTGAGGTCAGGAGTTCGAGACCAGCCTGACCAACATGGCAAAACCCCATCTCTATTAAAAATACAAAAATTAGCTGGGCAAGGTGTCAGGCACCTGTAGTCCCAGCTACTCAAGGGGCTGAGGCAGGAGAATTGCTTGAACCCAGAAGGTAAAGGTTGCAGTGAGCTGAGATTGTGCCATTGCACTGCAGCCTGGGCAACAGAATTGATACTCCATCTCAAAAAAGACAAAGCAAGCATCAGAACCAGACTCACATATGGCAGAAATTTTGGAATTACCAGACTGAGAATTTAACTATTAATATGTTAAGGGTACTGATGGAAAAAGAAGACAACATTCAGGAACAAAGGGTAAAGTAAACAGATAAAAACTCTAAAAAATCAAAAGGAAATGCTAGAGATCAAAAACACTGTAACAGAAATGAAGAATGCCTTTGGTGGCTCATCAGTATACTGGACATGACAAAGGAAAAAATCAGTAAGCTTGAAAACATGTCATTAGGAGACTTCCCAAACTGAAAAACAAAGAGAAAAACAAATGATAAAAGAGTGGAATATGCAGATACAATGGGAGTAAATAAACTCATGAGCATAGGTAAGAGTGAAATAATCAGGAAGAGATGAGTTGTTAGTATTTACTACCTTTATTTTATTTTAAGACAAGTTCTGGCTCTATTGCCAGTCTGGAGTGCAGTGGCACAATCTCAGCTCACGACAACCACCACCACCCAGGCTCAAACCATCCTGTCACCTCAGCCTCCTGAGTAGCTGGGACTACAGCCACATACCACCACACCCAACTAATTTTTGTTGGCTTTTTTTTGGTAGAGACAGGGTTTTACCATGTTGCCCAGGCTGATTTCAAACTTGTGAGCTCAAGAGATCCATCTGTCTTGGCCTCCCAAAGTGCTGGGATTACAAGTATTAGACACCACATCTGGTGTACTACCTTTATTTTTAATATAACTTTTTCAGTTCTAAGTTCAGTTAATTTAATTTTTAATCCCTTAACAATCAGTTCACAAAATTAATGAAAATTTAACAGGCTTTCAAAAGTCACTATGAATTGGCACACCACTGCCGAAACAAAAACCCATTGAAAGTATCCTATTCAGATTTTTTTTTTTTTCCTGAATATAAGGCTGGATTACTACTAAGACTTAAATACTGACTTAATTTTTTTTTTTTTTTTTTTTTTTTTTTGAGACAGAGTTTCGCTCTTGTTACCCAGGCTGGAGTGCAATGGTGCCATCTCGGCTCACCACAACCTCCGCCTCCTGGATTCAGGCAATTCTCCTGCCTCAGCCTCCTGAGTAGCTAGGATTACAGGCACGTGCCACCATGCCCAGCTAATGTTTTGTATTTTTAGTACAGACGGGGTTTCACGATGTTGACCAGGATGGTCTCCATCTCTTGACCTTGTGATCCACCTACCTCGGCCTCCAAAGTGCTGGGATTACAGGCTTGAGCCACCGTGCCCGGCTTAAATTTTTAACAGACTTAAATACAGGCTCATTCCTGTAATCCCAACACTTTGGGAGGTTAAGGAGGGCAGATCACTTGAGGTTAGCAGTTCAAGACCAGCCTGGTCAACCCTGTCTCTACTAAAAATACAAAAATTAGCCAAGCGTGGTGGCACACCCTTGTAATCTCAGCTACTCGGGAGACTGAGGCTCGAGAATCGCTTGAACCCAGGAGGCAGAGGTTGCAGTGAGCCAAGATTGCACCACTGGACTCCAGCCTAGGCAACAAAGGGAGACTCAATCTAAAAACAAACAAACAAACAAAAAAGATTTAAATACTGTTTGTCAAGTTTCCATTATGAGTCGAACACTGTTCTAAGGATATTTGCATATATTATCTCATTCGATTCTCGTAACTATCAGGTAGATACTGTCGTTGCCATTTTTTAAAATTTAAAATTAAAAACGGGCTTAATCTATTGAAAGTCAGACACCTAGAATATGGCATAACTAAGATTTGAGCCCAGGTCAGTGCTGTTTCTACTCACTGCCTTCTGATGCTTACAGTGGAAGACTAGATCAAGAAAAGGTGTACTAACAACTGTTTCCTCCATTTTTCAGAAGTTATTTAGCCCACTCTCACTCCAGCTCCATTGTGAACCTTTTTTGTTGTTGTTGTTTTTTGTTTTGTTTTGTTTTGTTTTTGAGATGGAGTCTTACTCTGTAGCCCAGGCTGGAGCACTGGAGTACAAAGGCGCGATCTTGGATTACTGCAACCTCCACCTCCCGGGTTCAAGCAATTCTCCTACCTCAGACTCCTGAGTAGCTGGGACTACAGGCATGTGCCAATCCACCCAGCTAATTTTTGTATTTTTAGTAGCGATGGTTTTCACCATGTTGGTCAGGTTGGTCTAGAACTCCTGATCTTATGATCCACCTGCCTCGGCCTCCCAAAGTGCTGGGATTACAGGCATGAGCCACCACACTTGGCCTCCCCTGTGAACCTATAAATCCTGTGCCTCATTAGACAAAGGGAGTGTCAGTTGTGGTAATTCTTAAGGACATTACCGTGGTTACCAGACAGAGTCCAGTGCCCCAACCTGAACATTCCAGAAGAGGCCAGGGAGGATCTGAGATGGCCTTCTTCAACTTATATCTTTTGGGCTATCAAAATTCATTTTGGAATAAGAAAAGGAAAGCCATTGAAGAAACAAGTAAGGAGAATATAGGGTAGAGGGTTAGAAGGGCCACTTCTTCACCTAGGTGCTTTGTAGCCACTTCCTAGCTATTTATTTTTCTACCTAGGGTTAGAGATTTATCCTCCAAGATCAAAAGTTACACTAGTTAAAATTGTAGAGTAGGGACAGTATCCTTTCAGCTTTGCTCTCCTGTCATTTAATATCCTTATTAAGACACACAATTTGGGCCAGGTACAGTGGCTCACATGTAATCCCAGCACTTTGGGAGGCTAAGGCAGGAGGATTACTTGAGCCCAGGAGTTGGAGACCAGCCTGGGAAACATAGACCACATTTCTATGAAAAGTTACACAAATTAGCTGGGTGTGATGGTGCATGCCTGTGGTCCTAGCTACTTGGGAGGCTGAGGTGGGAGAATCACTTGGACCCAGGAGGTCAAGGATGACATAAGCCTTGATCATGGTTGACTGTGATCCAAAAATATTAATGGAAAATTCCAAAAGTATACAATTTATTTTTTATTTTTTTATTTTTTATTTTTGAGACGGAGTTTCGCTCTTGTTACCCAGGCTGGAGTGCAATGGCGCGATCTCGGCTCACTGCAACCTCTGCCTCCTGGGTTCAGGCAATTCTCCTGCCTCAGCCTCCTGAGTAGCTGGGATTACAGGCACGTGCCACCATGCCCAGCTAATTTTTTGTATTTTTAGTAGAGACGAGGTTTCACCTTGTTGACCTGGATGGTTTCGATCTCTCGACCTTGTGATCCACCCGCCTCAGCCTCCCAAAGTGCTGGGATTACAGGCTTGAGCCACCACGCCCGGCCCAAAAGTATACAATTTATAAATTTTACAGTGTATGCCCTTCTGAGTAGAGTGATGAAGTTTTGCACCATCCTACTTGGGAAGAGGATCATCCCTTTGTCTAGCATATCCACTATCCAACTGTTACTGTATAGGAAAAAACATAGTGTATATGGAGTTTGGTACCATCTGAAGTTTCAAATGTCCTCTGAGAGTCTTAGAATATATGGGATGTGGCCGGGCGCGGTGGCTCAAGCCTGTAATCCCAGCACTTTGGGAGGCCGAGGTGGGTGGATCACAAGGTCGAGAGATCGAGACCAACCTGGTCAACATGGTGAAACCCCGTCTCTACTAAAAATGCAAAAAATTAGCTGGGCATGGTGGCGCGTGCCTGTAATCCCAGCTACTCAGGAGGCTGAGGCAGGAGAATTGCCTGAACCCAGGAGGCAGAGGTTGCGGTGAGCCGAGATCACGCCATTGCACTCCAGCCTGGGTAACAAGAGCGAAACTCCGTCTCAAAAAAAAAAAAAAAAAAAAAAAAAAAAGAATATATGGGATGTATCCCAAGGGTAAGAGGGGATTACTATATGTATAAAGGCAGGTTCTTTCACCATTTTTTTCAACATAATACCAAAGAAATTCTTTTTCTTTGAAAATATGACTACTGATGAGTGCCTTGCCCTTTTTCCCCCTTGATGCATCATCTACGGTTTCCAGTTTGGTTTATTTAAAGTGACATCACATTTGTAAAGCTACTGATTTTTTTTTTTTTTTTTTTTTTTTTTTTTGGAGATGGAGTCTCCCTCTGTTGCCCAGGCTGGAGTGCTGTGGGTGAACTCAGCTCACTGCAACCTCCGCCTCCCTGGTTCAGGCGATTCTCCTGCCCCAGCCTCCCGAGTACCTGGTGTAAGGTTAGCTGAGCGAAAGAAGAGTAGACCCAAAGTCAGGCAAGCAAGTTTTATTAACCTGCCTGGCTGCTTCATAACAATCAGAGGAGGAGGCCTGAAGCTTAGAAAACTAGTGGTTTATATGGGGTGAGAGGGGCATAAGGGAGTTTCAGGACTGAGCTATCTATTAGCTTGTAACTGGCACAGAGATAGTTTGTTAACTTGTGACAGCCTTACATTATCCTGTGACTTTTATAGCAGCAGTTTTTAAAAAACAGGATTTTACAAGTATGTGTAAAACAAGAATTTACAAGTATAGATAACAAACATTTGTTTTCCCTGTCCTCCCACAGCTGCTCAAATGGCTGTAATCCCGCTTTGCTTAATTGTAGCACATCTGGCAGCCTTGCTGTGGCACCTAGCTAGGAGTTTCAGGAATGCAGCTACAGAGCAATCAGAGTCGGGGGTCAGCTTGCCCAGAGGGGGTTTTCTGAGGCAGCTTGTCCCTAACAGCTGAGGCTACAGGCATGTGCCTAGCCTGGCTAATTTTTTGTAGTTTTAGTAGAGACAGAATTTCACAGTGTTAGCCAGGATGGTCTTGAACTCCTCACCTCAGGTGATCCGCCTGCCTCGGCCTCTCAAAGTGCTGGGATTACAGGCATGAGTCACCACACTGTTCAAAGCTACCTGATTTTTAAATGAATTTTATGATTTTCCCCAGATCTCTTAAAGTTATCTCCCCCATGTCTAATAAAACAGAAGTATTTAAAGGTTAGCTTTTTTATTTGTTTTCAAAGTAATATTACATAAAGTTTTATTTCCTTTTTTTTTTTTTTTTTTTTGAGACGGAGTTTCACTCTTGTTACCCAGGCCGGAGTGCAATGGCACGATCTCGGCTCACCGCAACCTCCGCCTCCTGGGTTCAGGCAATTCTCCTGCCTCAGCCTCCTGAGTAGCTGGGATTACAGGCACGTGCCACCATGCCCAGCTAATTTTTTTGTATTTTTAGTAGAGACGGGGTTTCACCATGTTGACCAGGATGGTCTTGATCACTTGACCTCATGATCCACCCGCCTCGGCCTCCCAAAGTGCTGGGATTACAGCCTTGAGCCACCGCACCCAGCCCACTTAAACTCTTTAAAAGCAGAAAGTTTGGCCAGGCGTGCTGGCTTACACCTGTAATCTCAGCACTTTGGGAGGCCAAGGTGGGCAGCCCACTTGAGGTCAGGAGTTCAAGACCACCCTGGCCAATATGCTGAAACCCCATTTCTACTAAAAAAATACAAAAATTAGCCAGGTGTGGCGTGGGAGGTGCCTATTGTCCCAGCTACCTAGCAGGCTGAGGCCTAAGAATCTCTTGGACCTGAGAGGTAGAGGAGGTTGCAGTGAGCCAAAATTGCATCACTGTACTCCAGCCTGGGTGACAGGGTGAGACCCTGTCTCACAAAACAAAAGCAAAAAAAAAAAGAAAAGAAAAAAGAAAAAGAAGAAGATGGAGGGGGCCACATGTCAAGGAATGCAGGTGGCCTTTAGGAGCTGTGAGTGACCCCTGGCTGAGAGCCAGCAAGGCATCAGCCCTATAACCACCAGGAACTAGATTCTACCAACAACCTTAATGAGGCTGGAAGTAGATTCTTCTCTATAGTCTCCAGATAAGACCCTAGCCCAGCCAACAGCCAACACCTTGATTTCAGCTTTGTGGTACTCTAGCAGAGAACTCAGTCAAGCCGGTCTAGCCTTCTGACATACAGAACTGTGAGATTATAAATAGCTGTTGTTTTCAGGCTGGGTGTGGTAGCTCACACCTGTAATCTCAGAACTTTGGGAGGCTGAGGTGGGTGGATCACCTGAGGTCAAGAGTTCAAGACCAACCTGGTCAACATGATAAAACCCCCTCTCGCCGGGCGCGGTGGCTCAAGCCTGTAATCCCAGCACTTTGGGAGGCCGAGGCGGGTGGATCACGAGGTCGAGAGATCGAGACCATCCTGGTCAACATGGTGAAACCCCGTCTCTACCAAAAATACAAAAAAATTAGCTGGGCATGGTGGTGCGTGCCTGTAATCCCAGCTACTCAGGAGGCTGAGGCAAGAGAATTGCCTGACCCCAGGAGGCGGAGGTTGCGGTGAGCCGAGATCGCGCCATTGCACTCCAGCCTGGGTAACAAGGGCGAAACTCCGTCTCAAAAAAAAAAAAAAAAAAAACCCTCTCTACTAAAAAATACAAAAATTATCCAGGCATGGTGGCAGGTATCTGTAGTCCCAGCTACTTGAGAGGCTGAGGCAGGAGAATTACTTAAACCCAGGAGGTGGAGGTTGTAGTCAGCCGAGATCATGCAGTTGCACTCCAGCCTGGGCAACAAGAGCAAAACTCCCTCTCAAAAATAAAAAAAGAAAAATAAATGGCTCATGTCTATAATCCCAGCACTTTGGGAGGCCAAGGCTGGTAGATCACCTGAGATCAGAAGTTCAAGACCAGCTTGGCCAAAATGGCGAACCCTTGTCTCTACTAAAAATACAAAAATTAGCTAGGTATGGTGACACATGCCTGTAATCACAACTACTCTGGAGGCTGAGGCAGGAGAATTGCTTGAACCCGGGAGGTCGAGGTTGCAGTGAGCTGATATTGTGCCATTGCACTTCAGCCTGGCTGTCAGAGGGATACTCCCTCTCAAAAAAAAAATAATAAATAAAACAAAATAAAATAAATAGATGTTTTCAGCCACTAAATTTATGATAATTTGTAATAGTAGTCTAATAAGATATTAAATCAGTAGCCTTACAACTGTGTAAAAAAGGTTCACTGCTAAGCCAAATAATGTCACTGTGACTTTTCCTTTTATTTTCCCTATCCCCTGAGACTTTTTGTTTATCCCTAGTTAAGCAATTCTTAACCCAGTTAAGAACTGCTAGCCTGGCACGGTAGCTCATGCCTATAATCCCAGGACTTTGGGAGGCCTGGATTCCTTATAATCCCAGGACTTTGGGATATGAGTGTATTCCTTGAGCCCAGAAATTAGAGACCAGGCTGAACAACATGGGGAAACCGTGTCTCTACCAAACACACACACACACACACACACACACACACACACACACAAATTAGCTAGGCATGGTGGTGCACACCCATAGTCCAAGCTACTCTGGAGGCTGAGGTGGGAGGATTGCTTGAGCCCAGGAGACAGAGGTTGCAGTGAGTTGAGATTGCCCACTATTGCACTCTAGCCTGGGCAATAGAGTGAGACTCTGTCTCAAAAAAAAAAAATTGCTGAATTGTTTTCATTTGTTGGTTCTATATGTACCGATTGTTACTTCTTTCCCAATCCCTCAACAGCTCTGCCAAATGCCCAATGATTTTTTTTCAATCACTCAAAACACAGCAATCTGTCAGTTCCATTTTTTCCCAAACTGCCTGTCCTACTGTAGTTTAGACTGTTCATTCTCAAAACCTGTTGCATAACTATTGTTCTGCGACTTGCTTTTGCCTCTCTCCAAGGTAGTATTCCCTGTTTCCTGGATCCCATGTTTTCTTTCTTGGTTTACTCCCTCCGTTTCCTAGAATATGCCTAGAAGCTTTCGAAGAATGCATAGGAGGTATATTTATGAGTCCAGAATGGTTTTATTGTACCCTCACATTTGATTGACAGTTTTTCCAGATAGGAAATTCTAAGTTGAAAATCATTTTCTGAGAATTTTGAAGCTATGTGTTTATTGTCCTCTGGCTTCCAGTTACATTCCTTTGTATGTAACTAATTTCTTTGTTTCTGGAAGCTTTTTTTTTTTTTTTTTTTTTTTTTTTTTTTTTTTTTTTTTTTTAAGATGGAGTCTTGCTCTGTCACCCAGACCCAGGCTGGAGTGCAATGACACAATAATCTTGGCTCACTGCAACCTCTGCTTCCTGGGCTCAAGCAATCTTCCCACCTCAGCCTCCTTAGTAGGTGGGACTACAGGCACACACCACCATGCCTGGCTAATTTTTTATATTTTTTATAGAGATGGGATCTTGCCGTGTTGTCCAGGCTGGTCTCAAATTTCTGGACTCAAAAGCAATCCGTCTGCCTCAGCCTCCCAAAGTGCTAGGATTACAGGCGTGAACCACTTCACCCGACCTCTGGAAACTTTGATTTTCTTTTTGTTCCATAGTATCCTGAAATTTCATAATGCTGGAATTTATTGTAAGTCTTTTTTCATTCATTGTTATGAACACTTCATGAGCTCTTTCATTCTGGAAATTTATGCTTTCCATTTCTGAGAAATTTTAATTCTTTATTGTTTCTTTTCTTCTTTTTCAAACTACCATTTGTCAGCTATAAAATCTTCCAAATTGATTTTCAAACATTAATCTAGATATTATTATTAATTGCTATTTTTGAGACAGGGTCTTGCTCTGTCACCCAGGCTGGAGTGTAGTGGCACAATCATGGCTCACTGCAGCCTCAACCTCCCAGGCTCAAGAGATGCTACGAGCTCAGCCTCCCTGAGTAGCTGGGACTACAGATACAGGCTACCATGCCTGGATAACTTTTGTATTTTTTAGTAGAGACAGAGTCTCCCTATATTGCCCAGGCTGATCTCAAACTCCTAAGCTCAAGCAATCTGCCCACTTTGGCCTGCCAAAGTGCTGGGATTACAAGCATGAGCCACCATGCCTGGTTTAATTTTCTTTATCATCATCATCATCATTATTATTATTATTATTTACTCTTTGGAAGCTTCCCTTAATTTTATCTTGCAACCTTGTGCTAATTGGCTATTGCTGTATAACAAATTACCCTAAAATATACAGGTTTATTACAACAAATATTTATTATTTACCGTTTCTGTTAATCCAGAAGCAATTTATCTAGATAATTCTGGCTCAGGATCTCTTTTTTTTTTAGAGTTTTTGTTCTTGTTGCCCACGCTGGCATGATCTCAGCTCACTGCAACCTCCACCTCCTAGGATTCTCCTGCCTCAGCCTCCTGAGTATCTGGGATTATAGGTGCCTGCCACCATGCCTGGCTAATTTTTGTATTTTTGTAGAGACTGGGTTTCACTATGTTGGCCTGGATGGTCTTGATCTCTTGACTTCGTGATCCACCCACCTCAGCCTCCCAAAGTGTTGGGATTACAGGCATGAGCCACTGGGCCCAGCCAGGATCTCTCATATGGTTGCAGACAGGATGTCAGCAGGGGCTGTAGCCATATAATGGTTAGAGATTGAGTGAGGGCTGAAGGAGCCGTTTCCAGGATATTTGGGGGCCTCAGTTCCTTCATGGGTATTGACAAGACACCCCAGTTTCTCACCATATGGACCTCCATAAGCTGTTTGAGTATTCTTATATGGCACCTAACTTTCTTCAGAGCAAGCGATCAGAGAGAAGGAAGAGAGTCAAAATGCATTTTTACGACCTAGTCTCAGAAGTGACTGTCATTTCACTTTTTCTATTTGTTAGAATTACTAAATCCAGGCTGGGCATGATGGCTCATGACTATAATCCCAGCACTTTGGGAGGCCAAGGCGGGCAGATCACCTGAGTTCAGGAGTTCGAGCCCAGCCTGGTCAAAGTGGTGAAACTCCATCTATACTAAAAGTACAGAAATTAGCTGGGCATGGTGGTGGGCGCCTGTAATTCTAGCTACTCAAGAGGCTGAGGCAGGAGAATTGCTTGAACCTGGGAAGCAGAGGTTGCAGTGAGCTGAGATTGTGCCACTGCACTCCAGCCTGGGCAGCAAGAGTGAAACTCCATCTCAAAAAACAAACAAACAAAAAATCACTAAATATTACTAAATCCAGCCCATACCCAAGGGAAGGGGAATTAAGCTCCACTTCTTGTGGGGTTTTATATGAAAGAGTTTGTGGAAATATGTGAAACTAGCACACCTTCATATCAGAACCTTTTTTTCTTTACTCTCTTTTTTCTTCATGCAATAGATAAGAACATTTGATTTTGGTTATTATATTTCAATTTCGAAGGACGATTTTTGGTCCTCTGATTTTCCTTTTTTATACTTTCTGTTTTGTCCATGAATATTATACTTTATTTGAAGTTCTCTTATTTTCCTTGCATTGACTCTTTTTCCCTCTGAGCCCTTTTTCCTATGAGTTTATTTTGGTCTCTGTTTTTCTCAGTGATTACTTTCTTCAAATAACTAGTGATCCTTGGCTTTCCATTCTGATTTAAGAGTTAGGAACCAAAAAAAGTTAACTAGAAGGTGATGGAAGGAGTTGTCCATTATGGGCTTCATTCCAGCTTTCCTCTGGATCTCTACAAATTCTCCAGGGAAGAATCCTATTATTTCTTCTCTGGGCATTGGTTATATGCTTATTTATTAGCATGCCAGGAGCTGGGACAGAAGAAGGTATTAAGGGTCTCAATTTTGAGGATCCTAATTTTTAACTTAATTGCCAGATTTTCTGTTCTACACCTGCACCAGCTGTATTAGTCAGTTCTCACATTTCTTTAAAAAATTACCTGAGACTGGGTAATATACAAAGCAAAGAGGTTTAATTGTCTCATGGTTCCACAGGCTGTACAGGAAGCATGGTGGGGGAGCCTCAAGAAACGTACAATCATGATGGAAGCAGACACATCCTATGTGGCTGGAGTAGGACAAAAAGAGAGGAAAGAAGGGGGTGTGAGTGGTACTACACGCTTTTTAACAATGAGATCTTGTGATAACTCACTATCACAAAAACAGCAAGGGAGAAATCAGACCCCATGATCTAATCACCTTTCACCAGGTACCTCCTCCAACACTGGAGATTACAGTTCAATGTGAGGTTTGAGTGGGGATGTAAATCCAAACCATATCACCAGCCTTCATATCAAATCATACCACCTGCAAGGCCTCCTAGATTCAGGTGCTCCAGAGAAATTTTACATTCCCTTTTTGGGGAAGGGTAATTTGCCTGGTTAACCCAGATGCTCTGACAGCCTTTCAGTGACTCCCTTCTTGTTCTCAGGCCTATTTCCTACACCTAGCCTCTGTGGTACCCATTACATTCCAAGTTTTGGGCCTCTCAGATGAATTAGCTCAATTCTAGATGTATCCTCTACTACAGAAACTTAGGTAAAAACATTCTTTACTCTGTTAGGTTAATTGTCACCCTTCTGTCCACTTTGCATTTTCCAAAAGATATTTCTACTGAAATATCTCGTATGCTATTATATCCTTGACCCCTCTCTTTGCCCTGGAAGGTTAATCTCATTGTGATGATGATGATGATGATGATGATGATGATGATGATGATGTCATTTTAGCAAATTTGAGAGGAAAAGAAATTAAAGCCAATAAGGTCAATCTACCTTTTTTTTTTTTTTTTTTGAGACAGAGTCTCACTCTGTCACCCAGGCGGGAGTGCAGTGGCATGATCTCAGGTCACCACAACCTCTGCTTCCTGGGTTCAAGCATTTCTCCTGCCTCAGCCTCCCGAGTAGCTGGGATTACAGGCACCTGCCACCCCGCTCGGCTAATTTTTGTATTTTTAGTAGAGACGGGGTTTCACCATGTTGACCAAACTGGTGTGGAACTCCTGACCTCGTGATCTGACCACCTCGGCCTCCCAAGGTGCTGGGATTACAGGCGTGAGCCACCATGCCTGGCCCAATCTACCATTTTTAAAAACTTTTCTTGCTAATGTAACTTCAAAATTATAGAAAATACGTAAGACTTGTAGAAATGATTTCTTTACACCCTTTAACCAAGTTAACTCATTAATACTTTGCCACTCTCTTTTTTGCTTTGTCTCTACTATAATATCTACTTTTTCTCAGGTAATTGAGAATAAGTTGCTTACATATCTCTTTCCCTCTGAATAAGCTTGTATCTCCTAAGAACAACTCACCATATAGGTATCAAATACAGCAAATCTTAACACTGATACAATGCTGTTATGTAAGCATCTACAGTGCATTTCTCAGTTTTGCCAATTGTCTCATAAATCTCTCTTATTTTTTTCTAGAGACGGGATTTCACCATGTTGGTCAGGCTGGTCTTGAACTCCTGACCTTGTGATCTACCTGTCTCGGCCTCCCAGAGTGCTGGGAGTACAGGCATGAGCCACCATGTGTGGCCTTTTTTTTTTTTTTTTTTTTTTTTTTTTTTGAGACAGGGTCTCACTCTGTCTCCCAGGCTGCAGTACAGTGAGGTAATCATGGCTCAATGCAGCCTGGACCTTCTGGGCTCAAGTGATTCTCCTACCTCAGCCTCCCAAAGTACTGGAATTATAGGCATGAACCACCACACCTGGCCAACTTTTTTATTTTTTATTATTTATTATTTTTTTTTTAAGAGAGGAGGTCTCTGCCTGGCCAGCATGGTGAAATCCAGTCTCTACTAAAAATACAAAAAATTACAGGCATGGTGGTGGGTGCCTGTAATCCTAGCTACTCAGAAGGCTGAGGTGGGAGGATTGCTTGAACCTAGGAGACAGGTTGCAGTGAGCCAAGATCACGCCACTGCACTCCAGCCTGGGTGACAGAGTAAGACTCCATCTTAAAAATAAACAAATAAATAAAAATAAAAGCAATGAGGTCTTGCTCTGTTGCCCGGGCTGGCCAATAATGTCTTTTAGAACAAAATTTTTCTTTCCAGGATCCAGTGAAGGATCAAGCACTGCATTTAGTAAGCAGGTCTCTTTAGTATCCTTTAATCTGAAATAGTTCCTCCACCTTTGTTTCATGATATTGACTTTTTTTTTTTTTTTTTTTTGAGATGGAGTTACATTCTTGTTGCCTAGACTGGAGTGCAATGGTTCACTGCAACCTCCAACTTCTGGGTTCAAGCAATTCTCCTGCCTCAGCCTCCCAAGTAACTGGGATTACAGGCATGCGCCACCATGCCCAGCTAATTTTGTATTTTTAGTAGAGATGGGGTTTCTCCATGTTGGTCAGGCTGGTCTCAAACTCCTGACCTCAGGTGATCTGCCCACCTTGGCCTCCTGAAGTGCTGGGATTACAGGCATGAGCCACGGTGCTCAGCCGATATTGACATTTTTTTAATAGTATAGGCAAGACATTGTGTAGAATATTCCATAATTTTTTGTCTGACATTTATCATTATTAGATCAAGTTTAATCATCTTTGGCAGGAATAAGCAACATTATATCCTCAGTGAATCTTATTAGGAGGCTCATGATGTCATTTTGTCTTATTACTGGTAATGTGAATTTTGCCCCTTAAGGTGTAATTGTTGGTTTTCTCCACTGTCAAATACCATTCTTCTTTTGTAACCAATAATAATTTCTGGTAAGATACTTTGGAAAAATGTAAGTATCCTATTCTTTTTTTTTTAGACAGGGTCTCTGCTGCTCAGCAGTGCAGTGATACAATCACAGCTCACTGCAGCCCCGATCTCCCAGACTCAAGCAATTCTCCCACCTCAGCCTCTCAAGTAGCTGGGTCTACAGGCACATGCCACCACAGCCAGACAATTGTTTTGATTTCTAGTAGAGACAAGGTCTCGTTATGTTGCCCAGGCTGGTCTCAAACTTCTGAGCTCAAGTGATTCTCCTGCCTCCGCCTCCCAAAGTGGTGGAATTACAGGTGTGAGCCATTGCATCCAGCCAACTACCCTATTCTTATCAAACTTTCACTCACTAATTTTAGTATCTATTGATGGGTTTGTGTGAATTTGTTATTTCTGTGATAATTGCAAAATGGTGATTTTCTAACTTCAATCCATTTTAACTCAAAGTTTTTTTAAATTTATTTTTTATTTTTTCTTTTCTTTTTATTACTTTAACTCAAAGTTTACTACAGTTTTTAAAAGTGCTATTTTGTAGACACAAGGTCTCACTTGTTGCCCAGGTTGGTCTCAAGCTTCTGGCCTCAAGCAGTCCTTCTGCTTGGGCCTCCCAAAGCACAGATTACAGGCATGAGCCAGCTCACCTAGCCCCCAGCTTTTGTGACCCACCTTTTTTGAGCTTTTTCAAACATTGAGTTTCATTTTTATAAAAGCCACTGCCCTTTTTCTCCACACATATTCCATCAGTTCAAATATTTCATTAGGCTGGCCGCAGTGGCTCATACCTATAATCCCAGCATTTCGGAAGCGAAGGCGGGCCAATTGCTTGAGCCCAGGAGTTCAAGGGCAACATGGTGAAACCCTGTCTTTACTAAAAATACAAAAATTAGGCCAGGCACAGTGACTTATACCTGTAATCCCAACACTTTGGGAGGCCGAGGAGGGCGGATCACTTGTGTTCAAGAGTTCAAGACCAGCATGGCCAACATAGCAAAACCCTGTCTCTACTAAAAATTAAAAATAAATAAATAAAATTAGTCAGGGATGGTGGCAAGCACCTGTCATCCCAGCTACTTGGGAGGCTGAGGTGGGAGAATTAAAGCTGCAGTGAGCCATGATTGCATCACTGCACTCCATCCATCATGGGCAGCAGAGCAAGACCCTGTCTCAAAAAAACCCAAAACCAAAAGTAATCAAATATTATTTCATTAAATGACAAAACTGAACGTACAAAGTAAAACATAAATTGTTGGGGGAGAAGGAGAATCACAACTGACTGCTGGTAAGCATGAATTAAAACTTGTGAGGCTGGCCTTGGTGGCTCACACCTGTAATCCTGACACTTTGGGAGGCCAAGGTGGGCAGATTGCCTGAGCTCAGGAGTTCAAGACCAGCCTGGGCAACATGGCAAAACCCCATCTCTATTAAAAATTTTAAAAAGTAGCCAAGCATGGTGGCACTAGCCTGTAATCTCAGCTACTTGGGAAGCTGAGGCATGAGAATTGCTTGAACCAGGAGGTGGAGGTTGCAGTGAGCTGAGATTGCACCACGGTACTACAGCCTGGGTGATGGAATAAGATTCTATTTCCCAAAAATAAAAAATAAAAAACAATTTTTAAAAACCTGTGGGCACTAGTGGGCTGGCCGGACACAGTGGCTCGTGCCTATAATCCTGGCACTTTGGGAGGCCAAGGCAGGCAGACCCCTTGAGCTCAGGAGTTTGACACCAGCCTAGCCAACATTGTGAAACCCCATCTCTACTAAAAATACAAAAATTAGCTAGGCGTGGTGGCACACGCCTGTAATTCCACCTACTTGGGAGGTTTAAATGGGAGAATCACCTGAACCTGGGAGGTGGAATTTGCAGTGAGCCAAGATTGTGCCACTTGCACTTCAGCCTGGGCAACAAGAGTGAGACTCCACCTCAAAATAATAATAATAACAAAGAAAAAGAAGAAAAAGGAGGGAGGAGGAGGAAGCGGAGTGGGAGGAGGAGGAGGGAGGAAGAAGAAGCAGAGAGAAGAAGCAACAGAAGAAAAAGTAGGAGGAGGAGGAGAAGAAAATACAAAAGAGGAAGCCATAGATCAATGTGTAAATATAAGTGAACAAACCCCATTGGCAGATCAAATTTAAAAATATTTTAGAGGCCAGGCACGGTGACTCACACCTTTAATCCCAACACTTTGGGAGGCTGAGACAGGCAGATCCCCTGAGGTTGGGAGTTTGAGACCAGCCTGACCAACGTGGAGAAACCCTGTCTCTACTAAAAATACAAAATTAGCCGGGTGTGGTCGTGCATGCCTGTAATCTCAGCTACGTGATAAGCTCAGGCAGGAGAATCACTTGAACCCCAGAGTTGGAGGTTGTAGTGAGCCGAGATCACGCCATTGCACTCCAGCCTGGCCAATGAGTGAAACTTCGTCTCAAAAAAAAAAAAAAAAAAAAAAAATATATATATATATATATATATATATATATATATGTAATATTCCTATAAGATATATAATACATCATATAATGTTACATATTATATATGTTATATATGATATATTCCTATATCATATTCCTACATGATATATTCCTTTATAATATATATTATGTATTATGTATTATATAAATATATATTATATATGTATAATATATATATTATATGTATATATAGATAAAGGATGGGCCGAGCACAACAGCTCATGCCTGTAATACCAGCACTTTGGGAGGCCGAGGAGGGCAGATTACTGGAGGTCAGGAATTTGAGACCAACCTGGCCAACAAGGTGAAACCCTATCTCTATTAAAAATACAAAAATTAGCCATGGGAGATGGTGGGTGCCCGTATTTTGATAAGCCAAAATACAGAATTTTGAGAGGCCAAGACTGGCAGATTGCTTCAGCCCAGGAGTTTGTGGCCAGCTTGGACAACATAGTATATTTTCATCTCTACAAAAAAATAGAAAAATTAGTCAAGTGTGGTTGGTGGCACAGACCTGTAATCCCAGCTACTCGGGAGGCTAAGGCACAAGAATTGCTCGAGCCCTTGAGGCAGGAGGTTGTAATTCTTTGTAAATTAAGAATAAAAAGATGTTTCTTAGCATAATAAACACCTCCCACCTCACATCATACACAAAAATAAATTCTAGAGGCTGAGGCAGGCAGATCATTTGAGGTCAGGAGTTTGAGACCAGCCTGAACAACATGCTGAAACCCATCTCTACTAAAAACACAAAAAAATTATCTGGCCTGGCCAGGCACAGGGGCTCACACTTGTAATCCCAGCACTTTGGGAGGCCAAGGCAGGCGAATTATGAAGTCAGGAGATCGAGACCATCCTGGCTGATATAGTGAAACCCTGTCTCTACTAAAAATACAAAAAATTAGCCAGGTGTGGTGACATGTGACTGTAGTCTCAACTACTCAGGAGGCTGAGGTAGGAGAATTGCTTGAACCCAGCAGTGAGCAGAGATGGCACCACTGCACTCCAGCCTGGGCAACAGAGCAAGACTCCATCTCAAAAACATAGCTGGGCATGGTGTTGCACGCCTATAGCCCAGCTACTTGAAAGGCTGAGACCGGAGAATTGCTTGAACCCAGGAGGTGGATGTTGCAGTGAGCCAAGTTTATACCACTGTACTTCAGCCTGGGCAAGAGAACGAGACTCTGTCTCAATCAATCAATCAATCAATCCATCAGTCAATCGATTAATTTCAGATGAATTAGAAAGTTCAATAAATAAAATTACACAAAAATTAGAAGAAAACAGAATATTTGTGTAATCTTAGCATGGTTTTGCAAATCTTTCCTTATTACGTATTAAGCCCAGAATCCTAAAAGAAACTATTGACAATTTTTATTAAAAAATAATTTGTATATCAAAAGACATCATAAACTTGCCGGGTGCGGTGGCTCACACCTGTAATCCTAGAACTTTGGGAGGCCAAGGTGGGCAGATCATGAGGTCAGGAGTTCAAGACCAGCCTGGCCAACATAGTGAAACCCGTCTCTACTAAAAATACAAAAATTAGCCAGGCATGATGGTGGGCGCCTGTAGTCGCAGCTACTCAGGAAGCTAAGGCAGGAGAATCGCTTGAACCCAGGAGGCGGAGGTTGCAGTGAGCTGAGATCACCCCATTGCACTCCAGCCTGGGCAACAAGAGTGAAACTCCGTCTGAAAAAAAAAGACATCATAAAGTTAAATCAAGAAAGAAACTGAGCCAGGTGCTGTGGCTCACACCTGTAATCCCAGCACTTTGGGAGGCTGAGGTGGGTGGATTGCCTGAGGCCAGGAGTTTGAGACCAGTCTGACCAACATGGTGAAACCTCTTCTCTACTAAAATTGCAAAAAATTTAGCTGGGTGTGGTGGCTCGCACCTGTAGTCCCAGCTACTTGGGAGGCTGAGGCAGGGGAATTGCTTGAACCAGGGAGGTGGAGGTTGCGGTGAGCCAAGATCGTGCCACTGCACTCCAGCCTGGGTGACAGATCAAGACTTCATCTCAAAAAAAAAGAGACTGAGTGAAAATATTTGCCATATATAGATGGGCATATATATACATACACATATACACACATATATAACCCCATACATACTGATATATTCATATGTATAAATCATGTATGCAATAATATTTAGAATATATAAAAAGCTTCTAAGTAAAGCACCAAGCCAGACTCCCTGGCTAATCCAACATCAAGTATTTATTTATTGGGAATTGACTGTGCCAGCCACTGTGTAAGACACTGGAAATACAACAGTGATACAACACAGACAGTAAAACAAGTAAATAAATAAACAAGGTATAAATTATGCCAAGAGCAGGGGAGAAAATAAAGGGGCAGTACAATAGAACAGAAGTCCTAAGCTGCTGGCCTGGGACCCAGTTGTAGCCTGATGACCTGCTCAGCTTGCAGAGTGCTTTTTACAAAAAAATTTACACGAACATCTAAAAATCCAGAGATTTTATGTAAAACAAACATTTCTGACTTCTCTTTAAAAATTAGATTTGGGGGGCCAGGCCAGATCACGAGGTCAGGAGATTGAGACCATCCTGGCCAATATAGTGAAACCCCATCTCTACTAAAATACAAAAAGTTAGCCAGGTGTGGTGGTGGGGGCTAGTAGTTCCAGCTACTTGGGAGGCTGAGGCAGGAGAATTGTTTGAACCTGGGAGGCAGAGGCTGCAGTGAGCTGAGAACATGCCACTGCACTCCAGCCTGGGCGACAGAGTGAGACTCCCTCCCAAAAAAAAAAAAAAAAAAAAAAGATTTGGGGGCCAGGTGTGATGGCTCACACCTGTAATCTAAGCACTTTGGGAGGCCAAGGTGGGCAGATCATGAGGTCAGGTGTTTGAGACCAGCCTGGCCAATATGGTGAAACCCCATCTCTACTAAAAATACAAAAATTAGCTGGGCATGGTGCTGTGTACCTGTAATCCCAGCTGCTCAGAAGGATGAGGCAGGAGAATCACTTGAACCCCAGAGGCAGAGGTGGCAGTGAGCCTAGATTGCGCCACTGAACTCCAGCCTAGGCAACAGAGCTAGACTCCAACTCAAAAAAAGAAAGAAGAAAAAAAAGATTTGGCCACACTGACCCTAAACTGTGTCTCTAAATAACAATAAAAAAAGCGGCAACTACCCCTTCAGATGGTACAGCTTTCTTACCCAGCTTGCTTTACTCATAAGCATTATCTGCCCGGCCCTTATGGACAACTGAGTTGGAAGATGCCATAATGAAGAGTAAAGGCCCACTTTATTATTATTTTTTATTTAAAAACTTTTTTTTTGGAGAGGCAGGGTATTTTTATGTTCCCCAGGCCGGTCTTAAACTGGGCTAAAGTGATTCTTCTGCCTCAGCCTCCCAAAATGCTGAGATTACAGGCGTAAGCCACCATGCCCAACAAGAGGCCCTTTTTAGATAGAGAATTCAGTGACATCATGTTTGAGCAACAGTCTGACAAATGAAGAACTTAGAGCTTCATCTTCATAAGAGCAGATTCAAAATCTAGAAAAAAATTCAAAGCCAAAACTGCAGCAGGACACCTCTACTCCCCACTTTGATCAGACTGCTTTCATTGCATCCCAGCCCCTAAATTCATCTCCCAGTTCTGATAGCCTTTTTAATTGTGCAGACCCTAACATAGCTATGCACTGTGCCCATTATCCATTATCTCATAACAGAAGGAACCGCAGAATAGTATTTCTGACACCACTATGCTTTCCACAAAGACATTCAGGCAACTTGACTACCCTCTGCCAAGTTTGGCTTCAACCACATCATTCAATCTTCCACCTGAAAATTACATTCAATAGTAATTTTTTTCTATTCCTCATATTTCCTTAAAGCCACTTGAATTGCCCCAGATTTGAAGTCTGGCCCCACATGGCCAAGCTGTGAGACACATAGGCTGACCCCTACGAGTTCATTATAAGGCCATGAAAAGTGTTGTGCTCCAGAGAAACCTGTAAAGACAAAGGTGACTGTACTTGGCTTTTATCTAAGATGTTTAGTCTTCCTAGAGCGATGAGTACCATAACCACAGATGTCAAGTGGGAGCTCAGGGCAGCCTGACAATCTTATCACCTTCCCCTAGTCACTCTCCCAATCCTCAAGTCAACTATTTCACATCTCTCTCCTTGAATCTCTAAAGCTCCTCTCCCATCCTCATTCTGAGCTAACTTCCTTGCTCCTTATTTCACTAAGAAAATCAGAAGGACTCAGAAGAGACTTTCCATCATCACATCTAACATTCCACTCCATTCCCTCTGGTTCAATGAATAAACTGATTCCATTTGTGTACTAGACCCCATCCCTTCTCATCTACTCAAGGATTTTGCTCCTAAAACTATCACCTTCTCTCTCATGATTCTCCTTCTTCCCAGATCATTTCCATCAGTATACAAATATGCTATAATCTCTTCCATTTGGCAGGGGAAGGACAAGGGAAGAAACCTCCCTTGGCCACATGGTCCCCTCAAGCTATTGCCCTCATTTCTTTCTTTACCCTCCTCTCCCCATTACCATCCTGATTATCAAAACTCCTGGAAAGAGTTTATACTCACAGTCTAGGAAAAAAAAAAAAAAAAAAAAAAAGCCAATTGCCCTTGCTTTAAGTTCATTATCACCAAACTCAAGTGGGTCTTGTTGCCCGCTTGAGTTTAGTGATTATCGCTGCCCAGAAGTCAAACTACATTTCCTTGTTCCATTCACTCCCCTACTCTCCTGGAAGCCTTTTTCTACCTTCTCCTGTTTCTTCAAACCTCCAATACCTCCTCCCCATCCTCATTCTCATATAATGAGTTGCCTTCTATTTCACAGAGAAAACAAGCAACTAGTAGATAATTTCCATAAGCTCTCACAAACCACATCTATCTATCTACCTGCATCTGTGTCCATATATTTCCTATTATCATGAAAGAATGGCCCACACACCTATTAAGACAAATCCCCTCCGCTTATGAACAGATCCCATTTCTTTTTGCCTTCTCCAAAGCACCACTCTAATAATTCTTCTCACTCTTGCATTAATTTTTCCATCTATAATTTCCTATTCCGGCTGGGCCCAGTGGCTGACACCTGTAATCTCAGCACTTTGGGAGGCGGAGGCAGGTGGATCACTTGAGGCCAGGAGTTCAAGACTAATCTGACTAACTGGTGAAACCCTGTCTCTTCTAAAAATACAAAAATCAGCTGGGCGCAGTGGTACACACCTGTAGTCCCAGTTACTTGGGAGGCTGAGGCAGGAGAATCACTTGAACCCAGGAGGCAGAGGTTGTGGTGACCCAAGATCATGCCATTGCACTCCAGCCTGGGTGACAGAGCAAGACTCAGTCTCAAAAAAAAAAAAATAAAAATTTTTTTTTCTTCCATCTTAAAACCCCACGTTTCCTATTTCCCTGGTCCCCATACAGCAAAATTCCTTGTAAGAGTTCTGTTTTGTTAGTTGAGCGCAGTGGTGGGCAGCTGTAATCCCAGCTCCTCCGGAGGCTGAGGCAGGAGAATTGCTTGAACCTGGGAGGTGGAGGTTGCAGTGAGCCGAGATCGTGCCACTGTACTCCAGCCCAGGTGACAGAGTGAGACTTTGTCTCAAAAAAAAAAAAAAAAAGAGTTGTCTGTTTTGGCAGGGCACAGTGGCTCACTCCTGTAATCCTAGCACTTTGGGAGGCCGAGGCGGGGTGGTCATCTCAGGTCGGGAGTTTGAGACCAGCCCGACCAACACAGAGAAACCAGTCTCTACTAAAAATACAAAATTTACCAGGCATGGTGGCGCATCCCTGTAGTCCCAGCTACTTGGGAGGCTGAGGCAGAATTGCTTGAACTCGGGAGGCGGAGGTCGCAGTGAGCTGAGATCGCACCATTGCCCTCCAGCCTGGGCAACAAGAGCAAAACTCCGTATCAAAAAGAAAAAAAAAAAGAGTTGTCTGTTTTTTCTCTCTGGTTTTTCGGTCATTCTCTCTTGAGCCCACACCAACCCAGGCTCTTGTCATCATCACACCATTAAAACTGCCTCGGCAGGGCGTGGCAGCTCACGCCTGTAATCCCAGCACTTTGACAGGCTGAGGAGGCTGGATCACGAGGTCAGGAGTTCAAGACCAGTCTGGCCAAGATGGTGAAACCCCATCTCTACTAAAAATACAAAAATTAGCCAGGTGTGGTGGTGGGCGCCTGTAATCCCAGTTAATTGGGAGGCTGAGGCAGAGAATTGGTTGAACCTGGGAGGTGGAGGTTGCAGGGAGCCGAGATCACGCCACTACACTCCAGCCTGGGCGACAGAGCAAGACTCCATCTCAAAAAAACAAACAAACAAAAACTGCTTCAGGCTGGATGTAGTGGCTCAGGTCTGTAATCCCATTACTTTGGGGGGCTGAGGCAGGAGAATCGCTTGAGTTTAGGAGTTTTAGACCAGCCTGGGCAACAGAACAAGACCTCATCTCGACTAAAATTCAAAAAAATTAGCTGGGCATGGTGACACACACCTGTAGTCCCAGCTATTAGGGAGGCTAAGGAGAGAGGATTGCTTGAACCTAGGAGATCCAGGATGCATTGAATTATAATCACGAAACTACACTCCAACCTGAGCAACAGAATGAGACTTTCTCTCTCTCAAAACAAAACAAAGCAAAACCCTGCTGCATCCATTCACCAATGACTCACATATTGCTAAGTTAAATGGTAAACTCTTAGTTCTTGTCTTATTTAACATATGGGCAGTAAAGTCCAACAGAGCTCAGATGATTCTTAATCTTGGTGCTGCTGCTGAGGTTGCTTGAAATATGTGGCTTAGCTGGGAAGGGTTTGAGTTTATGGACCACCATGGGGAACATGCCTCATACTTTTCTTTTTTCTTTTTATCTTTTTTGAGACTGAGTTTTGCTCTTGTCGCCCAGACTGCAGTGCAACAGTGAGATCTCGGCTCACTGCAACCTCCACTTCCCGGGTTCAACCAATTCTCCTGCCTCAGCCACCCGAATAGCTGAGATTACAGGCATGTGCCACCATGCCCAGCTAATTTTCTTTGTGTTATTAGTAGAGATGGAGTTTCACCATGATGGCCAGGCTAGTCTCGAACTTCTGACCCTAGTTGATTCACCCATCTCAGCCTCCCAAAGTGCTAGAATTATAGGCATGAGTCACCGTGCCTATAATTTTTGTAGAGACAAGCTGATCTGAAACCCCTGGGCTTAAGCAATCCTCTTGCCTCATACTTTTCTATTACTTCAGAACTGGTTTGGGAAATTCACAACTGAGGGCAAGTAGATTATGGGCAAAATACAGTATTCTCTTCATCTCCTAGCAAGCCTACGTCTACCTTGCTTACCTTGGTCTTTCTCATCCCAAATTCTATGTCCCTTAATTCAGGAAACCCACAGTTCCTGAATCTCTACTCACCCCTTTCCACAAGCCAAACAATCTCAAAAGACTCCTTTGTCTCCAGAATGGGTCACTGGTACCAGTTTCTTTCTTTATTTCACCTTGTTGATACATTCATTCAAACTGCTTGACTCCTTTCTGTCCATCTGCTTTTAGCACTTCAACCATTCTGTGGTTCAAATCAGTCATATTCTTGCCTGGTCCCTTAGCTAGGCCTTTAACAACTATAAAAATGAACCTATTAAGGCCAGGTGTGGTGGCTCACACCTATAATCCCAGCACTTTGGGAGGCTGAGGTGGGCAGATCACGAGGTCAGGCGTTCAAGACCAGCTTGGCCAACATGGAAAAACCCCGTCTCTACTAAAAATACAAAAATTAGCTGGGCATGGTGGCATCCACCTGTAATCCCAGCTACTTAGGAGGCTGAGGCAGGAGAATCTGTTGAACCCAGGAGGCGAAAGTTGTGAGCTGAGATTGCGCCATTGCACTCCAGCCTGGGCAACAGAGCAAGACTCCATCTCGGAAAAAATAAATGAACCTATTAATATTCACACTTTTCATTCTTAACATTCTTACTATCATGATATTTTTAAGTCATTCACAATTTTTCCTTGAAGAACAATAGGCTTTTTTTTTCCCTCCTAGTAGGTGTGAGTGTATTAACATTCAACTCAAAAGGGCCCACTCAAACTTTCCTTATTATAGTCATAGTGAAAACTCACAGAGGTGAGTCAACACATGTAATCAAACATTCTGCAAATCCCTGCCTCCTTCCTTTCTTTTCCTCCTGATAAAGAATCAAAATAGAAAAGCCAAAGAGGAAAATGGGTGTGGGGAACATACTTTGGTATATCCATGACTTCAGAAACTCAGTTTAAGCCAAGTGCAACAGCTCATACCTGTAATCCCAGCACTTTGGGAGGCTGAGGCAAGAGGATTACTTAAGCCCAGGGGTTTCAGACCAACTTGTCTCTACAAAAAATTAGCCAGGTGTGGTGGTGGTGGTACATGCCTGTGGACCCAGCTACTTTGGAGGCTGAGGTGGGAGGATCACTTGACCCCAGGAGGTTGAGACTGCAATGAGTATGATTGCACTACTACACTCCACCCTAGTGACAGAGTGAGACTGACTCAAAAACAAAAAGAAACTCAGTTTATCAAGTATCCAAAGATATTCAAATTCAGGAGGCTAACTCACACGAAGCAAATTCATAGTGCTTCAGTTTCCTCACCTATAAATGGAGACAATAATGTCTGCCTTATAGACTTAATGTAGAAAGGCTGGGTGTGGTGGCTCACATCTGTAATCCCAGCAGGTGTTAGAATGCCGAGACAGGTGGATGGCCTGTTTTAGGAGGCCAAGACAGGCAGATCACCTGTGATCAAGAGCTCAAGACCAGCCTGGCCAACATGGTGAAACCCCATCTCTACTAAAAATGCAAAAATTAGCTGCATGTGAGGTAGCAGGTGCCTGTAATCCCAGCTACTTGGGAGGCTGAGGCATGAGCCTCTCTTGAACCCAGGAGCCAGAGTTTGCAGTAAGCTGAGATCAAGCCACTGTACTCCAGCCTGGGCAACAGAGTAAGAATCTGCCTCCAAAAAAAAAAAAAAAAAAAAGATTTATTGTGGACATAAAATAATGTATGTAATGCACCTAAGACCTAGCACATAAAACTGTACAACACATATGGAGGAAAAGTTATAAATCACATGTAAGTTCACTATTTACATATGGAAAGTATACCTTTCCTGTGACCAGAATATCTTTGTCCACTACTCAAACATTGCCGTGAAAGGATACCTAGAAAAAAACTATATATATATATATATATATTTTTTTTTTTTTTTTTTTTTTTCTTGAGACAGAGTCACTCTGTTGCCTAGGCTGGAGTGCAGTGGCACAATCTCGGCTCACTGCAACCTCTGCCCCCTGGGTTAAAGCAATTCTCTGCCTCAGCCTCCCGAGTAGCTTGGATTATAGGCACCTGCCACCACATCCAACTAATTTTTGTATTTTTAGTAGAGACAGGGTTTCACCATCTTGGCCAGGCTGGTCTTAAACTCCTGACCTCGTGATCCACCCACCCTGGCCTCCCAAAGTTTTGGGATTACAGGCATGAGCCACTGCACCTGGCCGAAAACAATATTTTTAGCCACAGGATTCCTTGAGGTACAAAAAAATGCTGATTGGCTTCAAAGAATATTTCATCTAGGCCCTAAAAGAGCCTGATCAACTCACTGCCCACAGAAGAGCACCACTGACCAGTGACCAGAACTCTTATGTCTACCGCTTGGAAGATTCCTGTCCTTTCCAGGCTCACCCTTCCTCTTTCTAATACTGGTTGCTCCTGCAGGTTCAGCCCAGTTTCCAGGGTTCCTTCACCTTTTGCCCTGGGCTCTTGGGTGCCCAAGCTCTTGCTTCTGTCCTGTTCTGGGAAGCACAATCTTGTATCACTCCTTTCCTTTGCTGAATCTCTCTCAATACTGGCTTTGAACCCTGCTCTCTTATTTATTCTTAGCTTTGTACCTGACACTCCTCTTGGTCCAGGAGGGCCTTGTTCTTTGTTCTAGACAAATTCCCTCTAATCTGGCCCTTCTTTGAGACAACTCCCTTGCCTTGTTATATGAAAACCTTGTGTCAGCCTAGCTCTCACCATAACACAAGTCTAGGCACCCAGAACATTGTTTATTGACCGGAGCCACAGAGAAAATCTGCAAGATTTGGTGGTAGGGTAAGATTAAGCCTGTTCTTGTCTTGAGACAATTGAGACAAATGACTTCTCCTTGCCAGATTCTCCAGTGACTGCCGTCTAGCCATAGACACACTGACCTCCGAGCTGTGTACATCCAAAGGGCCTCATTCCACCTCCTTCCACTGCTGCCCTTATCATTCCCCTTCCCTGAGGATTCACTAATGAGTCCTCAGAGCTGCTCTCACTTCCAATTCCAAATGAATTTTTTTAAAGAAAGCCGAACACATCTTACTTACGTTCTCATTTCCTGGATCCTGTCAGAGGACACAAAAGGTAGTCTTCCCAAGCCTGGCTGGAATGTCCTCTGCTCAGTCTTGTCTCCTTGCCTCTCTGAGCTGCCTCTTTAGTGAACCACCTGTTAGGAGACAGCTGGAGATCCCGTTCTCAGACTCCAGCAGAGGGCACTGTTGGCTTTTCGTTTTTTTTTGTTTTGTTTTGTTTTGTTTTACTTGGTGTTTTTTTTGTTTTTTTTTTTTTTTTGAGATAGTCTCTCTCTGTTGCCCAGGCTGGAGTGCAACAGTGCGATCTCAGCTCACTGCACCTTCCGCCTCCCGGGTTCAAGTGATTCTCCTGCCTCAGCCTCCTGAGTAGCTGGGATTATAAGCGCCTACTACCACGCCCAGTTAATTTTTGTATTTTTAATAGAGACAGGGTTTCACCATGTTGCCCAGCCCTCCAAAATTTTTTTTAGCCAGGTGTAGTGGCACACGCCCGTACACCTACTCAGAAGGCTGAGGCAGGAGGATCACTTGAGCCCAGGAGTTCCAGGCTTCAGTGAGCTATGATTGTGCCACTGCATTCTAGCCTGGGCAACAGAGCAAGATCCTGTCTTAATAAAAACACAACCCCAGCCAGGGGCGGTGGCTCATGCCTGTAATCCTAGCACTTTGGGAGGCCAAGGTGAGTGGATCACCCGAGGTCAGGAGTTCAAGACCAGCCTGGCCATCATGGTGAAACCCCATCTAAATTTAAAAAAAAAAAAAAAAAGAAAACACAACCCCATCCCCTATCCACATGAAATTAGAAGAGGAAGGTACTCTTGATACTCATAGCTACACTCTAAGCTTAAGGAGTGGGCCCACCTCTAAGCTGGGTGACTGTGTCTGTACTGCAGCAGACAGGCCACTTTTCCCACAAGGGTTTAGCCTTTCTGCACTGGTCTTCCACACTGTGACTGATCTAAGCCATTGGCAGTTACCCACCAAGTTCCAGGCCTCTGCTCCCCTCATCCTGGCCATAGGAAATGATATTACACATTTTAGTAGATATTACACATTTAGGAGGTAGGGTTCTGCCTGTGGATCAAGCCAATGATGTCATGTCACTCACCTAACTCAAGGCTGCGCCAGGTAAGCAGACCCCCTTGACAGGATCCCCACTGAGCTGTAGACAGGGGAGCCCATCAAAGGGCTAGTTCAAACAGTCTATGTTTTCCCTTAGTCCTTTGTCTTTCCTGGGAAGCCTGATGATGTTATGATGGTGGTTAAGAAAATGGGCTCTGGAGCCAAACTACTTGGGTTAAACTCATGTCCCTATCATATGCTAGTTATGTAACCTTGGGAAAATTACTAAACTTTTCTGTGCTTGTTTCCTCTTTGGGAAATAATAATGGCACCTACATTATAGAGTTGTGCCAAGCACATTCACTAGCTATTTTTATTGTTATTATCTCTAGAAAAATCTGTGTACTCCACTTAACATCAGCAATCTGCAACCAGCTCTAGGTCCTGCTGTTCTCTCGTGCCCCATCTACTTCTCATGTTCAGAATTCTGAACAAGTGCACCACTTCAAGGAAGGTATTTTTGGACATGAAGCCAAAGGAACTGCTTCCATATGGAAAACATGCCTTGAGGATTGGTCTTCTCTCCTGGGCTCATGCTTCTGTCCACTTCCTCCCAAAATACTGACAATTTCTTTGTATCAGGGAAGATGATATAGATAGGAGTCATGAGTCATTTTTTTCTATCTGTTTGTATTTTTGTTTTTTGAGACAGTGTCTTGCTGTGTCACCCAGGCTGGAGTGCCGTGGCACAGTCGTGACCCACTGCAGCCTCAACCTCCTGAGCTTAAGCAATCTTCCCACCTAAGCCGCCCGAGTAGCTGAGACCACAGGCTCATGCTGCCACACCTCAGCCTCCCAAAGTGCTAGGATTATAGGCATAGTCACCATGCATGGCTGCAAATACCCCAATCTAGAAGGTAGATTTCTGGGAGCCACAAAGGTAGACTCATTCTAAAAATTCTTCACCCTGAAAACATTGTGGTCAATCAGCCCCAGGTGCAGCAAACAGGCAATGGGCAAATTAGTGAATAACTAAGATTGTGTGACCACCCCTGATTCACAGGGAAGCTTGTAATACTGAGAAATTTCTACCACCAATCTGGGGGGATGGAGGAGCCACTCAAGTACTTTTACACTACCCTAGATGTCCTTCATAGTTTCTATTCAAAGCATTGAAGGTGGTTTTATGGCAACCCCCAATTTATGGCCCAGTTTTAGAAACTATTGAGATTACTTCATATCTACGTACCAACAAAGACCATGCAGAGCATGGCATTAACTGGGTGGATGACAGACCTCTGTTGTACCACCTACTGACAGAATAATTGATTCATCTACCTTACCACAGTGGAGTTTGGTTAGAAAGAGCTCATTGTATCCCTCCACCCAGAACATGCCCTTTCACAGCAGCTGTGTCATAATTCTTTCCAATCCCTGCCCCCTTCACCCCAGGTACCTTCCAAATCTTGACAGCTCAGAGAATTTATGGGTTACCAAGAATATCTCCCAGTTGGCCAAAAATAGATGCAAGGTATATGCCAGTTGGTGGTTGATTCCATAGGAAGGCATCCAGGTGGGTGGTACTGTCCAGCACACCTCCAAGCACTCACTGACCATCCATATGGGAAGCTGGGACCCTGCTACTTGGACACGTTGAGATAATAGAGAACATCATCAGCCTGTACCCTTGACAGTCAGCCTGAGGCCTTGGGAACAGATACGAGTTCCTGTCACCTGAGCTCAGATCAATAATTACTCTCAGTCTAGGTCCCACTGGCCACTAGGAATATGCTTGTTCTTTCTCCTTGGTCTGTTTCCATTTGTCCAAGGACATCCTGCCACCCCCACCTTGCCCAAATTCAAATACCAAGCTCAATTATATTGCTTCCAAGAAATGGCCCCATTGCTATAACCTGTGATGAAGTACAAATCAGCCCCATGGTTCAGTCCAGGCTTCCAGAACTCTATATGCTAACCAAGACTTCAATACTGTTGTTTTTCCAAGTCCTCAACTGTACGGGGAGAGGATTCAAACTGTGCCCCACTCTGGTGATATCATTATCTCAGATAGAGAATGTTAAAGGAGATTTAATTGGATGACAAAAGAGAGAGATGAGGGACAGAGATGATGAGTGAGTGAGGCTGAGCCAGGAAGAAGAGGAAAAAGCAGGAGCTGGGGAAGAACTCCAGAACAGAAGTGGCATCGCCACCCTCCACCAGAGATTAGTCAGCAATCCTTGACAATTTCCAAAGAGAATGGTAAACTGATCCAGTTCCTGACAAGCATCCATAATCATGAAAAATAAAAATCTGAGGAATGGGATGAGGCTTCTGCTCCAGGAATACAGAATGGAGGCACTGAAAACATCAGATGCAGAGCTGGGTGATTTTTTTTTTTTTTTTTTTTTTTTTTTGAGACGGAGATTTGCTCTTGTCGCCCAGGCTGGAGTGCAGTGGCACAATCTTGGTTTACCGCAACCTCCACCTCCGGATTCAAGCGATTCTCTTGCCTCAGCCTCCTGAGTGGCTGGGACTACAGGTATGCGCCACTACACCATGCTAATTTTTGTATCTTTTGTAGAGACAGGGTTTCACCATGTTGGCCAGGCTGGGCTCGAACTTCTGACCTCAGGTGATCCACCTGCCTTGGCCTCCCAAAGTGCCAGGATTACAGGCATGAGTCACTGTGCCTGGCCAAGAACTGGATTTTACTCTGCATTTGGCTGGAGGAAATAGAGAAAGGGGCCTAGTGCCTTTTTGGCTTGCATGCCAGAATGGATGGAACAGCCAAGATCATGAGACAGAAATCTTTTTTTTTTTCTTTGAGATGGAGTCACCTCCTATCACTAGCAGATAACTTCATACGGCCACTGTTTCCTTGCGATCTTATCTTTGGTTCAAAATCTGAAGCAAATGTGTTTGATTGGCCTAGCCAAAATTCTTTGCCCATATCCTTGATGAAAGAGAGGTTGGGCAAGGAAGACCTAGTCTTTTCAGCTTCTACTGTGAGATACAGGTTTTGCTTTATAGGGAGTGATTTCCAAACATAATGAATGCTAGGTGGCCGCCATACTACACTACCTTACCAGCCCCATCTCCTGTCCTTCTCTTCACCCAGCACTCCAGGCTCCAAACCAATAGCTTTCTGATGCCTCTCTAATGCTTCTAAATACTTGCCATTCTGCTGTCTGAAGTGCTCTTCCTGATTCTACTATCACCTACCTCCTTCTTTTCCTCTAAGACTTAGCTCTAACATAACTTCCACTATTACACCATTTGAAGTTCTGCAAATATGCCAGTCCCAGGAAAGGAATGTATACCCAGATAAGGGCGTTTTTCACTTGCACTAACCTTAGGTATGTGTCTAATATCCTGATTCCAGAAGCTGGTCTCTTAAAACCCAGGAGTCAGGAAGGAGCAAGGAAGTGGAAAGGGAGGTCTTGTGATCACTGGGTTCTCTCTCCCTCCCCTCTGTCACAGGCATGGTGATTTGACTCCTGAGGAGAGATCCCTGCCACGTACGTGGTTAGCATGGAGACCAGGGAATCAGAGAATCAAATAGTCATTTGCCAAGTACTCAGAACAAGTCTACTCTCATTTCAGACCAGAAGGAACCAGAGCCCACTAGGCTTCCCCCGATTATCTCAAAAGATGGGAATTATTTTGTGCACCAGAATAGCCACACAAGATACCATGAAGCTGTTAGGAAGGTGTTGCTGAAGACATGTAAGTATCTTGGGGTGGGCATCATGCTAGGAGAAAAAAAAAAAAGATATGTCTGAGTTCCTGAAGAATGGCTGGGATGTGGTTGGGTATGGTTGTACGGGAGGAAAAAAAACAAAAACAAAAAGAGCCAAGAGGAGGGACTGAGAGCAAGAGGGAGAAAGTAAAGTAGACTTAGTGGGGTAAGCATGATAAAATGATTTTTTTTTTTTCGAGACAGTCTTGCTTGCTCTGTCATCCAGGCTGAAGTGCAGTGGTGCCATCTCAGCTCACTGCAACATCTGCTTCCCAGATTCAAGCAATTCTCCTGCCTCAGTCTCCCGAGTAGCTGAGATTACAGGTGTCTACCACCATGCCACTGATTTTTATATTTTTAGTGGAGACGGGGTTTCATCATGTTGTTCAGGCTGGTCCCAAACTCCTGACCTCAGGTGATCCACCCACCTAGGCCTCCCAAAGTGCTGGGATTACAGGTGTGAGCCACCGTGCCCATTGATAAAATGAAATCTGAATCAGGCTTGGAAGCAGAAGATCCATGTTTGAATCCTAGTTCTGCCTGTTGTTTGATATCTCACTTTTTTTTTCTCTCTCTTCTTTTTTTTGAAACAGGGTCAGGGTCTCATTCTGTCACCCAAGCTGGAGTGCAGTGGTGCAGTCATAGCTCACTGCAGCCTCGAACTCCTGAGCTCAAGTGATCTTCTCACCTCAGCCTCCTGAATTGCTGGGACTACAGGCATGCTCCACCAAGCCTGGCTAATTTTTTAAAATAAACAGTTTGTAGAGATAGAGTCATGCTTGTATTCCAGGCTGGTATCAAACTCCCAGGTTCAAGTGATCCTCCCACCTTGGCTTCCCACAGTCTTGGGATTACAGGTACGAGCCACCACACCTGGCCCATTTACCCTTTATTAACCTGATCAGTTTTGTTGTGGTGGTGGTGGTTGTGGTTGTTTTGAGGCAGATTCTCACTCTGTCACCCAGGCTACAGTGCAGTGGCACGATCTCGGCTCACTGCAACCTCCGCCTCCCGGGTTCAAGTGATTCTCATGCCTCAGCCTCCCAAGTAGCTGGGACTACAGAAGTGTGCCACCATACCTGGCTAATTTTTGTATTTTTAGTAGAGATGGGGTTTCACTATGTTGGCCAGCCTTGTCTTGAACTCCTGACCTCAGGTGATCCACCTGCCTCAGCCTCCCAAAGTGCTGGGATTACAGGCATGAGCCACCGTGCCAGGCTCCTCAGTGTTTTTAAGTTAGGATGTGGGGGAGAGAAAACGCCTGAGCTATTGTTCTACTGATCTTTTAGAATTATTGGGAGAAAAAAGTAAAAATGAAACCATTGTATATTATCATGCATTATCCCTGCCAGGAGTAGGAAGCACCAGCTTTGGCATCTTACCAAACTAAGTTTAAACTGCAAATGAATTATGTGACCTTAGGCAAGTTCCTTTAACCACAGCCTCTCTGAAACATCTGAAAATGGGAACCATACTTCTTAGCACTATTGTGAATAGACAACATGTACATTTAAAAAAAGCATGTAGTCAGCCTGAGCAACATGGTGAAACTCCATCTATAAAACATACAGCTGGGCGCGGTGGCTCACGCCTATAATCCAAGCACTCTGGAAGGTCGAGGTGGGTGGATCACTTGAGGTCAGGAGTTCAAGACCAGCCTGGCCAACGTGGCAAAACCCCGTCTCACCTAAAAATAAAAAAAAATTAGCCAGGTGTAGTGGCAGATGCCTGTAATCCCAGATTCTTGGGAGGCTGAGTCAGGAGAATCACTTGAACCCAGGAGGCTGAGGTTGCAGTGAGCAGAGATCGAGCCATTGCACTCCAGCCTGAGTGACAGAGTGAGACTCTGCCTCAAAAAAAAAAAACAAAAAACAAAAAACAAGGCCGGGTATGGTGGCTTACGCCTATAATCCCACCACTTTGGGAGGCCGAGTGGGGTGGATCACGAGGTCAAGAGATCAAGACCATCCTGGTCAACATGGTGAAACCCCATCTCTACTAAAAATACAAAAATTAGTTGGGCATGGTGGCACAGCCTGTAGTCCCAGCTACTTGGGAGGCTGAGGCAGGAGAATTGCTTGAACCCAGGAGGCTGAGGCTGCAGTGAGCCAAGATCGTGCCATTGCACTCCAGCCTGGGTAACAAGAGCGAAACTCCGTCTCAAAAACCACCACCACACACACACACACACACACACACACACACACACACACAAATTAGCGGGCATGGTGGTGTTCGCCTGTAGTCTCAGCTACTCAAGAGGCTGAAGTGGGAGGATCGCTTAAGCCTGGCAGGTCAAGGCTGCCATGAGCTGTGATAGCACCACTGCACTCCAGCCTGGACAAAAGAGCAAGACCCTGTCTCAAAAAAAATAAAATAAAATAAAATTGGCTAGGCACTGTGGCTCATGACTGTAATTCCAGCATTCTGGGAGGCCAATGCAGGCAGATCACAAGGTCAGGAATTCCAGGCCAGCCAGGCCAGTATGGTGAAACCCCGTCTCTACTAAAAATACGAAAATTAGCTGGGCATGGTGATGGGTGCCTGTAATCCCAGCTACTCGGGAAGCTGAAGCAGGAGAGTTGCTTGAACCTGGGAGGCAGAGGTTGCAGTGAGCCGAGTGCACCATTGCACTCCAGCCTGGGTGACAGAGTGAGACTCTGTCTCAAAAAAATATTAATTAATTAATTAAAAAGCATGTAGGAGGCTGGGCTCCGTGGTTCATGCCTATAATCCCAGCGCTTTGGGAGGCTGAAGCAGGCAGATCACCTGAGGTTGATAGTTTGAGACCAGCCTGGCCAGCATGGTGAAACCCTGTCTCTACTAAAAAAATACAAAAATTAGCTGGACATGGTGGCAGGCACCTGTAATCCCAACTACTCGGGAAGCTGAGGCAGGAGAATTGCTTGAACCCTGGAGGCAGAGGTTGCAGTGAACCGAGATCATGCCATCCAGCCTGGGCAACAAGAGTGAAACTCCATCTCAAAAAAAAAAAAAAAAAAAAGAGTTCAGTGAGCTGGGCAGGGGTTAGATCATGAAAATGTGTTATAGGCCAGAGTAGAGTAACTTGGATTTTAATTGCAATGGGGATCCTAGAAGAGCTTTAAACAGAAAGCAATCTAATACTTTGGTGACTTGCAAGAAAATATAGAGAGGCAGAGTGAATACACAACCACTGAGAGTGCTATTATGACATTCTTATATAACATTCTTATAACATTCCTAAAATGAAGAACAGATCACTGATTTCTAAAGTGGAGGTGGGGGTGGGAGAGGGTGGCTATAAAATGGCAACTCCAGGATGGGTGGCAATGGAACTGTTCTGTATCAATATATTCAATATATTAATATCATGTTGTGGTAGTGTACTCTAGTTTTCTAAGTTGTAACCATTGTGGGGAAGGGTAAATTGTACACAGGATTTCCCTGGTTTTGTTTGTTTGTTTTTGTTTTTGTTTGTTTTTTAATAGAGACAGATTCTTACTATGTTTCCCAGGCTGGTCTTGAACTCCTGGGCTCAAGTAATCCTCCCAAAGTGCTGGGATTATAGGCATGAGCCACTGCACCTGGTTTCCCTGTATTATTTGTTACAACTGTATGTGAACCTATAATTATAACAAAACTAAAGCTTAAAAACCTAAAATACTTTCAGAAATCAAAACAGGCACATGTGGAAAGAGGGGTAGTAAGTTATTTCTAATAGCAAAACTTTAATTTCTTTTTATTTTTATTTTTTTGAGACAGAGTCTTGCTCTGTTACCCAGGCTGGAGTGCAGCTGCACAGTCACTGCTCACTGCAGCCTCAGCAACCTCCCAGGCTCAAATGACCCTTCTCATCTCAGCCTCCTGGTACTACAGGTGTGTGCCACCATGCTGGGTTAATTTTTGTACTTTTTGTAGAAATGGGGTTTCAACATGTTGCCTGGGCTGGTCTGGAACTCCTGGGCTCAAGTGATACACCTGCCTCTTGAAGTGCTGGGATTACAGGTGTGAGCCACTACACCCAGCCTCTAAAAGCAAAACTTTTCACTAGCTTACTATTAATTTGTAGGAAAATAAGCCAAAAATATAACACCTACTCAATGAATTATTAGGAATTAAAAAAAAATTATTATAGGCCAGGCACAATGGCTCATGTCTGTAATTCCAGCACTTTGAGAGGCTGAGGCAGGCAGATCACAAGGTCAGGAGATTCAAGACCATCTTGGCTAACATAGTGAAACCCCATCTCTACTAAAAATACAGAAGATTAGCTAGGCGCGGTGGCATGCACCTGTAGTCCCAGCTACTGGGGAGGCTAAGGCAGGAGAATCGCTTGAACCTGGGAGGCGGAGGTTGCAGCGAGCCAAGATCCTGCCAGTGCACTCCAGCCTGGGCAAGACTCCACCTCAAAAAAGAAAAAAAAGAACATTATAAACACTATATAGCAATCCAGAATATTAGGCTATAATTCTAAGTTTTTAAAATATACAAATTTTTTACTGGTAGAATTAGACATATCTAAATAAATAGTAAAAATACTTCTTTTTCTTTTTTAAAGATGGGGTTTCACTGTGATGGCCAGGCTGGTCTTGAACTCCCGACCTCAGGTGATCCACCCACCTCGGCCTCCCAAAGTGCTAGGGTTACAGGTGTGAGCCACAGCGCCCGGCCAAAAATACCTTTTTTTTTCTTTTTTTTTCTTTTTTTGAGATACTGTCTTGCTGCCCTGGCTAGAGTACAGTGGCACAATCTCAGCTCACTGCAACCTCTGCTTCTCAGGTTCGAGCAATTCTCCTGCTTCAACCTCCCGAATAGCTGGGATTACAGGTGTCCGCCACCATTCCAGATTGATTTTTGTATTTTTAGTAGAGATGGGGTTTCGCCATGTTGGCCAGGCTGGTCTCAAACTCCTGATCTCAAGTAATCTGCCTGCCTTTGCCTCTCAAAGTGCTGGGATTATAGGCATGAGTCACCACACCTGGCCAAAAGTACTTTTTCAAACAGCATCTGAATCTGATATTATTTCAAAAAATTTAAAAAATATTTAATACCACATCTAGAACATGATAGACACTAGATAAATGACATCTGTTAACAGCATCTAAATGTGAGGTGGTATCAGCTAGGTTTCAGAGAATTACCTGGAGTGAGCAAAGGAAGGCATTTTTTTCCAAGAGTAGGGAACAGAAAGAAAGAAAAAAGCCAAGAAAAATGAAAAGAAAAAAAAAAAAAAAAAGAAAAAGAAAGAAAAAAGCCAATAAAAGAGAAAAATAATAGATCAGTGGACCTATTATTTTTACACATTTCCCAAGTGGGTGGGCCACTTGTTTTTCTACCATCTTAGCACTTGGAGAAAGCTCTCTTGGAGATGGGCTTACTAGCAGCAGGAAGAACCAAGACATTCATTTGACCATGAAGGGTGTGAGATGCTGGAATCCGGAAGTGAAGCAGGGTGTGGTGACCACACTCCCAGGACCTCTCAGCACCTGGTCAGGCCCAGCAGTTGCTGGGCTGGGCTGGGCTGGGCTAGGCTATTGCTGCCCTGAGGCAGGAAAGAGCACAGAATTAGATAACCTGCCCTTCCCCTCACCCATTCAGTTCCCAATCAGGTCTTCAGAGTCCCCTTGACTGATGCTCAGAACTTCAGCTTCTGGCGTTCCCATGATCCAGGAGTACGTCCAGAGGAAACCACGCCATGGATCCGGGGCCCACGACACTGTCTCATAAAAAGCGCGATGACCAGGTTAGGCTGGGAGGGGAAAAAGTGGGGAGTTGAAGGGAAGTACTCCTTCCCTTCCCTTAAATAGAGACTATTTCATCTCTGGTCAGGTTAGGGAAATAGGAGAGATTTGAGACTTACCAGAAAAAAGTGGCCCCAGAATTTTGGCCACGATGCATTCAAAGGAGTTACACATTTGTCTTTGTGTTTCTCTTTGTGGGTGTGACTTCTGAGCTGGTGCAAAACGAGTGTCCATAGTATTCCTGTGGCAGCCCAATGCTGCCTTCTCACTACCTCTCCACCCCTCAAATTACCACCCATTGGCAGCAGCCCTACTTTTTCTTTTTTCTTTTTTCTTTTTTGTTATAGAGACAGGGTTTCACCATGTTGGCCAGGCGAGTCTCAAACTTCTGACCTCAAGCAATCCACCAGCCTGGGTCTCCCAAAGTGCTGGGATTACAGGCATGAGCCACGGCACCCGGCAGCAGCCCTACTTTTTCATCACTACACCTACTCATTCTTTTTTTTTTTTTTTGAGATGGAGTCTCGCTCTGTCACCCAGGCTGGAGTGCAATCTCGGCTCACTGCAACCTATGCCTCCTGGGCATTCAAATGATTCTCATGCCTCAGTCTCCCAAGTAGCTGGGATTACAAGTGCCCACCACCATGCCTGGCTAATTTTTGTATTTTTAGTAGAAACAGCGTTTCACCATGTTGGCCAGGCTGGTCTTGAACTCCTGACCTCAGGTGATCCGCCTGCCTTGGCCTCCCAAAGTGCTGGGATTACAGGCGTAAGCCACCACGCCTGGCCTCTTAGGAACTATTTTTAAGGATCTCCTGCCCTCCAGCCTGGCCTGGCTGAATCTCTCTCTGAATCTCTTCTTTCTAGGTTTATGGATCACTCTATTCTCAATGACAGAACCTTCAGTCTGTATTAATAAGATACAACTGCAGAAAGACAAGATGAATTGTGGAGTTTAAAGAGAAGGAAAGAAGGAGGTTTCCCAGTTCTGATGGCTGATGAATGGGAGGAGGTGGTGGAGAAAGCAGAGTAAACAGATTGGACTAAAAGTTGCTTGTGTGCACTGGGGGAGTTGTAGGGTGAGGGTGGGGTGATTCCAGTGCCCAGGTTGTTGTGAGAGGTGGTTTGGGAGAGATTCCTGAATGAGCCAGACCTTGGAGTGAGAGGTCTGCAAGGGGCCAAGGCACTGGAAAGAACCTCGGGCCTCCTGCATGGCAGGGGTCAGTGTAATAAATCTGGGAAGGCACACACTGGAGCTCATGATGCTGAAAGGCCTTGAGTAGTCACACTCTGAAGTACTGCAGCTTCTCCCTAGCAAGGAGAAAGCCACAGGAAGTCCTCTGACCACAGACGAGAGGCCCACAGAGCCCTGGGGCAGGAGGTTGCCTTCTACGTCAGGCTCTGTCACTTGTGACCCACCCAGGGCCCAGAACAGCTACACAGAACAGGGAATTTTACAAAGACTTTGATTTTATTGATATTTAAATATATTAAATATTTCACTGAAATACATGGTACACCATCCTCCCCCCTCCCACAGTGGTTACATTATAAAACCAAAGCCCATGGCCTCCCATCTCCTGACTCCTCCACCAACTGGTGAGGAAAGGGGCAATGGTAGCCCAGGGGAAGGGCATGGCTGGCACTGTGGTACAGGGAGCCAGGATGTGGACAGGCCCTCCCACCTGGCAAGAAGCAGAGACAAGCCACCCAAGGCTGAGGTCTTCCCACTCTGATCTACTTACACCCTCACCCCTACCTCATGGCACCAAGTAGTCTCTTTGTATCCCTTCCTATCCAGGGATATGGCTGGGGGCAGGGGAGCAGATTTTCTGTCTGTAACAACAAGTCTTTTCCCCTCTTCTGCCATGACTAATGAAGTACCTGATGGCCCATTTGGTTGGTGCATGAAGATGCCCAAGGGAGGCAGTACCCAGAAACCAGGCCTCCACAGGGAGCTGGTATCAGAAGGCGCATGAAAAAGGGCAGGTGCACTGCCTGCCCCTTCCACTCCCAAACCCAGCAACTCTGGAAACCCTTCTCCTCTGCCTCTCTAGTCATTTCCAAGACAAAGTGATCTTCAAGCAAAATTCAGGCTAGTGCCTTTGGCTTAAATAGGTATAGACAGAGAAACTGAGGCACAACCAAATTCAGGCCAGAATCAAGGAGGCTGCAGGGAAAGGAAGGAAGGCAAAGATAGGAAGGGAATCTAGAGTTCAACCTCCTAACCCTTCTGCCAGCCCTCAAGGCTTCACAAGGGCCTGGGGAGCCAGAAACATGCTAGACTCAGGATGAAGGCTGGGAAAAGCCAAGTTTAAGGTTCCCCTTCCCCAGCCCCTAGTACCAGTATCTGGGTCCTCAGAGGGATCCCATGCTACCCTAGCCCCAAAGCAAACCATGTTCCAGGACACTATCTGGGGAACCCAGGAAATTCCTGAGCCTCTGTCCACCAAACCCCAGACAGTTCAAGTGCTGCATGGAGCACTGGGGCTCAAGCAAGTGCTTGGGTCCCTGCCGCAGGCAGGGAGAGTCATGCTGCACACATGGCCCCAAACGGCACTTAGGGATTTGGCACAAAAAGGACTCCTCTCCCTCCTTTTGCTACCACACCCCATCCCACTCCTGTGCAACCTGGGCATCTTTCTACAGCCCCTGAAATAGGAAACCCTGCTTTATTCCCAGAAGACAGAGGCCCACAGGAGAGACGCGACCTGGGGTGGAGAGCTGAGGAGCAGGAGCACAAGGACTCACACAGACCTGGAAAACAGATATGCACACAAAGACCAACATGCACATACAGTTACACAAACACACAGGCCCTCCCCAACACGAGACTTGGGAGGGCAGGTTTGGGCTCAGGGTCATCTATCTCCATGCCCTGACCCTTTTCTATTTGGCAACAGAAGAGGGAGAGATGCTCCATGCCCCCTTGCCAGCAGACAGCAAGAGAGCACTGGGGCAGAGTGACCTGACCTGCACCCCGCTGGGGTCCTTAGATCAGAGTCTGGCACTGCCCTAGCCCTGGCCAGCCTGCTCTTTGGCACCTACAGGTGAACTTCCAGCTCCTGACCTGACATCCCCACACACATGATTGCTCTCTGAGCATTTTCACAGTACCAGTGAGGCCAGATACCCTGTTCCCTGGAGCATGCAGGAACTGGGGCTAAATCTAAGCTGTCAAGAGGTCCCTTTGTTCCCCTCTGGGGACAGATCATGGGACTACGATTTGGCACATGGAAACATTCTCCTGAAGTATGGCCAGAGCTGGCTCCCCAGAGCATCTCCCTCCTTTGCCCTGTGCTTACGAGGGACACCTGGCTGGGGTGGGGAAGTGCCCAAGACCAGTGGTGGGGATGCAGGTATTGCAAAGGCAAGCATGGAATAGGCACTCCTCATGCCTATCTTTGTACAAAATATTGTACAAAATATTCCCGGGAAAAAAGAGGGAAAAGAAGGGCCCAGCCCTGAACCTGCTGCCCAGACAGACAGGGAAGGGATAGGCATGGCAAGCTGCCATTTTAATCCCTCAGGCGAGAGAGCTCCCTCTGCTCCTGCTACTGACCCCTCCCCTGCTCCCCAAAGCTGGAAGATTGGAGAGGGAACAGCCCTGCCCCAATTAAGAAAGAAAGTCACTTGCAATAATCCTCTTGGTAGGTAGCCCCTTGTTCACCAGCTTGAGGGCAGGAGAGCATAATCCAAGCACAGCCTGCTGTGGTGTCCCCTTTTGTGGTTAGCAGGGTCTAGAGGCCCAGTGCCCCCTGCCACAGCTCCACCCAGTGAGCACAGAGTCCTCTCAATGCCCACCTTGGTCCCTTCAGCTGAATTTGTGGCTGGGCCCTGCTAACTGCTGGGGCCCCCATTGAGGAAGTAGGTGGTCATCTCCCCCTTGCCCTTCACCTTGACCACCCCTCGACACTCCAGCTGGTAGCCCTTGGCAGCTAGAACCTGGTACAGGTCCGTGGTCACCTGGGGGAGTGGGAGGGGAGCCTGCTTAGCCTGGAATCCTTCCTGCTGCATTTGCAGGGGCCCAGGGGTTCTCTAGTCAGGCTAGCTCCCTTCCCCCAACCCCTGCCCCACCAAACACAGAATACTAGCCACCCTACCCCTGTCCTAGCAGACCGCAGAGACGCCTGTGGAAGCCCTCTAGGCCCATGCTCCACCCAGCTCCTGATCATATTCCCCTCACCTGGATTCGGTCGGGGACCCCCGTGCTGTCCATACGGCTAGAGACATTCACTGTGTTCCCCCAGATGTCATACTGCGGCTTCCGGGCCCCGATGACACCTGCCACAACTGGGCCCATGTTCAGCCCTGAGGTGGGAAGAACAGTAAGAGACTAGTGGAAGCTCCAGGGTCAACCCAGGGAGTCATCCCACCTCCTGGCACTGGTAGAAAGACCCAGAGAAAAACATGGAAAAAGGACAAGTCTCCTGGCTGTGAAGAACGATCTAGTTCAAGACCAACCTGGCCAACATGGTGAAACCCCATCTCTACAAAAAAATACAAAAATTAGCCAGGCATGGTGGTGCATACCTATAGTTCCAGCTACTCGGGAGGCTGAGGTTGGAGAATAGATTGATTGAGCCTGGGAGTTGAGGCTGCAGTGAGCTGTGATTGTACCACAGCACTCTAGCCTGGGTGACAGAGCAAATCCCTGCCTCAAAAGAAAAAAAAAAAAAAAACCCAAAAAACAAAAACACTCAAAGGACTTGAACAACTGAGCTTTGGAGCTCCCTGAGTTGAGACAGCCATCTATAACAATAATCTGAATGCTTGTTCTATGTCAGCCACTCTAGTAAGCATTTACATAGCTTCATCCTTTTAACACCTCTAAAAGGTAGGTATTACTAGCCTCATTTTATAGATAAGGTAACTGAAGCTTAGAGAAGTTAGATGACTTCCCAAATAAGCCAGTAAATGGAGCAGCCAGAATTCAAACCAGATGACAGTCTGACTCTAGAATCCATGCTATTAACCATTCCCATCTACCAGTTCATTTGACGGGAAGTACTTACCCGACTGGCCACATATAAGGACAAAGGTATTCAAATTTAGATAATTCTGATTTTGAATCCCAGCTCTGCCACTTACTAGTTGTTTGACCTTGGGCAAGTTATGTAATCTCTCTGAGAGTCAGTTTCTATCCAATGAAAGGGGATAATAATATCAGGATGAAAATATGCTCAAAAATTTCTAGGATAGTGCTGAATGATCTCTGTTCTCTTTTTTTCTTCTTCTTCTTCTTTTTTTTTTTTTTTTTTTTTTTTGAGACAGTTTTGTTCTGTCACCAGGCTGGAGTGCAGTGGCATGATATCAGCTCACTGCAACCTCCGCCTCCTGGGGTCAAGCAATTCTCCTGCCTCAGCCTCCCCAGTAGCTGAGACTATAGGTGTGTACCACCACACGCAGTCATTTTTATATTTTTAGTAGAGACGGGTTTCACCATGTTGGCCAGGATGGTCTCTATCTCTTGACCTTGTGATCTGCCCACCTCGGCCTCCCAAAGTGCTGGGATTACAGGCGGGAGCGACCGCACCTGGCATGATCTCTGTTCTTTTATTTTTTTATTTTTTTTTTTTTCGGAGACGGAGTTTCGCTCTTGTTACCCAGGCTGGAGTGCAATGGCGCGATCTCGGCTCACCGCAACCTCCGCCTCCTGGGTTCAGGCAATTCTCCTGCCTCAGCCTCCTGAGTAGCTGGGATTACAGGCACGCGCCACCATGCCCAGCTAATTTTTTGTATTTTTAGTAGAGACAGGGTTTCACCATGTTGACCAGGATGGTCTCGATCTCTCGACCTCGTGATCCACCCGCCTCAGCCTCCCAAAGTGCTGGGATTACAGGCTTGAGCCACCGCGCCCGGCTGTTCTTTTATTTTTTTAAGTTTTTTTTTTTTTTTTTTTTTTTTTTTTTTTTTAATAGAGACAGGGTTTCACCGTATTGGTCAGACTGCTCCCAAACTCCTGACCTCAGGTGATCCACCCACCTTGGCCTCCCAAAGTGCTGGGATTACAGGCAGGAGCCACCACACCCGGCCATGATCTCTGTTCTTAATATCAGACTTAATATAGAAGGTCAGAGGGAAGAAAACCCCACAGGAACCCTGATGGGGAATCTGTGATCCCATCCCCAGTCTGTAATCCCAGCTTCACCCAGAAATAGTCGTGGGAAATCCTGCCAAGCAACCAGGTCCTCTCACCAATCTTCATCTGGAAATTGTTGAAGGAGTGCTCATTGATGTGCTTCATCTGCTCCATGAGCCGCATGGCGTAGTCAGCCAGGGCAGTGATGTGGGAGCGGCCCACCTGATCGTAGGTGCTGGCATTCAGCCCTGAGGCAGCCATGTAGGTGCTACCAATTGTCTTGATCTTTTCCAGCTGCCGGAACCGCTCCTCGCTGATGATCTGAACAGCACAAGGGGACCTGCTGTCAAGGCAAAGACCCTAAACCCAGCCCTGCCCCAATACTTATTTCTTACCCCACCTTGGCTCCTTTCCCCACTTCCCTGTCTCAAGAGCCCCCTTCCAGCTGCTGCTATCAGTGTAGGACTGAGGAGCAGGGAAAAACAGGCACCCTAGGAGTCTAGGCAGGACTTGGGCATATAGCTTCAGAAGGTCACTCCAGTAGCTCACTCACAGAACACAGACCCACAGGTGGGATATTAAGCAATTTCTCCAGTCCTTTTGGGATACTGAGTTCCAACGTGAGCAAGTGACTTCCCTCTAGAATAGTGGAACAGCCATTTCCTGATCTGGATTTTCAGGATACTACCTCACGTTTTGCTTCCATTTTCTGTTTTCAGAGGACCATCTTGGTTGGTTTATCTCATGAAGTTCTGTCCACAGACTACTGCCTTCTTCAATGACATCCACCCGGTACCTATCCTATCCCCCTACAGATCAAGTCCTCCCCTGCTCCCCAACAAAGATGACACTGCCCCATTAGGGCTGATCCCCTTGCTGCCTCTGACACCTTCACGGGTTCTTGCCTCTGCCTCCACTGTGCCTACCGTTACCCCTAGCCCTGATGTCTCTGAATCCCATCAAATCTCTCTTTCTCTTCCCAGTGTCATTCGCCCCTTCCAATCCTGGCCTTTTCATCCAAAGTTCTATCTACTATCCTGGTCTCCAAGTCCCCCAATTCTCTGCCAGCACCAGCCAACTGGACAAGTACCTCATCAAAGTCAGCGATGATCTCGTTGAGCAGCCGCAGGCACTCGACACCCTCATTGTTTGCCTCCAGCTCCACATAGAACTCAGAGAAGTTGGCAATGGAGGCAAACATAACAGCCACACACTCACACGACTGATAGTAGAGTTCATCATTGCGACGCTCCCGGGCCAGGAAGTGGGCGGCCACGTCCTTGGGCAGAATGTTATGCAGCAGCCTCCGGTTGTATGCCTGGAGCTCCTCCATCTCCTCCTTCTCTCCTGTTGCCTACAGACACCACACCAATCACCCATTGCCCAACATTCACAAGGGGTGGGTGTGGTGGCCAAGGCTTGGAAGTGGGCATCAGAGGGAATCACGCAGAGGAAGAAAGGCACGGACAGATGAGGCCTAAAGAACAGGCAAAGGGATGAAGGGGGCAGGTACAGGATGGGGTGAGGAGTAAGGGATGGGCACAGAGAAGGTATGGAATCAGGGGGGCCTAGGGGTGCCGTGGGCCTTAGCCAGCTAGCAGGAGATGCATTTTTGGTCTGGCCCAGGCTCTGCCCCTAGGTTCCTCCCCTTCCCCCAAAGGCCCACCCGGTCACCTGCAGTTTCCAGAGGAAGTCCAGGCGAGCAGTCGACTCCACCTGCTGAGCATGCAGATACAGCGCCAGCGCAAACACCAGCAGAATCACAGGGGTCATATATTTGAGGGCCACCCTCCCTGCAGCTGGACTAAGGGTAAGCAGAGACATTCTTGGTGTCTGAGGGAGGCATCTAGGGCCCTACCCTTTGCTGCCTCAGAGCCCTCACTTACCAGTCCAGCCCATCAAAGGTCTCATTGGAAGAAGCCCTGGCAAGAAGATAGAAGAGACAAAGTTAATTAGTGCTTCCTGGGTTGCTAGGTGGACACATGGAAGGGGAGACAGAGACTGCATTTACTTGGCACATACTGTAAGTCAGGCTTTGGGCCAAGGCTTTTACTTACATTAATTAACTCATCAAAAGTAGAGGTTAAGAAAACCTCTGCTCTTGGCCTGGTGCAGTGGCTCACACCTGTAATCCCAGCAATTTGGGAGGCCGAGGCAGGTGGATCACCTGAGGTCAGGAGTTTAAGACCAGCCTGGTCAACATGGTGAAACCCCGTCTCTACTTAAAATACAAAAATTAGCTGGGTGTAGTGGTAGGTGCCTGTAATCCCAGCTACTTGGGAGGCTGAGGCAAGAGAATTGCTTGAACCCAGGATGCGGGTTTGCACTATTGCAGTGAGTTGAGATTGTGCCATTGCACTCCAGCCTGGGCAACAGAGCAAGACTCCGTCTCAACACACACACACACACACACACACACACACACACACACACACACCTCTGCTCTTAGAGACTCCACTACTTACCAGCTATATGGCCTGAGACAAGTTGCTTAGCTCTCTAAGCCTCCTTCCTCATCTGTACAACAGACATCTGATCTAAATAATGTATGTAAAAGGCTTGGCACAGTGCCTGCCATATAGTGAGACTTCCATAAATGTTAGTTACTATAATCTTTACAACTCACTGATGATTTAGGTGACATTGCCATTTTGCAAATGAAGAAATTGAGGCTCAGAGAAGCTAATTCACCTGTCTAAGCTCACATAGCTAATGAGCAGCAGAGCAAGGAATCAAACCCAACAGACACCAGAGGCATTTTCTACTACAACGAGCTGCCGTGGCATATCAAAGGAAGGGGGTTTTGCAGAGGAAAAGCCAGTGTGGTATCCCAGGCAAAGCCCTAAGCAGGATCAGAAGCTGCGGTTCCTAGCCAGAGCCCTGCCACCAAGCAGCTGTTTGACCTATCGGTGGTTAAGACAGTGGATGTGAAAGCACCATGCAAATATAAGAGGGAATTTTTTTAATGTCTAGCCTAAAGACACAAGAATTTCCCAAGACTGGGGTTTCCTTGGAGTAACTATTTGGGGTCACATGCTGGGAGCTCCTCCATCTCCTCCCTTTCCGCCACAGGGGAGTTGAGGCATTCCAAGGGAAGTTCCTGGGGTATTAAAGGACCTGAGAATACACTCACAAGCCATGGACGCCAAGCAGTAGGTCATAGTTGTCAAAGATGGTGGCTGGGGGACCCAGCAGAAGCAGCACCAAATAGATGAGCCCCAAGACAAAGATCATGGCCAACTTCCCGATGCTGCTGATGTGCAGGAAGACAGAGCTGGCCAAGAGACTCAGCAGCATGTTCCCGATGAAGTACTGGGGGGATGGCAGAGGCAATGTTGGGTGAAGGCAGAGGCCATGGCACCCCTGGGCAGGGGGAGCCCTGCACTCTCCTGCCTGACCTAACCTTCCCTCCACACCCCTCAAACCCCCATATCCTCCACCCTCCAGGTCCAGACCCTACACCATACCAGGGTCCCTGGTTGCTCCTAGTGTGAAAGACGCTGGTGAGTTCCTGGGTCCCCATGCCCATCACCAGGCCTGGCACAGAGGGGCCAATGTCTGTACCAGGACAGCCCCTCCCCACCACCTAAGCACTGCTTGAACACCTCAGGGAAGCTGCAGGTGGGCGAGGTGTCCTCACACAGGGGCACATTCAGGCCCAGAGAGTAATTGAGCTGCTGCAGGTGGCAGGCAGTGATGTCAGCAGGTGTTAAATTCAGCATCTGGGCTGCACAGGTCCGTATGGGGGTGTGGTTACAGGTGAACTGCAAAAGTGGAGGCGTATGTCAGGGTAGCCAAGGAGGTGAAGGGCTGCTAGGGCTATGCCCAGGTACCTTATACCCATGGGCCTTCATTCTCACTCAGGGATGACAACAGGTTGGGAGAACAAGGAGGAAGAACTGGAGTTCACCTTCCCCTACTCTGGGAGGAGACTCCCTGAGAGCAGAAAATATGTCCTATTTCCCTCTGCACCCCCAGTATCCAGGGCAGTGCTTGACACAGAGCAGAGGTGGGAGAATTCCCACTGGACCCTTACCATGTTGGCAATGGCAGAGGTAAACACAAGCAGGACGGAAAAGATGCCAACTGCAGTGCTGTGGGCCCGCGAGCGGACGATGCTGCGGGACAGACGTTGCAGGGCCTTAGGGAATAGCTAGAGGCATCAAGAGACCAAAAGTTGAAGGTTGTATCAGCCAAGGAGGAAGGCCAACCAGGGATGGGGTCCAGGGGAAGAGGCATGGCCTTCTCCCTCTCCCCAGAACTCCTCCCTGTCTGGAGTCTAGCCTGCCATTCCCAACAGCCTCAGAAGTCCCCCTACGTACAGAACCACAGGAGTACACGGCACAGATCAGCACGGTGATCAGCAGCAGCAGGAAGATGCTGGCATAGATCCCAAGCATCAGGGTGGAGCTGGGGTAGAACAGGGCCAGGAAAATCGTTTAATTTTGGAAGATCTGGGCATTCTTATCCCACCCTCCGGAACAAGCAGGGATGCAGGCTCCAGGGACTGTGGGCTCATGTGGGTATTTAGGAAGCTTCTGGGAAGTAGCGGAGAAGAGAGAAGCTAAGAGAGGAAGGGCAGGGCTCTCACTGTGGGAAGACGAGAAGCTGGATGAAGCAGATGAAGCAGAAGACCAACAGGGCACAGGCAACGTAGGCTCCGAAGCGGGGATCCACCTTCCGGGAGTACTGAGGGAGAGGAAGCTGAGTTGGGTGCTGGGCCTCCCTAAAGAAGGCAGGGACAGCAAGGACAGCGCACTACCAGGGGCCTCAACAGGGAGGAGATGCAGTTGACTCAATTGACAAAATCCCCACCCTGTTCTGTGGTGGTCCCTTCTCCATCCCCCAGAAACAGCTGTGCCCTCACCTGTGGTCAGCCATCCCTGCTGCTGCCTCCCCCAGCCCTTGTCCTTCTGCCCTGTACCCCCCAAACCTTCTTCTCAAGATCCTCTCTCTGGAAGGTAAGCAGAAACCGGCGCACGTGGTCCTTCCGCAGCTGATCAATGCTGCGGGCATCAATGGCACGGCTCAGGAACTCATCCACTTCATCCTCAGGGTTCAGGGCATCTTGGGCACCCCGGCTGAGGACAGGGTACATGGCTTCATCAGGTGCATGGGGATGGCCACGTGAGAAACAATGAAAGGGAAGGTATGGGCAGCACCCGGGGGAGGGAGGGAGAGCCAGGGATGTGGCCCCTGCTCCCACACCCCACACCGAAGGTCAGGGGAAAGGAGGATCTCAGCTCTCCCCAGCCCCATCCCAGGGTACAAGTGCCTTCTCCCTCCTCAGTAACCTGACTTACTTGTCTTTGCTGGAATCATCAATGCCCTGGAGAAAGGGACAGAGTGTGAAGTGAGGTGAATGGCCAACAACCTTCACCTCTGCAGCTCCTTCCCTTACCCCAACACTGTGCTGAGGGTGTCCCCACCATTATCCTCTGGGAGCACTGGGACGCCTGGGATGAAATCCTCCCACAGCCCCAATACCAGGAAGCATACGTGGAGATGGCAGCCACAAGAAGAAAGGGGAGGGATGGGGTGTTGAAGGAGCCAAGAAAATGAGGCCGTACGACTGATGCTGAGGGTCCCTCACCATCTGGCGGAAGGCCTTGGAGTCCTTGGTCCTGGAGAAGGCACGATCGGGAACCCAGCGTGGCATCAGCCCTTCCATGGAGTTGGCCCGGCCCCGCTGCAGCTTGGCCAGCATGGCCTTCTCCTCTTTCTGTGCAGGCAGCGTGGGTACAGGCTCAGAAGAGGGGCCCAGAAGAGGCCGTGGCCTGCTCTCCCCATTTGTCCCTCTTCCTGCTCCCCTGCCCCCAGCCCTGCCCTGGCCCTGACCCGTTTCTGGCTGGCGCCCAGGATGAGGAAAGTCTCAATGTGCTGCTCCTTGAGGTATGCGTTGCGCTCGCCACCACGGCCTGGCTCCACCTCGTAGTCCCCGTTCAGGTACTGCAGCGTTGCCCGAGTGATGTGGATGCGGCTGTATGCAGCCAAGAGGGTGAGCCCCTGGTTCTCCCCACCGTGTTCCCAACCCCCACCACCTGGACCCACCCCCACTCACCCGGCCCGGCCTCCTGCCTCCATGTGGTTGGCCAGGGTCACGTCATTGGACCACACATCGAACTGCCATTTCCGCAGGCCAAGGACGCCACAGTGCACGCGTCCGCTGTGGATGCCCACGCGCATGTTCACATTCACACCTGTCACTTCACGTACCAGCCTGGAAGGAGGCAGCCCCAGGTCAGCTCCTGGCAGTCTCCCCCTCCCCCAGCGCACAGCCCAGGCCCTTCACTCCCCTCAGGGCCCAGCGGGCAAGGACAGACCCAGATGCAGGGGACGGGAGCACAGCCTTGGTTGGACATGAGTAGAAGGCTGCATGGGGCTCAAGGACAAATGTTAGGACTGTGTTCACCAGCAGGGGCCCGGCAGCATCTTGTGGAACTGAGCTAGGAGAAGAGGAATCACTGTTATTCCCTCTGGCCTGCACAGATGGCATTCCTTCTAGCCCAACTCCCCTACTGCCCAGGCTCTCTCCACCCCATCTCGGCTGGCTGAAGCCTAAGGGTGCACATGGGTCTTTGCACAGGTTGGAGAAAGATTCATTCCCCACCCCAGTGACAGACAGATCTTAAAGACAGAAACAGCCAAAACTGAGGAAATCTCCTGGGGTCTCATCAAAAAGTAGGAGCAGTCCGGGGCACGCACAGTTCCAGAAAGCCTGGGAATGGGGCACTGCTTACGAGATGGCCTCGATCATGTCTACCCCCATCTCCACACAGCAGTGGGCATGGTCTGCCCGGGCCTCTGGCAGCCCCGACACACAGTAGTAACAGTCCCCCAAGATCTTGATCCTCAGGCAGTGATTTTCCTAAATGGGAAAGCATTGGAGAGAAAGGTAACCTTTACTCTCTTGCCCACCCAGCCTGCATAGCCCACCACCCTCAATGCACACTCTATCTGCCCCCAAATACCCAGCTTCTGCCAGCAAAGCTATGCTCTCACCATGGTCAACACCCAGGCCCAACCCCAAGGCCCAGCACCCTTACCGCAGCCAGCTTGTCAAACCGGGCAAAGAGCTCATTCAGGGTCATGACCAGCTCCTGCGCAGTGCACTGGGATGCCAGGCTGGTGAAGCCCTCAATGTCTGCAAACAGGATGCTGGAGATGACAGCAGAGGATGAAAGACCACGTAGCCCTCAAAGACGTCCAGACCTCCGCCCCACCTGGCATCCTCTTACCCTTACCCTACCTGACGTTGTCATGCTTCTGTATGTAGATCTTGTGGAACATCATGTCTTCTTTTTTTGTGTTGATGTCTTCTTTCATCTCCATGGCAACATGCTGGGGCAATACTGACAGCAGCAGCCGCTCCTAGCCCAGTGGTTCCAATAGGGCATCACTATCCTCTTGGCCTCACGTTTCAATCCCTCCTGGTCTCTCCACATTGCCAGTGCCCTCCCAGACTTCTCTGAAGACCTGAGCTTCCCTTCTGGAGTATGGCCTGACATGCCCCCATCAGAGCCCCTCTGACCACCCTCCATTGAGCCCCCAGATGTGCTCCTGTCTACGCCCTCCTCCCCTTGAACAGGACAGAAGCCCAGTATCACAGGGCTTCTGTGACGCACAACCCAGGGGAGCTGTCACACTGCTCCACAGAGCTGCACAAGGCAGCAGATCCAATCTGCAAGTTATTTGGGGGTAAGGTGGGGGCAGGCCCTGGTCACAGAGAGCAGCCCCACCTGCTGCCGATTCTCATGCTGTAGGTGGAGTCGGGCCTGGATATAACCGCGGGTCTCCTGAAAGGCCTGGCGTTGAGACACCTCTGCTGGGTAATGTGTGCAGATACCAATGACGTTGGTGCAGAGGAACAGCAGCACATTGGCACTGAGCTGAAGGAGGTGGCAGAGGCACACGGTGACCATCTCCCCTGCCCGCCCCCTAAACACACACACACATTCGTGCAACTTGCTAGGCTCTCTGAGGAACGAAGCCAGGGTCCTGTACCCTGTCTGTTCCCAAGCTATTGCCACCCCTGTGATATAGCTCTCCCATTACCCACAGGACCCCAGATCCCAACTGTCTGCCTGAATCCTCCACGACTAGAAATGAGATCTTTTCACAGCTTCTGGGAGCAGAAGCACCAACTAGGGCCAGGTAAGTCATGGGGCCCAGCCCCAGTACCCTGCATCTCCTGCTCCGCAAACGCCCCACACAAAAGACAAACGCTGCTCCTTTTGCAGGTGCTCACCCTTAAGGACAGCACCCAGGAGACCCGAGCTCTACATCCTCCTGGACAAGTCACCTCCTTTCTCTTAGGTTTGCTCATCTATAACCCCAAAGAGGAAGAATGAGAAGATCTCTAAAGCCCCTCCCTGGCTTGACATAACTTAGTAACAACAATTACCATTGTCATTATTATTATCATAGCTGGTTTGCAGGCTGCCCACCATGTGCAGGATTCTGTGGGTGCCTTCTATACACTGACTAACGCATTTCTGTTTTCTCTGTCACCCAGACTGGAGTGCAGTAGCCCAATCTTAGCTCGCTGCAACCTCTGCCTCCCAATTCAACCAATTCCCTGCCTCAGCTATTCTCTGAGTAGCTAGGATTACAGCCGGCCACCACCATGCCTGGCTAATTTTTGTATGTTTTTTTAGTAGAGATGAGGTTTCACCATGTTGACCAGGCTGGTCTCAAACTCCTGATCTCAAGTGATCCTCCTGCCTGGGCCTCCCAAAGTGCTGGGATTACAGGCATGAGCCACCATGCCCAGCCCCTAACACATTTCTTAAAATGCTATGAAATAGGTAACAATATCCCATTTTAAAGGTAAGGGATTGAGGCACAGAGAAGCCAAGTAACTTGTCCAAGATCACACAGCTGGTAGTGGCTGATGTGAGACTTGAACCCAGGACAATCAGACTCCATATCCTGTGTCCTAATCCTACTATCTAGTGCATTCCATACTGTGTAGAGCATTCCAGGTTTCCAAGCTTCCTACTCACTCTACTGACTCAAGCTCTCAAGCTTAACCTCAGAGCCCAGACTTGAGAGTCATCAATTCTACTGATACAAAGGATATCCCGTAACTGGGGATGGGGTCCACCATGCCTGGCCACTCCTCAAGGTATAACTCCCTCCTGACACCTGGCCCTGCCAGTCACTGGGCCCTGCCAGGCCCTACGCCTAGGGCCCCCACCCTAGGAATGTTCAGACCCCAATCATTATCAGTGGCACTAGCTAGAGAGCAAGTCTAAGGGAAACTGGACTCAGTGTTTCTGGCAACGCAGGAATTAACCTGGCGCTTGCGGCCCCACCCCAGAGCTGGATGGGGCAGGGCTCTGGTTTAAGAAGGGAGGGAAACAGCAGTAGCACTTCCTGGAAGCCAGAGGTTCTGGGCTCTGCCTTGAACTAGAACTAGTCCTGCAAATTGAGCAGGTCACTTATTCTTTGGGACCTCAGTTTCCTCTTGGGTAAAATTGAGTAAAATGGCTAACCCCTAGCCATTTCCAGCTCTAGCCCTCTGGTATGGCCTCCCAGCTTCCCTTCCCAGTCTAGCTCACAGGCCCAGGATCAACTAGGCTGAGATCCCCACCCAGCAGCAGGGGTGAAGAGGGGGGCACACTATCTCCCTTGAGGGTTTCTAAGAATAGCCCCCAGTAGGGGAAAAGGGAAGGGGGGCAAACGAGGCAACTTCCCTTCCTGGCCCCAGGAGCCCAAGAGGAAAATGTGAGTCATGGTGGAGGGAAGGGGAAGGGGGACGAGACTGAAATAACTCTGTACACACATATCCCTATCTGACTGTGAGAAAAAATGGATGCCAGGGGACTGGAGGGGACTCCAAGCTGCTCCTGGGTCACTGGGTGACACTGTACAATGTATCTAAACGAGTGAGTCGGTAGGAGAAAAAGGCTCCTTCCTGAGTGTGAGCGGGGCTGTATCTGGGAAGGGGCTGTCCGAGCAGACGAAGGAGGCCACAAACCCCACCCGTCTAGAAACCCACAGACCCAATGGGCACAGGGACTGTTTCTCAGTCAAGAGGAGGTTGGGCAGCCCTGGTCCCAAGGACTGGCACAGGGGCAGCAGTCACTCGCCGCTGCTCCGAGAACGTGCCTGTTGAGATCCACTGGGTGAGGCTGTAGCCAGGCACTCCTGGGAGGTAGGAGGCGGGCACAGTCCTGGCCTTCCTGGGGCTGCACCTCCCCAGTCAGGCACCAAGCCTGGCTCTGGGCACCATGCCAATTGAGAGCAGGGAAGACATGCCCACCCAGCCCAGACCTGGCCAGAGAGGAAGGGGGAAAGGAGGCACCACCACTAAGCTCCTTCCCCAGGAGGACAGTCTAGCCATAAAACCCTGCTTGAGAGCCAGCCTGGGGCTGAATCTTTGGGGCAGAAGGACCTGGCCCTTTAAGATGTCTGACAGTGCCCTACGGGCACATGCTCCACAAACAAACAGGCTATAAAGTTACTTTTAAAAAGGTATGTTTGGCCTTTTGGCTGGGTGCAGTAGCTCACACCTGTAATCCCAGCACTTTGAGAGGCCAAGAGGGGCGAAATACCTGAGGTCAAGAGTTCGAGACCAGCCTGACCAACATAGAGAAACCCCGTCTCTACTAAAAATACAAAATTAGCCGGACGTGGTGGTGCACACCGGTAATCCCAGCTACTCGGGAGTCTGAGGCAGGAGAATCGTTTGAACTCGGGGGACAAAAGTTGTGGTGAGCTGAGACTGTGCCTTTGCACTCTAGCCTGGGCAATAAGAGCGAAATTCTGTATATTAAAAAAAAAAATTTCATTTGGCTGGGCACAGTGGCTCAAGTCTGTAATCCCAGCACTTTGGGAAGCTGAGGTGGGTGGACCACCTGAGGTCAGAAGTTCGAACTCAGCCTGACCAACAAGGTGAAACTGTCTCTACTAAAAATACAAAAATTAGCTGGGCATGGTGTCAGGCACCTGTAGTCCCAGCTACTCGGGAGGCTGAGACAGGAGAATGGCTTGAACCCAGGAGGTGGAGGTGGCAGTGAACCGAGATCTCACCACAGCACTCCAGCCTGGGCGATGGAGAAAGACTCCATCTCAAAAAAAAAAAAAAAAAAAAAAAAAGGTATGTTTTGGCTGGGCACAGTGGCTCACACCTATAATCCCAGTACTTTGGAGGCTGAGGTGGGCGGATCATGAGGTCAAGAGTTCAAGACCATCCCGGTCAACATGGTAAAACCCCATCTCTACTAAAAATACAAAAATTAGCTGGGTGTAGTGGTGCGTACCTGTAGTCCCAGCTACTCGAGAGGCTAATGCAGGAGAATCACTTGAACATGGGAGGCGGAGGTTGCAGTGAGCTGAGACTGTGCCACTGCACTCCAGCCTGGCTACAGAGAGAGGCTCCCACCTTCCTCTTGCTGGGCACCAGGGGCCTGGCCGCCCTGCCTTGAAGTTCAAAAAAAAAAAAAAGTATGTTCTGTTCTGTAGCGCAGGCTGGGTGGAGAAGGGCATCATGCCAGAAAACCCAGCTTCTCACCCTGGGATCCCCAGGCAACTTCCTCTCTGTGGGTGGGGCAGGGTGGGCAACAGGCCATGAGCCCTCAAAACCTTGAGGAAGAAAGCAGACAGCACTCTCTAGATAGGGTCCAGTGGAGGACCCGGGAGGTGTCCTGATGGCAGGGCTGTGACTACAGCAGCACCTGAAGGACCAGCCAGGAAAGACACCCTGGCCTCTGCTTCCTGGGCAAGGGGATGACATGAGATGGCAGATCCACAAACATGTCCTTCTGAAAGGCACTTCCCAGAAGCCCCTTCCCTGGGTAACATGCCTTCCAGCACTCCCCATACCTCCCTGCCCCCAGGTGAGAACACTGCCCAGTCGGGTTCTATTCTACTCTAGCAAAGGGTGGAGCCCCAACAACAACATGAGCTAGATACTATTTTTATCCCAGCTTTGCAGACTGGGAAACTAAGGCTGGCAGAGGTGAGGCTAGTTGTCTAAGATCCCGCAGAGAAGAATACAGCCCATTAGATAGCATTTGGCCTGCAGCCTCACATGGAGATGTGGAGCCCGGCCTCACACACACCTGGAGCCTGGAGGCAGAGCAGGCATGGGCAGAGAACCTCAAGGCAGGGCGGCCAAGGCCCCTGGTGCCCAGCAGGAGGAAAGTGGGATATGATCAGACTTATTTTCTTCTCTTTAACCGCATTCAAACCACATCCAGCCCAGAGGGAACTGACCCCAGCTCTTCACCTTCCCTGTCCTCCCAGAAGTGGCCTTGCTCCAGGAAAGAGGTATCTCCTCCTCCCTCGATGACAATATCCAAAACCTGCTCTATATCTCCAGTTCCCGACCTAGAGCTGCTCTCCAAGGATGGCACCAGCACCTGAATATCAGGTGTCAACTTGCCAACAGAGATGCCAAAGCCTGGACACAGCCTGCTCTGCCTGTTCCCCACCATGGCCCTGGGGCTAAATACCACACCCCTGCTTCCAGCCCCACATTCTGTCTCTACAGACTGCACTTTCAGCAGGCTAAAGAGCTGGAGACTGGGACCCATGGCAACAGAGTTGTCAAGCTTGAGTTCTGGGGCCCTCCTTCCCCTCAAGCAGTGCTCTGTACCCCAGATCCCACATGGAGGCAGACCCCTGAACTCTGGCCTCCCCGACCTGCCCCTCCTCTCAGATACAGCCAGACATCCCTGCACCCCGCATCCACCCACGACTCTCCCGCCCTTCCTTACTATGCCTCCACCTGCTTATGAGGTGAGAAATTCCCCACCTGCTGCCCTCTACCCCTGCCTCCCTGGCCACCTACCTGCTTCCAGAGGAAAGCATCGCTACGGTTGAGTTGCCAGGCCAAGATCAAATGCAGGGTGGAGAGGCCCAGGCCACTGAGGACAGCAGCCCGCATGCGGATGGGGAGGAGCGTGTAGGCGATGTAGACGAAGAACACGGGACACCAGAGGCCTGCAGAGGGGCTGCGCGGGTCCGCTGCGAGGGCGCCCCCCACCTGCACTGCCGCCAGGATGCCCAGCACCACGTAGCTCACCACCCACATGGAGTCCTGGCGGAAGCTATGCCGGTTACACACCACCATGAGCGCCACAAACAGGGCGGCGGCGCAGGCCAGCAGGGCCACATAGGCAGGCTGAGGGCGGGCGGGCGCGGCGTGGAAGGCCAGCAACACCGCGGTGAGCAGCACCAGCACCGCCATCAGCAGCGTCAGGCTGCTCTGGTTCATCTGGAAGAAGTACCGCTGGTACAGGCGCTCCAGCTTGGCCGAACGGAACTGCTTCGACTGGAACACCTGCACTAGACGCCCCCAGCAGGATCGCCGGCTCCTGGGCACAGCGTCGGGCACCACCTCAGCTGTCCCGCCCGCTGCCGGGGTCACCTCGGTGTCCTCGAAGCCCAGGGCCACTGCCCGCAGCCCCAGCTCCATGCCCTTGCCTGGGCCGCCCCTCCGGATGAAGGCGTCATCCTGCCAGGGGCACCGAGAGGGGCCCGCAGGGGTAGGGCTGGGTGGCTCTGCATCCCGGAGGCAGCTCATATAGCGGGGCGTGCAGAAGCCACCGGCCCGAGGGCCGCGGCGCCGTGAACGCTTCTGCCCGTTGCGTTCACCCCAGGCTGTTTTCCGTTCATCCACTTTAGGAACCAGGAGGCCACTAAACCATGACATGTTGCTGGTAGAGAAGGAAGGAGATGATATTAGAGACCATCCAATAGGAACGGTATTAATACCACCATCACAGCCATTGCCAAGACTAGTAGCTCATTACCTGAGCACTTCCCACTGCCAAGCCATGAGCTTCATCCTCATATAATTACTTGGAGGTGGGCAAGGGTATCCCCATTCAACAGGTGAGAAACAAAGACACAGTGAGGCAAAGAAACTTGCCCAGGGCCAGGCACAGTGGCTCACACACCTGTAATCCCAGCAATTTGGGAGGCTTAGATAGGAGGATGGCTTAAGGCCAGGAATGTGAGACCAACCTGGGCAATACAGCAAGACCTTGTCTCTATTCAAATTTTAAAAAATTAGCCTGGGCTGGGCACCGTGGATGGTGGCTCATGCCTGTAATCCCAGCGCTTTGGGAGGCCCAGGCGGGTGAATCACAAGGTTAGGAGTTCAAGACCAGCCTGGCAAAGTTGGTGAAACTCTGTCGCTACTAAAAATACAAAAATTAGCCATGTGTGGTGGCTCATGCCTGTAATCCCAGCACTTTGGGAGGCCAAGGTGGGTGGATTGCCCAGATTCAGGAGTTCGAGATCAGCCTGGGCAACACGGTGAAACCCCATCTCTATTAAAATACAAAAAAAAAATTAGGCATGGTGGTATGGGCCTGTAATTCCAGCTACTCAGGAGGCTGAGACAGGAGAATCACTTGAACCTAGGAGGCGGAGGGTGCAGTGAGCCAAAATCATACCACTGCACTCCATCTTGGGCGACAGACCAAGACTCCATCTCAAAAAAGAAAAAATTAGTCCAGTACAGTTGCAGGCACCCATAATCCCAGCTACTCGGGAGGCTGAGGTAGAAGAATCACTTAAACTCAGGCTGCAGAGGTTGCAGTGAGCCACGATCATGCCACTGCACTCCAGACTAAGTGACAGAGTGAGACTCCATCTCAAAAAATAAAATTGGCCTGGTGTGGAGTTCGAGACCAGCCTGGGCAACAAGGTGAAACCCCATCTCTACTGGCGTGCACCTATAGACCTGGCCATTCAGGAAGCTAAGGTGGAAGGATTGCTCGGGCCCAGGCACTGGGGACTGCAGTGAGCCAGGATTGTATGCCACTGCACTCTAGCCTGGGCAACAGCCACAGCCTGGGCGGGGGGGGGGGGGGGGGGAAGGAAGGAAAGAAGGAAGGGAGGGAGGAGTCAATGGAATGGAAGAAAGAAAATGAAAAAGAGGGAAGGGGAAGGGAGGGTGAGGACGAGAGAGGGGGGAGGGGAGGAAGAGGGGGGAGGGGAGAAAGAGAGGGGAGGGAAGGAGAGGGAAGGGGAGGGAAGAAGGGAAGGGAAGGGAAGATGGGAAGGGAATGGAGGAAGGGAAGGGAAGAAGGAAAGGGAAGAAGGGGAGGGGAGGGGAGAGGAGACTGCCCAAAGATCTAGCAGCCACATAAGTGAGAGAACCAAGATTCTAAACCAGATTTGTCTGACCCCAAAGCCAATATACTTGAAAATTTCCCTCAAAAGCACTGATTTGTTGGTGGTCACAAACTCAAGTGTCCAAGTCAACGAGTGAGGCAGCTTAGGGTTCAGAACTAGGAGGAAGAGTTCATACCCTGTGCATGGGGCAAGCACCACCCTGCAGTAGACCGTTGCCACTGGGTCCCAGTGGGGCCCAATCCAATTTTTCTCAACAGAAGCTGAAGAAAAAAATCTGGATTTTAGGCTGGGCATGGTGGCTCACACCTGTAATCCCAGCACTTTGGGAGGCTGAGGCAGGGGGATCACCTGAGGTTAGGAGTTCAAGACTAGCCTGGCCAACATGGTAAAACCCCATCTCTACTAAAAAATATAAAAATTAGCCAGGCATGGTGGTGGGCGCCTGTAATCCCAGCTACTTGGGAGGCTGACGTAGAATTGCTGGAACCTGGGAGGTGGAGGTTGCAGTGAGCTGAGATCAAGCCACTGCACTCCAGCCTGGGCTACAGAGTGAGACTCCATCTTAAAAAAAAGAAAAATCTGGATTTTAATGCAACAGCTCCTGATTTTTAAATGTTGGCAACTAATTCACATTTTTCAATACTGCCAAGCCAAAATAAATCACGCCTGTGGAATGAGTTCTGCCCATGAACTGCCCATCAGTGACCTCTGTGCAAAAGGGAATCTTTCTACATCCTCCCTCATCACACTCACACACAATGCACACTTCACCAAGCTAAATTCAACTTCTCCCTCAGGTCACAGCTTAAATGCAACTTCCTCAGGGACACTTCCCAGCTCCCCCACCCAGACAAGGTTTGGTCCCATTTACCCTCTATTCATTTTTTCCATAGTACTTACTGTAATTATAATTAAATCATTCCTTATTTAATATGCATCTCTGCCCTTCTCCCTCTAAGTTTGAGAGGGTAGGGATTACATCTATTTTGTTCCGCACTTTATCCCCAGTGCTAACTACTGGTCCTGGCTCAAAGTAGAGACTCAATAAATACCTTAGTATGTTGAAAAGACAGAATGAAAGCAAGCTCAAGGGCAATGGAATGGAGCAGCTAACATAACAGCTAACAGTGATCATCCTAAGGCTCTTCAGCTTTATTGCTGCACCCGTCGTAAGAACCTCTGCTGTTTCCCAGCACGCCCTGCACAGGCCAGCCTGCGACCTCAGTGCCTGCTGTTCCTGAGGTCTGGAATTAGAGCTCCTCCAGATCACATCCCAAATGTCCCCTTATCAGTGAGGCTTTCCCTGACTACCCTATTAAAATAGCGACTCCCTTTCCTGGAGCTCTCTATCTCTTTCCCCAGCTCTATGCTTTTTCTCCATAGCTCTAATCAGCAACTGCCATTCTATATATTTTTCTTATGTGTTCATTGTCTGTCTCTCCTGATTGGAATGTCAGCTCTATGAAAGCAAGGATTTTGACCTGTTGTACTCACTGCTGTATCTGCAACCCTTCACAGGACCTAAATTAAGTGTTCATTGAAGCTGGGCATGGTGGCTTACGCCTGTAATCCCAGCACTTTGGGAGGCAGAGGTGAGCAGATCACCTGAGGTCAGGAGTTCGAGACCAGCCTACCAACATGGAGAAACCCTGTCTCTACTAAAAATACAAAATTAGCCAGGCGTGGTGGTGCATGCCTGTAATCCCAGCTACTCAGGAGACTGAGGCCAGAGAACTGCTTGAATCCCATTGCAGTGAGCCAAGATCACACCACTGCATTCCAGCCTGGGCAATAAGAGCAAAACTCCATCTCAAAAAATAAAATAATACTAATAAATGTTCATTGAGTAGATGAATGACTGGATGGATGAATGATACCCCATGCACCTTCTCTGTGCTTTAAACTGTTCAAGATCTTTTCACATCCCTAATTCCATCTGATCTTCACCAAAACCTCTAAGAAACTGGTCCTGTGGCCCCCTGGGGTGCAAAATTGAAAGGAAAAATATATATTAACAAAAACTGAGGTCCATGGCAGTTTTACATGGCTGGCCCAAGTTATAGAGATCATGGTAACCAAATCAGTCCCAGATCCCATATTTCCTAGAGGAAATGTCATTAACTGAGGTGGGAAGACTCCATGATGATGCCTTTAATGTGACTCCTGGCTGAGCCCAGGTCAGAATATGAGGCTGAAAGCACTGTCATCCATGCATGCCTGTGTCCGCATCAGGGCCACACTCCTCCATGCTCACAGAGCACCCTGAGGGGCCCCTTGTACTTGAACCTGCTGAGCTAGCAGCACTGACATTTGTACTCACTAGGGGATAGGATGGGGGAGCATCTAGCACTTACCCCAGGTGGCCACAGAATGAGAGCTCAAGCCAGATGAGTAGCACTCGAAGCAGACACCCAGGAACCCACAAGCAGAAGGCAGGCTGGGGAACTCTCTGAAAACCCCAAAACCCCCATCCCTGAGTCACCCTCAGCCAAGTTCTGTCAGCATCCCTTCTATATTCCACAGAGCAGCATGTCCTTCAACCTTTTTTTCTTTTTTTTTTTTTAGACGGAATTTCACTCTGCCCCACCCAGGCTGGAGTACAGTGGCACGATCTCAGCTCACTGCAACCTCAGCCTCCTAGGTTCAAGCGATTCACGTCCCTCCTGCTCTGCCTCCCGCGTAGCTGGGATTACAGGCATGCACCACCACACCCAGCTAATTTTTGTATTTTTAATAGAGACAGGGTTTCACCATGTTAGCCACGCTAGTCTCCAACTCCTGACCTCAGGTAATCCACCCACCTTGGCCTCCCAAAATGCTGGGATTACAGTCATGAGCCCCCTCTCGTGGCCCCTTCAACATCTTAATATCACCAACAGCACCATCTGGAAGGACAGATCAGGAATACAAGACTTTTGGTCAGGCTGGCATTTGGAAAAGGTCACCAAAGAAAGCCTGGCTCTTCAAAATACTTCATTAGAAGCATGATCTTTGGCATGAGATCCGGTTCCAAACCTTAGCGTAATTATTTGCTAGCCGCACTGCCGTGGGCAAGTTATTTAACCTCTCCGTGTCAGTGTCTTCATCTGTAAAATGGAAATAATAATGGTCTCAGGAAAGAAGCTAATAATGCCTGTCATGAAGTACACACCTGAAAAATATTAGTTCTTTTCCTCACTCTACAACACTTTAAGCCCAAACCTCTGTCATCATCAAGAGATGGAAAGATGAGAAAATCATGTGCAAGAACATGTGTCTTTCCAGCCAGACAGATACCTGGTTCTATCAGTCCCTGTGTCCTTGGCTGTCAGTCCCCAGAGCTGTTGGAGACGGAGCCCAGAGTAAGCAGGTTTCCCACCAACATCCACCACCCACAACATTTTGCTTCAGCCTGGTGAATGGGAATTCACCAGTCCCCTTCCCTGTTCTTATCTCCCTCCGCACCCCGCCCCCACCACTGGCCCAGACCTGTTCCCAAAGGACTAGTTTCTGGCCATGTTCCCAGCCCCCTGGAAACACATCCTAGCATCTGGCTCATACCCACAGAGAAAGGGGCAGACACTATCCAGGAGAACGCATGACCCTCCCAGGAACACTCTGACCCCCCAAGGGGATAGCTTCAGAGCTTCGTAACTGTCCAATCAACTGCAACCATCCCACCCTGGGCTCCACTCCAGGTACTGCCCATCCTGGAGAACTTGCTGGCCTCCCAGCACTTCTGGCACCCCATGCCAGACTGGTATGGCAGGGAACAGGGGAGGGCACTGTTCCAAGCCACGAAACTTCTCTATATGGTCCCCCAACCCACTCTGTCCAGCAACTCATCACTATGAACCCTGGGAGCACAGACCACCTCTCTCTTCCCCAGAGTCAGGCTCCCAAGCCTTGCGCCTCTGACCTCCTCCTCCCCTGAGTGTTGGTCCCTTTGCTCTTTCACAAATCTGCTGCTCCCCACACCACCCGCTCCCACAACTGAAGCCATGTCCCATTCAGCCTGGCAGGCCCAGGCTCAGTGCCTCCCAGACCTCAAGTCCCTCCCAAACCCTGATCAGCCTGAGACCAGAGTCTGGAGCCAGCCAAGGCCAAGGCCCAGTCCTAAGGATGGCTCTGCCCACTGCCTCACCAAGCATTCTTAGCCACCTCCTGTCTAACCCATCCCCAGGGCCCATCTGACCCTGCCCTCCTTGGCAAAAGGAGGCTCCAGGGGATTTAAAACGACTTCAGAAAGTTCATGGCAAGAAGCACTGCCCAGGCAGGACCCAGCAGTGCCAGCACCACCCACCAAACTGGGACGTGGGCCTCAAATCTTCAATTCTGGGCCTTTCCAGATGTAAAGGAGCTTCCCAGGCCCTGTATTTGTCCAGTGCCCGCTGCCATCTTCCCCCTTCCTTGTCCTTGTCCTTGCTCTCCCTAAAGACTGCAGAGGGCTCCCACATCACCCCTTACCATGCAACCCCCACCAGGTCCCTCCAGCTCACAAGGGTAGTCTGGTAAGGGGAGGATATGGGCAAAGAGGCTCCCACGCCTGATTCCACCTCTAGCCTTTCAGTCGAGCCCCAGAGCCTGCTTTGAATAAAGTCAGCTCCCCTGCCCACCCTACAACAGGCCTTGGAGGGTATGAGGAGCCGACCCCACCCCTTTCATTCCCACGGTTTGCGGTGAGGGGAGGGAGAGGGACTCCCGAAGACAGAGGGCATCCCTCCCTCTGCCCAGGCCGGTTCCTCTCCCCAACATGGAATCACATTCTCCCACAAACTCGGAGACTAGCCCCACAGCAAAAACCTCAGGCCAGCCCCTCCCCCAGTCCGTGCCAGGTCCCCCTCCTCCGGGCAAGCCTGGAACTCGCCCCGTGGAGGGAGGGAGGGAAGGAGGCAGGCGGCAGGCGGCAGGCGGCGGGCGACGCGGGTGGTGAGCCCCGGACCTAGGAGTCCTCGATCCCAGCGCCTCCGTGACTTCCCTCTGCCAACCCCAACTGCCTCGGGCAACCCGCCAAACACTGCCGAGACGACCCGTCCCAGGCTTCGGCGCCCCCACCCACAAACTCTCGTCGGGAGCCGCGCGGGTGCGTTCCAGCCCCGGCGCCCGCGGAGCCCGGGCGGCACTTCCCAGCCCTCGGCGCGCTCACCTGCCGGCCCGACTCCGCGCCGGCCCCGGGCCCCCGCCCCGCTGCCCCCGCGGGCTCCGGCCGGCCGGCCGGCCGTCCCGCGGTCCTTCTCCGAGCCCGCGCGCCCCGGCCGTCCCGCCCGCCGTCCGCCGTCCGCCCGGCCCGCGCCCCCTCCCGAGCTGTCCAGCGCAGCCGCCCTCTACCCCGGATCCAGAAGTCCCCTCCCCGCCGGCTCCCGGACTCCCCGCCTTAAAGGCACAAGCTCCTTTTGTCTGGGCACCCCCCGCGTCCTCCCCAGAAGCGGGGGCCGAGTCGCCCACTCCCCTTCCGAGGAGCAGCGGAGGAGCGGAGGAGGCCAAATAATGGGACCCCTCCCTCCGCGCGCCCCCTCCTCTCCTCCGGCCGCTTCCTCCCCCAGTCCTGGGAAGACAAGCGGCTACTGTTCTGGGATCAAGACCCCGGGGGAGGGGACCTCGCAGCCTGGTCCCCTTCCCTTCACCCCAGCCGCCTCCTCCGGCATTCTCCTCCCGCCTTCACCCTGGGGGTCCCCGAGAGCGCCCGCAAACCCACCCGTCGCCGCGACATCCCCCGCCCCGCCCACCGAGGGTCGCCTTCCTTCCTGTCAGGGTCCCGGGGGCTGGGCCGGCGCCCCGCGCCCACTCTTCACCCCGACTTCCTCCCTGTCCCTGCCCCAGCCCCCACCCAGCCATTCCCGCCCGGCCTGCAACGGCCCCGCGCCCTCCCGCGGGAACTCAGTTTAATAATTAATTAAGATCTCATTCCACAAGGCGCCAGGTGTGTGCGGCCTGCTTGCCGGCACACCACTTCTTTCCTCTTCCCCGCAGCCTCCGGGGCAGCGGCCCCGAGGCGAACCTGCGGGACCCAGAGCCCAGTGCAGGGAGCCAAGGAAAGGGCACTCTCCCTATCGCCTCCCCAGCGCCCCCCTCCCTCGCCTCCCTGTCTCTGGGGATCCCCTCCCCGGCACCTGCCAACTTGCAGCCTCGCCCCCAGGCACCTTTCATCCGAAGGGCCGCGCTTCTCTGCTGAGGGGTGGAGGAGCTGCTGGGGTGCATTGCTAAGTGCACGAACTGAGAAATTGGGACTTTTATTTATTTCCAGCACGAAGCAGCTGCCCGAATTACCTGGGAGATGGGAAAATCGTGTGAAAACTGCTTAACCCTTTGAGGATTAGAATAATAGTAAAAGCAGAAAGGAGAAGGGGCTTCATTCCCAGGATGTGCGTAAGTGAGCCTGACTTTAGAGGGGGTGCCATTCTGGAGCTGGGAAGAAGGCAGCCTGCCTGGTTTCTTTTTGAGGCCACCTCTCCATTCCCTCAGTCAGGCCTGTAGCTCCTCCTTCCAATTCAGCCCTTCCCCAGGCAGCCTGTTCCCCACCCAAGATCCCAAGACCTAGAAGCCGAAGCTGCTTCCTCCTAAGGACCATCCCTCCCTGCATTCTTGTCCTTCAAGGCTCAAGTCTTGTCCACTCCAAATCCCCACTGGGATTCCTAAGTCCAGGACAGAGCTTGAGGCACGGAAAAGAGAAAGGTTGGGAAAGCCAGTTTCCAACATCCATTAGCCATGTGTACCTGCAAACTATATGCCTTGGGTACGTCATCACTTACTGTCTTGAAATGAAATGGGGATAAAACCATCTGCCTTGTCTTTCTTACTGGGTTTTCAGAATCAGATAGAGAAATGTTGGTTATAATATTTGGAAATGGGAAAGTGGTACTTTCTCATTTTCTCAGTTGTGCAGGCCTAGTCTGTAATTTGACCTTTGGGGCCTCTTTGCCTCACTTCTTCCTTCAAAATTTCCTTAAAAACTGTTTTTGCAGCTGGGCACAGTGGATCATGCCTGTAATCCCAGCACTTTGGGAGGTCGAGGTGGGCGGATCAAGAGATCAAGAGATCAAGAGGTCAAGAGATCAAGACCATCCTGGCAAAACACGGTGAAACACTGTCTCTACTGAAAATACAAAAAATTAACTGGGCATGGTAACACGAGCCTGTAATCCCAGCTACTTGGGAGGCTGAGGCAGGAGAATTGCTTGAACCTGGGAGGCGGAGGTTGCAGTGAGCTGAGATGGTGCCACTGCACTCCAGCCTGGTGACAGAGGGAGACTCCTTAAAAAAAAAATTGTTTTCGCTGTCAAAATTTTCTCTTCAAAATACCTGTTATCTACCACTTACACTTAGAATAATGTGCTCCTGTGCCAATCAGGGAAAATGCAAAAGACAACTGAGATAAAGAAATATGCATTAAAAATGAAATTTTATATTTTGGAATGGAAGGCCTTGTCCTTCATTTTATTTTAAAATGAGAAAAAAAAATTGGACACCATCCAAGTAAGCTGGAGAAATATGCTAGGGCTCCTTCTCTGGGCACTGTAAATCACACTGGTTGTCTCTATCCTAGTGTGTGACTGGTATGTTAGTCTGGCCTCTTGCATTCCATTTTCAGTTCCTAGAGGGCAGGGCCACCATCAAATCTATTTCTAGCACTATGGAATATCAGGAGGGTTTTTTTTTTTGTTTTTTTGTTTTTTTGTTTTTTTTTTTTTTTGAGTCAAGGTCTTGCTCTGTTGCCCAGGCTCACTTCAACCTCCACCTTTCCAGCTCAAGTGATTCTCCTCCTCTGGAGTAGCTGGGATTACAGGTGCCCACCACCACACCTGGTTAATTTTGTTTTTGTTTTTTGAGGCAGAGTCTCTCTCTGTCGCCAGGTTGAAGTGCAGTGGCACAATCTCAGCTCACTGCAACCTCCGCCTCCCAGGTTCAAGCGATGCTCCTGCCTCAGCCTCCCAAGTAGCTGGAGTACAGTGGCCCGGTCTGACCTCACTGCAACCTCCACCTCCCTGGTTCAAGTGACTCTCCTGCCTCAGCCTCCTGAGTAGCTGGGATTTCAGGAACACGCCATCATGCCCAGCTGATTTTTGTATTTTTAGTAGAGACGGGGTGTCACAGTGTTGCCCAGGCTGGTCTCTAACTCCTGAGCTCCAGCAATCTACACCTCATGGCCTCCCAAAGTGCTGGATTACAGGCCTGAGCCACTGTGCCCAGCCAATTGGAAGGTTTCAACCCTGACAAAGAGAAGAAAAAGAACCCTTTTTTTTTTTTTTTTTAATGAGACGGAACCTCACTCTGTTGCCAGGCTGGCATGAAGTGGTATGATCTTGGCTCACTGCAATCTCTGCCTCCCGGGTTCAAGTGATTCCTCAGCCTCAGCCTCCCAAGTAGCTGGGACTATAGGCTCGTACCACCATGCCTGGCTAATTTTTTGTGGGTTTTTTTAGTAGAGATGGGGTTTCACCACGTTGGCCACGCTGGTCTCAAACTCCTGACCTTGTGATCCACCCACCTCAGCCTCTTTCAAAGTGCTGGGATTATAGGCGTGAACCACTGTGCCTGCTGAGAAGAAAAAGAGAGAGAGGCAGTCAGCAGGAAATGTATTTCTCCACGTCTAGCTCGATCTCAATTACTTTTTTTTTTTTTTTTTTTTTTTTTTTAGTACAGACCATAGTCACAAGAGCGATGTATTCTCAACCTCTCATTTTCAGGAAGAGGAAACTCTTACAAGCAGAATGTATTATATGTAAATGCAAGTTTCACACAGCCATAAGTGTATCTGGACAACACTCTGTAAATAAGCAGTGTTGAAAACACCCTGTAATGTAACTAGCGGATAGGCTTGAGTGCCCTGAGCCTTCCTTGGGTTGTTCGGGTTACAGCTAAACCAGCCTCTGCCTATGCCATTTTACAAAGCAAAGATTCCTTTTACGATGTAAATAACCATTCCCTAACTTTTTTGTCTTAAAGATCAACTGGCAGCACATTTTATTTTCTGAAAGTAAGAAAGACATATAAAAACAATTCACGGCTGGGTGCAGTGACTCACACCTGTAATCCCAACACTTTCGGAGTCTGAGGCAGGTAGACCAACTGAGTCAGGAGTTTGACACCAGCCTGGCCAACAAGGTGAAACTCCTCCTCTATTAAAAATACCAAAGTTAGCCAGGTGTAGTGACACATAGTCCAAGCTACTTGGGAGGCTGACGCAGGAGAATAGCTTGAACTCAGGAGGCAGAGGTTGCAGTGAGCCAAGATCGTGCCACTGCACTCCAGTCTAGGGGACAAAGTGAGACTACGTCTCAAAAAAAATAATAATAATAATCGCATTCATTCAATTTGGCAAATATGCCTTGTCCATTTCACTACCCCTAACATCATTGCTGCTACCACCACCACCGCCACTCCAGAGACTCACAACCTCCTCTAGTCCCAGGGTTGGAATAGACTCTGGCCAACTCCATTTCCACCACCACCACCACCCTTGGGAATGGAATGTTTGTCAACTCCAGAGGCATACAAAATCCCTTCCCCATCCCCTTAGATCCATTATTCATTCATCCCATAAACATTTATTGAGTGCCTACTGTGTGTTAGGCACTCTTCTATTAATAAGTGCTGAGAATACAGTAATTGAACTCAGCAGACAGGATTCCTAGTATCATTAAGCTTACCTTCTAGTGGGAGGAAACAATAAATAAATGAATATATGAGGCTGGGCATGGCAGCTCACACCTGTAATCCCAGCACTTTGGGAGGCTGAAGCACAAGGATCACTTGAGCCCAAGAGTTTGAGACCAGCCTGGGCAATATAGTGAGACCCCATCTCCACAAAAAAAGTATTTAAAAAAATTATGATAAAAGATGAGCACACCGGGCGCGGTGGCTCAAGCCTGTAATCCCAGCACTTTGGGAGGCTGAGGCGGGTGGATCACGAGGTCAAGAGATCAAGACCATCCTGGTCAACATGGTGAAACCCCGTCTCTACTAAAAATACAAAAAAATTAGCTGGGCATGGTGGCACGTGCCTGTAATCCCAGCTACTCAGGAGGCTGAGGCAGGAGAATTGCCTGAACCTAGGAGGCGGAGGTTGCGGTGAGCCGAGATAGCGCCATTGCACTCCAGCCTGGGTAACAAGAGCGAAACTCCGTCTCAAAAAAAAAAAAAAAAAAAAGATGAGCCAGCTGCAGTGTCCGTGCCTGTAATGCCAGCACTTTGGAAGGCTGAGGCAGGAGGATTGCATGAGCTCAGGAGTTTGAGACCAGCCTGGTCAACACAGCAAGACCTCATCTTAATTAAAAATTTAAAAAATTAGTCAACTGTGGTGCATCTGTGGTCCCAGTTTACTCAGGAGACTGAAGCAGGAGCATCACTTGAGCCCAGGAGGTCGAGGTTGCAGTGAGCCGTGATTGCGCCACTGCATTCCAGCCTGGGTGACAGACTGAGACACTGTCTCAAAAAAAAAAATAAAATAGATGAGAAGATGGGAAGATAGTTGATGATAAGTGCTATGACGACAATTAGAACAGAACGAGGATGGACAGGAAGTGGCTGGGGGAGAAACCTAGGATGAGCTATCAAGAAAGGTACCTATAAGTGCTGGGCTTGGTGGCTCACGCCTGTAATGCCAGCACTTTGGGAGGCCACGGAGGGTGAATCACGAGATCAGGAGTTCAAGACCAGCCTGGCCAAGATGCTGAAACCCCATCTCTACTAAAAATACAAAAATTTGCCGGACATGGTGGCACATGCCTGTAATCCCAACTACTCGGGAGGCTGAGAGAGGAGAATCGCTTGAACCCAGCAGCAGAGGTTGCAGTGACCCCAGATAGTGCCACTGCACTCCAGCCTGGGTGACAGGGCAAGACTGTCTCAATAATAATAATAATAATAATAATAATAATAATAATAGACAGGTACCTATAAGGAAGTTCTATTTACATGCAGACCTGAATGACAAGGAGTCAGTCAAGCAAAGAATATGGGTAAAGAACACTCCAGTCAGAGGGAACAGCTAATGCAAAAGCCCTAAGGCAATAGCAAGCTCTTTGTGCTCAAGAAACAGAGAGAAAGTTGGTGAGGCTGCAGCGCCTGCGCTGAAGGAAGAAATTATAAGATGAGGTCAGAAAGGGAGGCCTGCCCTAGCTAGTGGAGAAGCTCATAGGATAGGGAAAGGAGTTTGGATTTCATTCAAAGTGTAATGAGAAGCCTTTGGAAGGTGTTAAGCTTGGAAGTGACACAATCTGATTTATGGTTTTAGAGGATCATGGTAGCTGCTGAGTGGAGAATAAATTGTGGGATCAAGGAATGTAAGGGAAACCACTTAGAAAGCTATTATAGTGGTCCAGGTGGAAACAGTGGCTTGGACAAGGATAGTAATAGTGGGCAGGGCTGTTGAGAAGTGGAAGGACTCAGGAAATGTTTTGGAATTGGAGTATCCTAATGACCTGCCTTGGCTCTCTCTGAATGGTTTATTCATAACATATAATTATCAACAATCGACAAATATTTATTGAGTTCCTACCAGGTCCCAGGCACTATGCTATGCACCATAAGTTACAGTCCGGAAGAGAAGGTACACTCCACCTCCTGCCCTTCTGCCATAGGAGCTCTAGTCTGAGGAAGCTACTTCCCATCCCAACCCCACCCCATCTGCAGAGCCAAAGGCACACCCCATACCCCACCCTACCTATCCCTGCACTCTACTCCAGTGTCGATCTGGGATTGATGGGGTGGGGGGAGTGTTTACAGTTGGGGAATTGATGCCATAAAAAGAAGAGTCCAAAGTCCTCCTGAAGGTCTCAGAGCAAAGACCAGGAGAGCCCAAAGCTTTCAGAGTGGAGAGGGAATACAGCTAGGGCCATGAGGATGAGACACCTCTTGGTGCCAACAGCACTGATAGTCTTTCTCTGGGTTCCCAGAGCCCAGACTTCCTGTCTTCACTATCCCATTCTGTGGGATATCCCAATTCCCTCAGCCCTACCTTAGTAAATGTGTGGCTCTCATGTGCCCTCTAGTGGCATAATCGTGGCACTGCAGCCCATAGTTAGTCCCCTAGCTTTTCACTGCTCAATCTACAGTCTTTTCTGGCTCACAGCTCCAAGGGCAGTATGGGAAATTCTGGAAATCAGGGAAGGGCTGGAACACTGGTCTCTGGGTGTTGGAGGCATGAGCTAACCCTCCATCTAGTCTTATACACAATGCCAGATTCATCTTTGATGAGTTGAATTAACCATGTTTGAGCACCTGCTGTGAGCTGATCCCAGCCACCAACAAGGGCTTAGCAGATCCAAGCTCTGATGAGGGGCCCCTTCCACCAAAAGCTGAGTCTGGAGCTGGGGGTGTGAAAAAGCAAGAGCACTTTAGAATTCATTCTGCTGTCAGCAGCAGTGTCAGAAGCCTGAGCCTGACCCTCCTGGCATTCCTGTTGCCTATTTTCTCTTTGTTTCTGCCTGTTTGTTTGTTTGTTTGTTTGTTTGTTTTTGAGATGGAGTTTCGCTCTTGTTACCCAGGCTGGAGTGCAATGGCGTGGTCTCAGCTCACCGCAACCTCCGCCTCCTGGGTTCAGGCAATTCTCCTGCCTCAGACTCCTGAGTAGCTGGGATTACAGGCACGCGCCACCATGCCCAGCTAATTTTTTGTGTTTTTAGTAGAGACGGGGTTTCACCATGTTGACCAGGATGGTCTTGATCTCTTGACCTCATGATCCACCTGCCTCGGCCTCCCAAAGTGCTGGGATTACAGGCTTGAGCCACCGTGCCCGGCCTCCTGCCTGTTTTTTAAACCTGATACTCTGGCCTTTCTATCAGTTCTATGGGCAAGTTATTCACTATCCTTTCAACAAATGTCTTTTCTGCTCACATTAGTTGGAGTCTGTTTCTGTTTTTACAACCAAGCTGACTGGTATGTTGGACAATTCATCAAGCCTCTCTGGGCCTTACTTTCCTCCTAGGTAAAAAATGAATGATAGCAATGATTTCCATATGCAAGGCCGTTTCTATTAAACAAGTGTATTCTCTATTGCTACATAACAAATTACCACACATTTAGCAGCTTGAAGCAATGCACATTTACTGTTTCATAGTTTCTGCCTATCAGGAGACTGAGCATAGCTCACTAGGGTCATCTGCTTCAAGCTCTCACAAAGCTACAAGCAAAGTGTTAGCTGGGGCTTCAGTCTCATCTGTGGCTGGAATAAGGAAGGATCCAATTCCAAGCTTATGTGGTCATGGATAGGATTCAGTTCCATACAGGCTGGGCTGTTGGACCGAGGACCTCAGGAGCCTTTCCCCTTGGGCCTCTGCCACATGGTAGCGTGTCTTCATCCAAGCCAGCAAGAAGAGAATCCGCTAGCGAACAGAAGTCACGGTCTCTTACAGCCTTATCACAGAAGTGCCAACCGTCACTTTGGAATGGATCAGAAGCAAGTCGCTAGGCCAGCCCACAGTCTAGGGGAGGGGATTACTTAGGGCATGCATACCAAGAGATGGGGATCATTTGTGGCCACCTTGGGTTTGCCTGCCATAATGTGGTAGCTGTTAGTCATCTTTCAAGGACTCCTCAAAATCTCACTTCCTTCTTGAGGGCTTAAGTTCTTCCCCCACCCAAACCCATCAAAGTTAACCCCTCTTACAAATGACGAAACTTGAAGATGTACTGGATATTAAATGAAATTATATTTAGTTGCGTTGGGGAAGGGTCATGTTATTTTGACACTCAGAAATCCCCCCTAATTTTAACATTTATTTAAACTGACAAATAAAAATTGTATGTATATATAACTTGTGTACAACACGTTTTGAAATATGTATACATTGTGAAATGGCTAAACCAAGCTAATTAACATACGCATTAATTCACACGCTTATCTTTTTTTTTGGTGGTGAGTACACCTAAAATCTACTCTCTTTATTATTTATTTTATTATTATCTTTTAAAGACGGAGTTTCACCCTGTTGGTGAGGCTGGTCTTCAACTCCTGACCTCAGGTGATCCACCTGCCTCAGTCTCCCAAAGTGCTGAGATTAAAGGCGTGAGCCACCGTGCCCAGCCTCTAAAATCTACTCTCTTAGTAATTTCAAGTTCACGATGCATTGCTATTAATTCGTCACCACATTTTGCAATAGATCTCTTGAACTTATTCCTCTTGTCTAACAGAGATTTTGTATCCTTTGGCCAACTTCATTTCACCCCAATCCTCCCACTTCCCAGCCTCTGGTAACCGGCATTCTACTGTTTCTACAAGTTCAACTTTCTTTTTTTTTTTGGTAGAATCTTGCTCTGTCTCCCGGGCTGCAACCTCTGTCTCCTGGGTTCAAGCGATTCTTCTGCTTCAGCCTTTCAAGTTGCTGGGACTACAGATGCTTGCCACCACACCAGCTAATTTTTTTATTTTTAGTAGAGACGGAGTTACGTCATACTGGCCAAGCTGATCTCAAACTCCTGACCTTGTAATCCATCCTCCTGAGCCTTCCAAAGTGCTGGGATTACAGGCCTGAGCCACCATGCCCAACCACAAGTTCAACTTTCTAAGATTCCACATATAAATGAGATCACAGCCAGACGTGGTGGCTCACGCCCGTAATCCCAGAACTTTGGGAGGCTGAGGTGGGCAGATCACAAGGTCAGGAGATTGAGGCCAGCCTTGCCAACATAGTGAAACCCTGTCTCTACTAAAAATACAAAAATTAGCCGGGTGTGGTGGCACGCACCTGTAATCCCAGCTACTCTGGAGGCTGAGGCAGGAGAATCATCTGAACCTGGGAGGTGGAGGTTGCAGTGAGCCAAGACCGCTCCACTGCACTCCAGCCTGGATGAGAGAGAGAGACTCTGTCTCAAAAAAAAAAAGAGAGAGAGATCACGTGGCATTTGTCTTTCTGTGCTGGGTTCATTTCACTTAGCATAATGTCCTCCAGGTTCATCCATGTTGCCTTAAATTGCAAGATTTTATTCTTCTTTCATGGCTGAATAGTATTATATTATGTATATACTGTAATACTGCATTTTCTTTATCCATTTATCTGTCGATGGGCACTTAGGGTGATTCCATATCTTGGCTATTGTGTTTCGTTTTGTTTTTACAAAGACAAGTCTTGCTTTGTTGCCCAGGCTGGAGGGCAGTGGCTATTCACAGGCACGATCATAGTGCCCTGCTGCCTCCAGCTCCTGGACTCCAGCGATCCTCCTGCCTCAGCTTTCCGGAGTAGCTGGGACTACAGATCTGAGCCACTGTGCCCAGTTACTATATCTTGGCTATTGTGAATAAAGCTGCAATAAATATGGGAGTGCAGATATCTCTTGAACATACTGGTTTTATTTCTTCAGATATATACCCAATAGTGGGATTGCCAGATCATATGGTAGTTGAAATATGTTCTTTATGAGTGATACTACTGAAGTATTTCTTGGTGGACTATCATGGTGCCCACACTTTTCTTTAAGATATTTTACTCAAAAAAAAAAAAAAAAAAAAAAAAAAAAGGCCAGGCATGGTGGCTCACACCTATAATCCCAGAACTTTGGCAGACCAAGGTGGGTGGATTGCTTGGGGTCAGGAGTTCCAGACCAGCCTGGCCAACATGGTAAAACCCCATCTCTACTAAACTTAAAAAATTAGCTAAGCATGGTGGCAGGCGCCTGTAATCCCATCTACTTGAGTGGCTAAGGCACAAGAATTGCTGGAACCAGGGAGGCAGAAGTTGCAGTGAGCTGAGATCACACCACTGCACTCCAGCCTGGGCAACAGAGCAAGACACCATCTCAAAAAGAAAAAAAAAAAAAAAGATATTTGGCCAGGCACAGTGGCTCATGCCTGTAATGCCAGCACTTTGGGAGGCTGAGGCGGGTAGATCACTTGAAGTCGGAAACTCGAGAGCAGCCGGGACTACATGTGGAACTCCGTCTCTACTACAAATACAAAAATTAGCCGGGTGTGGTAGTGCACGCCTGTAATCCCAGCTACTCAGGAGGCTGAGGCACAAGAATCACTTGAACCCAGGAGACAGAGGTTGTAGTGAGCCAAGATCATGCCACTGCACTTCAGCCTGGGCAACAGCGCCAGACTCCATCTCAAAAAGATATCTTAGAGTAGTAAGAAGAGGGTCATAGGGACAGCCTCTCTTTTACTCCCAGTCTCCCTGGCTAAGTAGTTGCCATGGAAAAAGTAGATTTTGCTTTTACCAGAAGTGGTCCAGGAAGCCAGCTTTGTATATGTGTGTAAGGGATGAGAGAGACTGAAAAGATGAACAAATATCAAACTTTCTCATCTCACAGCCTCAAAGGGCCTGTATCTGAGTGCATATAACTGAAGTCGTCATCTCCCTGATCCTTGCCAGCACGTCACACAAATGTTTGGGAGTCAGACACTTGGGACAAGAGTCCTCTTCCCTCTGGGCCCTCCGCGCCCCCCCACCCCACTACCTCCCTGTCCCTCCATCCCCCACCCCTCCACCTCCCTCACACACACACTGGAAGTTAGTTTTATTTCTTTTCTTTTTTTTTTTTTTTGAGACGGAGTTTCGCTCTTGTTACCCAGGCTGGAGTGCAATGGCACGATCTCGGCTCACTGCAACCTCCGCCTCCTGGGCTCAGGCAATTCTCCTGCCTCAGCCTCCTGAGTAGCTGGGATTACAGGCACGCGCCACCATGCCCAGCTAATTTTTTGTATTTTAAGTAGAGACGGGGTTTCACCATGTTGACCAGGATGGTCTCTATCTCTTGACTTCGTGATCCACCCACCTCGGCCTCCCAAAGTGCTGGGATTACAGGCTTGAGCCACCGCGCCCAGCCCTGGAAGTTTTATTTCTTTAGGGTTCTATCCCAACCAGTCCCTTAAAAATCAAGTAACACAGATCTGAGGGGTGGGAGCTGGGGACTGTACCTCCCTCCCACTCATGGAGGACAGCAGTAGGAACGAGGGCGAGAGGCAGGAGAGGTGGCTGAGGCAAGGCGGCAGCAGGGGTAATCCAGCCACGACCTCACAGAGCCAGCTCCATCCTCTCCACAAGCCTGGCTGAAGCCCCTAGGGCTTGGGGTGGGGAGTGGGGAGAACTCACGCCAGGTGCTCCCCGCCTTTCTCAGACAACCTCCTTGTGGGCTCAACCCATTTCTTCCAGCAGGAGTCTGAGGCACACAGAGAGGAGGAAGCGGAGAGGCGGGTGGTGGCTCGAATGAAGGCAGAGGTGAGACGCATGGGCAAGGCCACTGCACCCCACACTCACCCTGGAGAAGGGCAAGGAAGCCACACCATCGCCCAGCACGTTGGGTATGGGGGAACAAGGTCGGGTTTAAAGCTAAGTGGCCCAGGGCAGGCAGGGCCTTGGGCCACAGTCAAAGCCATGCCAGTCCCTGTGCTCCGAGTGGTATTCCAGCTCGGCGCCCACGCACTTGACCCCATCCAGCAGCAGGCGCGTGCGGTGTTGGCCCATGACTTGGGTTTGCATCTCCCGCACAGGTGGTGCCAGCGCCACCTTCCCAGGCTAGCAGCCTCCCCTCTTTGAGGATACCCTCTTTGTGGCCAAGTACTTGCAGTTGATACTATAACCTTCATGGACAGGTACGATGAGAAGCTTGGGGTGCAGGCTGAGGACAGGTGCCTGGCGGACGTCCTTGCTCAGCCTGTGCACTGGAGCAGAGCGAAGGTAATCTCATACCTGCGCAGGATCTTCAGGAAGCCAACCTTGACCAGAAAGCTGTTGTCGCTCTCTCGGGTGACCATGACCACTGAGTCATGCAGCTTCTCATCAAACCAAACGTGGTTCTGGCAGCCCTCTGAATCCTGGCCTGTTGTAAAGCAGATACTCGGAATCTGGACTGTTGTCCTTATTGGCTGCACCATGGATGCCCTCCCTGCCACGCAGCTCCTGCAGGACGCTGCCACTCATGCCCAGCAGCCTCCCTTGCTCCAGGGACCACACCAGGAGCCTAGCAGATTACAGCCCAAGCCGAACAGGGCAGGGACGACCGCTGAGGCTGCAGCAGGGGCTCAACGGTGAGCACGAGGAAGGGAGGAAGGGGTTTTAATTTGGCTTTCAGTCAGGTGGAGCTTGGCCCTTAGTTTAGGACTGGGGCTTGGGAAAGGAAAAGTGAAGAAGAGGAAGATTTTCTATTACTACTGGCTTGGTTCAGACTGGATCCAAGGCTCACTGCCTTTGCAGCAAGTAGCAGGAATTGCCTAGTCACCTCATGCAGTCATGGCCCCAGAAAAAACTATGAATTATCACAGCTTTTCCTTTCTGGGCGTCTCCTCTTTGTTTGTGTGTGTTTGTTTGTTTTTTAGAGACAGGGTATCATCGCTGTTGCCCAGACTGGAGTGCAGTGGTGTGATCACAGCTAACTGCAGCCTCCAACTCCTGGGCTCCAGCAATCTTCCCCTCTCAGCTTCCCAATTAGCTGGAAGTTCAGGCATGTGCCACCACGCCTGGCTAATTAAAACAATTTTTTTGTGGAGATGGAGTTTCACTCTGTTGCCTAGGCTGGTCTCAAACTCCTGGGCTCAAGCAATCCTCCCACCTCAGCCTCCCAAAGTGATGGGATTACAGATAGAAGCCTCCACATCTGCCTCTGCTCTTTGGTCTCCTCATTTCTCTCCTTCTTTCAAGGTAACATCCCCCGTGATTTAAAAAAAGAAAAAAATGCCACAGGCTGGGCGTGGTGGCTCACACCTGTAATCCCAGCACTTTGGGCGGCCGAGGTGGGTGAATCACCTGAGGAGGAGTTCAAGACCAACCTGGCCAGCATGGTGAAACCCCATTCCTACTAAAAATACAAAAGTTAGCTAGGCATGGTAGCGTGTGCCTGTAATCCCAGCTACTCAGGAAGCTGAGGCAGGAGAATTGCTTGAACCCAGGAGACAGAGGTTGCAGTGAGCCAAGATCACACCATTACACTCCAGTCTGGGCAACAAAGCAAGACTCCGTCAAAAAAAAAAAAAAAAAAAAAAAAGCCACAGATGTTGCCTTTACCAAGTGATCAAATTTAAGAATGCCAAAAATGGGACGAACCAATATCATATGTCCCCAATGTAAGGCACTGAAAATTCTAAGACGGAATCCAGCTCTGTCACCCAGGTCGAGGTGCAGTAGTGTGATCATAACTCACTGCAACCTTTGCCTCCCAAGTTCAAGCAATTTTCCGTTCTCGGCCTCCCAAGTAGCTGGGATTACAGGCGCATGCCACCATACCTGGCTGATTTTTTGTATTTTTAGTAGAGACAGGGTTTCACCGTGTTGGACATGCCGGTCTCGAACTCCTGACCTCAGATGATCCGCCCACTTCAGCCTTCCAAAGTGCTGGGATTACAGGTGTGAGTCATCTTGCGAGGTCACCTATGTGGTATTCTTACCAAGAATGTTTAACTTAAATCTAATTGTAAGGAAATCAATTGAGGGACAACTCTAAGATGATTAGCCTGCATTCTTCAAAAATATCAAAGTTATGGCAGAAAAAAATTGGGAAACTTTAATTAAGACTAGAGAGACATAACTAAATACAATACATGATGCTTTATCAGAGCCCAGATTTTTTAAAAAAGCCATAAGGACATTATTGGGACAGTTGGGGAAATGTAGCTTAGATAATGGGCTATCACTGCTAGATTTCCTGAGTGTGATCATTATCTTCTGGTTCTGTAGAAATGTCCCATCCTTAGTAAATACAGAATGAAGTCTTTAGGAAGGAAGTTAATGTCGGCAACTAACTCTCACAAAGTTCAGCAAGAACAAACACCTACATAGTGATAAAGCAAATGTGGGATAATGTTAACAACCAGTGAATCTAAGTGAAAGGTTTATGTGTTCATTGTATTACTCTTGAAACTTTTATGTAGGTTTCAAAATGTTTGGCCTGGCGCGGTGGCTCACGCCTGTAACCCCAGCACTTTGGGAGGCCAAGGTGGGCAAATCAACTGAGGTCAGGAGCTCGAGACCAGCCTGGCCAACATGAAAAAACCCTATCTCTACTGAAAATACAAAAGTTAGCTGGGTGTGGTGACACGTGCCTGTAATTCCAGTTACTTAGGAGGCTGAGGCAGGAGAATCATTTGGACCCAGGAGGTGGAGGCTGCAGTGATCTGGGATTGCACCATTGCATTCCAGCCTGGACAAGAAGAGTGAAAATCCATCTTGAAAAAAAAAAAAAAAGTTCATGGCTAAATGTAATCCCAGCACTTTGGGAGGCTGAGGTGGGAAGATCACTTAAACTCAGGAATTCCAGGCCGGGCGCGGTGGCTCAAGCCTGTAATCCCAGCACTTTGGGAGGCTGAGGCGGGTGGATCACGAGGTCAAGAGATCGAGACCATCCTGGTCAACATGGTGAAACCCCGTCTCTACTAAAAATACAAAAAATTAGCTGGGCATGGTGGCATGTGCCTGTAATCCCAGCTACTCAGGAGGCTGAGACAGGAGAATTGCCTGAATCCAGGAGGCGGAGGTTGCGGTGAGCCGAGATCGTGCCATTGCACTCCAGCCTGGGTAACAAGAGCGAAACTCTGTCTAAAAAAAAAAAAGACCTTTTGAAGCCAACCAGGGAGATTTAAATATTGACTAGGATTAGAGGAAATGAAAATTGGCCGGGCACATTGGCTCATGCCTATAGTCGCAACACTTTGGATGGCCAAGGTGGGAGGATTGCTTGAGCCCAAGAGTTTGAGACCAGCCCAGGCAACATGGTAAAACCCCATCTCTACAAAAAATAATAAATAAGAAAAACTAACCAGGCAGTGTGCCACGTGCCTGTAGTCCCAGCTACTAGGGAGGCTTAGGTGAGAGGATCTGCCTGGGCCCAGAAGGGTGAGGCTACTGTGAGCCAAGATCGCACCACTGCACTCCAGCCTGGGCAACAAAACAAGACCCTGTCTCAAAATAAGAAAAAAAAATTAATGGAATACAAAGGTAGAGGCCATTAGCTGAAAAAAATCAAGTTTAAAAAAGCATGTTTATTGTAGATCTCATTTTGCTAAAACAAAGCAAAACAAAACATTTGTGTGTGTGTATCCGTGTGCACACACAGGTGCATTAAAAAAGATAGCCTATCCTATAGTCCTGCAATTCCATTTTTAGGTGTATAGCCAAGAGAAATGAGCTCACATGCCCACTGAAAAATGTTCAAGAATGTTTATAGGCTGGGCACGGTGGCTCACACCTACAATCCCAGCACTTTGGGAGGCCAAGGCAGGTGGATCACCTGAGGTTGGGAGTTCAAGACCAGCCTGATCAACAGGGAGAAACCTCATCTCTACTAACAATACAAAATTAGCTGGGAGTGGTGGCACATGCCTGTAATCCCAGCTACTCAGGAGGCTGAGGCAGGAAAATCGCTTGAACCTGGGATGCAGAGGTCGTGGTGAGCTGAGATCATGCCATTGCACTCCAGCCTGGGCAACAAGAGCGAAACTTCATCTCAAAAAAATAAAAATAAAGAACGTGTATAGCAATTTTATTCATTATAGACAAAATTTGAATCATCCTAAATGTTCTTTAATGGACAAATTATAGTGTATTCTAATGACAGAATACTAAACAGCCATGAAAAGAGCAAACTCCTGAAAAATGCCACAAGGATAAATCTCAGAAATATAATGCTGTGGGAAAGAAGCCAGACGCAAAAGAGTACACACTGTATCATCCCTTTTATAATGAAGTTCAAGGAACAGGCAACATTTAATCTATACGGATACGAGTCTGAATGGCTGTTACCTACGGGAGGCTGGACACTGACTGCAAAGGAGCATGAAGAAAACCTCTGGGGTGAGGATAATGGCCCACATCTTGATTTGGATGTGGTCATGCAGATACAGATATATAGGTATAAACGTAAAAGTTCAAGTTGTACATTTAATATGTGTGTACTTTATACAATTGAGTTATATCTCAAATTTTTAAATGTTTTTAAAGAAAAAATTCAGATGAATTACACCAGAAGTGTTAATAGTGTTCATTTCTGGGTAGCAGGGATATAATTTTGTCGTTTATCTCTAGCTTCTTTTTTTTGTTTGTTTTGAGACGGAATCTTGCTCTGTCACCCAGGCTGGAGTGCAGTGGCGTGATCTTGGCTCACTGCAACCTCCGACTCCGGGTTGAAGAGATTCTTCTGCCTCAGCCTCATGAGTAGATTATAGGTGCGCACCACCATGACCAGCTAATTTTTTTTTTGCTAATTTTTGTACTTTTAGTAGAGACGGGTTTCATCATGTTGGCTAGGATAGTCTCAATCTCCTTGCCTCATGATCTGCCAGCCTTGGCCTCCCAAAGTGCTGGGATTACAGGCATGAGACACCACGCCCAGCCTTTTTTTTTTTTTTTTTTTTTTTTTTGAGATGGAGTCTCACTCTTTTGCCCAGGTTGGAGTGCAGTGACATGATCTGGGCTCACTGCAACCTTCACTTACTCGGTTCAAGTACTTCTTCTGCCTCAGCCTCCCATGTACCTGGGACTGCAGGCACATGCCTCCACGCCTGGCTAATTTTTCTTTGTATTTTTAGTAGAGACGGCATTTCACCATATTGGTCAGGCTGGTCTAGTATAGATGTACAGCGTACAGAGATGTACATCTAGTCTAGATGTACAGCGTAGAGAGATGTACATCTAGTCTAGATGTACAGCGTAGAGAGATGTACATCTAGTCTAGATGTACAGCGTAGAGAGATGTACATCTAGTCTAGATGTACAGCGTAGAGAGATGTACATCTAGTCTAGATGTACAGCGTAGAGAGATGTACATCTAGTCTAGATGTACAGCGTAGAGAGATGTACATCTAGTCAGGATGTACAGCGTACAGAGATGTACATCTAGTCGAGATGTACAGCGTACATCTAGTCGAGATGTACAGCGTAGAGAGATGTACATCTAGTCGAGATGTACAGCGTAGAGAGATGTACATCTAGTCGAGATGTACAGCGTGCAGAGATGTACATCTAGTCGAGATCTACAGCGTACAAAGATGTACATCTAGTCGAGATGTACAGCGTACATCTAGTCGAGATGTACAGCGTACAGAGATGTACATCTAGTCGAGATGTACAGCGTACAGAGATGTACATCTAGTCGAGATGTACAGCGTACATCTAGTCGAGATGTACAAGGTACAGAGATGTACATCTCGACTAGATGTACAGCGTACAGAGATGTACATCTAGTCCAGATGTACAGCGTACAGAGATGTACATCCAGTCTAGATGTACAGAGTACATCTAGTCCAGATGTACAGAGTACATCTAGTCCAGATGTACAGCGTACAGAGATGTACATCCAGTCTAGATGTACAGCGTACATCTAGTCCAGATGTACAGCGTACAGAGATGTACATCCAGTCCGGATGTACAGCGTACATCTAGTCCAGATGTACAGCGTACAGAGATGTACATCCAGTCTGGATGTACAGCGTACATCCAGTCTGGATGTACAGCGTACAGAGATGTACATCTAGTCTGGATGTACAGCATACATCTAGTCTGGATGTACAGCGTACAGAGATGTACATCTAGTCTGGATGTACAGCGTAGATCTAGTCTGGATGTACAGCGTACAGAGATGTACATCTAGTCTGGATGTACAGCATACAGAGATGTACATCTAGTCTGGATGTACAGCGTACAGAGACGTACATCTAGTCTGGATGGACAGCGTACATCTAGTCTAGATGTACAGCGTACAGAGATGTACATCTAGTCTAGATGTACAGCGTACATCTAGTCTAGATGTACAGCGTACAGAGATGTACATCTAGTCTAGATGTACAGCGTACATCTAGTCTAGATGTACAAGGTACAGAGATGTACATCTAGTCTACATGTACAGCGTACATCTAGTCTAGATGTACAGCGTACAGAGATATACATCTAGTCTAGATGTACAGCGTACAGAGATGTACAGCGTCCATCTAGTCTAGATGTACAGCGTCCAGGGATGTCCATCTAGTCTAGATGTACAGCGTCCATCTGGTTGAGATGTACAGCGTCCAGGGATGTCCATCTAGTCTAGATGTACAGCGTCCATCTGGTCGAGATGTACAGCGTCCAGGGATGTCCATCTAGTCTAGATGTACAGCGTCCATCTGATCGACATGTACAGCGTCCAGAGATGTCCATCTAGTCTAGATGTACAGCGTCCATCTGGTCGAGATGTACAGCGTCCAGAGATGTCCATCCAGTCTAGATGTACAGCGTCCATCTGATCGACATGTACAGCGTCCAGAGATGTCCATCTAGTCTAGATGTACAGCGTCCATCTGGTCGAGATGTACAGCGTACAGAGATGTACATCTAGTCGAGATGCACAGCATACAGAGATGTACAACTAGTCGAGATGTACAGCGTCCATCTAGTCTAGATGTGCAGCGTACAGAGATGTACATCTAGTCGAGATGTACAGCGTCCATCTAGTCTAGATGTGCAGCGTACAGAGATGTACATCTAGTCAAGATGTGCAGCGTACAGAGATGTACATCTAGTCGAGATGTACAGCGTACATCTAGTCTAGATGTGCAGCGTACAGAGATGTACATCCAGTCTAGATGTACAGCGTACAGAGATGTACATCTAGTCTAGATGTACAGCGTCCATCTAGTCTAGATGTACAGCGTACAGAGATGTACATCTAGTCTAGATGTACAGCGTACAGAGATGTACATCTAGTCTAGATGTACAGCGTACAGAGATGTACATCTAGTTTAGATGTACAGCGTCCATCTAGTCTAGATGTACAGCGTCCAGAGATGTACATCTAGTCTAGATGTACAGCGTCCATCTAGTCTAGATGTACAGCGTACAGAGATGTACATCTAGTCTAGATGTACAGCGTCCATCTAGTCTAGATGTACAGTGTACAGAGATGTACATCTAGTCTAGATGTACAGCGTCCATCAAGTCTAGATGTACAGCGTACAGATATGTACATCTAGTCTGGATGTACAGCGTCCAGAGATGTCCATCTAGTGTAGATGTACAGCGTCCATCTAGTCTAGATGTACAGCGTCCGGAGATGTCCATCTAGTGTAGATGTACAGCGTCCATCTAGTCTTGATGTACAGCGTCTGGAGATGTCCATCTAGTGTAGATGTACAGCGTCCATCTAGTCTAGATGTACAGCGTCCGGAGATGTCCATCTAGTGTAGATGTACAGCGTCCATCTAGTCTAGTTGTACAGCGTCCGGAGATGTCCATCTAGTGTAGATGTACAGCGTCCATCTAGTCTAGATGTACAGCGTCCGGAGATGTACAGCGTCCATCTAGTCTAGATGTACAGCGTCCGGAGATGTCCATCTAGTCTAGATGTACAGCGTCCAGCTAGTCGAGATGTACAGCGTCCAGAGATGTCCATCTAGTCGAGATGTACAGCGTCCAGAGATGTCCATCCGGTCTAGATGTACGGCGTCCATCTAGTCGAGATGTACAGCGTCCAGAGATGTCCATCCGTTCTAGATGTACGGCGTCCATCTAGTCGAGATGTACAGCGTCCAGAGATGTCCATCCGTTCTAGATGTGCGGCGTCCATCTAGTCGAGATGTACAGCGTCCAGAGATGTCCATCCGGTCTACATGTGCGGCGTCCATCTAGTCGAGATGTACAGCGTCCAGAGATGTCCATCCGGTCTAGATGTGCGGCGTCCATCTAGTCGAGATGTACAGCGTCCAGAGATGTCCATCCGGTCTAGATGTGCGGCGTCCATCTAGTCGAGATGTACAGCGTCCAGAGATGTCCATCCGGTCTAGATGTGCGGCGTCCATCTAGTCGAGATGTACAGCGTCCAGAGATGTCCATCCGTTCTAGATGTGCGGCGTCCATCTAGTCGAGATGTACAGCGTCCAGAGATGTCCATCCGGTCTAGATGTGCGGCGTCCATCTAGTCGAGATGTACAGCGTCCAGAGATGTCCATCCGGTCTAGATGTGCGGCGTCCATCTAGTCGAGATGTACAGCGTCCAGAGATGTCCATCCGGTCTAGATGTGCGGCGTCCATCTAGTCGAGATGTACAGCGTCCAGAGATGTCCACCCGGTCTAGATGTACGGCGTCCATCTAGTCGAGATGTACAGCGTCCAGAGATGTCCATCCGGTCTAGATGTACGGCGTCCATCTAGTCGAGATGTACAGCGTCCAGAGATGTCCATCCGGTCTAGATGTACGGCGTCCATCTAGTCTAGATGTACAGCGTCCAGAGATGTCCATGTAGTATAGATGTACAGCGTCCATCTAGTCTAGATGTACAGCGTCCAGAGATGTCCATCTAGTCTAGATGTACAGCGTCCAGAGATGTCCATCTAGTCTAGATGTACAGCGTACAGAGATGTACATCTAGTATAGATGTACAGGCTACAGAGATGTACATCTAGTATAGATGTGCTGGGCACTCTCGTTAGGCCCTTTTATACATATCACTCAGTCTGTTTTTCCCATTCATTTGATAAGTGTTTATTGAGCTCGTACTGTGTACAGATGCTGGACTCGATACTAGGGACATCTTGGTAAAAAGCTCAGGCAAAGTCTACCCACCTGGGGCTCTAACAAGACAAAGTGAGGGTTGGCGCCATGGGCAAGGCTGTGAAGGCAATGAATGAAACGGTGGGGTCAGACAGAAAGGGTGGTCAAGGATGCTCTCTGCATGGAAGGGGCATCTTCTTGGCTTTGAGACCCAAGTGCCAAAATACCTGTGAGCAGCAGGCCATGCCCATTCAGTAAGATAGCTGAGCCACAACCCTCCATAGATGCCAAATCAAACACCAGATCAGGTCAGCAATGAGGGACAAAGATCATGGCCGGCAAGGGTCTTGACGCCTGAGCTCACAAGGGGATTTTTGTTATGCTTCTTTTATTATTATTATTATTGTGGGGTTGGGGGTCCTTAGTGCACAAGACACACTCTAGGAACCATAAGTCAAGATTGAGGCTGCAATCCCTGCTCTGCTCTTGCTGTGTGACCTCGGGCTGCTATTGCCACCTCTCAGAGCCTCAGCTTCCTTCCCCTTCTGTAAAATGGAGAGTCTAATAATACCCACCTGGCAACGGGGTCCAGGGAAGTCAGTGAGCTCCTTCATGTAAGGAGCCGATGTCTGCACGTGGCCCTGGGTAAGAGATTTGTAATGGAGATTGAAATTACTGATAAGTGGCCAGGCATGTTGGCTCACACCCTTAATCCCAGTACTTTGGGAGGCCAAGGCAGGTGGACCACCTGCGGTCAGGAGTTTAAGATTAGCTTGGCCAACGTGTTGAAACCCCATCATTACTAAAAGTACAAAAATTAGTCGGGCTTGTGGGTGTGTCCCAGCTACTTGGGAGGCTGAGGCAGGGGAATCGCTGGAACCCGAGAGATGGAGGTTGCAGTGAGCTTAGATCATGCCACTGCACTCCTGCCTGAGCAAGAAGAGTGAAACTTTGTCTCAAAAGAGCAAGCAAGCAAGCAAGCAATTACTGATAACCTTACAGGTTTTCAGAGGTACACAAGGGACTCAGAGGGGGGACCACACCCATCCTCTCACACACACAGAAGGAAGCAGCCTACCTACCCAAGACCACACAGTGACCAGCTGTCAACAGCTGCATTACCCCAGGCTCTCCATTGTGGCCCAGGGCTTCTGACCTGCCCTGGAGGGGCCCTTGGGCCTCCCCCTACCACCTCCTCTCTGTTCCTCACTTTAGCTCTTCTCTGTGGCCCGTGGTTATGGCCAAAGCCTGGGGATCTTATGAGTTTGAGGCAGCCTGAGCATCTGTCTGTGCTTTCACCCATTGCCAGAGCACCAGGCCCCATGCATATCAGCTGTGATTCTCCACCGATTCAAAACCACCTAAGGGCTGGCTGGTTGTGCATGTGGAAGAGGGGGTGCTGTTCTTCCTCCAGGTTGACAACATGATAGATTGAAAAGTACATGAGAGGCTGGGTGCAGGGGCTCAGGCCTGTAATTTCAGCACTTCGGGAGGCTGAGGCTGGTGGATCACCTGAGGTAGGAGTTCAAAACCAGCCTGGCCAACATGGGGAAACCCCATCTCCTAAACATACAAAAATTAGCTGGGCGGCATTTGCCTGTAATCCCAGCTACTTGGGAGGCTGAGGTGAGAGAATCACTTGAATCCAGGAAGCAGAGGTTGCAGTGAGCCGAGATCACACCACTGCACTGCCGCCTGGGTGACAGAGTGAGACTTCGTCTTAAAAAAAAAGAAAAGTGCCTGGGCTCTGGAGGCAGAGAGATGGAATTGAATTCCAGCTTTTACTTCTCAGCTGTGTGCTCTTGGACAAGTTCACTTCTCTGAGCTTCAGTTTTCTCATCTGTGAAATGGGAACAACATTTGGCTTGCCGGGGGTCTTAGGATGACTGGGAAGTGTCTGGCACGTAGTAGGTGCTCAACGTGTGTGTTTTCCCATGGCCATCTAAGAGTCCTCAGGGCTGCCCTCCTGCCCTTCCCCCACAACTCCTGTGCCTGCCTCTTAAATGGGTGCTCAGGGTGATAAGGAGGCACAGGTGAGAGCCAGGCTGGATCCACATCCACGCATGCCCATTGTTAGGAAAACAAGCTTTTAATGCCTGGTCCTGTGGCTGGTGGCTGAGTATAAAATGGGACCCAGAGCCAGCCTCTCCCTTCCTCTAAGGCACACCAAGGCAATAGTGTTTTAAAGGAAAGGAGTCAGTGGCATGGAGGCTCCAGAGACTGAGCCGTTCCTATGTCAAGAAGGGAGGCAGTGGGGCCCACTGCTGAGGGCCATCTGGCAGGTGTTCCGTTCTACCTTCCTCCTGGGACCCACAGCGTCTTCATCAGTGATGTTTTCAGGTTCACTGTCCCCAAGCTGCTTAGGTGAGTCCAGACTTCAGGAGCTCTGCTAAGGCTGGTGGTCTCTTAATGGCATCCCTTCAGAGTCAGAGGGCTTCAGCTCTCATGCCTCTGCCTATAGATCTGGTGCTGAGGACACTGGAGGGTGGGTGAGAAGGATACTGAAAAAGGGAAATGATTAATGAGAAAGTGACTGTGCCCCAGAAGGGCAAATAAGCAAGCTCTTACCTGACTGCATCAATTAGCTTTTGTTGTAAAATGCTCCAGAAATGAGTGGCTTAAAATTATAAGCATTCATTTATTTTGTTCCCGGTAATGCGGGTCAGTAACGTGGACTGGGCTCAGCTGGGTGGTGCTTCTTTTCTTGGCTGGGTTTCCTCATGTGCCTGCAGTTGTGTGTCTGAATCTGGGATGGCTTTCTGTTTCATGTGGGTTCCCATCCTCCAAAAAGCTAGCTCAGACTTGTTCATGTGGCTGCTTCGGGGGCTTCCAAGCAATAGGCCAAAAGCCACATTGTCTCTTGAGGCTCACAGCTGGCATAGCTTTACCTCCACTCTACTCTGTTGGTCAAAGGTGGTTTTGTGGCCAGCCCAGATTCAAGTGGTGTCTGCTCAGCTGCTCAGTCTGCATCACAGACTGAGTAGCTTCAACAACAGAAATGTATTTTTCTCATGATTCTGGAGGCTGGAAGTTCCAGATCAGGTATCCACAAGTTGGTTCCATCTGAGGCCTCTGCCTTTGGCGTGCAATTGGCCACCTCCTCCGTGTGTCCTCGTACGGTCTTTCCTGTGTGTCCAGCCTGGTATCTCCCTGTGTGTCTACGTTTTCTCCTCTTATACGGACCTCAGTCAGATTAGATAAGAGCCCAGCCTAATGACCTCATTTTAACTTTATTGTCTCTTTAAAGGCCCTATTTCCAAATACAGTCACCTTCAGAGATACTGGGGGTTGGGGCTTCGACATACAAATTTTGTGAGGACACAGTTTAGCCCATAACAAGGGGTAAGATAAACGCCATCTCTTGATTTTGAGAAGCTGCAGTCAGATTGAAAAGAAGCATGGACTGTGGGGGAAATAACCGAGATCATGATTGTGAAAAAGCCAACCACGTCGACTGATCCCCCGCACCTGGCCTGCATTGGGCTAAGGCAGCACACATGGGCACCTCCTCTCACCAGCTGTACCTTCTTTCCCTTTCCCCTGCAAGCCTTTTCCTGGAGTTTATTGGTGATCCCAAGCCTCCGGCCTGGAAGGGCTACCTCCTCGCGGTGCTGATGTTCCTCTCGGCCTGCCTGCAAACGCTGTTTAAGCAGCAGAACACGTACCGGCTCACGGTGCTGCAGATGAGGCTGCAGTCAGCCATCGCTTGTCTGGTGTACAGAAAGGTGAGCCCCGGGGAACAAGTGCAGGTCTTCCCAGGTGGGAAAAGGAACATCACTGAACTGGTTGGTAGTAATGCTATCAGCAGCTGAGAACGCTTTCAGTTCTTAGTTATTAGAGTCACTCACGATATATTCTCACTTCCTTTGTAATTTCTCTTTATTTGCATGTATTTATTTTTTCGAGACAGAGTCTCCACCCACCGTGACCTCCTAGAGTGTTGGGATTACAGGCGTGAGCCACGTCGCCCAGCCTCCCTCCCTTCTTAAGTCTGAGTCCTATTCTGCTGTGCGGATGGATCACACAGTGTTTATCTTTTCATCTGATGGTGGACCCCTCGGTGGATTTTTGCCTTTTGGCTGCTGTGAATCACACTGCTGTGAGCACAGGTGTGCACATACCTCCCTGAGTTCCTGCTTTCTATTCTTTTGGGATGGATGGCAGTGGCTTTGTTAGAGCAAATGGCAATGCTGTGTGTAAGTGTTTTGAGGGACCACCATTTGTAAAGTGTTTTGTCATTGTTGTTGATATGGAGTCTCACTGTGTCGCCCAGGCTGGAGTGCAGTGGCATGATCTGGCCTTATTGCAACCTCCTCCTCCCACATTCAAGCCATTCTCATGCCTCGGCCTCCTGAGTAGCTGAGATTACAGGCAGCTGCCACCACACCTGGCTCATTTATGTATTTTTAGGATCGACAGGGTTTCACCTTGTTTGCCAGGCTGGTCTCGAACTCCTGGCCTCAGGTGATCCACCCACCTTGGCCTCCCAGAGTGCTGGGATTACGGGTGTGAGCCACCTCACCTGGCTCTTGTAAAGTGTTTTAATCATCCTGTTTTACTGTTCTTCAGCTGGGGTTGTGATCGCAGCCCTGTTTCTCTCTGCTCCTGCTAAGGAACTTCCCGTAGGCAGCCCAGTCCCCACCTCTGTCCAGGAGACAGCATAGCCGGAAGGGAACCTGGGTCTGTCCTTCCTCAGTGCTGCTTCTGTTTTAGGTAAATATCCTGTGGGGTCAGGAGAGAAAATCCCAAGTGCACCTGGGGAACACCATGGGCATCCCCCAACTCAGGACTGTGGGAGAGATGGGGTGTTGGAGGAGAGGTAAACCTGGGAGCCACTTACACCCACTCCGTCCCTTGCCCTGACTTTTTTTTTTTTTTTTTTTTTTTTTTTTTGAGATGGAGTCTTGCTGTGTCACCCAGGCCTGGAGTGCAGTGATGCAATCTTGGTTCACTGCAACCTCCGCCTCCCAGGTTCAAGAGACTCTTCTGCCTCATCCGCCTGAGTAGCAGGGACCACAGGTGAGTGCTACCACACGTGGCTCATTTTTGTATTTTTAGTAGAGCTGGGGTTTCACCATGTTGGCCAGATTGGTCTCCAACTCCTGACCCTAGGCCATCCACCCACCTTGGCCTCCCAAAGTGCTGGGATTTCAAGTGTGAGCCACTGCGCTCAGCCAATCCCTGCTGCATTCTAATCCCACCACCTGTGAAAGGCTTCTGGAAGCTCACAGAAACAATGGCCCCAGTATGACGGCTCCCACTCACTGCTCCCAGAGTTCTGGGGACACACAGTAAGGAGTGATTGTTTTTCTCACTCATCTAGATGTGATGAGCCTGGACAAAGAAGTTTGCTGTTGCTGACTTGCAGCTGGTCAGGCCCCTGCCCCGTGGAAATTGCCCCCACTAAATCCTTATGCCTCAGTTTACTCAGCTAACTCAGATCTCCAGCCCTGTCTCAGGCTGGGTTAGGCTCCTCCCTGTCACGCCATGCGGGAATCCCCCATGTGATACTTACTTACTTATTTGATTGATTGATTGATTGATTGAGATGGGATCTTACTCCATCACCCAGGCTGGAGTGCAGTGGTACAATCCCAGCTCACTGCAACCTCTGCCTCCCGGGTTCAAGTAATTCTCCTACCTCAGCCTATTGAGTAGCTGGGATTATAGGCACATGCCACCACGGCCTGCTGATTTTTTAATTTTTAGTAGAGACTGGGTTTCTCCATGTTGGTCAGGTGGGTCCCAAACTCTTGACCTTGTGATCCACCTGCCTCAGCCTCCCAAAGTGCTGGGTTACAGGCTCCCACACGCCTGACCTGTGTGACACTTTAATGAAGTAAGGTGTGTAGATGTTGGCTGCCTGATGATCTTCCCACCACAGGGCAGGGCTAGGGGCTGTGTTGTCTGGAAATTCCTCAGCTCTTTATGCTGGTAAGGGAAGAAGGAAGAGAAATCCCTCCGGAGACATGCGGCGAGGTTTGGTGGGGACATAGCTCACCAGATTGTACTTGGTGTTCCCATGTAACTTGTAACAGCTCTCATGGAAGGTGGCCAAGACCTCAGGAAGTGGGGGTTGCTCACTATCACCTAAGGGGTGGGGGGTAAGAGAAGCTGAGGCTGTACAGAGCCAGCAGGCAGAACAGGGAAACCAGGGCTAGGTGCGGTGGCTCATACTTGTAATTCCAGCAGTTTGGGAGGCGGAGGCAGGTGGACCATTTGAGGTCCAGGAGTTTGAGACCAGCTGGCCAACATGGTGAAACCCCGTCTCTACTAAAAACACAAAATTAGCCAGGCGTGTTAGTGCATGCCTGTAATCCTGGCTACTCAGGAGGGTGATGCAGGAGAATCACTTGAATATGGGATGCTGAGGTTGCGGTGAGCCGAGGTCATGCCATTGCACTCCAGCCTGGGCAATAAGAATGAAACTCCTTTTTTTAAAAAAAAAAAAAGAAAAAAGGAAATGCACTTGCTCTGCCAATGTGGCTCCAGGTGCAACCCCTGATGTGTTCCCCCTGCCCTGCTCCTGCTCCAACATCACCCACAACCCCCAGCTGTGGATTTGAAGTCCTGCAGTGCAGACAGCCTGAATTTGCAGAGCTGCGGGCCTGGGGTCTGTCTTGCAGCAGGAGACACAGAGGAGGGAGCCTTGGGTTTGAGCCAGAGACAGCCTGTGGTGTCCCCATGCAGGTCCTGGTCCCCTTGTGTTTTGTGACACTCCCCCATATCCTCACAGAAGCCATCCCCATTTTCAGCATGATTACAGATGCTACTTAACTCATGACGGGGTCATGTCCCCATAAATCTATCATAAATTGGTAATAGCAGCCAAGTGCAGTAGCTCACGTCTGTAATCCCAGCACTTTGGGAGGTCAACGTGGGAAGATTGCTTGATCCCAGGAGTTCAAGACCAGCCTGGGCAACACAGAGAGATCCTGTCTCTGAAGAAAAAAAAAAAAAAAAGTAAAAACATACTAGGTTGAAAATGCATTTATTTTTTGAGACAGAGTCTCACACTGTCATCCAGGCTGGAGTGTAGTGGTGCAGTCTTGGCTCACTGCAACCTCTGCCTATCAGGTTCCAGTGATTCTCCTGCCTCAGCCTCCCGAGTGGCTGGTATTACAGGCATGAGCACTGGGTAAATTTTGTATTTTTAGTAGAGATTGGGTTTCACCATGTTGGCCAGGCTGGTCACGACCTTTTGACCTCAGGTAGTCTGCCTATATCAGTCTCCTAAAGTGCTGCGATTACAGGCGTGAGCCACTGTACCTGTCCTATTTATTTTTATTTTTATTTTTGGAGGTGGAGTCTGGCTCTGTTGCCCGGGCTGCAGTGCAGTGATCCCATGTTGGCTCACTGCCTGCAACCTCTGCCTCCCGGGTTCAAGTGATTCTCCTGCCTCAGCTTACCGGGTAGCTGGGACTACAGGCACCCTACCACACCTAGCTAATTTTTGTATTTTTAGTAAAGACAGGGTTTCACCATGTTGCCCAGGCTGGTCTTGAGCTCCTGAGCTTAGGCAATCTGCCCACCTCAGCCTCCCAAAGTGCA